>NW_023604972.1:91711404-92311404 GCF_014898055.3 Talpa occidentalis | reverse complement strand
AAAAATTAGTAATAACCAGAGGACAGAAGAGTAAAAAAGCTTTATCATTGTGTGTCCTGAGATTCTGAAAATGATGTTCACTAGAATATTTGCTTACATTTTGTGAACAATCACCCTCAGGAGAAAAAGATTTCTTATTTTTTAATTCAACTCAAGAAACATTTAGAAATATTTAATGGGCCTGTGGTCAAAGATGATTAGGACCTACTTTCGGCTCTCAAGGGATTTACTGTCTACAGAGGACAAAAAAGCAAGTGCTGTCACATGAATTTGTTCTTTAAGTGTTTGTTGAGCATATACTATGTGACAGGCAATGTTCTAGGTGCTATGGATGTGACAGAGAACAAGATACTCTTGGGAAGCTGGGTCAGGAGTACCAAAGACAGCATTCCCATAGAGATGGAATGCCCAGGGGCTGAAAGGTAAGTTCAGGGCTTTCCAAGACATGACACTAAATAACCTTGAATCAGGTGTTTGCTCTTCAATGGTTTTCCAACCCTTCTGAATATATCTTTGTCAAGGAGAAAGCCTCAGGTTGGTTCTGTCCAGGAGTCTTTAACACCACTTTCCAAGGAAAGAGGGCTCAGTCTAAGGAGATTAAGTCAACAATAGTGGCTATCTAGAATTCAGTAACATTGTGGATTTCTATTATATCTATATTTACTGTTATGTTCTACACAGTAATAGTGATTACTATGGTGATATAAAAAATGACTACATTGTTGAAAGAAATAGAAGACAAAAAGAAATGGAAAGATATTTTGTGCTCATGATTTGTTAAAATGGCTTTATAACCTAAGGCAATATTCAACGCAAACAGATTCAATGCAACCCCCCTCAAAATCCCATTGGCATTATTCACAGAAATAGAACAAGAGGATCACAAAACTTATGTGGAACTACAAAGACCCTGAAGAGAAATAAATAAGCCTGACAAAAAAGAGCAACAGATGTATTATACTCCCAGACTTCAAACTATACTACAAAGCAGTAATATTCAAAACAACATGTTATTGGAATGAAAATAGGCACACAGATCAAAGATCAGAAGTTAGAGCCCAGAAATAAACCCACACTTATGAGGACAGTTAATCTACAACAAAAAAAGGCTCAGATCATACAATAGAGCAAGCAGAGTCTCTTCAGTAAAAGGTGTTGGGAAGACTGGACAGCTACAAGCAAAAGAGTAAAATCAGACCACTACCAAACACCATGCACAAATATTAATTCAAAACAGGTTAAAAAAAAACACAGGTGATACACTTGTGAACATCAGTCTTTGAGGACTCAAGCAAGTTCAATGGTAAGGAAAACAAAAGCAAAAGTAAATAAATAGGATTACATCAACCTAAAAAGCTGCTGCACAGCAAAAGAAACTATCAACAAAATGAAATGACACTGTACTGAATGGGAGATGATATCTGCATATCATATATTAGAAAAGGAGTTAATATCTAAGATATATAAATAACTTATAAAAAAAACACCTCAACCAAAACATGGGCAGAAGTTTTGAATAACACTTTTCCAAAGAAAACATACAGATTGCCACATGAAAAAATATGTTCATCATCACTGATTATTATGGAAATGCAAATGAAAACATAATGAGATACCATCTCACCTCTGAGAATGGCTCACATCAAAACACTGGGAACAATAGCGTATTATTGATGGGAATGAAATTGGTGTAGCCAGTTTGGAAAATAGCATGAGGGTTCCTCAAAAAATTAAAAAGTAAAACTGTTTTATGACCTAGTAATGCTTCTAGGTACCTATTTCAAGAATATGAAATCACAAATTTGAAAAGATAGAAGCTATATTCATTGTAGCCCTATGTATAATACCCAGGATATGGAAATAACCTAACTGTCCACTGACATTTAGATGATGGTGAAAGATGTGGTATACATATGTATACATACACACATATATATACACACACATAGATACATACATACTGTGGACCTCTACTCAGTTATTAAAAAGATAAAAGAAATCCTGCCATGTGAACAACATGGATGGATCTAGCAGATATTATGCTTATTGAAATAAGTCAACAGAGAAAGACAAACACATGATTTCACTTATATGTGGCATATAGAGAAACCAAACAAATGCTTAACTAAATACAGCAAAACTAAAAGTGACTCCTTCTAATGAAAAATATTAGACATAAATAGGTGAGGCGGCGCCTGGATGTGGAAGCAATGAAGCCCCAGGCATGACTGAAGTCTAGGAAAACAGTCAAACTACAAGCCCATCCAGCCCCCTGGCTTCAGGGAAGGAGTCACGCCTGCTGGGAGGATCAGGCTCTGTGGAGGAGACTGAAATGACATGCAGGGCTTTGGGTTGTGGGAAGCAGCATTTTTTTTTTATGTTTAATGTATTTTATTTAACTCTTACATCATTTTTCGTTTTTACACAATGTATGCATTTTCATTTTGGTTATATTCCCCATACAATTGTACCCCCCTTATTTTGACCCTAATCCCTCCTCTTCACCCCTCTCCCCCGTAGGAAAAAGACTAATTATAATAAAGAAAAAATGAAAATCAACAAGCAACTATAAACCAGGGAAGCAGCATGTTTTCTTGATGACAAGGACTCAATTACTCTTGGCTTGACACTGATCACACGGGGTCCAGGGAGCAGCCAGAAATGTTGCAGGGGTTACCTACAGAAGACTTTCTTTCAACTACCTCAGGAAATGGAAAACAGGCAAAGCACAGCGGTCTTAGCTGAACAGTAGGTGGGGGTGGAGGTCTAGATCCCCTCATCCTTGGCGCCTTCCTTCTTCTGAGGAAGCTGAGGACTGAAAACAGATTTAGAGGGAGGCTGATTTTAGAGCTGGGTAATGTGATACTCAGTGGGCTGCCACTGGTGAGGGGCGGCACTGCTGCCACGGGGAGGGGGTGCTGGTGCAGTCATACTCACCAGCTGGCAGCAAGCAGACCTGGCGCGGGCCAGTCTCCTGGGTTTAATCTCCTTGTGTGTGAGAAGATCGGGTCCGTGCACAGACAGTGTCTGGGGAGGTTCCGAGCAACCACTGTTCTGTTTCTCAGTGAGGCCCCCTGCACAGCCCTGCCCTGTCCACCCGCCTTTCTTCTACGTGGCGCTCTCCAATGCTGCCGCCCTTTCTGGTCCTAGGTGGCCAGTGTTGAGGGCTGATGCCACCTGCCAGGAAATACTAGCTAATGAGACCACTAACCTAATTTGGCCTGGAAATGGACCCCGAGAACGAAGGCACAGAGGAATATTAAACAATACTCCTCTGTGCTGAAAAGATGGATGAATCAAGCAACATTCATAATTTTTGGAAAGAATACAAATCCCATGCTGCCTGGGCAGATTTTTTTTCCTTCCAGACATAATAAAAATGTCATTCAAGCTAAACAGAAGGATCACTACTAGAAGACTGGACTTGAAGCCTTCACATCAGTAAAGGCCAGCAGTGGAGTTTTGCAATGACAGGCCAGCCCTTGGAGCGTGTTGCAGGAAGATTTAATTTTCTAGGGTGGCCTGACTGATGGAAGGGAGATAGGAACAGATGGCATCAAATACATTCTCATTTTAAACAAAGAGATGGGGTTTCAGTTCCTCTATGCCCGCTTTTCAGTCTTACAGACAGGTGCTATTATGCTGAAGATGTACCAGAAACACATCTGAAGCTCCTGTCTGAAAGCAGCTGGAGACCCAAGTAGATTTAGAATTCAAATGCTTTTTTAATCAGTGTTTTAGTCCTGTCCCTAACAGAATGTTTGGGATCATTCAAATTGTTTCACCTGTCTAACCTGACCCTCCCTGTTAGGGCTACACATGTGAAACCTTCACCAGAAGGTTCTTGAAGCAGCACCCACACTCTTGGGTCCTCCTGCCACTAACCCATGACACCAGGGAGGGTCTGTTTCAGAAGAGAAGCAATTAGTGCAAGCAAGCCCAGGGGGCTGTTCACCGCCCCCAACCCCAGCAAGCTGTCAGGAGAGGGTCCTAGAGGTACCCTCTCCAGCAGTCACCTGGGCAACAGCGCAGCCTCTCAGTCATCATGGATATGGCTCTGATGTGAAAGTTTCCTGGGAAGGAAACTGCTCTGTTTCAGTGTTTAAAAATCCACATTAATAAAGCAATTTATTTTCCTAGAGTCAAAGTATGTATGCATGGAGGGGCCTGTCCAGTTCAGTCCTCAGTTAGCCGAGACACTCACTGACCTGCCACAGAGAGAGGCCACTGAAGCCAAGTGGCAGGGAGTTTGTCCAAGGGCACAGAGCCGCAGAGACGGGGTCAAGGACCAGGTTAGTGCTGCCTTCTCATCAACCTTCAGTGCTCGGAAATGGCAAGTACTTGGATAAATACTAGAGAAAATGTTATTTTAATTTCTTGAAAACAGATGTTTTTAAAGCAGAAATCCTAACACTGTCTTGTGGCATTTAAAATGCAAATAGCTGTAATATATATGAAAATGATAGCACAAGGGATTGGACAGGAAGGTGGCATAGGACTGCAAGCGTGGGAAGGCTCCTGTTTCACATGAATCGGTACAAAAGCAGGTTAAGGAGACTCTGGAGAGTTAAGGATGTACCTGGCAATCCCTAAAACAACCATTAAAAACAATTTTGAAAAAGAAGGCTAGATGCAAAGTACCTCATTTTAAACCTATTATAAAGCTACAGTAGTCACAACAGCACTGAGACAGACAAGGAGATGAATGAACAAACAGAGTCTAATAAAAGAATCACACATACATGTCAACTGATTTTTGCCAAAGGTGCAAAGGCAATTCAGTTGAGACAGGACAGTCTTCTGTCACAAAATAATTAATCATAAATACTGTTATATTACATTTCATAATCTCCGGATAGTGTCATTTTGGAACGCTAAATTCCTTTCAACTCTATATACTAAGCCGTCGTCAGCTTCTGGATCACTTCGGCCCTGCACACACTTGTCCTTCTTGCTTCTCTGGTCCCACAGAGGCTTCCATTGAGTGCCCTGGCACCTCCTTCCCACCTCTGAATTGATGGGTGTCGACAATCCTTGACGCTCATGCGGAGTCATTCTTTGCTCTCCTTTCTGTCTCACCCCCTCCATATCTCACTCGGCAAAAAATCTCGTTCACTCTTTTGATGGGAAGAACTCCCATGCCCATCACTGCTTTCTCACCAGTCTGTAAGATGGCATCTCCCCCACCCCAGGCTTTCCTTCTGTTTGCATCGATCTGAATACTGTCTATTCGCTTCCATACAGCCAGAATAGAAGAGAGGGGGTCCTATTCCTCTGCGTAGCTCGCCAAGTACCTTTCAGTGATTAGCTGAAAAGATATGATGCTGGTGACTACAGCATGAGTCATTTCAGATACCCTAATTTAGTCTCAACTTCTTAGTCATCTACTTTGCACGATGGAAGAGGCTTCAAGGAAGGAGGAGTCAGGGGTGGTAGACACTGAACACTGCTAGGATGGGTGACACAAGCGTGGGTGATGAGGACAGACCCTGACCAAGTGCTGGGCTGCATCACCCAGCCAGTGAGCACAACAGGAGCCCCAAAAGGACAGAGGTCTCTGTGAGGGGACATTCAGCAGGGGGAATGAGGCTCCAGATCTATTCTGAATATAGATCTGGGACTAAGGAACCAGGTCTGGAAAGGGCACACAGGAGCTGAGCCTTCTAGAATGGAGGCTGCACAGGGGGCCATGTCACAGGAGTGAGGGGCCAAGTGTCTGGCGTCAAGAGACCCTAAGTTACCTGGACAGACCTTATAGGCATCAGGGGAAGAGTGGAGGTTCTTAAGATGGAAATAAAGGAACCAAGGACATGTTGGGGAGATAAATCAGGCAGGGGTACTGGATGGGCTGGGAGACGAGAACCTTTATCTCAGTGATTTTGGAGAACATGAAGGGGTCCTGAGGAGGAAAAGAAATGGAATCTGAAGGGCCAGACACAAAACTGTACTTTCTTCTCTAAATGGCCTTGCCAGTGCCCTTACCCAGAACAAGATACTAAAGATCAAGATTTCTCCAGGAATCAAATTATTTTCACACTTGGAGAACCATATCCTCCCGTGGGGAAATATTAGTCACAAAGGCCACACCAGCCTCCTTGGCCCCGGTCCATGAGCGCGAGTGACAACCATACTCCAGAGATGGAGGGGACAGCTGTTCATGCGTGAGAACAAGTGTGAGTTGTTTGTGCAAAGATGCACAAACAATGCACCTAGACTTGTGACTCATGTTGTTAAAACTTAGGAAAACCTAGAAATCCCAGGCTACTAGCTGGCATTTCCAGAACCAAAGGTCAGGTCACTGCCAACAAGACTACTGGAAGTGTGCTTGGGGCCTGTGATGAGTTCAACCACAAGAGGGGGTAGCCCTTCTCCACACGGGACCATGCACCCCAGCTCTGCACCACTGACCCAAAAGGAATGTGAACTGCCTCCCAGAAAGTAAATCAAAACGCTGGCTCACCTTCAGCAGCTGAGCACGGAAGAGAGTTATTCTGTACAAAATGAGGCAAGATTTCCCCCCTTTATCCCACTGCTTTTTATGTGAAGACACTTGTTTCGTGTTCCCTTGGGAAACCGACTTTTAACATTCCCTCTTCTTTTAAGTTATAAGCAGCAGAGAACATGGTCTAAAAAGAAGTTTTGGAAGGTCTTCTCCCCCAGCAGTTTTACCCTCCTGCTCCACCAGAAGCTGATGGGGTCACAGCTAGGGACGGCTTGGACCCCCAAGGTCACCAGGAGCTTGGGGGGGGTGAGGGGCAGGGGCTGACTTTGCATCCTCCACTCACACAGCTGTCCTGACTGGATGCCCTGAACTGAAGGTCCCTTGCCTGCACAAGGGGACTGCCAGCCCCGAGCAAGGCTAGAGCCCCAAAGCTCCCAACACTTTTAATGAGATATTTTAATGATGTAACAGATTTCATACCACTTTAAAGTCCTAATGCAGAAAGCAACTTTGCAGCCACTGCCTGAGCCATCTCCTCTGACAACTGCTAAGGTGACATGTACAGGCTGCTGTGTGCCAGCCCGCACAGCCCCTCTGCCTACCAGGAGGCTGCATCACCACAGTGATGGCTTCCCTGAGCATGAGAGCGAGGAGGGGAACCATCTGCTCTAACTGCTCTAGTGTGGGGCGCTGGGCTCGTACCCATGGAGGACAGTCCCTTCACCATCACTGTGTGACTCCGAGACAGAGTGGATCTCACCCTCCACTACTACATGGACACTGTGCTCTGTGGCTGAGGGGGCAGCCAGTTTGCTGCCTCAACTGCTGACCCACAGTCAGAGACAGAACTAGAATTTGGCATTTTGGCCCTGGAGAACCACATGCTGATGATTTACTGAAATAAAAGTTCTTAGGCTTAAAGGGTGCTGGGCAAATTTTTCAAATTTAAATACTGCCAGCTGAAGTGGGTAACAGGGAGCTTGTCAGTGCAGTACCAAGTGGTATAATCCACACTAGTCCAAACCCCCACCAGGATGGCTCTGGAACTTGAGACACCCAGAAGAGGGGACTGTCTGAGGACACTAGGGAAAGGCAAGTGGGCAGCTGAGATTCAGAGCCCCAACTCGATCTCCCCTACTCCACAGCATACCCAGGGGCCCAGTCAAACATGACCATTCCTGCTTTTTTTGCCCTCAGGTTGCCTTTTCACTTCTGCTTGGGATTCCTCTCCTCACAAGGATGAATTCTCTCCCATCAGTCAGCACCTCCTCCACAGAGTGGTCCTGCAGCTCACTGTAAAGGCAGTCTTTCTCTCATTGGGCTGCCCAGAACACTATTTCTTTTATGACATTGTGAACTACTTAGAGTTTGAATTCCGGTTCTGCCGCACACCACCTGTGTGAAACCTGGACCGATTTCTTAACCATGCCAAGCCTCAGATCCTTCAGGTGGAAAACAGGAATCACAGTATCTACCCCTTGGGGTCGTGGGAGGATTACAAGAGTTGAATTATGACAGCTCTTGCACAGTGAGTGAGAAAGAGTCTTCAGTACACAAGACAGCTTATTATGATTATTAAAACATAAGTTCCCCGACAAGCTCCACTGATCAAATATTTACTGAATGAGGTCAGTGGCATCAGCAGGAGGTGGAGATGCAGGGAGCTGGGATGTGGCGCTGCCCCTGATGAGCTGGGCTGGTGTGGGAATTGCCATAGGAACCCCTCAGGTGAGAGGAGGAGACAGTGGTCGGGGGACCACCAGAGGAAAAATTTGTTCTGGTCAGGGGAGCAGTTCCCTTCCGGGAGGATAGGAGGAAGGAAGAGGAGACGAGACGGAGGCAAGTGCAATGCACAATGGAAAAGCCTACTGTGCTGAGGGAACTACAAAGAGATTAGTGTGGCCAGAACCAAGTGTAGCAAAAGAGGTGGCCAGTAGACAGGGGCAGACTACAGAGCACCTGGCGTGCTCCTAAAAGATGACTAATGGCTGTTTTTCAGATGGTGGGGAGCCACCGAGGAGCCCTTTACAATGAGGACTATGACTGGATGGGGTGATCATCCCTGCCGTGCTGGCAGATTTAACAACTGCTCCCTAGAAAATACATAGATCTAGACCTATGTTTATTATAAATCTTACTAAAACTATGCAAACCGTGCCCTCGTGGCCAGTTACCTGGCTTTGTGACTATGTCATTATGATACAGCTGTGCCCAGCATTTATGTGCCATCTATGGCTGCTTTCCTGCTACAATATTGATTACTTGCCACACAGGCTACAGGCCCTAAAATATTTGTTCTCTGGCCCATTAAGAAGAGAAATTGCCAATTTGGCATATAGGATCTGTAGCATATAATTTCTAAACAAAACAATACAAAATATTCTTTGTCATATAGTCTACAAAGCTCACTGATTCCTAGAAAAAGCTTTTGGTGATTTGCGCTGAACACTTGTATGTAACCAATCTGTGGTTGCAACTGATAAAGGCTGGAGTTCTGATAGGAATGTTAGCTGATGTTTTCACTTAACATTAAGCGGTAAGATGAAAGCAGGATAACAGATGTGTAGAAACTCCACTCATTCATCAATGATGGGTGATGAAATGGCTTTTGAATATTGGAGTAACATTTCTTCAATTTTTGTGCCATTAATATTGAAAAAACTATAGACTTGATGGGCATTTAAATTTAATCTGTATTACTAACAATTTCTTCAGTCAGAAAATCAATCAAAAAATAAGTTCCAAGCATGTTAAGGTTCAAGATAGCAACACAGGATGCTCCTGAACTCACTTCCTCCCACAGACACACTGAATCTACAGCTGCACATGGAACAATTTCCTCTGAAAGAAATCTCAAAACTAGCAGAGTGACTCCTTCATATGAGGAAAATGAGGGTTTCAAACACTGAAACAAGTAGAGGAGGTTAAGAAATAATCTCACCGTAAATCTCACTTCTGACATGATAACACACAAGTGGGAAGGAACTTCAAATTCTCAGCTTCTCCCTGAGGAACACAGTTGGGAAACCACCATTTGGCAGTTTAATTTTTAAGACTTGTCTTTGAGAGGTGGACCCCCAAAACATACAACTTTGAAAGCTAATGAGGTCCATGAGACTCAAAAGGCCATAGGGAACTAATAGACAAGTTAACTAAAGGGCTACTGCAGAGTTATGGTGGCTAACACCCAGGTCCCAGTGCTGACAGAGTAAAAGGAAATGTACCTAGTTTTTCTGTGAAAGAGGTCTATTTGCTTGTCTTAGATGTTTTTCCCTGAGAGGTAGCCTTCTGCTACTAATTTAGCACACATTTAGGAACCAACTGCAATACTCTCCAGAGATTAAGAGGTCGGTGGACACTATGCATTTTTCTTCTGTTCTGCCCTAGGTTGCCAGTGTCTACCAGAAAGGAATGTGTACACAAGTCCAGAGACCTGGTTTTAGCATCTGCCACCCAGGGGACATCCACTGATGAAATAAATTGAAGACACAAATAAATGAAAAGATTGTCCAAGTACTGGAAGAATTAATATTGCCAAAATGTCCATATTTTTCAGTCATCTACATATTCAATACAATTCCAATCAAAATTTCAATGGGATTTTTCATAGAAATAGAACAAACAATTCTAAAATTGGCATGGAGCCACAAAAAAAAAAACCCCTAAATATCAAGCAATTCTGAGAAAGAATAATGCTGGAAGCATCATGCTTTCTGATCTCAAACTGTATTACAATGGTAGTTATCAAAACAATATGGTATTGGTATAAAAACATACACAGATCAATGGAACAGAATTTAGAGTCCAGAAATAAACCTACTTAAATACAATCAATTTATGTATGACAAAGGAGTCAAGAATACACAACAGGAAAAGGACAGTCTCTTCATTAAGTTATGTAGGGAAAACTGGACAGCCACGTGCAAAAGAATGAAAGGACCCCTATCTTACACTATATACAAAAACCAACTCCAAATGATTTAAAGATTTGAATATAAGATCTGAAAGCATAAAATTCACAGAAGAAAACAGAGGGTAAGCTCCTTGACATTGATCTTGGTGATGTTTTTTGGATTTTACACAAAAAGCAAAGACAGTAAAAGCAAAATAAACAAGTGGGACTGTATCAAACTAAAAAGACTGTGTGCAGCAAAGGAAAATGAATAACAAATTGAAAAGGCAATGGAGTGGGAGAAAATAGCTGCAAATCATATCTGATAAAATATAAGATCTTACATAACTTAATAGTAAAAAAAAAAAAAAAAAAAAAACCACACCAAACAATTTTATTATAGAACGGGCAAAAGATCTAAGTAACCTGGTTTCCAAAGAAGACATAGACATGGCTAACAGAAAATACGCTTAACATCACTAATCATGGGGGAAATGTAAATCAAAACCAAAATGAGATGTCTTCTCACACCTGTTAAAATGGTTTCATCAAACAAACAAACATCCTCAAGCAATAACAAGTGAAGAAAATGGAGCCCTGCACACTCTTGATGGAAATGTAAACTGGTGTAGCCACTATAAATGCAGTATGGAAATTCCTCCAAAAATTTAAAATTTTTGCACCTCCCTGGTGGTGCAAGGGGTTAAAGCACTGCACTATGAAGCAATCCGCAGCCTCTGCGGCACGAGTTTGATCCCCAGCCAACCAGGGAGAAACCCACATGGCGAGGCAGACCTTTCCTGCTTCACCTGCTGCTCCCCTCAACAGTTTATTTCAGTCAATCTGCCTGTTCTGTTCCCCACTCTGTCTCTAGTGAATCCTCTCACCCCCCCACCTCTGGCTTGTATCCCATATATAAATAAATCTTTAAAAAAAATAAAACTATCATATGATCCAGCAGTCTCAACTTTGGATATTCATCCCAGTTAGCTAGCGAAAAAATGAACTTGAAAAGATGTATGCACCCAATGCTCATCGCAGCATGGCTTATAACCCATGGGCACACCCTAAGTCTCTGCTGACGGGTGACTGAAAACACAATGGATTATCCTGCTATAACAAGGGAAATCCTGCCATTTGTAACAAGATGTTTGAAACATGAGGACATTTTGCTAAGTTAAGTGAGACACAAATAGCATATGATCTCACTTATGTATGAATCTAATCTATGTGATCTAGATTAAATCACAAGTATGGATCAAAAAGTCTTGGCTTTTATCTACATAAACCATCTTTCCTGATTACATTTCCCTATAACGAATTTCTCTGCTCAGAATTTGCCATGGATTTCTGACATTAAAGAAATGAATTTCAAGATGTGAACAGCTAATAAACACTGGAGGAAGAGGGAGCTGTCCATTTATAATTTGTTCTCACAAAGATTTTTCATTTTCACAACAATTTAGCTCTTCTTTCTTATTTAAAAGAGCACTTAAAATAATTAACTTTTGTTTAAAAAAAAGTCCTGATTTACAGCATTTGCCAATTTCCCTGGTTTAAAATCCATCCCACCATAACTGTTTGAAGCTATGAGGATGTCGTGGTAGGAAGTGGAGCTGGGAAGATGTGCGTGGCAGCTCAGCTTCACACAGTATTTTCATCCCACAGGTAATATAAACAATCTCAAGGGCACAGTGTAAATAAAATGTAACACACTTAAGAACTGATGGATTTTGAGTCCTTACTACCTATATGAAAATTTAATTGCATGCTCAGAATTTTTAATTATGTCTGATATAACCACTGACTCACAAAATTCCAGAAAATTAAATAAGCAGCTCTCTCGAGTCTGTAGAAACTGGTGCCAGCACACCACTAACCAGAGGCAGTGGGAGCAGTTAAGAGGCTACAGCAGGATCCCCAGAGGCTGCTAGGGATGAAGTGAAGCAGGAGGGGGGTGAAGAAAGGGGTATGAAGTCCAGAGTTAGGAAGGCACTTTTCAGAACTAAGTGGTTTCTAGGATGCAGGGGGTAAGGAAAGTAAAAGGGTGAAGGTGTTTCCAGGTTTAGGATAAATGTGACTGAGTAGATGGGGAGGGGGTTCCCATTAAAAATAAAGGCAATAAAGCAAGAACAGATGTGGGGGGAAACAGTGACTTCAGCTTCACCCGTGTCTCCCATCAAGTTCAAGCACTGAGTGGCTGAAGGAATGCTTGGCTGAGGCCACACAAGCGCCCCAAGCAGAAAAGTTCTCTGCCATGTGAAGTGAATTAATTCTGCTTTGGGGAAAAAAAAAAAATTCCAGATATTTGCTGATACCCATAAATTGCATAAAAATTGGCTTAAATAAGTAAAACTTAAACATAAGTCCATCTAAGATACTGTAAAAAAAAAGTCTCTTGGTATCAGGTGAAGTTTCCCAGTGAACAGAATCTTCTAATCTGAAGGACACAAATCATACAAAACTGAAGCCTGCGGAAATTTACTTAAATTTAGGGTAAAAAACTCTTTTCTTAAAAGATCAAGTATCTCTTCACAGCCCAGTTGTTTTAAACGTGTCAGAGATAAATAGATAACATTAAATTTTTACGAAGTAGCTCAGCTCACCATGCCTGCACCTCGTTCATTACCAAACTTCCTTAAGTCAAACGAGTTTTTCTTCATGTTTAGGCCTCCAGTCTTGAGGCTCACCCACGTGGGGCCTCCCTGCTCTTGCAAGAGATTACTGGTGAGCAGGCATGAAGGGCTTCACAGAGGGAAACTTGATTTCAGCTCAAACTTATAGCTCCTTCCCCTCTGTTTTCCCACGTCCACCTCTGCCCATGCCCACCAGCCTGCTCAGCCAGGGTGTTCTCAGATACCCTCCCCCTTATCAGTCAGGTAACTCCCTCAGCTTACTCCTCTGGGGTTTCATGGAGCCTGTCCTGACAGGTTACAGCAGCCACCACCATGGCCAGGCAGGAAACTGTAATTCTCCTCTGAGTCAAGATGTTGCCACACTTGTAATCCTGTGGCTGAATTCTCAGGGTCCCTGCCTGTTCCCTAGACCCTCCAGCACCATCAGACACTCTGCAGGTACTCTGTTCACATCTGCCCAGGGTTTGGCTGTTCAAAATGTGGTTTCTGTGGAAAAAATGTGGTTTTGCAATATCAGAGTCCTTTCTTTAAATAGCTCCGTGTAAATATGTGCTGAAGCTAGATTGGAAAACCATTGTTTACTTAGTGACTTTCCCAAATATATCAACAAATATTTGCAGCACCTACTGTGAGTAAAGTACACATGTACAAATGCAGTATCATGGTTATGTGCTGATTACATAAAATCCATTTCTACATGTGAAAGTCACTTTCAGGGATAATTGAGATGATGTTTTCAGTTGCACTATGTTCTTTCTCCTACTTGCTTTTAAGAAATCACACTTGCATGCCTTGGGAGACCACGGCAAATGTTCTTTGTAACAGCACATGAGTCATATATGGGCAATGCACAGATGAAAAACTATATACAATATTATCAATAGTTGGGACTAGATAGAATACTTCATTTTTAATATCCTACATTTCCCAAAGGTTATTGTCTTAGGGAGTAAAACGATTTTCAAAATAATTTCCTGATGTCTAATGGACTCACTTGCTGGGGTCTCTAGCCCCACGGTCAGAACTGACAAAGCAGCTGAAGATGAATGGTCCAAAAGGGGATGCGGACAAGTGTCACCACCTCACTGACCAGAGAGAGACACCGTTGGCAGGTTTGGGAAGATTTCTTGGAGGGGGAAGCTGAGTTGAATCCTGAAGGATAAGGAAGAGGCAGTGTCCCCAACATTCAAAAACATGCAAGTTTTCAAACTTGGGAATTTAGGACAAATTGACAACTTGCTTTCATCACCAGGGATTTTCAATGAACAGAAACTAGCAAGTGTTATGAGAGCCTTTCTCTCCTTATTCCTTGCTCTGGCCACTCTCTCCTCTCAATTTCATGGAGACACCACAAGTACTAAACATATCGGATCTGTTCTGCCACGTTAGAGGTGAAGGTCCAAAATCATAAAAAAATCTTAAAAGCCGAGTCACCTGCCAGAAAGGAAAGGATTAGAACTTGACATATGGGGAGAGCAGAGCCGGGGGGTGGGGGTGGGGGGCAGTGAAGAATAAGGACACACTCAAACAAGGATAGTCCAGGGGTTAAGAATGGACATGGGACCCAGGGCACCCCACCACCCACCCAGGAGCACTAGAAATTAAGAGCAAACTTTTTGCTGCAGTTTGAGAAGCAATGAAAGGCGCCCCTCTATCTGCTCAAACAAAAGGTCAAACAAAATTTCCTAAAGGTCAAGTGCCCACCAGGTCTTCCCACACAGAGGAAGCATTCCTGGGGTCTGGAATACAGCCTCATCTCCTAGGAGACCCAGTAAGTCTGCAGCTAATTCACTGGCATTGAAACGGATGCCTGTGCACAGTTCCTCAGAGTCCTCTGTCATCTGAGAAAGTACACGGACAGCTAGACTTGTGACAGGATTTGGCAGGGAGTGGGGCTAGAGAGCTCCACAAATGCACAGCACACATGTAATTTAAAACTTTCTAGGGCCTCCCTTGTGGTGCTAAGGGCTAAGTCTCAGCACTATGAAGATATCAGCAGTCATTGCAGCATGAGTTTGATCCCCAGCCAGGGAGCTTCCCACATGGTGCAGCAGACCTCTCCTGTCTCCCCTCAGCAGTGTACTTCAGTCAATTTGCCTGTTCTGCTCCCCACTCTGTCTCTGGTGAATCTTCTCACCCCCTGCACCTCTGGCCTACATCCCAGCTCTTGTATGCATAAATCTTGAAGAAGAAGAAGAAGAAAAAAAAAAACTTTCTAGTAGTCACACAAGAAAGTAAAAAAAAAGAGACAATTTTAATTAATACATTAAGCACAGTATGTACAAAATGTTATTTTAGCATGAAATCAAAGTGAGGCTGAAATAGGGTGAGATTTTATGTCCTTTTGTATCCTAAATATCTGCAAACCAGAATGTAATGTTTCCACATGGAACACAACTCCATTTGACCAGCCACACTTCATACTGGCAGACAGCCCTTGGGCATGGGCTGGGCATAGGCTGGGGCAGAGCTGGGATACCCTGCAAGGCAAAGCCCCCAGCAGCCTATGCCAAGGCTGTCACATTCAGGAGGGGAGGCTGTAGGGTCAGAAATGGAAACAATCTATTTCGATTATATTTAATCCAAATTGGCTCATGAGCCAATCATACAGGTATGCCATCAGAGCCTTGAAGTTCTTGTCTGGTAACTCTTAAACTTTGGAGTGGTCAAAATTAACTGGAGGGCTATTAAAACAAATTGCCTAGACCCACTTCTGGATTTTCTGATGCTGTAGGTTTGACTTTGCAATTCTAACAAATTCTTTGGGCTACTACTATAGCGAATACACTCAGAGAACCACAGATCTAGCTTCCAGCCAACAAGTGATGTCCTTATACAGCTTTTCCTACTGAGTGCTCCGTCAACCGACTACATCCCATGGCAGGGAATTCCCTATCCCCAAATGTTACCAATTTTGGTCAGTTCTAATAATTCTTTCTTCTATCAAGTTAACCTGATTCATTAAAACTTACCCTGCTTCTGCTTTGAGGGTCAAGTTCCTCCTTCTCCACACAAGGCCTTCACAAAAGTTAAGACCTGTTTTATCCTGCTTTTTACTCTGTGATACTCCATACATTTTGTATCTTGTTTGAGGTACTTCTGACAGGCTTAGTCTTATGCATTACTATTACAGTAAAGTTCTGTGTTTCCCCCCTACTCTTTCCTACAATTTCAAGGCTAAATTGCTTACTACAAAACATGAATGAACACCAAGAAGTTTATCATCATAACATTTCATCATTGTAAACATCACAAATTTAGCCCCAATCTCTGCCTCTACTATTCCCAAATAAGTTACGTATGTGAAAGTGCCTTGCAAGCAGTGATTCCCCAATGTTGGTCCCCAGATTTGATGTGACGATGCTTTTATCAGTGTGCAGTAGAACTTATTTCTACCAATCAGTGTTCTACTAGAATCAGTGTTATACTAATATAAGTTCCAAGTTAAGTAGCTACTTTTCATTCAGAGATTATGTCATTCCTAATTTTTCATGGTTGAAACAACCTTCTCTCATGAAATAAGGGCAAGGAGGTGGCCAGTGCAATTTGAAAGGAAGGGATCCCTGTTTTCCAGCTCTGGAAAGCTCTGTGCAAATCCCAGGTCAGAATGGCCTCATTCTTCTTTCAATTAGCCTTTGTCTTGGAACCATGATTAGCCAGGGAGCAGAATGCTTCCTAGGAGCTGGATCACTGCCCTTCCCCTGGCTATATCCTCCTTGGAACAAGAGAATCTTTCTTGGAGTCACCAGTTGGTGGGTTGTGCTCCTTGATTTCACAAAAAAAAAAAAAAACCCACTTCCTACTGCACATGAAATCTCTGCTTCTCCCTGACCTCCCTGCATGAGAAGAGGGAGCCAGTGATCAGCTCCAATACTACCCGCTGCAGGGTTGCCCTCTTTGCCTGCTGGATCATGGGTGCAGATTTCTGAAATTCTCAGTTTGAGTCGTGCTTTTGAATTTAGATTTGGACCTCTTGAAAGGGAAAGAGCCTCCAGAGAACCCGGTCCTCATATCTTCACCGGTATTAAGGGGGTTGAGCTAGGCTCTGAATCAGGGTGCAGGGATGGGCATGAGGCAAAGGTGCCTAGAGAAGCATGCCCAAAGAGGGGAGACCTTTGGTGAGGGCCTGGGCAGACTGTCCCTACCCTAACAAGTGGGAAACACAAGAAAGGATATTATATTACAGAAATAGGGTCAGCAAACCTTTTCTGTAAAGAGTTAGATAGTAACTATTTTAGGCTCTGCAGGCTTAAGTTCTCTGCTGCCAAATACTCAGTTCTGCCACTGTAGGTGAAGCAGCATCATGCACCACAAAGGAGAGAAGTGCGGCTGTGCCCAATGGAACTTCAGTTACAAACAGGCCACTTGTGGCCTGCAGGCTGTTGGTTGCTACCCCCATGGCCTAGATGACACCTAAAAAAAAATCCTTTAGTGCTTGCGCTGCACCTCCCCTGCACCGTGCTCAGGGGATGCATCTCATGTATCTGTCTGTGGCCGAGATCTTGTGTCCCTGGCAAAGGACAGCTGTTTAATACATGTCTGGGGCGAGAGTATGTTCAGGGTACAAGGGCAACGAAGCTGACAGCAGACAAACCTCGCTGAGTATTCCAGTCTCTTGACAAAAAGCTACCAGGTTCACATAGGGAAAAAGCTCTTCACTGATGACAAGCTCAGCCAGCAGACAGAAGCCTGGCTTAGTCTCACTCATTAAAATGCAAACCCACAGACAGATTTTGACGTCAGGGCTACAGCCCTGACAGGCTGCTCCCACCCTCTGGGGAGTACTTGTCACAGAGCCATTGCCATTCACTTCAGCCTCCTTCTAAGAGGAGGAAAATCTGGCTAGCCAGAGAGAGAAAATGCTCTGTTATTGGAAAATCTCATTGTCTCCCCAGGCCTGTGCAACGCCATTAGGTGACGTCAACAGCTCAGGGTATCTGAGCTCTGTTTCCACTCTTCTCTGAGAGCAGCTAAGTTATGAGACATTTCTATTTAGATCCTCAAAAAAGAGGGGGCCCCTCAATTCTGCATCCCTAAGTCCTATACTAAGAGCTGGCTTGCTTTTCCTGTGAAGGAGGACTTTACAACTGGTAGGAGGGCAGGGAATAATTTCTTTCAAGCGAACCATTAGCCTGAGGGCCTACTAAGTAGCTGGCAGTGTGGGCTGTCAAAGACAAGTAGGTCCAAGGGGCCCTGCTGGAGAGGAGAGGGCAATTAGGCACACAGCAGCCATGATAACAGTGTGGGTGGCAGACAGCAGAGAAGGTGCTGTGAGTGCTTGTGGAGGGAGAGGGGATCTGAGATGGCTTGAGAAGTACTACGAAGACTAGCAGAATTAGCTACATGGAGTTTCAAGGAGACTGGAAATAGGGAGATTTAGTGCTCCCTTCATTAAGGGAGAAAGGTAGAGGAGCAAGATTAGGTTGGGGAGGGAAGATTGGGCTTGATTTTGGATGTGGCTCATTTCTGGAACGAGCACAAGCCAGTCCACGTGAGCCTGCATACTGCACCGTGGCTCCACAGACCATTCAGATCACTTCAAACTGCTTGGGCTCAGCAGTTCATTTCGAAAGAGCCACTGAGCTCCCCTGAACCTCTGTCTCTGCTCACACCACCTCTCACACAGACCACATTCGTCCTCCTGGGATGTCTGATTTTCGCTGTTGGGAGAATTATTTTTTTCCTATGAAAGTCAATTCCCTTCTTTCCCCAGAGGTCTCTAAGGACTTGCCTGTTCGCATGACTTTATGGTATTAAGTGAAAATTTCCTGGCTCCAGATGGAATTCTCAGTGCTGAAGGAAGTATTTTACGTTGACCTGAATCTTAAGAAAAAGCACATGGATATTACTAAGATTACTAAGACTTCTATTTCTAGAATAGCCAAAGTAGTCTTGAGTCATGAGGCTGACTTTTGATTTCAAAATATATTACAAAGCTATAGTTAACAAATCAGTATTGTATTAGTAGAGAAAGAGTGCAGAAATAAACTCATGAATTAAGTGTCAACTAATTTATGACAAAAGAGTCAAAAATACAAAACGGAAAGAACAGTCTCTTCAATAAGTGGTGCTGGGAAGACTGGATGAAAGAATGAACCTGGACCACAATCTTATACCATACACAAATATCAACTCAAAATGGATTAAAGACTTGTATGAAACCTGAAACCATAAAATTCCTTGAAGAAAACAGGGGGACAGCTTCTTGAAATCCCTCTTGGTAATTTTTTGGATTTGACAACCAAACAAAAAATAAACAAGTGAGACATCATCTAACGATAAAACTTCTGCACAGTAAAGGAAGCCATTAAAAAAAATGAAAAGGCAAACTACTGAATGGCGAAAAAAATTAGTGAATTACATATCTGATAAGGGTTAATGTAAGTATAGAGAGGCCATACAACACAATGACAAACAAATGAGTAATCCTATTTTAAGAATTACATATGGCTAATAAGTACATAAAAAGGAAGTCAACATCACCATCATGGAAATGCAAATCAAAATCAAAAACCACAAAGCACCTCAAACCTGTTAGAATGGCTTCATCAAAAACACAGAACAAAACAAAAAACAAGGGATATGCGTCGGCAAGGACGTGAAGTAAAGGGAACCCTCATGTACTCTAAGTGAGAATGTGAATTGGAACAGCCATTATGGAAGACAGTATGGAGATTCCACCAACAGTTAAAAACTGAACTATCATAAGACCCAGGAAGCCTCCCTCTGGGTATTTATCCCAAGAAAAGGGTAACATTAACTTGAAAAGATATATGCACCCCCATGTTCATTGCAGCATTATCTACATTTCATGGAAACAACCTATGTGTCCCCTGAGAGATGAATAAAGAAGATGTGGAATATACATAATATGGAATATTATTCAACTGTACAAAAGAAAGAAGTCCTGTCATTCTTGACAACATGGATGGACCCTGACGCCATTTTATGCTAAGTGACAAAAATGACATGATCTCACCTGAATGTAGAATCAATGAGAATCAAAACTGAAATCATAGATACAGAAAACAGATTGGTGGTTGCCAGAGATGGGGATGAAGCCGACATCGGTGAAGGGGGTCAAAACGTACAAATTTTCAGTTATATAAATCATGGCATTTCATACTTGGAAGCTGCTAAGAAAGATTTACTGTGGTTATCACTGGCAATAGCTACAAATATTGAATCATTATGGACATGGATACCTTCCATGGATTGAGACATTAATTGAAAGTCCTGCACAGAATAGCCAAGAATAGTCTCTTCAATAAGTGGTGCTGGGAAGCTCCACTGCCCCTTGGGAGCTCAGTCCACTTCCCCCTGGGAGCCACCTTCTAATTGGGAGGAACCAGGGCATCTCCCAGTCCTGTCTTCCTCCTACTTATTTCCTTGCCTGGTCAGGCTCTACTTTCTGATACCACGCTCCACAAGTCTTTGGCATGTCCCACTACAATGGATTTTACCCCAGAGTCCTGTCCTTAGAAACCTCTTCCCTTCTTTTAAAATCTTCCTCCATGTCAAAGGTCCTATTCTGTATCTTTTCAAAAATAGATCAGTTTGTTGAGTACTTTTAAATGAGTAAACTTTACAACATGATGTGAAAATATACATAATCCAGAATTTAAAAAATAAATCAAAAAAAAAATTACCAATACCAATGCTGTCCTTCATGAAAAGTACCTTATGAAATTTCTTAAATATAGTAACTTACTAAAATTCTGTTACTTCAGAAGACAACACTCGAATGCATGATTCTGTGTAACATAATGCTAAAAAAAATACCAGTACTTATTTGGGAGGATTGGCTTTCAATCAGATTTGTAGAGATGAAATTCTCAAATGCATGTATACTTTTGTTTAAGAAATTAAGATAGAAAAATACATTATTTTTAATTTGGAGGAAAAATTTTAACTTCTTAAAAATACATTAGTCTAAAGATGCTCAATCACAAGATAAATCACAACTGGTATGCACAAGTAATAAAGTAGCATATGCTTACTGGGGAATTTTAAAAACTATTTGTCCAAGGAAGCTAATTTTGCCATAAGCCTTAAATGGCAACTACAGTAAGACAGACACAGGCAGAGAACAGTGGTGAGAATGCAGCGTACTCAAGCTGACAAAGCAAATGAAGCAAACTGAATACTGTACCTGCTTATTATTGTCAGTGGTACAACACAGTTTCTTGAGGGAGACAAAATGCCTAATTTTCCTAATAACATAAATAATCAGTTATTAGTGAGTCAGATATGAGATGATACAACAAATCAGCAAATGAAAACATCAACAGTCTTCTTAAAGCAAAACTGCAGGTTCCATCCTCCGCAGATATAAAATTCAAGCAAAACCCAATCTACAGAAAATGCATTTCTCACACACAGCCCACACACACGCCTTCAGAAACTGGGCTTCCTTCCCTTATATTATAGCTGGCTCAGAAACACTCTCCTAATGGGTATTTCATTTGGTAACTGACTCCTGAAGCTTGGCTCCTAAGTGTCTTCAGTGATAGGATGAAATGCCACTCCAGACAAAATTTGTTTTAATTCTGCTGACACTAATAATTTTATAGCCAATATAAAAAGCAAAAGACTCATTTGGACAAGGACCAAATTTCATGGTTGCTGTTTTTATAACATTCCACATTCTTTCACAGCATGCAGTGGCAGTTTTCAGGCAGAGAAAGAGTCTCTTCCTTTAAGGTCACGGGCAGGATCCTGAAAGTCAGCCTGTGGTCTTGCTTGTTACCACAGGGAAGACCAGGCAAAGACTATGGGTGCCTTAGGAGTCAGCTCAGATAGATTTTTCTACTGAAAGTGAAGCCAGGAATCCTGTGGGGTTGTGTTAAGACTTTACAGAAAAAAGTCAACGTCTCTCTGTCTGTCCGTCAATCTTATCTGGATCAATTTTCTCTGAAGGACTCTGAAGAAAGCACAGAAAATACTGTATTCTGCAAGAAAATTCACAAAACAGGAAGAAAAGACTTCCCTACTTTCTGTAGGAATGTCTTCTGACAGCTCACTACTAACCACTGGGGGAAAAACACTGGAAGTCCTGTCTGGACAAGAAAACTTCTTTATCTTATCTGTAAATCAGAAAGGTCAGAAAAATTCTGACAGAAAGTACCAACAATGACAAGTCTCCTACACCTTGGTCTTCTGATAATTCTGGTCACAGACACTAAGTGAATCCTAAATTTCCTGAGAAGATGGTCTAAGAATGATAACAACCACATGGCAGCTACTGTGGTCCCTAAGCACTGACTGTTGGTGCAAAACACCACATCGAGGCCTTCGCAAGCCCAGAGGGCGACTCAGGCAGCACGAATCCTCCTGGGTTAGGGGTCTGTCTCTGCCCCCAACACCCACCATGAAGCTAAAAGGTGCCACGATTGACAGATTACAATAGGAGACAGTTGTTTCCCAATTAAGGCAGGGAACACTTTTGAAACCTAACCAAACAAGAAAACTGGAAGGGAAGCAACATACAGGTGCTCTGCTAACTTTCTGGAATGTCTCTATTTTCTAATCTCACAAAAATTTGCAAGGAACTCAGGTCATCCTAAAGAGTCACAGTGGGACTCTCCTCTTTTGGGTACTGGTATAATACCCCCAAAATGTCACCTGTGGCCTGTGCCCCTTAGAAGCTCACAGTAGAAAGCTGATGCTGACTTTCAGGCTTATTTTATAAAGGCTCCTCAGTGATGGATTGTTAGGAGATCCTGTTTAGCTTCATAAATCTCACAAAATTTAACCAGGAGAACAAAGAAAATGCCTATTTACCTTCTCTCTCCACAAATGAATAGCCTTCTCTACTAACCTGAGATTAAATGGAATCATATCCTCTCAGCTTCGAGTCAGACACCCCTTTCTCTCCATCACCATGACCTCCAGGGCTCTCTCTCCCAAGTGGAGCAAACCCTGCACCAGCTTCAGAGAAACAGCACAGAGCTGGTGCCTCCAGAAGTGTGGCTGCTGGTGGAGGGCCAGGGCCAGGGAGCCCATTGTTTTGTTGTTCTAAAGTAAGAAGGTCTAGAAATTTAGACCCTTCAAGAGGTAGTGGGGACAATGGACTCACAGAAGATTGGGTAGAGGTGGGCAGCTGGGGTAGAGCCCACAAGTAGGAGACAAGGGGGTAGGGAAGCCGGGTCTGGAGGATGTCGCCAGCTGTGTGAGTGTCCTTGGTGCCGACTTTGTACTGCCCGGCCCTACTGGCATTTCGATATGCAAACACAACGCCCACCTGGGGCCCTTCAGCTAGAAGAGTTCAAGAGTATGCTCTCACCCTCCTTGGCCAATCACCGGGGTGATCTTCACGTGCTGTTGGATGCTGTCCCCGGATTTCCGTCTGGCATAGTAAACCCCCTGCCACTCCTATACATGGACAAAGAGAGCACTTAAAATCCTTCCGTTGAGGCTTGTGGCTGCCCCTACAGAGGGTCTTCCCAGGTTGAGCAGTAAAGTTCTCCCATGCTTTCGGTCCATTTCACAAAACGCCCCCATATCGCTGCACCCACTGTGATGCTCGCTCGGTAAGGCTCACAGTGCACAAAGACCACAAAACCAAAGTGTCCTCTGCCAGGCTGCCCTCTGGATCCCAGGGCCTGTGGGTGGAGTTCCTGCTCCCAGTCCTGAGGGTGTAGTGGCATCTGTCAAGGGACTCCTCCAGGGTCTTTCTCAAAATCTTCACACTACCCTGTGAGCTCGTAATGATCTCCCTTAAATAACAGATGGGTAAAGTGAGGCTTGTAGAGTAATCTGCCCACAGGAAGAGGTGGAGGTTACATATTAGTATGTCTTATCTTTCCCTACAGCCCTGTTTTTCTGACATCCTTCGGGTCTCCACCTACATCTTTAGGGTTAGTCCAGCTTGTGGCAGATGCCAGGGATGAGGTGAAAGGGAGTTTGAAGATCGCTGTTTCTCTGCGTCCTGGAGAAACAGCTGGGGTGAAGAGCCAGGCGACCTCACAGAGGAACCTGAGGCAACTTTGTAATTTCTGAGATTCTCTGCAGTCATTTCTGACCCTTCTCACCTGAGACAGCAGCCTGGTACACATCTGGGCCCACCAGGTGGGTGGCACTATTCTTTTGGCAAGCTAGTAGAATCCTTAACAATGTCTTATATCCTTATCAGCCTTACTGCCTTTTTTTTTTTTTAAATTTTGGCCATGGTATATAATACTAATGTACTTTATTTCTTTTCCCCACTAAAAGGCACACAATGCTTTCAAACTACTTCATGTCAGAGAAAACAAGATGAAGTAATACATGAGAAAGTGTTCTGGGTCTGCAATGAAAATGAACGGCTGGGTCCAGCTATGAAAGCAGAGCACCTCTGAGGGGAGAGTGTGCGGGGACTCCCCGCTGCACTGGTGCCATCGCCCTCACCTGCCCTGTTGAAGAGGAAGTCACTGAGCAAGATGGTGCGGCAGGAGAACTAAGCTACACACCTCTGTTGAACTGCTATGAGTAAAGGGAACACAGAAAGGAAAACTGACCCATAACTGGGCCTCCCTGAAAATCTGGACGTTAAGTCCTTCTCATCACCCAAACACCAGACAGATTTAAAAGCACACAGCAGCTCTATGGGCTAGGAAGGGCAGGAGGTAGGAAGGATTCCAGCAATAACAGCTGGGGTACATTCATGCAAGGAATGCAACTTTCTTAGGTAAAATGATCAGATTCTCTATCATGGTGGTGTGCACTAAACTCACTTGATATCCAACATCAACTCATTTTGCAAACATAAGGAACTGGCCACTTAATTAAAACAATAGTCAAGAAGCCAGTCTTGAGGACTGCATAAAAACAACTGTGCCAGGGAGGGATTTGTGACTGTGTTTTGTTGGTTAAACCCACCTTGCCCTTCTTGATGCATGTGTTGATGGTGTCCAGGAGGTCTGCTCGGTTCTTATCGCTCTTGGGTAGTTCGGCCAGTTCCTTCCCCAGAAGCTCGCCCTTGTGGTAGCCCATCATCCTTTCAAAGGCTGGGTTGACGTACTGTGAAGGGGAAGCAGTGAGAGGTCAGCATGGGGATGCCGCGTGCCTGTAGGAGTGCTTGCCGCCACAGAGGAAGTGTGCTGGGGTATCTAGCGAGGTGTCGCCTGGGCCAGTGGTCTATGGTGCGGGTGCTTTCCTCGAGTCCTGGTCCCCTGTGGGAAATGGGAGAAATTCTTCAACAGAAAAAGGGCGAGGCCTCTCTTATGGCACAAGGGGTTAAGACGTAGCACTATGAAGCTGTCTGTAGCCACTGCAGCACAAGTTCAATCCCTGGCCCACATGGCGCAGCAGACCTCTCCTGACTCACCTGCTGCTCCCCTCAGCAGTATACTTCAGTCAATCTGCCTGTTCTGTTCCCCACTCTGTCTCTGGTGAGTCCTCTCACCCCCTACACCTCTGGCCTGTACCCCAGTTCTTGTATGCATAAATAAATAAATCTTAAAAAAGGGCAAGAAGCTGTCATCTAGCAGGGCCAGCCTGTGGTGGGCCTTATTATGAATTGCCTATCACCCATGAACTAAGGAAAAAATTGGGGAAAAATATAGAAATATGAGCTGTTAGAACTCAATGCAACAGGATGTTCTATGATTCACATCTTTACAAGGCAGTAACTTGACCTCTAACACCTGCAATCTTATCACCACTATCTCCCAGTGCCATGGCTTGGGACCACTTCTGGTATTATCCAAACCATAAATTCAGCTAAAAGGCTCCGGAGGGAGGCAGTCCTTTCAGAGCTGGACCAGGGCAGGCGTGAAGAGAGACTCATTCTGGGGCTGACTCAGTGGTTTCTTTCCAAAATTCTGCCCAGGGTCTTGGAATTTAGAGCTGTGTTACCTTGGGTGACTCCCTGCTCCTGTCCCCACCCTCCAATTTCTTCTCAAAGAACAATCACTAGATGAGTAGCTGAGTGGAGGGAGACAAGTGAGGGAGAATGTGGGGGAATGTGAGCACACCTCATGTAGGTCACAGATTTCTTTGGGCGTAATTCACATCCATCTGCTGCTTCAGAAATGTTCTTGCAAACTGTAATCACTCTTGCCCTCTGCTGTGATAACAGCAATAAGGAACCCGGGGAAGCGATGATACTTAGGGAGCTATCCCCTTGGGAACACAACTTTATTCATACAATTAACCCAGGAGTTGGAGGGATCCAGAAGATGCTTTGGGGTCGTCTGAAGGGCAAGGGGGGGCACTGACCTCCCATCACTTACTTTCTGGTCAGGGCAGTTGGCCCCTGTTCGCCAGGTGTTCCCAGGCTCAGTCTGCTCCTGCATGTGGCTGAGCTGCCTGCACTTCTCACCTATGAGCCTTTGCCCACACTCCCTCTCTGCTCAGAATGTCCTTCCCAACTCCTTGCCCTGTTGATTTGACTTATTCTCCCTCCTTGAGGAAGCAGTCCTTTAAACCAGGCCCAGTCTGTTGGTGCCACTCCTTAGGGCTCCTGTGGTCTCATGCAAGCGTCGAGTGGCTTCACTCAAGCTAATTTTTTGTTTACTTTTCTCTCTCCCACAAGACACGAAAATTCTCAAGGGCAAAGGCCACTTTGGATTCATCTTTGGATACCATGGGCAGTTTAGAAAATACTGAAAAGAATGGGTAACTTTTGAGAATATATTTGCCTTATTTGTTGGCTATTCCCTCAGCCATTTTCATATGTGTTTATTTTGCCTTCCCTATTAGGTTGCAAATGAGTTGAAGTCATGGCCTTTCTTTTGCCCGGGGTTCCTGTATGTAGCTTCAGCATGTCGCAGGTATGCCAGGACATAGACTCTGGAGCCAAAGGACCAAGTTCAAATCCTGACTCTGCTAATTACAAGCTGCTTGACTGTGGGTGATGGCTCATCTTCTCTGTCCTCAGTTCCCTCATCTGCAATGTGATTGCAACAGTAGCACCAATTCCTGGGATTGTTTTAAGAAATAAAGAAGTATGTGTAAAATGCTTAGTATCACGCCTGGCATAAGGTAAGCACCAGAGAAGTGTTTGCAAGCAAACAGAGTTTGGATGGGTATGTAATTTTAGAATTTGTGCTTCTGGCTGCCCTTTGAAATGGATCTGAAGACTTCTGAATGTTGCTACTTATTACTGTCGTGCGAGTCACAGGTCTGCTTCCTAGGCTACAGAGAAGTCAGACACGTTTCTGTTACACACCAAGCACGAATCCCACATCTCTCCCGCTTACACCCACAACCTGAACAATCAATTCTGTCCATGAAACACATTTGCTATGCACCATTTACAGCAGGCAGTCACAACGGCAGTAACAGAAAAAGGGCTCTCTACCAGCTACTCTCCTTCCCCACTTGTAGTTCTACACATAACTCCTTTAATAGGGAACCCAGTCCTGCATTCTGTGGTTGTCAACTGGTGGTTTGCAAACCCATATCCCTGGGAGAGGGGGTAGGGTGATGTTGCCACTTTACGTATTAATCACTTCCCAGTCTTCAGGAGGAACCGGAAGCAACGAGGACTGAAAATAGTGGGCCCCTGGAAAGAGGAGAGGGAGTCCCTGCATTCAAAGAAAACTACACTGACTGCAGTTTTTTCTCAGGGAGTCTTTTTAGACCAACTTTAAAAACTTACCAATGACCTGAACATAAAAGACAAAGTATAAATAAGGAGTAACGTGAATAGAGGGTGTTATATGTAAGGCGGAAATGAAAACGACCTTTGTACTATAGATTTTGTGAGGAGGCATCATGGATAGTTTATGTTCTTACTCTATCCGGGGCCCTTCTGAAAGCACTACCACTGGCCACTGAAAAGTCGGAGCCAAAGTTCAAAGTCAGTAAGACACAGTTACAAAATTTGGTTCCAACCCTTGTCATCAGGGCCTGTCTTAGGCAAGTCCATTGAGCTTTGTCATAAAACCTCAACTTTCCCATTTGCATTATGGGGCACTTAAGTCTATTTCATAGGGTGACTGAATAGCAATGAGAATCTTTCAAATGTGTTGATGACAGGGCTGGGGCATCGTGGGCTGCAGCTATTGCTGCTTCAGAACAGGAGCAGGGCATGTGTGCCCACGAGCAGCCAGCGGTTTCCCTGGAGGACAATGTGAGGCTGTTGTGGGGCCACTGAGGGTGGAACACTGTCCTTGGGCTCTCCTGATGAGAGCAGGTGTTTCTCATGCTCACCATCTCTGTGCAAACCAACTGCAGACAGGCCTGCACTCATCAGTGGAATGTCTACGTTTCAGCGTACTTCTTAAGTATAAATATTTTACTTTCCAACAAATAATAAGACTACTTGATTTCAACAAATTTTTGCCTATTAGCCACATTTCTTAAGCTGGCTTTCATATGTAAGAGTGCTTTATAATTACAATACCAACTGCAGGCAAAGAAATGAGTACTTCAGAAAATACTCTGTTGCCATAAGCATTTATACATATTTACTCTACAGTTCTGATATACTGCTGTAGAAATGCGGTCCCCACAGAAGGTACACAGAATTTACCCCATTTCTGTAAAGGAAATCACAGGTTCTGCTCTGAGTATTTTTTATTCTTATTGATATCTAATTCTTAAGTTTATCAGTTTTATTTGCATGCATTGATATTCTTTTCCCCTAAGAAAATGTGCTAAAATGTGAAAATTATGGGGAAATACTTAAAAAAAAAAAGGTGGCTCAAATTTGAGATTCCATTTTGACATCTAAAGGTATAAAGTGACCCCGTACCTGAATCACATGGTCATCGCTTGTTATCTCTATGGCTTCATGACAATGGTCTAATGCAGTAAACACTGAATTACAGGCCCTGTAAAAGTTGCAAAAGACTGATGTTAGTTTTGCCATAAAACCATTCTTCCTTCATCTGTTATCAAAGTAAACACTCCCTCAGATTCATTAAAACAGTATCTTTGATACATGTTGAGAAAAAGAACCTTGCCTTTCAAATTAAATGAATAAAACCAACAGCCTGTATGTCTGTGTATATGACACAAAAAGACTTTTAACTCAGTAAATAAGGATGGGGTGAACTGCACACGTGCTAAGTGAGAATTTAACACCAACACAGGAGAATGCAGATTCTGAGGAGTCTATCTTGTTCTAGGCCAATGACGTTCTTATTTCAATTCACAGAGTGGCCATTGAGAAGTCTCTGTCAATTAGGAGAACCTAACAGGGCCCAAATTGGACCTGAGGTACTCTGGCCTTTCTTACTTTCTTGATCTCAGATAAACAACCTTTTATAATACTTTGCTTCCAACCACACCCGCTGGCAGAACTCTCTTGCCAACAGTAGTCATACACCTCTTCAGGTGGGTACTTTTCCTTGTAAACCTGGAATATTTGAGATCATTTCAATTTCTCAGAATTTTAACTACCTTCCAAATCTAGAGGGACTCCAAATACATCATTTACTATCCAACAGAGCAAAAATGTAGCCTGTTACTAGAGCTGGATATTTGTACTATTTAAAGAGTCCCAGTGAAGGCTTTCTTACACGTTACCAAAAAATGTTGATATACTGGATTGATGTTTCTCTTTATAAAACAAACTCTTAAAATGTTATTCATTCTTTCCATTCATAAAGGCATCTGACTTTGCAATCCTGTTTGAACTGCTCACCAGGAAAAGGGCAGAAAGAACTAGTGAAACCTGGCTCTGTACTTTGCAAGTTATGGCACCTTAGGCAACTTTTTATCTTCTCTGGTTCCTGGTTTCCTCATCTACAAGAGGAGGATGACACATTCTACAGATTGTTATAAGAATCAAAACAGTTTATGGGAGGCACTTCTCAAAGTGCTTGCAACAATTTAAGAATTCAATACACGGTACCTTTGTTTTATAAGATAGTATTTCTTTGTTCTTTGAGGCAGTTAGCAAAAGAAAAGTGAATCATAACCTATCTTTTCTCATGAGGATGCTGAAAATGTCAAGCCAAGAACTCTACTCAGTAATGGCAAGGTAATCTGCATGGGGAGTGGAGAAGGATTTCTGCCCCTGAGGGACAGTGTTCCTATAGCTACAGGTGATGGTTCCAGTGTGGGCGGATGAGTAAAGTCAGAATTCATGACACAGGTAGGGGGCAAAGGAGAACATACACCGAACTCAATTGAAATTCCTAATGGGTACAGTATATATTTTCCTAAATTGCTCCATTCAACCAAATTTGAATCATATAATAACTGTTCTATTAGCACTGCTGCATTTATGAACACAATCATTTGAGGAGGGAAAAAAGACTAAAAGAGGACTGGAAAATTATTACCCCTGTCTTTACTCCACTGCCTCTCATAAAGAGGTGAGAGAGACGAAGTCTTCTCAGAAGTATTTCCCAGGCACCTGGGCCCAGCAGCTGACTCAGGCCTCAGGTTCTTTCCAGCGCTACCATCAACACTTTTGGGTGGCTATGATGGTTTCAAGAGTGTCCCCAGCAGTGTCTGCTTCCTGTCAGCTGCACCTGGAATGGTTGGGCTACACGATTACCTATGTCCCTATGTCCCTCCAAAACACACACACACACACACACACACACACACACACACACACACACACATGCTCATGCTATTTGAAACAAAGTTAGGACTGGGTGAGATTACGGCTTATAGGGAGAAGATTCTGATCCCACTTCCCAGCAGAGGTATGGGAGGAGCAGAGAAGCCAAGGGGATCATGGACTTGCTATGGATGGGCAGCAAAGTAGTAGGAGCCACCCCCTTTAAGCCTTTACAACTTGGCTTCTACCCCTACAGTACTAGAGCTGTCATATACAACCTACATACAGGTGTCTGTTAACACAATGATGTAGTGTGTCATGGAATATAGAATTTTCCCATCAGAAATTTTGAAGGCAAAAACCGAGGACTGCTTACTGTCTTAAGTCTTGGAATAAGATGTAACTTCCCAACGATAGCTGTCAGACCAACTAATGATGAAATAGCTGAGACTTTATTTGTATAAACATATCGGCTTAAACTCCCAATAAGTAGCTTGGACAAGATGGTTCTTTTCATGATAAAGAGGCGTAAGAGATGGTCATTGTTTAACTTGTACTTCATGAGACACTGCCATTTCAAAGAATATTCTGTTCAAAAAAGCAATTCATCAAAACATATACAGACGTGGGGCCTCCCCAGTGGCGCAGCGGTTGAACGCTGGGTTGCGAGGCTGCCCGCGGCCTCTGCAGCGCCGGTTCGATCCCCGGCTGCTCCCCGGCCACCGGAGGAGGGTCCCACATGGCGCGCAGACCTCTCCTGTCGCCCGCTGCTCCCCTCAGCAGTGTACTTCGGTCCTTCTGCCTGCTCTGCTCCCCGCTCTGGCTCTGGTGAATTCTCTCACCCTCCCGTGCTTCTGACTGTACCCAGTGCATGTATAAACAAACAAACAAACAAATAAATAAATAAATAAAACATGCCTCTAAAAAAAAAAATATACAGAAGTGTGATTTTTGTTCTTCTATCTTTAAGATACTCTATATAATCAAATTTTCAAATTAGCTAATATATTTTATTGGATCACATGATCTTTTTTTCTTAAGTAAATATGGTCACCATATATGAAGACCAAGGGGGAAGAGTCTGCCTTCAACACTGAACATCGTCCTTGCAGTACAGACTGTCCTTGCAGAATGCTTGTAATGTCACATATTTAGCTGCAGCTGGGGGTGGAATTGCAGGGGAAAGTATTATATAATTAGACTATAATTATTCTGGCATTGTATAATAAAGCACCTCATTTTCCAGTCTGTGGCAAGTGAATTGCCCACCTGCCTCCAGGGAGCAGGAAGGTGCTCAATGCCCTGCCTTGGAGTGCCCTAAAGGGCCAGGAGGTCATGGTGTGGGTCACTGTCCTCCTATCTTTTGGGGCCAGATGTAGCAGACTCGTGCCATGCACACAACCCTCCAAAGGAGGGAGAGAACTTAGCAACAGCTAAGGCAGAATCGGGCAAAAAGCAACTGAAGAGACCAACCCTTTAGTCTTCTCTGTCTAGTTAGGGGGATTCCTGCCTTTCTTCCTCTGTCACAGGACTTCTCTCCTGCTGGTTGTGCTGGACTAGGAAGAAAAGCTCCTTAGCAGCCTAGCTTAAGCTAGTGTGGATGACAAAGGGATCAGGGCGATGGGCAAACCCACCTTCCTGGGGTGACTGCCTGCCTGGGTCAAGTCCATTCACCATTCACACTGATCTGTACTGAGAACTTCAGCTTTTCATTATGACCTCTACAATGGATCTAATTCCCCCAACCAGCTCCAATGAGGAATGAGAAATTACAGTGTTTATGTAGCATGAGGTACTTAAAAACTTGCAAAGTTCTGAATCTGATGACACCTTAAGTGCCTGACTTTTCAGCAGATTTCATGAATACCCTGAAACCCTTTCTTTAAGCCCTTGTGCTGATGACTGCACATGTTAATTTTAAGTTTCCAGACTTGCCTTCACTCTACTCACCACGGCACTCCTGGCATTTTACATGTGCCATCACATTAATTCTGCCTAAGAATAAAGAAGCACTATTTAAAATGAGAGAATGGTCAGCAAAGCAATAAGTTGTTATGATGTTCACTTTTATTGTAAACAGAAAATAGTTAAGGAATTAAACATCTAAAATAAAAGATGAAGCCTCTTTACCCTCAATTATAAATAGCAGACACACCCAGGAATAAGAAAAAAAAAAAAACACTACAGTACACTATTTAAAACCACAAATTGCTAAAGTGAAAGCAACATGATTTTCTTGACAAATTCTATGAAGTTTTTCAAAGCTGATAAACATATAGATAAACAGAAACCAAGGGATCTAACTTATTCTTTCAAATTCTTCACTGCCAGTGTTGAAAATACATGAACCCCCCACTGGTTGGGAATTCTTTCAAAATATCTTTCCATACTTTATTTCTTGAAGCTCTCTGTCCACCAAAAAGTGACTTCCCTGACCAGAGTGAATTCCAGAAGAATCTGCCTCTGTAGGCATAGGTTTATGTCCATCCAGAGGGAGAGAGAATGGCAGAGAACAATTATGCTTAAGAAGGGTTTTGTCCCCTTTGAATGCAAACTTTTATTATTACGGGGAGATGTTATCTTATTTTGCACTAAGTCTCAGTCAGTCAGTAACATCACAGTTGGCCAAAGGGAAGGTATGCCAGGAACCTTCCAGACATCCCACTGCCTGAAGTCACTTGGAACTAGTCCCCTGGAGGGCTCTAATTTGTGAAGAGCACCCCTCCCCTGCTCTCTCTGCTGGGGTGGGCATGGTGGTGTTTGGACATCAGTGTCCCAGGAGCACACAGAACAGTGCCTGAGCAAAATTAGGAACGAGAAAGGCCCCCAATATTCCAAGACAGCCCAGAGTACCACTCAGAGGACCCCAACCCAGAAGTAAGTACCGAAGAGAAGCCTGCTCTTAAAGCACTATGGGCCTGTCTAGAGACTGAAAATCAGTTTCTCAAGGTACTTCACACACACCAGTGCTGCACACTGGCTACATGAAATCGCTATCATGGTTACACAGGGATTACTAAGGTTAGCGTAATAAATATAACCACTGGTTTGCCCCTATCTGTAACAATCCAAGTAGGAATTTATAAATGTGGAAAGGAGTAACTAGAAAGTAATCTTCCAAGTAATCTTCCAATCTTCTATTCTTAATCTTGATCTAATTGTACAAAAATTTCACAGTACTTTTTCCTAGGCTATAATTTAAAACTACTTTAAGTAGTGGAAAATATTGCAAAAGGAGAAATGCTTCCAATTTATTTCATTATACCAATGTACTCCAGGTTTAGATTTTGCATTTGCCAGCTACCATTACCTGTTTAATGGCTTCAAAATCCCTGAGATTTAGCTACAAACCCGTGAACATCAACCTGATGACAACCAAGCTTTTCTACTGAATTGCTAACTTCATTTTCCATCTTATTTTGTTACATACCGTAATTTGAACTGTGAGCGAACTTCCCCATGTTCTATTTGAATCAATTCATTATAGCAAGCAATTATGCTGCTATTCTCCATAAATCTCTGAAAAGAAAGCAAAGATAATACATAAGACATACAATTACTTCCTAAAGAGTCAAACAAAGAAACTTAACAGTTTTTCCCACCCCAGGCAACTGTTATATAAGACATTCCTAAGTGGGGAAGATGAGATGAAATAAAACCGTTGTCAAGGTATCTGAAATGCTTATTAAATGTATGAGAAACAGCAGAGCAGGTAATACTGTACACTTAACTCCCTTGATAACAAAGGTGGGGAAAAAAACTTCATTATGAGTATGCACAGGGAAATAAGCATAAAAGGGCACAGAAGACTGAACACCTTCACTTCATGTGGCTCTAATGTCCTCTGGGGCCAGACACTGGACATGCTTAGTGTGTGCCACACCATCTTGGATCCCTCTCAAGGGAACAAGCCTTCTTCACTTCCTGCTTAATGTTTCCAAGTACCTAACACATTCTCCTTGCCATATTTCTCTCCCTTTTCTTTCTCTCTCTCCCTCCCTCCCTCCCACACACACTCTCTAGTGTGGATGGTGTCTTCCTAGAGAACACCTTTGAAGCCCTCCAACTTGCCCTATGCCCCTGCCCCCCACTACTCCAGGTAGAAGTTTCAAAGGGCTAAGGAAAGAGGGGAAGCAGTGAACATACACAGAAGGCAGATACTTTCTATTTACAAAGCAAAGTTAAACATGGTTGGGTTCAGTTTCTGGACAGTTGATTACCAGACAGCACAGATCTCTGAGTGTTGTTGGCTGATGCTTCATAAAGTAAGTTTTAAAAATGTTGGGGTAAACAGCATTAAGTAGGTTTTTTTTTTCTTTTTAAGACAGAAAACATAAAAGGTAGAATTTGTTATCTATTTCTAAAAAGTAATGCATATTAATTTAAAAGTATATAAAATGAGAAGCTATAAAGGAAAAAAACCCCAATCACTGATGTCATAAGCTGGAGGTATCATTGCATTTTGTTTTATTTCCCTTAGGTTTTTATTATGCCTCTGTGTGTGTATTTCATATAAAGATATGAATATATATATATATATATGGTCATAGTATATTTTCACTTTCATATCTGTAATAACTTTTAATGAGTTTTTCCTCAGCTCTCCTAAGAACATCCATTGCAGTACAGAACACCTTTCTGCAAGTGATGGTTTCTAAATGCTGGAGTACTTTGTTTGCACATAGTTGGCATTAATGAGTGTTTTGAAGACTGGAGGTAATGGAATATTCCACTGCCTTCTCTTTTAGGGGTTTTCCAGATTGTAGTTAATCCATATATCTGAAATAATTTGAGTGAATCAAAAGCAGTGGTCTTCAAAGTATAAAAAAAAAATCTAAGAATCGGGGCCTCCCTGATGGCGCAGCGGTTGAGCACTGAATTGCGAAGCTGCCCGCAGCTTCTGCAGCGCTGGGTCGATCCCCGGCTGCTCCCTGGCCACTGGAGGAGGGTCCCACATGGCGCACAGACCTCTCCTGCCACCCGCTGCTCCCCTCAGCAGTGTACTTTTTGAGGTTTATTAATAGTATTTTTTTTGTGTGTGTGGGACCCTCGCTGGCGGCCGGTGAACGAACTGGCTTCACCAGGGGAGGCCCATTAATAGTATTTTTTTTATATAAACACCATGCCTGCAGGGCCTCCCCGGTGGCGCAGCGGTTGAGCGCTGGGTTGCGAAGCTGCCCGCAGCCGGCCACTGGAGGAGGGTCCCACATGGCGCGCAGACCTCTCCTGCCGCCCGCTGCTCCCCTCAGCAGTGTATTTCGTCAGTCTGCCTGTTCTGTTCCCCGCTCTGGCTCTGGTGAATTCTCTCACCCTCCCGCACTTCTGACTGTACCCAGTGCTTGTATAAATAAAAATAAAAATAAATCTTTAAAAAATTTTTTTTAAAAATTAAAAAAAAAAAAATCTAAGAATCACCTGGGTATTTTTCTTCTTTAAAATGAAGATTCCTGGCCCTATATCTAAAAATTGAGGCAGGTTTCTTTACTGCAGGATTTCTCAGAGCACTCAATGTGCTCACATGCCATGCTGTTAATGTGGATTACAGGGAGGGGGGAGGAAAAACAGAGTCTTTACTGATTTCCTAAACTTACTAGACCATAGAAGCCTCTTTTCACAGAAGACCCATTAAAGAGTTTTTGGAACACTAGTGTTCATGGGACAGCTTGGAAAAGAGCACTTAGTGGACCCAACACGGAGTTTGAAATTAAACAGCATACATTTGTATCTTGACTTTGGTATGAGTATAAGTTCTGACAAGCTGAATCTGGTCATTTGCAACATGCTTTCTCCTCTGCAAAAATAGAAAAAATATGCAATATCTCATTTGTAGATGAAAAGTAAGTAAATCACCTAGGATGGAGCCTGACAAACCAGTTCCACTCCACAGGAAGCTACTCTGGGGAGGAATCAGGAAGTCACAGGCATGCCTCGCACATTACACTACACATAGTAAGTGCTCCATGAATACTTGTTGAATTGATTAAGCATCATTTCACACAGAAAAAAAGGCACACAAAGACTGATATAACAACAGCCTCTTTGCTAAGATACTGGTTCTCAAAAACTCAGAGTGGACTGAGCAGCAGCAGTCAGCCACTTACGATAGCTGCAGAGGCTTTAAGGGAAGCTGCTGTGGAATATTCTATGGCACAATGTGTTCCTGGATCCCCACTCAGAGACCCACGGATTGAAGCACTGGACAATCAGCTAGCAAAGTAAGACTGAGCTTCAGCAAATGATTTAATACAATCAAAACATATCAGAGGAAGGAAACAACCTCACGGAAGCAAGAATAGTTGGCATATTTGGAAGGGTGCTTGGGTAGAGAGTTGCCAAAGACACGATTTTGCCCAAAAAAGGAGATCAGCCACCTGGTAAGCAGCCTCAGCTGATCCTGTGCCACAGTAACTCAGAAAGAAAAACCTTTCTAGGTGCAGTATGCTTCCCTTGAAAAGAGCCCAAACTATTCAGGGGCACCCTGACCTAGCTGGCAAATGGTCTTGGTGAGACCAGGCACTCAAGAACACCAGGTGGACCCTGACAGGTGCTGCTTTTCATCTTCCCTCACCAAGGGCTTATTTACTGGGACAGACCGCAAAAAGCAGCACCACATCCAGACAGAGAGAAATGCAACCTTCCAGAGCAGCAGGGACAGGTTACAAAATATAGAACAATGGAACTTTTTCCTCTCAGATTTACTGAACAGCATTTGTACCCTAAGAGGGTCAACTGTTTCCCATAAGTATTTTCTGGAAGTAGGGGTGCAGTGCATTCTCAGCCCTCCCAGTGTTATAGGGCAGGGAGGAACCTCCCCCTTTCCTGGGGACCACCCCTGTTACACCAGCAGGACACCAAAATCTATGCTAGTGGGAGGTAGGATCACCTAACTAGCAGCTGAATTCCAAAGGACACCTTACAACTCCTACCTGGGTCTCTTCAATGTAAGCTCGGGAGGCATGCCCTTCTCCCATCCATCCTAGGCAGTGAGGAAAACACACAGCCTCACACTCCAGAGTCCTGCCCTTAGAGATGAGGGGCAGTGTTGGGCGTTGGGCTGGGGTACCATGAAGTGGTCAACATTAACCAGAAGACCTTTGAAAACTGAGAATCATTTTAAGTTCTCTCTCAGAAAATGAGTAAGAAGTCTCCGCTACATGGCTTCTTTGTCGATTTTGTTTTGCAACTATCAATTCCAAAAGTCAGAAGCACTGTCCATGCTCACATGAATCTAACTGACTAGACTGATTTAAGTGAGGTTATTTGGTAATACAGAATTTTGACTTGCTATAGTAAGGTGTTTCTTAGGTCACTCCATATTTGTAGGTGAGATATATGAAATTAGGAAAGGAACAAGACACACTGGACTAGCAGTTGTCCATTATTATTCATGAAACAGTTTCCCCACCCCGCCCCCCTCACAGTCCTGGGGCTTAATTCAAGGGTAAGGTGCCTGCACCTGACGAGGTGCTGGTTCATCTTCTACATACCCTGTTGAAGCCTGCATGCAGAAGAGGGAGGACTGAGGCCTCTTCATGGTCGCCCAATCTGCAGCAAAGCAGAAAATGTGGTCACTCAGCAGATATAAACCAGGATTCCTCACACTGAAACATGGAGAGAGAGCAATGAGGCAAGCGTGGCGTGGCTCTAACGGTAACTTCCTGACCACCGCGTGGCCATGGGGTACACCTGCCATCAAGGACCCAGACTCCCACATCCACCTTCCGAATGCAAAAAGGACAAAGGCAGTAGAAAAACTCTGGCAGTGAGCCTGAAAGCATCACTTCAGGCACTGAGAGTAGCCGTCTTCAACGCTGGGCTGCCCTTGGGAGTTGGAGCAAATGCAGGATGTGCAAGGCTCATCCCAGAGACCTTCTTCTTAGCTGTTCCCAAACCTTCTGAAAGCACAACTCCCACCCCTAGCTGGGCCAACTCTCAGCACCCCACTGCCAAATGGGAAAGAATGTGAGCAGGCAAAAAAACAGTGTTTCATTCTTGGGTCAGTGAAATAAGCCAGGCTTGGGGAAGATGCAATGTAGCCTGGTGTAATTCTGGTATCTCTTAAGACCCTTGCAAGACCTCAGTCTCCAGAAGATACAATACAAGGAAGAGGGATGAAGAAGGCAGACTTCACAGATTGATTCCCTTCACTCATTCCTGAGATCCCTCTCCCAAGGAGGGTAAGGCATCAAGGAACCAACGCAGACAAATTCTTCATTTTCCTTGGTTTATAGCTCACAGTAGGTATCAAAGTGAAGACACACAGCTTCTAACAGGGAACTCAAGGAGCAGCAGCTAAGCAGGAATGTTTGGTTAGGACAAGACTTTTACGCCATGATTTCCCACTATTTCAATACAGCTTTGGAAAGTTGTATTTACAATCTCTCCAGGGCCCAGCTTGCCCAGAATAGATCTCAATGTTCCTGTCTGAGGTGTTGGCTTATCAACTCCTTCACTGCAGAATATGTGCCCTTTGCCCTGTGCAGCCAAGTCCAGTAGGTTCTAGGCCTCAATTAAGATCTTATTTTCTGAAGCTAATGATAGCCATTAAATGATAACAACACATTTTGATCACTGGAAAGATACCAAGTATGGTAGCTTGTACAATGACTCTTTTCTTCTAGATCTTTCCTTTTAAGTCTGGTCATTTCAGATAATAAACCCAGAAGAGCAATTTCTCATTCCACAGTTTTGTACCTACAACTCAACAACTCAATCCAATTTTTTTCTTTGCCTTCCAACATTCACATAAATTCTAACCACTCAACAGTTCCAACAAAAACGGCATGTTTTTTCAGTGGATTAGCACCTCTTTTGTTCTCATGCTTCAATTTGTTTCTTTTTTAATAGAAAACAAGCATCCCCCCCTTTTCTTTTCTTCAAAGAAAAAAAAAATAAACTAGAACAATGTTCTCTCCAGACCACCTCCTCCCCAGATTGTCTATTCCTTTCAAGCATATAATGAGTGACTATTTTTTCCTTTTGGATATGAGTATGTGCTCACAGCAACTAGATATGATAGAGAATAGAGCCCAAATATTTCCAGAAACTTGAGAAACAAAAAAAATTCCCACAGCAAGATTAAGATTGGTGTTGTAAGACCAGAGACATACTGATTGCTCCCCTAGCTCACAGCCTGGATTATATCAGACAGATGTTCCAGAATGAACAGTACTACTTGTAGCTGGGAAAGGGAGGTGAGCTTACGCTTGTGAAACCACCGCAAGGATCACTGTGTGCTCGGAGGGGTTTGTAGCCCGGATAGACCTGCAATGAGAAATCTTCCAGTCAAACCAGGTGATCTGGGCTCTGTGACATTAAGCAAGAGTAGAATTTCTTCACATTGAAAATCAAATCTTCCTCTCAATAAAAAGTCCAAAATTGCATAGACGACAACAAAGAAAGTTGCCCTTGTTGGTTGGGACAATCTCTTTTTATTTAAAAAAAAATTTTTTTTTAACTCTCAGGCAATTATCCAACAGGTTAGACCTGCCAATTTTCCATTTCAAAAACTGGCAAATTCCACACTTTCTGATTGAAATTCTACTCTGAAAAAAAAAAAAATTGGCAGTCCTACAATTCTCCAGTTATCAGTTTGTACTTAGGGAGCTAATTGGGTTGGATCTCCTTTTCTTTAAAAAAAAAAAAAAGGCTCAGAAAATTGAACTGACCTTATAATAATCAGTAAAGCACTTCCTGGCAGCTGAATATACAAATGCAGGTTAAGGCCTATTAAAGGTGGTACCAGGGGCTGCCTGGACCTTTCAGCTACACTGTGTGTGCACTCTAATGCTCTAAACCACTGGGTCCTCAACCAGGGCTGAGAAATGTTGCAATATAGTGATTGTCACTGTATTGTTATTTGTGTACTTGGACCTTATATATAGTTAATTCTCTAGGAATTTAACAGGATAAAAATAAATAAGGGTGTAGAGTTCTGAGGTTCATCCATCTTCGAAAATGTGCTATGCTACCACTCATGTCCTGAATTATTCTGCTCAGGGTCATCAATTGGATGAAATTTTAATAAAGAGCCACATAGTTGTATTTTAGTACAAATAAGCATGCATGTTTTGATCTATCTCCTTGGCCTGGCCTCTGCTTATTTTGAGATCCCTAGGAAGGGAATCATCTCCGAGAACAGAAGGCTCAAGGCTGCTCCTGAATATTTTGTGATACAATATGTATTTGTTCTTTCTAGCTATCTTATTTCTGCTCCTCTTCATTTTAACATGTTTGCATGACTACTCCCCTAGAGACAGCCAGCTTTTATTGCTTCATCCTCTTGAACTCCAAAATTTCCTTTTCTCAAAAAAATATACTTTCCCTGTTTCCTTTTCTTAGAGACGTCACTCTGGAATATTCCAGAAAATGATCAGTGGCTGTCTCCCTGGCAAGAAAAGCTTCCCCTTGTGGATAAGTGGTATTTGAACAAACTCCTTTGGAGAGAAGGCCTTAACTCACTGTGGGACAGGGGCAAATAAGTCAACACCCCTCCAATGCTAGTGCCAACTACTTCTCACTCAGACGCCCACGGAAAAAGGCCTGGAAAGGTAAAGCTATACTTAGAATCTACTCAGGAACCTATGAAGTTTCAGTAGAAATACCCAATGGAAAAAAATGGAGTGTATTAGAGGCCTGCTCTAGTCTCTAAGAAAACACTAAGTCCTTCTCACCTTTGTTTAGCCTCTTCTGCCCCAATAAGGAATCACAAGTACACTGGCAGGTGGGGTTCATTAGGCAAGAGACTTAAACAGAATGAACTTAAGTTGGCCAGGGCACATGCTCACTTGCCTTCTTTTGGGATTGACTTTCATCTCGTTACCTGTGCTTGACTCTTCAATCTCATCCCTCCAAGGAAGTGGAGGTCTGGCCTGGACCTCTTCCAGGTGGAGAAGATTAAGGAGGACAAAGGGCAGGGACTGAAGGAAGCATGCTAAGCTAAGATCCAGTGTAGCTCAAAAGCCAGGGATTGGGCCTAAGATGACATAAAGAACGTCCCTCTATCCCCACCCCTCCATCTCAGAAAACAAGTGTTGGCAATCAGGTGTGACCAAGAATAGCTGGTGAACATGCCACCAGGTAGGTCACCTGGCTTCTGAATTGCTCAGCAGCACCCCCACTCCCATCACAAAGTTTTCTGTGAGACTAAGACAGAAATATGGTTATTAAGAAACAAAACTGTTGTAAACTGGAGAAAGATTAAAAACTTTTATTTGTTAACCTGGTTCTTTACCTGAATTAGAGAATTCTTCCCCCGTTAATTTTTAATACCTGAAGCCTGTCTTAAATCATTTTATGGTGCTGAAAGGAAGCGATATTTACACTATAAAATTATATAAGAAAGGTGAATTAAGACCAAGAAAAAGTAGACCTACTTTGTTACAAAGCAAACACTCTGCTCTGAAAAGCATTTAAAAAGAAAAAAAAATTTCTTAATGCTAAAAATTCATCCAAATATTTGATAAAGTATATGGATATAAATATGCAGAAAGAGAAGATGAAACCAGCAAGGCATTTTAAAATAGGTTCCTTTTGAAGAAATTTTTGGGAAACAGAAAATCAAAGACTAGCAAGGCAATGAAGAAAACTCCTCTTAAAGCACTAAATTCTTATGTAGGTACCAAAGGGTCAAAGAAGTCATAATCACTAATATTCAAGAAAATTCCAGGTCCATATGTAATTGGAGTCTGTCTTGCTCTAGCATTTAATTAGTGACCTCTTCCCGCCTAGCTCTAAAGCATTCTACTTCTGCTAAATGGATCGGTTCATCCTGAGCTAACTTTTAAGACTGCATTTACTTTTGAGTAGGCATATGTTTCCTCCCCAGAGCGCAAGAATTTCTGTACACAAGCAGGGGGGCTTTGGGGCTCTGGAAGCTTTTCTGCTGCTGCAAAGTGGCTCCGTTTGCCACAGGACTGCTGCAGGAGCCACCCATCTGTGTCAGGCAGGGAAGACTTTGAATTTCACACATTCTTGATGTTCACTTTAGGACGGAATAATTAAGAGTAAGATACCTGATTTAAATTCAAACCATATCTGTGTCATAAGAATTCTGTGAATTTTAATGTGGGGTGTGTATGTGTGTGTGTGTGTGTAACATGAGTAATACTCAAAGGGAAAAATACTCTGAAGTCTTCAGTTCAGCCCAGCTCACACCTCTAAATTCAGCTGAATTCAAATATGGAAAAATAGAAAAGGCAAGATAAATCCATAGGAGGAGCTAGAGCTTTCATCATAGAAATATGTATAAGCTACTCAGAACATCAAAACATATTTTAGAAATATATGGATAGAATTAAAGTCATCTATCAATGAAGCATATTTTAAGCTGTTAAATGGACATTTACTAAGCATATTAAATTAAGGAAGGTACCTGCACACTGCTTCTGCATCAAAGTTTCGAGTTTGTCTGTGATCTATTACAATAATTTCATGATGTTTATCTAGAAAGCATTCAAGGGCTGACTCTGGAGTCCGTGCAATATTGCATCTATAACCGGCTCTGTCACAGGCCCACCAAAATCCATCGCTCTGACTGTCTTCCTTTGCAAAGATCAGCAAAACCTGGAACACAGAGGAAAGAGTGTCTTAACAAATCATCATCCTTAGAGACTGGATTAAAAGTGTCTGAAAAGCTACCTGGGTTCAAATCCCAATTCCTCCAACACAAGGTATTGTGTGTCTCTGGTCAATGGTTTCTCGAAAGTCAGATGTGGTAAGAACGGTGCACACAAACTAGTTGTGAGACCTGAACGAATGAACACAGAACAGGTGCTCGATCACTGCAGCGGTAGTTGGTATTCATTTCAATTTCCTAATTGGCTTTATTTTTTAAATAAACCAAAAGGTAAAATTATCAACAGGGTAATTAATACAGGTTAGACCATGGTTCGCAAATACATAAATTTAGCTGCATAGCTGTGGTGTTTGTCTCCAAGTCCCTGGAGGTCACCTTTCCGAACTCAGCACTTAAATTTCTATAAAGATACAGAGAAGAAAGGGAATTTGAAACACTCTCAAAAATCAATTCTTATATCCAAGCCTTGCTAGGACCTGCAAAGAGTGATCATAAAGTATGTAGCTGATGGAGCAGCCCTATCCCCTGGAAAGAAGGTAGCAGTACTTCATGCCATGTCCCCCTCATCATCCTCTGGGCTCAAGGACCCACATTCTCTGGCAACAGAAAGTCAGAAATGGCTTTACCACCACAAGTAAGTACTTACTTACTTGTTTATGGTCTGCTTCCTAATAGAATTGAGCTTCTGGACATGAAAGACTTGTCTGCCTGTTCCCTGTATCCCAGCTCTGGGATGGGACCTACAAGCTATTCAAAAATATTTGATGAGGAAAAGGGATAATGACATGTATATAGGGTTTTGTTGAAAATAGGGTTTTTGAAAAAAATTTTTTCTAAAGATTTTATTTATACAAGAACTGGGGTACAGGTCAGAGGCGTGGGAGGATGAGAGAATTCACCAGAGACAGAGCGGGGAGCAGAACAGGCAGACGGACCAACGACGCTGCTGAGGGGAGTAGTGGGCGAGATAGGAGAGGGCTGCTGCACCATGTGGGTTTCTCCCTGGCTGGCCAGAGATCGAACCTGTGCTACAGAGGCTGCGTACAGCTTCACAGCACAGTGCTCAACCCGCTGCACCGCCAGGGAGGCCCCAAAATAGGGTTTTAATCTTAGGAGTTAGACTGCTTCATAGCAATGAATCTATGAGAAAAACACACTAAGACTGTGATATTGGTAAAGCATTTATTTTCCTTCAGCATCCACTCTGGCCCCTGCATGGCATGCATCCTCCTCCTGGGAACTGTAAAAAACCACCTTTCAAATGGCAATCATCTCCTGATCTGTTGGCCTCACCAAACCTGAATAATCAAGTCTACATTTTAAAACAGGAGTATTAAAAACATGTAATTACTAGAGAATTTATTAGTGTCGTATTTAAAATTCTTTCCATTTATAAAAAATTCAGAAAGACTACTTTTCAATAACTCAGCTCCCAAGCAGAGGGAAAAAACTATGATAATGATATACATACATATATATATATATATATATCTGTAAGTAATCACCTTTTCTTGATGTCCACCTTATTTCTGAAAAATTATACCTTCTTTAAGAAAGTCATTGACCCATGTAACCATGGTTGGACATTCTGTTCCCATTTCCCAGGCCACAGACCAGATGATATTCCATTTTTAGAAATTTGGAATTTGAGAGACAGAGGCTGGGAATTGGGACCTATCGCTCATTAATAGGAGAGACAATAGAGGAAGAAACAAATTCCTGCTGTCAAAGTATGCAGAGATGGCTCATTACCATATTTTCTAAGCCATGGCTTCTCAACTCTTCCTTGAATTCTGAAAACAAAACCCTACACTTTTCCTAATATATTTCTTACATAGTTATTAACTTTTTTGTATAAGTAAACTCAAACACAGAACAAAGCCCACAAAAAATCCCTAAATGAATACAGTCCCTCTTTAGTCAGGGCCAAGAAAAGGGCTCTGGGGTTTACTCAGAGAGGCAGCACACAGCCTGCAGGTGACTCAGGGCTTCCAGTGGCCATGACAGGAGAAAGAGCCTTGCTCTCAGGTGTTCACAGAGCAAGAAGAGACTCTGGGGTTGCTCCATCCACATGTCAGTTCTACACAGGAGAAGTACATGTGCTCCAGGCATCAATGAAGAGAAGGCCATTTGATTTTCAGATGGTATCATGTTGATAAGAATCTACTGCCTCATAATATTTCCCCTAATTTTTATTTTCCTGCCAAGATTGGAAAATATGACTTTTACTGTGAGTCACATTCACTCACCCCAAGGAAGAAGTCATCCACAATGCCGCACTGGCCCTGCCCTAGCCTCTCCACCATCCCCCCCTCACTGTCTCCAACAGATGGAGAGAGCTGATTTCCCCAAAGCGTACTGGAAGCAGAACTGAACTTGCAAATCCCAACTGCTCCTTCAACGATCTTTCCATGACTCCAGCTGATGTCATACTGATTTGCTAGAAATCCTCAATAATCATTGTCTTCACAAGTTTTGTCAAGAAAGTACTAGAAAATAGCCTTCAGGATAGCAAACATCTTTGCTAGCTAAACTGGAATAAATGTATTTTCTCTGGTAAAGACTAATTACAAAAAAATAAAAAGAACAAAACTAATTGTTATTGATGTTCTTTCTAAATAAGGATAAGTCAGGTCTATCATTAAACATCCAATTTTCATAATATGTGGTTTGGATGTAGGCAAAAACTGGGTATTCAAGAAGCTCTAGAATAGACCACATTGTAGCTACAGAATACTAAACAGCTGACCAATTGAATCAGATTAAGGGTCAATGAAATTGGTAAAAAATGGTTTGCAGGCTCTCCTTAAATGTCCTTAGGAAAGTAATGCTAACAGTTACAGTTTGATGAGAATTTTCTCATATAAGGTGGGTCATTATAATGCACTTTAAACATACTATATTATTCAATACCCTTTAGTAATTATTTGGAGGCGAGACATGGGAACTGAAGTGTGCTATGGTTAAGAGACTCACTCAAAGGCACACAGCTAGCAAGATTTGAACTGAGGTTGGCCTGACTCTAGAGTCTATGAAATCATCATATTAATTAACTTGCTGTCTCATGTTTACCCCCTAAAATAAAGAAGCAAAATTACTAACAACTCTGTGTATCCACTAAACTGGCCTGGCCAGCAGAGGACACAACTTGGTAGCAGGTGGACAGGAAGGGAAATGCTGAAAGTAACCACTTACAGAGTAGGAACATCTCTATCACTAAGTCATTTCACTTAACTTACGAAGGCAAGTTCCTGCATGAGGCCACATGATTCCCCATATAAAGTCTCCAATTTATGTCATGGCTCCAGAAAAATCCACGTCCGTACAATATAAAGGAGTATAGAGGAATTTTAAAGGGAAGTGCGACGTTGCTAGGAAAAAAGTTTAGGTCACAGCTACAGGAATCTGTTTCCAAGTCCATTTGGAAAGCCCAGTGTGGGGGGTGCAGGAGGGCACCCTCCAAGTAGAAACATGTCAGTTCTACACAGGAGAAGTACATGTGCTCCAGGCATCAATGAAGAGAAGGCCATTTGATTTTCAGATGGTATCATGTTGATAAGAATCTACTGCCTCATAATATTTCCCCTAATTTTTATTTTCCTGCCAAGACTGGAAAATATGACTTTTACTGTGAGTCACATTCACTCACCCCAAGGAAGAAGTCCTCCGCAATGCCGCACAGGCCCTGCCCTAGCCTCTCCACCATCCCCCCCTCACTGTCTCCTGCCAGTTCACATGGGGCATGCAGAGCCACATGTGACGCATCTGACGCAGAAGCTATTTCCCCTGCTGAACTCAGAAATGCACCCTCAAAAGCAACCACATCCTCAAATAATCTTATCAAGTAAGTTCCTCCCAAGCCCTAAGGGCCTGGCCCATGTAGCTAATGCACGTTTTTTTGGCACAATGAGTAACATATTTTTTTCCTCCAGAAAATGAAAACAAACAACAAAGGCACTGGGACATTGCTTGACTTTTATAAGACAGTTACAATGTCAGTAGAAGCACAAATCACTGGACTAGGTACCAGTACCTCAAAACTTATAGAGCTTTAGAACAATGAAACCACTGGCCAGACCTCCAGTGGTCAGTGAGAGTTGAGCAGGCTCTCCTCCCCCACCCCTAAGCACTTAGTAAGGAGCCGTGAACACACATGGCTCTCTGTATATTCTAACCCACAAGAGAAGTTACTATACCTTTGCACAAGGCCAAACAGAAAGGCATCCTTAGTTCTGAGCTAAGCTTCTCACCTTGGAAAAAAAAGTCTCGATCATTCCGTCCCTTACTCAGGGGACTTTTGACCACTTGCTTTTGCTCTCATTTGGAGCTAAACTCTTCCATAAGAACAGGTACAATCTAAAATATTTTGCTATGTCTTAATATAGCAAATATTACAAATCCATAATTACATAGTTTTTCCGTGATGGGGGGTAGTGAGTAATATTTAGAGCCTGTCAAAGACTGTATCATGTTTGGGAGGGCAGAAATACAGTGACAAAAACAAAACAAAACAGGTAAATAGAACAGATAATAAAAACACCAAGTACAACTAATTTTATCAGTAACCACAATCAGTGTAACCAGACTGAACTCATTACTAAAAGGTAGATTGCCACAACAGGTTTTAGAAAAAGAGCTATTAATACATGCTACTTTTAAAAGGCACACAAATTTAAGAAAACTGAACATAAAAGATATTGAAAATGAAAAAAGACAGAAAAAATATCCCAAGAAAATGCTAACTATAGAGAGTCTGTTAATATATATGATAGATAAGATAACTGAGGCAAAAGTTTAAAGAGGAATACTGCATAATAATAAAAGGGACACTCATTAAGAAAATATACCAATCAAGAACTTAGATAAACATTAACACCACAAATTCAAAATATCAACAAAAATTAAATATTGATGATATTGACATATCCACTGCAGTATAAACTGAGATCACATAATCAAAAAAGTGTGATGGTTTGAATAGCATAATTAATCCTAAGTAATTTGTATTTACCAAATAGATACATTTTAAAAAACTTTTCATGGAATATGAATTTCTACACTATTGTCCAAACATTATTGACTAGTAAATATTATAGAACCAGCAGCAAAGACATCAAAGCAATTCAATAGAGAAAGGAACTTCCAGCATTTTCAACAAGTGAAGCTGGAAAAACTGAACATCAACATGGGAAAAGAAAATGAGCCTCAAACTCTATATCATATACAAAAAAACCCTTTAGATTACAGTTTAAACAGTTTCTAGAACATAAGAAATTATCTTTTAACCTTGGGAGTAGGTAGATTAGAGCACAGAAAACTATGAAAGAAGTGATAATTTTGTTGAAAGTTTTGCTCATCAAAAGCCATACTTATTAAAATGAATAGACACATTGGGAGAAAATATTCTCAAACTCTGAAGAATTTGTAACAAAGAACGCCAACTTAAAAACTTTAAAAAAATCAACTCACTTAAAAATTGTCAGACTACTTAACCAAGCATTCATAAAAGATTGAATAGCAGCCACTAATCAAAAATGTTTAACATTATTAGCCATAGAGAGATGCAAAATTTTAAGTCACAGTATGACAGATTAGCTAAAACTAAGAGTATGAAATTTCAAGTATTATAAAGGATTTGGAGTAAATAGAACTCTTATACAGTTTATAGAAGTATAAAATGGTACTACCACTTTGAGAAATAATCTGAAGTATCTTTAAGAAGTAAATAGACAACTGTTTTTTTAAGTTCTAGCAGGTCACTTATGCAAAATTTAAATGGCATGAAGGTTGGAAAGAAAGAAGTAATGACCTGATCTTATATCTAGAAAAATCCTGAATGAACCCATAAAAAACTTAAAGAACAATAAATGAGGCAAGCAAGGTGCAGGATTCAAGCACACTATACAGGGGCCCCCATGGTGGCACAAGGGGTTAAGTCTCAGCACAATGAAGCTATTGCCAGCCACTGTACCACCAGTTCGATCCCCAGCCAGGGAGCTGACCCACAAGGCACAGCAGACCTCTCCTGTCTCACCCTCTGCTCCCCTCAGTAGTGTATTTCAGTAGATCTGCCTGTTCTGCTCCCCACTCTGTCTCTGGTGAATCCTCTCACCCCCATCCCCCTTCCGCCACATCTCTGGTCTATACCCCATAAATAAAATATCAACAAAAATTGGATGTGTAAATAAATCTTTAAAAAAAAACAACAGTATACAAATGCCCATTGTATGTCTATATACCAGCAATGAACACCCCCAAAATGAAGTAACAATTCCATTTACTATAGTATCATAAAGAGTATTTTAGGAATAAATTAAAGAAAAACATAAAAGACATATACTGAAACCTACAAACATTATTGAAAAGAAAATATAAATGCAAAGACATGTTAACAGGCTGCAGGACAAAATTGATTTAAAGATTCATTGCCTGTACACCTATGTTTATAGCAACACTATTTACAATAGGCAAAACCTAGAAACAACCCAAATGCCCAAAAACAGAAGACTGGATCAAGAAGATGTGGCATATATACACAATGGGATATTATTCAGCAATCAAAATATAAACTCATGCCATTCGCAGCAACGTGGATGAAGCTAGAAGGAATTATGCTCAGTGAAATAAGCCAGAAGGACAAAGAAAAATATTGGATAGTTTCACTTATAGCAGGAATATAGGGGAACCAAATAAGACATCAGTGTAAAAAAAATAGTAACAGTACAAACCACAACAAAGCAAAAACAGACAATTACAAATCAGAGACATCCTGTAGGGGAGGAGGAGGGAGAAGGATGAGGGGGAGGGAGGGAGGAGCACACGGGTGCCTTGGGGAAGGAAATTCTATGGGGACTCAATCTTAGGGGGTCGGGGGAAGCAAATAGTCTAAAAAACGAGAAATATTAAAATAAAAAACTCAAAAATAAATATTCATTACAATTACTATTAAAATTACTATTAAAAATTGGCCTGCCCTCCACAAAATTAACAAAAAATGCACGTGAAGATGCAAAGAACCCAGACAGACAAACTGACCTTAAAAGTAAGAAGGTGGCGGGGAGGGGTCTCATACGTCAAAGCTTACAATAGTCAAGATAGTAGGAGACTAGCATAGGATTGAGAATCTAGAAATAAACCCTCATAAGACAGTTTATGGTTGAGTTTCGACAAAGGTGTCAAGACAATTTGATAGGGAAAGAATATTCTTTATAACAAATGCTGCTGGGACAACTAGGTATCTACATGCAAAAGAACAAAGCCCTACTTCACTACTATATATAAAAACTAATTCAGAATGAATCCTAGAGTTACAACTATAAATCTGTATGGTGATGGATGATGGGCGCTTCAGTGGTGGGTATGATGTGGTAACGTGCACCATGTTCATCAAACATACAGTGTTGCAAACTCAAAAGAAAGTTACAGAGAAAAATGTTAAAAAAATAAACAAAACTGTAAAACTCTTAGAAAACAAATTCTTGTGACCTTAGATTACGCACCAGATTCTTAGTTATATCAAGTGATAATGAATGAAAAAACACATTGCAAAGTGATGCCCAGATATAACACCTTTGAAATTAATGCTTAAAAGTATTTAAAAGAAGGGTAATTATGAATGAACAAATACATATGTAAAATATAAAAGTATGAATCATAATCTCAGACTGGTAGCTGCTTTTATTTTTTTAAAGATTTATTTATTTATTTTATGCAAGCACTGGGTACAGTCAGAAGCGTGGGAGGGTGAAAGAATTCACCAGAGTCAGAGCATGGAGCAGAGCAGGCAGACTGATGAAACACACTGCTGAGGGGAGCAGCGGGCACGGCAGGCAGGAGAGGTCTGTGGGCCATGTGGGACCCTTGCCGGTGGCTGGGGATCAAACCGGTACAGCAGGCAGCTTCTCAGCCCAGTGCTCAACAGCTGCGCCACCAGGGAGGCCCTGGTAGTTGCTTTTAAAGAGGAGCCGAAGGTGGCAAGGGTTTAAATGAATCAAGGACTTAAAACAGTATCTGTAATTGTTTCTTAAAAAAACTGAAATTGGAATTGATGTTTCTGTGTCCTTTGGGTAAATACCTAGGAGTGGAATTGCTGGATCATATGGAAGCTCTATGTTTAGTAGGTCCAGAAATCTCCACACAGCTCTCCACAGTGGTTGGACCAGTTTGCACTCCCACCAACAGTGCAGGAGAGTTCCTTTTTCTCCACACCCTCGCCAACATTTGTTGTTGCTAGTTTTTTTAATATGTGCCATTCTCACTGGTGTAAGATGGTATCTCATGGTAGTTTTGATTTGCATTTCCCTGATTACAAGTGATGTTGAACATTTTTTCATATGTCTGTTGGCCATTTGCATTTCCTCTTCAGAGAAGTTTCTATGTTTATAGCAGCACTATTTACAATAGCTAAGCTTTGGAAACAGCCCAAATGCCCAAAAATAGATGACTGGATCAAGAAGATGTGGTACATATATACCATGGAATATTACTCAGCATTCAAAAAAGACAAACACATGCAATTTGCAGCAACATGGATGGCGCTGGAAGGGATCATGCTCAGCGAAATAAGCCAGAAAGAAAAAGAAAAATACCGATGGTCTCACTCATAGCAGGAATCTAGAAAACTTAAATAAGGGATCAGGAAAATGAATAACTATAAGAAAGTGAAAATCAAAATCAACAAAAAACTATGAACCAGAGACACTTTTTGGGGGGTGGGGGCCGGGAGGGGAGGGATTAGGGTCAGAATGGGGCATGTGCAGTTGTATGGGGGAATATAAAAATAAAATTTATTATTTAAAAAAAAAAAACTGAAATTGGGCATACTGTTAATATTGTAATACTTATGTACACAAATGTATGCGTATATACATGTACCTTTGTGAATATGCAAAGTATTTTATAACTTGATAAATCATATTTTTTGAAGAATGAGCTATCCTTATCATGAGTATTCATTGGCAGTACAAAGCCGGGCAGAAAAGAAGGTAAATGAAACTAATGTAAAACTATACTAATCCCAAGAAATATTTCAGAAATTGCTTTGGGAATAAATCCCGAAGCCTTTGTCATTGCCTTTATTCAAATTGGAGTACAAAGTACGTGCCCTCGGAATGATTACTGGAATTTTCCACTTGTTTATATTCTATACAAATAGTAGTGTCTTGTGTTTATTTTAGTAAATTTTTTTCCTCTCTCTCTGCTCCTAAATTTGTTTTCATCAAATTTTCCCATGCTTAAAACTTTTCCTTTTGTTTTTTTTCCCTTTCCCTCAATTTGCATTTCCTTTTCTAAGCAATGGTAAAATATTATTTTCTCTCCCATTTGCTCATAAATCAAAAAGTACATTTCCTTGGTTGGTTAGATTTTTACTTTCATCTACGTGTTTGCTGGTTTGTTTATGTCCTTCCAGCATCTTCACTCTTCCCAAGTGCAGGACGAGCTTCCAGATGTTAACAGGCTACCGCTTTCACATGGAGGAGGTTTACTTATTTAGACCTAACAGGATGATGTATACGCAGATGGGGATATAACAATTTTTTTTTTTTTGAAGTGAGGAAATTTTTTTCCCCTTTTTAATTTTCTTTTATACATTTTTTACATCATTTTTCATTTTTTGTACAATGTATGCATTTTCAACTTGGTTATAGTCCTCATATAATTCCCACCCCCCTCCCCTTGTTTTGATCCTACTCCCTCCTCTCCCCCTGTAGTGTGTCTCTAGGGCAACTGCACCCCTATGTTTATAGCAGCATTATTTACAATAGCTAAGCTATGGAAACAACACACATGCCCAAAAAGAGATGACTGGATCAAGAAGATGTGGTACATATACACAAGGGACTATTACTCAGCAATCAAAAAGATAAACTCATGCAGTTTGCAGCAACATGGATGGAGCTGGAAGGGATTTAACAATTTTTTAAAAGGGTACAGACTCCTTTCTCTGAAGGGCGCTTAAACTGTAGGGGACAGGGCTGCTGTCGTTGTCAGAGTGAGGTCAGTGCTGCAGGTGCTGCTCTACTCTCCCCAGAGCCCAGTTCTCTCTGAGTTAAAGCCCAGGAAGGCTGCTTGGCTCAAGCCACAAGGGCCAGGAAAGGAACGCCTTCTGTCATCTTTTCTTCCCAGCCAACTGCAGCAGTTATCATTTGGGCACCCTCCACTGCCAGGCAGTATTCTAGGCAATTGATACCACTCCCCATAGGCGTGCCCTGTCACCTCCACTTTCCAGGCAGGGCTCTGGGTGGAGATAAGAAGTGGAACATGCCAGGTCACCAGGCAGAACCAAGATTCACATCCATCCAGCAATGGCTCCCTGAAAGCCCCTACCACGTGACTTCTTTCCTCTCAAGCTGCAGCAGGATGCAGAACAGACTTTTTTTTTGGTGGAAGAGTTGATTTTTCTCCCTCACAACCCACCAGGCAATCAACCTATTTATATCAAGGTGGGGTGATGCTTAAATTTTCAAGGGAACAATTTGAGTTCTCAAGTGTGATGTGAATTTTAAAAAAAGCATTTGCATAGAGACAGATAGACACGCGCACACACACACTCCAGAAGATTCCACATAAAGGCTCACATAACAGTGTGTTCTGAAAACGATGCCCTACTGAGTAAGGGAGCTTACCTGGATAGGGTCCTGCGTCAGTCTCATGGGCCCAATGCGCACCTCCGCAGAAGAAACCTGCTAAATAAAAGACAGCACATGAGATGCAGGAGCCTCAAACCACCCAAACTCACAAGTCCTTACACACACTAGTACGTGCAGTCACTGTGGCAGCTGCATCAGAGGGTCCAGAGCATTGGCATGGAGGCAGCTTACAACACCTATACAGTATAACCCTGGCTTTGTAAAAACAAAGTACATATATACATATATATAGAGAGAGTGTCTGGGAGGCTATAGCCTCAAATGCTAAGTGGGATTTTGGATTATTTTTACTTTAAGTACATGGTTTTACACATAAGCATGTGCTGTTTTACAGAAGAAAAAAATTCAAGGATTATTTACTGAGCACCTAATATAAGCTAGTTACCTGCTAGATAATTCTGAAATTTCAAGAGCAAAAATTTCTCCCAAATGTGGAAGCCAAAGCATTCCTACGGTTTTAAGAGCTGTTCCTATGTTTATTTTTCTTAGCTTCATGTTTCAGTGTAAGAAATAAACAGCTGCTTCTTACCCATGTTTACCACAAATAAGTTATGCACCCAGTTGTATCTCCTTGAGTGTAAGTGGCTAGCACCCCACTTACAGCACAGGCTACACTGCCCCATCAGCACCAGCAGTGAGCTCAGGTGTACACGGGCCAACACCACCTAACGCCTATGGCGGCAAACACAGAGCAAGTACTTGCTTTAATTACTTGGATTTCTAAAAAATGACTTTTCTCTAGACAACTAGAGTGAGGGTCTTGGCTTCACCTCCATGTCTCCAACTTTGCTTTCTCTAAAAAGCCAAAGTCCCTTTGCCGCTACCTGGACGCTTATCCTGCACCCCACATGCCGAGCGGGCCCGTCAGCCCATGCGTACCCTCCCCTGCATCAGAATCCACAGGCGCAGACGCACCAGTGACCCGAGGGCCAGAGGACGCTTTAATCATATTTTTGAAGATTCTAAAAATCTCCCTTTCTCCTTTTTTCTCACTCCCATATGCTTACCTCCCAGCGTACCTGGTATGAATCTTCTCAAAGACATACTATGAGTTGCTGGACATTCTTTCCCCAGTGAGGTGGATCTCCCCACCCCTTTGGCCTCTTACCAAGTCAGCCAGAAGAAAACTCAGTCTTCTGGCTACTCTTCTGAGGCTCCTGTGGTGGTGTTTTGACAGGAAGGTACAGGGCATGTTCTCTATTCGGGCAGGGAAGTAAAGAAGAGTCCCGGGGCCCTCAGTAGCTTTTTCAGGCTTTAAAGCTCTTTCTACACCAATAGTTGTCGGGGAAGCCTGCAGGCTGGCAAGACAGGGCGGCCCCAGTCTCCTGGACCCCACCAAATCTTTACGCTTTCTCCGGTGGTCCCTACCTCTTGTAGCCTTTGCTAGTCCTCTCTAGCCATTCTCCCGTGTCTGAGTGGAGCTGCCTTATAGCCTCCGCCTCTGGGCCCAGGTGTGCCCACTCACACATGCCCGTACCACACTCCAAGGTGCTGCCATCAGCATGTGTGCCCCGTGCCCACGCTCCCAAGCGCCTCCTGCATTCAAGGCCGCAGATGATAGCCACAGACGCCAGCAGCACAAAAGCCTGAGCATTTTACTTACCCTATGGGTGGGTTCTCGGGAGAGCAGAGTTGCACTCTCCCTCTGCTGTGTGGTGGGGGCGGGATGGGGGTGAAGGTGGCCTCCTGTCAGTGGATCCTCCCTGCAGGCCTAGCACAAGTAAACCAACTTGGGAGTTTGCATCCCTGAGCATAAAGGCCAAGTTCCTTTAGTGCCTCACTGCTGTCTTCAGGTAAAAATGACAAGCACAAGTGCTGCATACTCAAGTCCAGTATGTAACTCTCTCAACACTTCTTTTTAAGCAAAACAATGTCCTTGGAGGTGTGTGTGCCCCAAGAATAGCTCCCTGCCTCCCTCATCACTAGACCTCTGGCCCCCACCCAATTCTACTCTAAAGGCAATTTTCATTGTTTGAAATACACTCTCCTTCCAAAGCAGAGCAATTGCCAGATTTTGCTAAAAAGTTATCAATTAAAAATGGACTCAATTTGGTATAGGAAGATAAATTTGATAAGCTGGCATATTTTTTTCTGTCTCCCTGTAAGTTCTCTTGGGTTCACTACAGCCACCACACATAAGCCCCACCCTTGGCCCCCAAGACCACCTGCTAATGGTTTCTCCAGCAAAACCAACTCCCAAAGGAGTCAGGGACAGAAAATACACAGATAAAATAGTTTAAAAGGAATAAAGTAAAAAGCAACTTGCTTTGAAAGGCAAAGAATCTGCAGGAAGGACCCAAATAATGATATCTGCCCTAACCAACACATTCCTGTATACCTTGCAAGTAACCAATATGTGCAAAAAATAACAGTTATATAGACCATCTTAAACTCTGCTAGGAGAGTATCTGAAGTCGGTGTGAACAGTGCCTGAGCGCCCTTCTGTCCCAAGCGAGGCTCTTCACATGAGTGCCCATGATGGGGGACAGCAATGGTCACGAGTGACAGGATGGAGTTTCAGAAGCAACACTCAGACTAGAGGATACCCTGCTCCTGCCAAAGGACAGGAAGACTCTCCATCTTTCTCCCACAATTCCCTGACTGCCTCCAGCATTTGAAACTGCTTCAGTGAGCTTAGGAGGAAGGAAAGCAGGACCCAAGAGAAGAACTGCAAAGCAGGTGGACCCTCTTTAAGACCCTTGCCCCTCAGTCTCTACCTGCTCTTTGCCTGTCTCCCCCCAGCCCCACTCCATTTCCCCATAGCTTGGGGGCCTCAGTCCACCAGCTCCCTCCACCTGACCCACACTTTGCTTATCTCTTGGTTTGCCTTTTCTGTTTTGCTCTATGCTCCCAGTTGTCTGATTTTGCTTCCAGACCCAAGAGGTAAACTATCCCAATAGAACCCCAGAGCCTGCCCTTGCTGGCTGAGGGCTGGCAGGACGCAATGGCCCAGGAAGACAAGCTGCAGCAGGTACATCCATCAACAGACAGCAGCAACAGTGTGCAGGGTTCTGTTTCAGACACAGAAGTCTGACTGCCTGCATTTCACCATTTTGTAAAAGAGGAGACAGGAGAAACAGGAGACCACTGACTGATGTCTGTAGCCAAGCCAAGATTCTCTACTTCAAAGAGCGAACTTTGAGCAACTGCAGATACACTTGATTCTCAATTATCAGCTCTGAGCACGTTTGCCAGGGACACAGAAACAAGAGGGAAGGCTGACAGGTAAAACAATCCCAGAGCCTGAAAGAAGGGTTGGATGGAAAGTGGGAGGAGAGATGTGCTTCCCAGCCACTCCATCCATGCAGCCTCCCCCAACTGCCCAATGAGACAGGATGGCTGAGCCACATGCAGTGTTACCATGCCAACATTTACAGGGTGTCAAATATTTGCGTGTACACATGTGTGCATGGTAGTGTCACCAATCCACATTCAGATGAGCTGGCTCTCCAGGGGGGAAAAAAAAAACAAACAAGTCCTATTTTGCAACATTTGCTGATTCCATGGTGCAAATATTTTCACCATAACTAACATCAAGCTGGTAACACAGGTCTCTGAGTGTGCAATTGGGAAAATATCTTTTCCTTCAGAGAGGGCCTAAGAGAGGCAAACTCACTCAAGCCTTTATTATCTATGAATGTCTATCATTTGCTTTTGTTTGATGATTTAGCTATTGAATTCTGGTTGAGAGACATTTTCCCTCAGATTTGTTAGTTGAGAGAAAAGAGGTAATACTTCTGGTTTTGAAGTGGGTAGCTACAGGAAGGTTTCGTGAAGATAAGTGTGATGAGAACCAGGGAAAGAGATGGAAATTCTAGGCCTATGAAACAGCATACGCCAAGCCATGGAAGCAAGGAGGCAGGGGTGACCACAGCGGAGAAAACAAAGGTCTGGAGAAGCTGAGTTATATAGCATGTGTGAGGGAAGACCAGGAGTGCTGGGGTCAGTTCCTCAGGATTAAGGAGAGAAAGTCCCTTGTTATTCTGTAGGCACCCACCACATTGCAGGTTTTGGAGCAGAGAGGTTAACGGGATCAGAATTATGACTTGGGATGCAGGAATCAAACATTTGGTTTGCCTGCTTTGTGGAAAGACAGAAACAGAGGTGTAGCAGCACAAAACACCACCATGAGGAGGAACTATAGCAGTGAAAGTGGGAAAAAACGAACCACCATGATCAAGAAAAAAGGTACCCCAACCCCCTCACACACCGCAGCTTGGACTCATTTCAAGGGAGAGAGAACTCCAAGATGAAAACCAGCTGATGCAGGGAAGGCAGAGGAAAGAGTCTTGAGAGCGCAAAGGCGCTCAGGTCACTGGTTCCCCTGGCTCCACACCACATTCTCAGCTGGCCATCACCACAGTTTGACGTGGTTTCAGCTTCAAGAATTTTGTTAAATAACCTAGAATTAAGTTTTCGTGCTTCCCTTAAACTAGAAGAATTAAGGAAGGAAAGTTGAGGAAGTCCTAGAGAGCACTTCCTCCCTAATCTGCTCAGCCCAGCTCATCCTTCACGGGCTGCTCTAATGTGGTACCCCATCTCCCCACTCTAATGCCCCTCTCTGAGGCTGCACCCAAGGCAGACAACAGGGTCCTCAGTATCCCTCTAGCATTTACTCATTTACACATTTCTCCTTGATAAGATTATGAGTTTTATAAGGATAGACTGTCTTTTTCACAATTTTATCCATAACATCTAGAAGATGCTTGAAAAATGAAAGGTTACAAACAAATGGAACTGAATAGAAATGCCTAAGGTTGTACAGACTATAAGTAACTAAGTCAGAATTAAGACTTCATTTTCCTGACTCCCAGATCACTGCTCTTCCATGATGCTCCAAGGTTTAGAGCACTAATTCTTACCACACATCCCAGCTTTCTCTTACAGGTCCCTGGACTCCACTCTGACTTGGCAAAACAGATGATCCAGTACCTGACAATCTCTGCTCACTTTACCTCATGGAAGTCCATACTGCCACCAGCACTAAAAAGACTAGGGTGGTGGGGGGGTGCGGGGAGGGGTATTGGGGGAGGAGGGGTCCATAACTTCCGCCTTTCAATAACAAGCTCAGAATCTGAATATTCTCCACTCCAGTGATTTCTCTTTGGGAATGCTTTCCTCCTCAACTAGTGTATCTAGTGTTTACACAGGCGTACACCACCCTACACCCACTCTGCTCAGAGCAAACCCAACTTCATTATGTAGGGAGACTCCATAGTGAAGATACATATTTTCACCCACAAAAGGGACCAGCTGTGAGCTCAGGATTAGGCATTTCAAATGCCTCTAATTAATTCTACCTGCTGCCAATTCCAATTTTAAAACATTTCATTATCTCAAAGTAACTATGTCTACCCTCCATTTCAAGGCCCATGCTTTAAGCCTCTGAATTTTGAGTAAGGAAAAGTTGTGAATGCCGTTTGCCTTTTTCATAGGTCCATGTCTACCCTCAAGCCTCCCTCAGAAAGGAACTGGCAGTGCAGCTCCAGGTACCCGTTCCCGCCCCAACCCCATGAGGCTGTCATTCCTGTTGCACAGCAAAAATTCCTGGCTCACCTTGGTCTCCATTCTCCAACCACTGTCATCCGCACATCTAGATAATTTCTTCCTCTTCCATCTCAGTCATGGAGCCCCCCAGGCTCAGCTTTGTCCTCACACCAGCCTCCAGTGATCACCTGTCATTGATTCTAGCCATTCTCCAGCACAGCAAGCAACTCTGCTGCTTTGGGCCTGTCTGTGTCCAACAGGTGTTCCTCATCTCCCTTTACCTTCTAGATCCTCTGATCTTCAAGTTCTCAGCCTAGGTCTCATGTTAGTACCTGGGGAACTTTTAAAATCAATGCCTGGGTACCACTGCAAGCCAAGAGAATCAGAATCTCTAAGGATAGGGCTCAGGCAATTGTTTCCTCAGTTGCAACTGGGTTGAGAACCACTAGTTTATTCTTCTGAGTAGACATGTCTGTTGAATACTTAAGAGTATCTGAAGTTGACATTTCTTCAAGAAATTATCAATGAAACACATAAGACACTAAAACCTACCCACACAGACTCAGCTATAGCTGAACACAGACATCACCAGTTTTTTTTTTTTTTTTTTATTTCCAGATACCCTCTCCAAAAATATAAGATTAACACTTAGGCAAGAGGAAGATATAGTCCTTCACATTTGATGATATATTCCCTAAAGTCAGTACCTCTAAATTTAATTAAAAAACTCTTAATACCAATCTTCTCAAGCTCTTCCAAAAATATAGAGGGAATTATTTCCAAATGTATTTTACAAGACCAGCATCACCCTAACATCAAAACTGGACAAGAACTCTACAAGAAAATGACAAGCTAATATCAGATGCAAAAATCCTCAACAAACTATTAGTAACCCAGTTCATTTTTTTGTTACACAAATTTCTATGTAGAAGATGACTCACAGCCATGAGATACTCACAATGGGTTACATATCTATCAACTTCATATTTTATGCCCTGCTGTTTAGAACAGTACCTTAACTTGGCAACATGGTGTTTGTTTTATCACATATATAAACCCTAAAAACCACCAGAAAAGAACCATACACTATGATTAAACTGTGATTTTATTCATGTGTTGCAGAAATTGATCAACATTTATAAAAAATTGATGTGACATATACTTAAAATGAAATATTAAAATCATGACCCCCCCCCAATAGATGCAGAGAAAGCTTGTGACAAAATTCAGCATTCATAAATGAGAAAATTCTTAACAAAGGTAGGTACCAAGGGAACACATGTAAATATAATGAAGGCTATCTAGGGCAAATCCACAGCTAACATCAGACTCAATGATGAAAAACTGGAAGCTTTTCCTTCAAGGTAAGGAACACTCACCACTTTCATTTAATATAGTATTAGAAGTCATAGAGCAATGAGGCAGAAAAATAACATGCATTCAAACATAAAAGATTACACAGTATTACCGATGGAAAACCTTACCCTCCCCCCCAAAAAAAAACCCAACAAAAAACTGTTAGAACTAATGAACGAATTTAGTAAAATTGTAGGATATAAAAATCAATATATACACGTCAGTTGTGTTTGTGTGAAATATCAGAAAGAGAAATTAGAGAACAATTCCATTTACAAGTGCATGAAGACTTAAATACCTAGTAATAACTTTGACTATAAAAATTTCTTTCATAATCTTTTCTAACACAAATCTACACAGCAGTTTACGCAATCATGAGAGAGTTGTAATAGCTGACTTTTCTATTAACTTTGTATTGTATGCCCTGCTGTTTAGAGTAGTATGTTAAATGGCAGTATGGTATTTTATCATATAACTATGTAGATTATTTAATTAACAGACTATATAAAAGATCAATTTAAAATGTAAACTTTCTACCAAAAGCTAGCCAAAATAACACTAAAAGAGAAAAATCATAGGGGACAGCCTGAGAGATGTTATCTAAAGTATAAAAAAATTAGTTACTAGAGATAACAAAAAATTTTAAAAATATCAATGAAGAGGCAACCAAAAAAAGTTGGGCAAAAGATTTGAAAAATAAATTCATCGAAGAGGAAATACAAATATGAAGAGATGTTCAATCTTTAGTTATTGGGAAAATGAAACTTTTAAATTGTAATAAGATGTATGTCACACCCAGCCATTTTTTAAAAACAGAATGGTAGAATCAAGAAGCCAGTATTACCTAGCATGATTAAGAAGGTAGACTCACAGGAACCTCTGGTTTATAACCAGTTGGTCAGAAGTGCAGATAATAATCTGGGGCTTGTGATGAGCACTCAAAGCCTGAGGAGAGGTGATGGTGACCCCTGATCATAGCCAATTTGTCAGAAGCACTGGCTTTTGGCCAGCACCTAAGCTGGAAAGTGGTCTTAGAAGACTGAGTGCTTAATCTGCGGGGTCTGATATTAACTCTGGGTAGACAGTGTCAGAACTGAGTTGAATTCTCAGACACCCTGCGAGTGTCCAAGAATTGCCTGTGGTGCTGGAGGCCTCAGTACTTTACATCTGCTGGAAACTGGGCTTCAGGACACACAATCAACTACAGAGCAAGTTTCATATTACATAAGTTAGCATATCACTTAGAAAATGTCTTGAAGTATTTCAATAGTGAATTTAGCTTAGGAATTTATTCTAAAAATACAAAGAAATGCTTACGAAAACACAGTTGAAGCCTAGTGATCCTGCTGTGGAGAGGAGAGTGTATTCAGGGAAGGAAATACCAGGGACTTCAACTATATTGTTCAAGATTTTTTTTTTTTTAAGCAGTGAGATAGACATAAGTATTTATGGAATTATTCTTTCTAGTTTGTGGCATATCTTAAATTAAAAACATTTAATTTTAATGGAGTCCTTTTCCTATTTTTATGTTAACATTAATTGAGCAATAGTCACAATAGTAATATTCTATATATCCTGGTGAAGTCTTTTTCTGGCAAAATATGGTGCTGTACTTAAAATCCCCTAGAATTTTTGTACAATGTATGCATTTTCATCTTGGATATAGTGTAAAAATATACAAAATTAAAAAACCAAAAATTTAAATTAAAAAAAAATTAAAAGATTCCTTAGAATTATGGATTTAAGTTTCACTGAAACTAAGTAAAATGAAATCTGATAAAACTGGGCTGGGACTCAAGGGACCTTGCTCAAGATAAGTAACTGCTCTGTACCTAAGTGGAGGGTGCTGACGCAGTAGCCCACGTTCCTCTTCTCATGGAACAGCCACAACATCCCACTTCTTTATGGCTGAAGAAGTTAAAGCTGCAGAAAGGTTAAGCAACTCACCCCAGGGGCTAGAGTTGATATTTAAGTTCAAATCTTCTTTACTTGGAAAACTGTGCTCTTATTTTTATAACTCATGCATATCTCAATTTGTTCTAGAAAGGTCTTTAGATGGTGTTCTAACAGATGTTAAATTTTGAAATTGTTTGTAAGACATGAAAGATGGAGCTAATAAAGAGCATGGGAAAGATGGAGATCAGCACGTATAATGTTTGTCTTAGCCAACATAGTAGGTCTACCAGTGAAAGAAGAGATGGTCCCCACATTCACCAGCCCACACCAGACTACACATAGGGACAGGCTTTCCAGCATTCATCTTCCAGCCCATACCCTGTGCTCTCTCCATTCCCTGCTCTCACTGTTGTGATTACTGTCACTTTCCTAAGAGTATCGCTGCTACCCTCAGGGGCCAGCCAACTGTGCTGGAAAACACTGCAGTGCAAAAGCACCAAGGTTAGCTTCTGGTTAGTCCTGAAGCAGTAATTAAACACAGAAGACAGTCAGATGCCATCAGATTTGACACAGGAAATGTGGCCAGGACAGCTAATAGAGAGGTCATTCTCCACATACACAAATAGCAGATGAAAGAGAGAAATTAAACAACATAGTTATTTTATCTAGTCATGAGAAAAGAACTCAGCCTGATATTGATTATGCATTAAAATAGAAATGAAAAAAATGACCTTGAATGTAATCCATGAAAAATAAGTACCCCAAGAAGGGTTGTACAAGGAAGCCTTAGAGTAAATTAGCTTTGGGGGGTAGGGAGAGAACCCCAACTACACTTTATTATTATGACTTTGTCAAAAGGCTTTGCATCATACTTGTATGAAAGAATCGAGGCATCGGGCTTTCATGAACCCAGTAATACAGCCACGGTGATACTGGCTGAGCCTGTGAAAACATAACACCATTCCCACATTCCAGAGGTCAAAGCCAGGGTCTGACTTGGAAGACAGAGGAATTTAAAGGCAACCGCAAAACGTGACATCCCTCAACTAACTTCCTTCCTTTTATTAGGGATATTACTGATGATAGAAACTGCCAGATGACTTCAAGCTTTTGAAATTATGTTGCATAACAGAGGACAAGCCAAGAACAGTCAATGTCTGATTATTCAGGAGGCAATTATCCAGATTGTGGAAAAACCCAAGCATTCATTTCTGAGACTCTTCCATCCTGCTATGTTCCTTCTCCCTAAGATTAAGGGAAGATGGGAGAAAGTGGGGTGGAATGATATTCAAATCAGTCAGTTTCGCTGCATGGTCAGCAGTTCTGGTAAATAGATTTGATGGGCCACGAAACAGAAACCATCTGCTAAAAATGAGTTTTAGAGATTTCCTGTGGATTTCAATAATTCATGTTGCCTCCATCCTCAGTTTTATCATTGATAAGCAAGAATTACCTTAGAGAACCAATAGTGAAATGTCTTCCCATTTGGGAGAATCTCACACGAGGGCCCTGCTGCCCCTGAAGCATGTTTAGGCACATCTGGGATGGCACCAGACATTGCCCAGTTTCACTTTGGACTCTGGTGTGTCAGGGTCACATTGATTGCAACCTACAGTCAGTCCCAAGTCCACAGATTGCATGGACATCAGGGGCAGCGAATCAGCATCAAGAACTGATTTCTATTCAAAAGTAAGCAACTCCAGAGAAGTTACCCGCAAAATGCAAATGCCCACTTTTTTTAAAGGAATTTTTTACTTGGCAAAAACAATTATTTCCAATTAAGTCCTCAACATATTTAGATGCTGAGCAGGCATGACAGACATCTGGGAGACCAGCATGGCTCACCCTTTTAACAAAGGTGCACACCTAGAGGGCAAACCCCAAGTGCTCCCACATGGTTCAGGAAAGCAATCTAAAGGATGTGACCACCTGTCACCTGGGCATGGATCTGGGCAATTGGAGGATCCTCGCCACCATCTTTGCCTGAGAATGTGGATTCACTTGTCTTCCCTGCTCTCAGAAGCTGCCCAAGCACATACCCGGGTAAAATGTGTTTGCTCAGACCCTCTGGATAGTGTGAGAGATTAAATCCAGTTACAGAAGCTAATTAAACTTTTAATATTTGGGGACGGGTAGGTGCAAGAAAACTTAATTGTCCTGTGGATGCCCAAGACAAAGCCTCTAAATCAGTGACATTAAAACTTCCACTTACCTATATGCAGTGGTTTGCCTTTTTCTTTGGTTTCTCTTTGCCCTCCACATACAAGGGCCAGTTTTGGATCATATTCAGGATGTGGCCAACCAAAAGCCAATGTGACAACATCTACAATCTTACTTCTTCCTTTTAAAAACCACTGCTCTGTAAGATTTAGGGAGGAGGAACTGAGGATGTGCCTGAGGGTGGAAGTAGCCTCTTGACGGGCAGGTGACTGGACTAAGCACACATCTCATGTCCCCCAGAACCCTGAAGAGTCAGGTAGGGGTACAGAACAAATGTGTCCACTGCTGAGGAGGAAAAATATAATAGAACACTCCTGTGCACAGGAAAAGATGAAATAAATCCCCTAAAACCATTTAATGTTAAACCAAAGAACATTCCTTTAAAAAAGTGGTTCAAACTCACAACCTACCTTGGATCCAGAGACCTTCCTCTTCTCTTGGTTCGAGAACAGCCTGAATAAGGTACTCTTGTCTGACCGAGGAATGGAAATAAGAGGCTCCCTTTAATTCTCACTCTAAAGTTCTGCCTGCCCACTTGCTCATTCTGATTAGCCTCACCTTTCTGTACTCAAGTCATTAAAATTCCTTCGTCAGAGAGCACAGTGCTTGGCAATCAATTCAATGATGGTGGTAAGTAAAAAAGCCAGACATACCTGCAGGGTGCTGTGGGAAGCGCAGGCAAGCTCTGTCTGGGGATTCAAGCAAACCTATGGGAACTCACACTGGAGCCCAATGATGGACTGAGAACCCTTCAGGCCAACCTGGGGAGCAAATGTTTCTCATTTGCTTTCATCATCTGCTAGTTGGAGCCTGTAAACCCCTCTCCATTTCGGCTATTGTTCTCAAGTCAACTCACCAAGCCTGGGACTCCCAGTGGGACCCTCCCCTCCTTGGGAAGAGCGCCCCAGAGTGACGTCTGACCTCCCAGGCTCAGGTCCAGAAGAAGCTCTGCCTTCTTCTAGTCACTTCGTCGTTACAGTCAGTGGTTTGGCCCCATGTGCCCTTACTTGGGAGTTTATAGACTGACATTAGTGTTTGTCAGAGATGCTTCTTGTGGGCTGTACGCTTCACTAACATTATTGCTTTGCTTTTATGAGGGGATTAAAGGAGATTTTTAAATGATATCATAAAAGCAGGATCCATGAAAGAAATAATTGGTAAGTTTCATTTAATCAAAACTAAAAATGTCTGCCTTTAAAAGACAATATGAGAAGGTAAACAGTAAATATAGGGAAAATATTTTCAAATACATATCTGATAAATGACGTGTTTAAGATATACAAAGTACTTATAAAAATTAACAATAAGAAAACAAACAACCTTATTTGGGCAAAATATCCAGAAACCTACCTAGGAAGACATACAGATGTTAAAAGGCACATGCAAAGGTGCACAGCATGATTTGTCACTGGGAAATTGCAATTAAAACATTATCATCGCATACCTATGAAAATGGTTTAAGAAAAAACTGAAGAAATGCTACTGGCAAGGATACAGAGTGCTCTTATTCAGAATAGTAAAACAAAACAAAAACCCTTAAGAATAAATTATTTCAACCAAATATTTCATTAACAAATGTATCAGTCACTAGGTTCTAGTCACAGAGGGAAAAACTCACTAATAAATAGCTCCATTTGGATTTAAACTCAGACTCTCTGATCTCACATATAATATTACATGCACAGACTACCTCAGCATTCTCAAAGAAGACTGAAATATATGGAATGATATACTGCCTTTGTAAGTGGAAAACCAGTACTAAAATGATGTCATCTTCCTAAATTCATCAATATATATATTACTATAAATATCCTGGCATAAATTCTTTAATTTGTGAAATGATTCTCAAATCCATGAAGAACTACCAGCAACTGGCTAACAAAATGTGAAGGGAGAGTTATGATATTTTGTTCTGTCAGATACAGCAATAGATTCAAAGATATAACTATCAAAATAAAGTCACTCTAGCAGAAAGAGCAATGAAATATAGCCAAGAGCTTAAGAACACGAATGAACATGAACGCACACTCTCTCTCTCTCTCTCTCTCTCTCTCTCTCTCTCTCTCTCTCTCTCGCTTTCTCTCTCTCACTTAATTCCTAGGTCCTCTGTTATCTTTCATTGATCTCCCTGCTAGAGCCACACTGTTTCGGTAGTATAATTTTAGTAAACAATAAAAATGTCATATTAGTGGAGAAAAGGTGGATAATTTAATAATTTCAATAATAATATAATTGGTTAACGTGGAGAAAAAGTGTCAGCTCCATACACCAGGATATATATCCATGCTACTTCCAGATAGATTAAAATTAAAAAAAAAAAACCCACGTGACTATAGAAATAAAAACTATAGGTGAATATATCACTCAGGAGGCTGGAAGACCTTGCTAATAATAATATTAAAGGTAGCACAATAAAGGAAATAACTGCTAGAATTTTACTAATGAAAACATAAAACAAACTGAGAAAAAATGTTATAATAGAAAAGGAGTTGGCATCCTTATTAGAATTTTTCACAAACTTCTAATAAGACAATTATAAAACAGGCAAGTATTCCAATTAAAACTGGGTCAAGTAAAGGACAGGCAATTCATAAAACACAAAATGGGCTGTAAAAATTATTCAACAATGCTCAGCCTCTCTGGCAATTCAAAAATGCAAATCAAAACTAGATTCTACTTTTTGCTCATCAAATTCCAAAGATTTTTCAATGATGATTCTCTGGGGCCGTTGAAGTTCTGGGAAATTAGTATTTTCCATGCTGGAGGGAAAGGAAATCTATCCCAGGGACTCTGGATCTAAATGCCTCCTGGGTTTGGCAATTTTAATGGTTAGAAGCCTGATATGTGTTTGAGATTCTTTCAGTTGCTGTCCCCTTTCTGTTTATACATCTACCATGATATTTATCATTTAATAATTTGGTCACCATAATCACAAACTGTTGGGGGCAGGAGGACCCTGGGAGACAGATGCTAACTTCATCCAACCAGTCAGAGAACCAGTAAATGATCAGCTGTGACAAGATGCATCCCAGCACCCAACACCCAAATCCATCTGCTACAACTAAGACTCACAGATATTGGGTGAGTGGGTGTTTAATTTAATACATCATTTAAAAGCTGAAAAAGCCCCTGGTAAGTGGAAGATTACCCTGCTCCTTGGCACAGAAAGCAGGCTGCCTGGAGAACTGAAGCTGCCAGTGTTGCTATTCTGTGAAAGGTTTTTATTATAACAAATCTGGAATTCCTTTTCCCCATGTGTAACTAAAGGGTAATATACATGCCCCCTGGAGTGGGTAGATGCCGGGTCTGTATTATTCATGGATGTATCGCCAGTGTCTGGCATAGCAGGCAATTGACAGATGATAGATATTAAGATGATCTTTCATTCATCCTTTTGGAAAAGTCTTTTGTTATTTAACACCTGAATAGGCTGGATTGCCATAGCATGAGCTCTTGCTTGAGCTTGCCATCAAAATATAGCCCCGAAACATTTGATTCATTTGACACAAAAACACAAATGTCAACTTCAGGATTAGCTAACTTTATCCTCCCTGTCCTCCCTATATCAAAGAACATCAACAACTGTTTTACTTCCTCACTTGTATATTATTACAAAATATTCTTCCAAATATTGATTTCATGATAAAGGATGGTTTCCAAGAATTTGGTAATTGGGAGGTTTTCAAGAGATTATCTTTAACCCTTTAATTTTCCAGATTGTAAAATAAGTCCTAAGAGGGTATGTGGAAGACTCAAGATCATACACTTGTGAGACGTCACAGATGGAGAAAATTGAGGTTTCCAGGCTGCCAAGTCAGTGACACTTCCACACTGCCCTACTATTTTCTCTTGATAACAACCAAAGTGTTTTCCCTTCAAAACAAAAGCACAGAACATCACTTGTTCAGACCCCGTGAAAAGAAAACATATTTACATTTGATAACTTAATTATAATCCCTATTTTATGAGCCTGTTTATAATTTCCTCATATGCCTCATTTTATCATTTCCCTCTACATCTTTCTTTCCAAAGTTTTTTCCAGAATCTGAGATAATATACCCAGCCACTAAAAAAGACAGACTCATTAAACAGTCTCTGAAGTCAATTCTGCTACCACCTATGTCCTTTGGTGTGGACCTACCTGTTAGCCAAAGACAAGATATAAATGGCTACATAAAAATCCAGAGAAGAAAATGAAAAGTGATGATAGCGGGAAGGGAAAAAGCAAGTAAGAGGTGACACTCATATGTGGTTAGGTAAATCAAGGACAATTTCCTAGAAAAAAAAAAACATAAAAATCCTCTTGCTGAGGATTGCAGGCCTGGGACCTGGAGTAATAAGGACAGAATAAAAGGCCAGCAAGGTGAAGTAGGGGAAAACTGAGGATCAAAGGCCTGTCTCCAACTTACACATTAACTACTTGTGTGATCATGGACTGATCATACTATCACCTGGGCATCAGTTTTGTATCAACAAGAGAATTCAACTCAATGCCTCACAAATGTACACACAGATGGTGACAACTAGAGACACAGGCTGCTTGATTTCTCTGGTCTATTGTCTCCTATTTAAAAAGATTCCATGACACTTGTGTTTCCAGGGGCTTATATGACCCTGGGAAAAGTTTAATTATCTCTGAACTTCCATTTTCTTGGATGTACTCTCTTACAAGAGTAACCAGATAACTTACACAGAATTTTAAAAAATATCTTTTTGAAAGTATCAGAGAGATCATAATACAGTGAGACTTGATCAGATACAATGAAATTATAATGAAAAAGATAATAATGTAAAAGACTTGAGTTATAATGAAAAACCAAAAGGAAAAATAATTAAATAGATACATAAAAGAGGCAGATAGTGAAGTTATCATCACAGACTTTAAAATAACCACAGTCAATATGTTCAAAGAATTATAAGACAAGACACAAAATTGTGGCAAAGAGCTAGAAATTACAAGAGAATCAAGTAGAAATATTAGCACTGAAAAAATATAGTAATTAAAAGAGTCACTAAATGGTAGAGTTTGTAAAGATACTAAGACACAATAAGAGAGAATTGAGGACCTGAAATATATCTATGAGGATACAGACTAAGATACAGGGAGACAAAGGATGGAAAATATAAGTAATGGAAGAGACACCTGGCATGCAGAGAAACAGTGTCAAGTCTCTGTAATGTCAGTCACAGTAGTGTGAACAAGGGAGAACGGGCAGAAACAATATTTGAAGAAAAAATATCTGAGAATTTTCCAATAGTGAAGAAACAAATCAAGCCACAAATTCAACAAGCACTGTGAACACTAAGAGGAAAAAAATACAAAGAAAACCCACTCACGATAGTTGAAAGCAACATACAAAGTGAAAAATGTTTAATATAGGCATGGAAAAAGACACATTGCTTTAAAAGAGCAATAATAGTAAGATTGACATCTAACTTCTTAATAAAAATAAGGGGAGGCAGAGCACAAATAAATGATATCTTAAAAATGCTAAAATAGGGCCTCCACTGGTGGCACAGGCGGTTGAGCACTGTACTGTGAAGCTGTCGGCAGCCTCTGCAGCACCTGTTCGATTGCGGCAGGCCGCAGGCCGGTGAGGTCCCACACAGTGCGGCAGACCTCTCCTGTCGTGCCCACTGCTCCCCTTAGCAGTGTATTTCGTCAGTCTGCCTGTTCGGTTCCCTGCTGTGTCTCTGGTAAATCCTCTCACCCTCCCGCGCATCTGGCCTGTACCCCAGTTTTTGTATGTATAAATGTATAAATAAATAAATAAATAAATAAATAAATAAATAAATAAATGCTAAAATAAATTACATGCCGACCTGTAACTGCACATACTTGGTAAAAATATACTTCAAAAATAATGACAAAATAAAACTTTTCAGACAAACAAAAAAATGAGAGAATTTGTCACCAGCAGACTCGTGCTTTAAAAAATATTAAAGGAGATCTTTACTCAAAGTCAAATCCTTGCAGATAGAAGCTCACATGTGGAGAAAATTATGAATATCACTGGAAAAGGTAAACATGTGAATAAATGAATATGTACAAAACACAACAATAATGTCGTCTTGAATTTTAAAAAATGTAGAGAATTAAAATACATAACAATGAAAGTGTAAACTATGTAGGTAAATAACTGGAATTTAAGTATTCTAAGGTCTCTCTAGTGTCTGGGAGAGACAGAGGTATTAGCATTAGACTAACATGAGTAATTTTGTCATTTCTACTAATTATGAAAAGACCATAAACAGAGTGTGTAACTCAAAGCTGCTGGAAGGGAAAGCTAGAACAAAATATCTAAACTGATACAAACCAAGAGAAGAAAAAATAAATACACAACATATAATAGGTAGGGAAACTGAAAACAAATAGTAAAATAATAGCATTAAATGCAAATATGTTTGTATTTAATACACTTTTGTGTATTTAATATATAGATGAAGTAGTTCCTTTTCTAGCAAGACAGAGTGACTCCTAAATCACCCACCATATTACTGATAACAGTGATAAATTTTAGACAAAGAGACAATCTGAGGGCTCTGGAAAATGAGCAAGAGAAGGCAGATTTTGAATGAAATATAAACTTAGAGAAAGAATCCACTAACTGTTGAGTTTCCTGGTTTTTCAGCTTTGCCTTAAGGGCTTACCACAAGCTGAGATGCAACTCAGCTTGGAAAGGATCAAACTCTGTTAGAGAGCACATCATCAATTTTGCCTAAGGAACCAGCAGATGGAGCCTGGGGCAAAATGAGGGTTGCTTGTTAATGAAGGGACAATTCTAGCAAGGAGGGAGCTAAAGGGAATTCTAATTTTTTAATATAAATTCTGCCCAAATTTTCTGAGCCACACATGCACAGGGCCAACTCCAAGGAGCCCAGCTAAAAATAAAAACATAAGATGTGAGTTGCCACCCACCTCAGATGACATTGAGTCAAATAATTCCCTTCTAAAACAAATATCAATACTCTTCAGAAGACTGTAACAGAATCCAGAGTCTCCTCTTTACAACTCTGCATTCACAATGCCAATTATGCAATCCCAAATCATTCTACATAGGAAAAGTAATGGCAATCCTAATATGACCCAGATTCATGGATTCATATTCGAAATGTAATACTAAACAAAAGAAGATAAATAATAAAATATCCTGTGATTTAGTTTAGTAGGTTCAAAAACAAGCAACACAATTTGTATGGTTTAACAATTTGTATGGTTCAAAAACAAGCAACACAATTTGTATGGTTTAACAAGTCAAAATGGTACAACAGGAAGTTATAATTGAGATGGGGTTTCTAGAGTACTGATTCTATTAATCTGTGTGATGGTTACAAATATGTTTACATTGTGATAATTCATGAAGAGTATACTTATGATTAAGACAATGGTAAGACAATGAGAAGACAAGTGACAGATTGAGAGAAAATATTTGCAAGACACATCTGATAAAGGACTGTTATCTAAAACATAGACTCTTAAAACTCATTAAAAACAACTGCCTGAAAGATGACTCAAAGACACTAGCAGACAGCAAAGAAGATATATCAGCATCAAACAAGCACAAGATACTCACATTATACTTCATGAAGGAATTGCAAATTAAAGCAACAATGATAGGGCACATCTATAAGAATCCAAAACATGACCGAAGCAAAATACTGGTGAGGCTATGAGGCAACAGGAACTCTTATTTATTGCTGGTGGGAATACTAAATGGCCACTTTGAAAGGCGGCTTGACAGTTTCTTACAAAACTATATATAGACTTACCATACTTTCCAGTAATAATACTCCTTGATATTAACCCAAAGAGTTGAAAACATATGTTCATGCAAACACATGCACCTGGATTTTCACAGCAATTCACAAGTGCCCAAACTTGAAGCAACCAATGTATCCTGCAGTAGGTGGCAAAGGATCAACTGTGGTACATCCAGACAATGGAATACTGTTCGATTCTAAAAACAAGTGAGTTTTCAAGCCAAAAAGACATTTAAGAACTTTAACTCCTATTACTAAGTGAGAGAAATCAATCTGAAAAGGCTACCTAGTGACTGATTCCAACTTTCTGACATTCTGCAAAAGGCAAAACTATGGAGACAGGAAAAACATCAGTGGTGGCCACAGGTTAGGGCAGAACATGGGATGGAGAGGTGGAGAATGGAAGATTTTTAGGATGATGAAATTATTTTGTATATTATTATGGTGGATACATGTCATTATACATTTGTCAAGACCCTTGGGCTAGATAAACAGTGAGAGTGAACACTAATGTAAACTATGAACTTTGGATGATTATGATGTATCAATGCAATGCTCATCAATTGCAACAAAAGGACAACTCTAGGGTGTTGATAATGGGGAGGTTGTGTGTGTGTGAGGGTAGGGGTGGTATATGGGAATCTCTCTACTTTATGTCTAATTTCACTGTGAATCTAAAATTACTCTAAAAAACAAAATTTATTCTTAAAAGGAAACAACTTCAGTACTTATATAATGTAGAAGATATGCAAAAAACAAACTGGTATTCTCATCAACAGAGTATCCAGGTTCATTTTTAAAATTTATTGAAATGACATGGACTCTAGGGAAACTCCTACTCTGGGAGAATGTACAGTGTGTCTGTGGCTTCCTAGTGCTGCAGGCCCAGCTTGGAGAGCTCTAAGGCAGGCAGCTCCCAGCAAAGGCAGCAATCTCTCTAAGGTCAGTCTGGGGTTTAGGTACCAATTCTCATGACACCATCTATTTGATTACAAGGTTCATTTCATGGTTCCTAGGGGATTCAAAACAGCCTTATCCAGGAAGCTTTCTGAGGAAGCTCAGATCTCCTGCCGCATCTGGCACATCTACCACATCTGGCTCTTACCCTGGACCACTAGGCAGAAAGCGCTCCATTTCCAACTTTCCTGAGTCAGCTGGACATTGCTCCATCAGGACTCAGAATTTACTGTCAGGAAATATGACTCACAGCCTAACAGCCTTTCCCATACTCCAGCTGTTGCTGCCAGCAGCTATCCTGCAAGTGCTGCCCGCACTGCCTCCTCCTAAATGGAAACAGAAAGGCCCAAAGGTACCAGGGCCCAGAAAGGGAAGGTCTCCATCTAGCACCAGGATGTAAGAACAGCCTCTCCAATGTGCCCTAAGGTCTGACTTCTGGCCAGCACTATTTAATGGCATATTGTGATAGGATCAACAAACAAATTCAAAATCAGCCAGCTTTCTCTGGTCATCAACTATTCTTGTCCAAGGGGCAGCCCAGTGTGGTGAAAGAGTGTGCCTGGGAGATTGAGGGCTCTCTGCACAGTTGGTCTCTCACTTGGGTTCCCAAGTTCCATACATCCAGTTGGGAGGGAACTGAAGAGCTCTTCCTCATTTTCTGTTCTTGGGAAAGTACATTCCACAGACCAGCAGGGGAAAAAAAGAAGCTGAGACCACAGTTTCAGGCTAAGGCACTGGCTCTGCTGCAAGGCTGGTGCATTGAGACAAAAGACATGCTTGTAGCCCAAATCTCAGGATCTGCCTCTGTCTGGGACAGTTTGGGGTAGGGTAACTCCAACTTTGGAAACACACTGCCCTCGAATGCATGCAGCACCCCCACCTACCTGCCAAGGGACCTTGGGCAACTGAGTCCCCCTAAGCTTTAGTTTACTCATTAATAAGTTGGAAGTCACAATATTTCTTGGATGTTGTAATAAATGGGCTAATCTATAAAATCCTTAGAGTATCTGAAATGCAAATTACTCAACAGTTAGCTGCAATGTGAATATCCCCAGATTCTGACAATTACAAGTCATTCCAACTGCCATAGTCCAGTTTTGGTGTGTGTGCGTGTGTGTAGTGGGGAAGGGAGTGGTATACACCAGAAACAAAATTGGTAGGTGGGCAGATGATAATGTCACGAATCCCCAAATTTGAGAGTGGAAGGCTGAATAATGTTCTCTAAGCAGATCTAGGTTCTAATCCCTGGAACTTGTGAATGTTACCTTATATGGCAAAAGGGTCTGCAGATGTGATTAAGTTAGAGACCTGGAGGTGGAGAAATTAATTTGGATTAACATGTGGGCCAAAAATATAATCACAAGCATTTTCATAAGAGGAGGAGGTTGTGACAGAAGAGGAAAAGGCACTGTGACAACGGAAACAGAGATGAATGTGGCTACAAGCTAAAGAAAGCTGGAAGCCTCAAGAAGCTGGAAAGGGCACGAAAGAAATCTCTTCTAGAGCCTCCAGAGAGAAGTAGCTCTGCCAACACCTTGATTTTATTTTATTAAAACCGATTTCAATTTCTTGGCCTTCTGTACTATAAGAGATTAAAACTATAATATTTTAAGTCATTAAATTAGTTACAGCAACAATAAAAACTAATACATTAGATTGGAATCCTGGCCATTGAGTGATGTTCCAGACTGCAGAATCAAGGCCTGGGGGGTCAATACTGGCAAGACCCGCTCAGTGCCACATCCACATCACCTAAGGGTCATGGCTGTGCCCCAGCACCAGGAGAAACCAGAATGCAAATGGGACCTGCAGTAGGAGCCAAGTCCCAAGGGCAGAGCTATGAGGACATGGACACCTCAGTAGACACTGCGGCCTGGAGCTTGCCCAAGCTTTCCACACACCAGGCTAAGGCAACAGGCACAGCTCCAGACCACAGCAGGAGGCTCGGCATATCCACATACCACCAGCCACAGGCAGGGTGGGCTCTGGGCGTGCTTCTTCAAGTGTATTCTGCCGGCTGGTATTGTTATCCAATAGCCATGAGATAAGAACAGAAATTGAGAATCGGGTGCTTAGACACTCCCAGCAACATGACTTCGCCATGACATTTTTAGAAATGTAATTATCTTGCTATTTGGATCTGGTAATAAAATAGTTCAGCTTTTTGCATTTTGTATGCTTTTTTGAAAAGTAATTTTTCTAGTAATCTGATTTGGTTGCACTTTGTGAGTATTGGTCTACAATAAATTGAAAATTAAACACACACACACACACAGAGCTGTCCCTTTACCACCAACAGATAACTACTGAGCCCAGTGGCTAGGGAGAAGTCCTCCGTAAGGCACAGGGACACCCACAGCTGTCCCAGAAAAGGCTTTGCCTTGGATCTCCTGAAATACAAAGACCTGGGGCCTCAGTGGCAACACAGTGTGCAGGCTCACAAGCTGTGGGGTCCCTCCTAAACACTGAATTTCATGCCCTTTCACAGCCTCTAGAAAGATCCCATCTATCAGGCACTGAAAAGCACGTCTTTGACTCTCAAAGGCATGCCTTTCTCATGACCCCTTCCCTGGTTAACTAGGTGCTTCAGTTTATCTGCACTTCCTTAGTGCATACCACCGAGAACCAGGGTGCATGCTAGGTGGCAGGATGAAGCAGGTTCAGTGGGAGATACTGCAGCACATAATCCAGAAAGAGAAAAATGCAAGAGAAGAAATAAAAACGGTCCCCATGCTGTATAAGTAGTGCTCATGGTGCTCAAGCACACTGCACTAGGAAGCTCTGCCTCCCTTTTCCTGCAGATCGCACCAAGACTGTAATTCTCGCTTTACCAATCCAAAGATGGAGCAAAGGACATGTGTAGGGTAATGAGTCAAATGCAGACTTTGGAAGTAAGTCCTGTATTCGGCTACTACCTCTGCACTACCCAGCTGGGTAACCTTGAAGTGACTGAACCTATCTGAGTTTGCTTATTTGTAAAATATAGATATGAATACTTGCATCATAGTTCTTATGATAATTAATTAAAGAAATGTGTAGAAAATACTTGATATTTAGGGTATGGACCAAAGTCATCCATAAAATGCTGACATTAAAAAAAAAAGTAGGAGGAGGGCAGAGCTAAGGAGTGAGGTGCTGTAATGGCAGTGCTCTTCCAGCGTTCACAACAGCACCACAGAGGTGTCTGCTGGGAGCTGGGAGCTACAGCGGCATCCAACACACTCCAGTGGGAATCATAGGATACAAACCAAGATGACAAAATAAGGATAAAATAAAAGTAACCAACATGGGAATAATAAATATGGCTTAAATTATGCTCCAAATTTTGTAAATGTAATACAAAATATTAACCTGTTTATAAAAAGCATCAAGCAACTGTAAATTTGGCAGCTGAGAGGGGCAGGATGAAACAGAGAGAAACATACAGCATTTGGTATCCAGATAAACAGTTCTGGTGACCTCCGCAGCCCCCAAACCAGGATTTGGCTTCAGACAATACTGGAGGTTTACTAGGCTGTTCCTGACTCAGCAAGAACAGGTGTGCTCTGCACAGACTACTTCAGAAGTGAGCAAACTGTAAAATCTATTTCCAAAGTGATCAAAACAATCACACAAAATTTGGGGGGTTACTGGAATCTCACTGGGAGTCTTTAGTGTCCGACCATGACAAATGAGGAGGAGGAGGACAGAGCATGATGCGGGGAAACACTGAACTGAGTCAGCATCTCTGATCTTGCACTTCCCATAAAATGGATGAAAGAAAAATAGGAGGTAAATTACTATACATAATAAAAAGAGGCATACATCTCCAAAACAGAGCAATATAAAAGTGAATCTAAATTTTAGAAGAGAATGTATATGTTTTTCTTAGCAAAAGAAACAAATTCAAAAGTAAAATCCCTACCCAAGAAACATGAAATTTTGCAATGTTTGATGCTGCCACTATTAGAAGGTATCCTCTGCAGGGGGTCGCAAGGGAAATGTGGGGACAATGTAACAAAAGGAGAAGCCAGAGCTTCCTACAGGAAAAGGGTTGAACTTTTGTGTCCTGACACTGGTCACAGATAATAGGCCTTTCCCTACAAATTCACTGCTAAAGATCTGAGCAATAACAGGTTTATATATTCTCCTTTCAGAAAAACATTTATAGTATTTTTTATAAAGGTAATTTTCAAAAAATGTCCTGTTTTCTATTGCCACACGCTTAGTTTACTGGAGTCATATTGGGAGTAACCAGTTCCTGACACACCACAGGACAAACAGCATGATGGGGTTCACCGTGACTCCCACCCAAGACATTCAGCTACAGACCCAGGAGGTCAGTGACTAGCACTCCTCTATCTAGAAACTGGGCTCACAGGAGCAAATGTTAGGGCCCTGGCAGAGAGGTGACATTCCTCAGTTTAGAGAAGAGTGTGTAGACAAAAACTAGCCTATGAGGGTATTTACAATGAAAATTAGAACATCTCAACACTAAGTCTTTCTATTTAAGAAAGAAGTACATCATGTATTTAAAGAAGACTCTTATCCAATGTCCCAACATTCTTTCATTTCCAATATTTACTCTTAGTAAATTTGGCAAACTGAAGAGCTAAGTATGAATTACCTGAGAATTCACTGAGATCACGACTGTGGAGCAATGCCTTCCTGCCCACACAGAGACTGACCACACAGTGGACATGCAGTGTGTACCTGACGCTGAATGGGTGAAGGAGTGGATGAACGACAGAATGGCTAGCCCTTTATATAGAACATGTATTAACTGAAGAGTCAGCTGTGTGCTGAGGCAAAGGTCTGCCTCAGAGACGTATACAAGCAACTATATCATAAAGGAAATGAGATAAAACATAAAGAGTAACTGGAGGGAGAAGATGCTCTAGATAAGGGAATCCTGGGAGAGAGAAGCTGTTCTGCCTCGGGGGCAGGGGATGTGGATCAGGAGAATGTTAGTTGCCCAGCAAAGGGAACAGAGGGTGAGTAGGTGCCAAGGCCTTGAAGCCAAAAAAGACCTGATTAAGAAATGAGACTAGTGTAATGCCACATTTTACATACTGAGTAAAGTAATGCAGACAGAAAGGTCACATCCCAGAAACAACTTTCAGATAGTTTTACATAAGCTTCTCCGAAGAACTCTATAAACAAGTGACAGGAAGGCTTGAGACAATCACTTGAGTAATCTGAGCAATGCATCACACAGTTACTATACTCATATTTTGAACTTTATTGTTTACATAATTAACTCAGCATAAAGGATAACATACACATGCTACTTGCTTTGGTTCAGAGGATGGATGTGTGTCTGTGTGTGTGTACATGTACACACATGCGGTGTGAATCATTTGTATGCACCCTTTGGTGTGTTCCCAGGATGATTTAAGCTTTGTGGTCTCATGCGGTTAGATATTTTTCCCTTGTAGAGATGTACTTAAATGAAATTCAACATTCTAAGAAATATCCTAGGAGCACTTTGCACTTGGGCAACAACCATAATCCTCATAATTCTCACGTGTTGTCATCTCCAACTTTTATTGTAGGTGGCCTCTCACATACTGAATACCATTGTGCCCCACTGTCCACATTTACAGCCTTTCCTATAATTTGCTGATTAACTCTGTTGGTGTTATAAGCACCCTCATGGGAACAACTTGAAGGTTTTCTCTTAGAAGTCAAAGATAAGTTCATTAATGGGTCCAAAGGTATAGTACATATAAAAAGGGAAAATGGCAGAAAAATTAGAGTAATGGTCCTATTTTTGTAAAAAAATAAAGACTATAGACGGAAACTCATATAAACATCTGTCACCATGAGTAAGGACTAAGAATGAATCATCACTCAGGAAGGATAAGCACATTGCTAACAGTGGTTATCTCCAGAGTGGGGCTAGATGAGGTTTCCAGTAAAGAAGAGGGGCTTCCACATACATTTATGAAATGGCATGTGTATATATGTATGTACATGACAAATGAAGAAACATGTACATACTTATATACATATAAATAGATATTATGGTTGATTTTTACTTATCTACATAGCTTAGGTATAGTACATTCTTAGGTGCTCAGGTCAATTACTTAAAATATTGATGTTTTCATAAATCATTTAAGCTGTATGTCTTCCAACTAGGACGTCTAAATATTCTCTATTTTTCTATGTATTACTTCTCAGTGAGTATGCTGCCTTTTCTAATTATTTGATGGGGATATTCAATCAAGATATCAGATGAGGCCTGTTGAACAACTGTAGCTGTTCTGGCTAACCTATGTGGTCTAATATTGATGGAGGCAGAGTTGTAAATAGTTACATGAATAACTTAGGGCCTATGAATTACAAATCCCGACATATGGCCACAGTTCTTGAAATGCACTGCTCAGAGGCTTAGGATGCCAGTGAGACACTTCAGGGGAACCACAGAGAGTAAAGCCTGAACCACTGGCACCTCTGGCCCTGAAACCTCAGTGGCTCTGTATCCTCAGTGCAGCCAGAGCCATTTCCTTCTGTGTAAGAATTCATTTAAGAAAGACTTGACTGTAAACCACTATCCTATCCAATATATATTGCTGGAATCTTCAAAATAAAATATTGCTGAAATCAATAAAGCAAATTAATTAATCCTTTAAATTTATACTAAATTGGATGCCCTAATGTCCCAGAAATGCCAAGGTGTGTTTGCCCTATTTTTTCCTATCAAACCCAGACCCAACGTCAAGATCAAATTGATCACCACTTTTGCCTCCAAGTTTTTACACCCCATCCTCACTCACAGGCAAAGCAAGGATTCTCCCTCAATGAGCACATACCCACCTCTTATGGCACGACATGCATTACTGAATTTATAGGTATTCCACCTATGATCTCTGTCCTCCTTGGCTTTCAGCTCCCTGAAGGATATGGATAATTTTTGGTTCATGACTACCTTCCTCAAAAACATTGTTCATAGTATTTTCCAGGTAAAAATTGTTGAGGAAATTTTTAAAAACTAAATTAAGAAATTTGCTCATATTTTCCTACAGGAAGAAAGATATAACAGGCTATTACCCGCTTGTTCCAGAAAGTGATTTGAAATAAATTACAGATAGAATTAACAGGATTCAACCAAAGATTCACTAACCATAAAAATAACTATGCAATTGGTAAAAGTGGGCACATTCTACAAATGTACTTAAATGGGAACTATATATAGTACATTGATTCACAAAGGCTTCAGCAAAGCACAAGGATGTGTCTACAATCGAAAAAGAAAACTGCCACATCATAAATGTATTCTAATTCCTATAAACCATTATAAAACTTTCTTAAAAGTAGAATGACTTGTATGAATAATTTCTTCAAATTGATTCCTTCTTTCTCCCCCACCTTACAAATGCCCTTGCCACCAGTAGAACCATTCAAAACCACCCACTGCCTCCTGCTTGCTTTGAAAACTCTTGGCCAACCACCTGAGTGCGACTTTGCTGGAACCTTTGGTTTTGTGTAGCCTTTATGTGGTGCCATTCCCTCTCAACCACATTTTCTTCTGCTCTCAACTACCTTTATTCTTACTCCTGGGCTAATCATAGATGCTAGTATTCATCAAATACTATGTGCAGACACTATGCTAGGTCCTTCAAGGTTCCTGTACCAGCCATGGCTTTGCAGGTGTAAGTGGGAGCAGAGCAGTGACCCCAAATCACACTGAACAGGATGATCGTGGGTTTTCCAAAAGACACAGTTCTCAAATGGAGATTTTAAGACATGTCAAACAAAGAAAAAAGAAACAGCATACACAAAGGACAGGCTCGAGGTACTGCAAGTTCTTTGATAAAAGGTCAGCCTGCTACAGAATGACATCCCAGGAGACAGGGCAGAATATTAGAACAACCAGAGTCAAACGAGGTTACTTGGGTGTTCTCACCCAAATGCACAAATATATCAACTTATTTGAAGCTGTCATCCAGTCTAACCTTAAACTGTGAATTAACAGGTATCATAATATTCTGAAAGCTTTTTCTGAGTATAGCCGAACCTATTCAATGAATATTAAAATTCCACCTTCCAGCCTCTGCTCTCTCCTTGCTCCCCTCATCAGGCAACTAAGCCAACATCCTAGATCCGGGCACAGCAGGGGGCATGGGTCCAGAGCAGAGTTCTCAAATTTTCTTCTATAGACATACTACCCAGGAATCTCATTAAATGCAGGCCTGGGGGGCCTCCCTCGTGGCACAAGGGGTTAAGACACAACCTATGAAGGTGTCCACAGTCACTGAAGTACGAGTTTGATCCCCAGCCAGGGAGCAACCCACATGGCGCAATAGACATCTGGCTCGCCCGCTGCTCCCCTCAGCAGTGGGCAGTGTATTTCAGTCAATCTGCCTGTTCTGTTCCCCACTCTGTCTCTGGTGAATCCTCTCACCCCCCCACACCTCTGGCCTATACCCCAGTTCTTGTATGCATAAATAAATCTTTAAAAAATAATGCAGGCTTGGCCCAGTCCCTGACTGAGAATGAGCTGTAAAGTCTGCATTTCTAATAGGCTTCAGGTGCTTGTTCTGAGGAAGATACTTTGAGTAGGACAACTCCAGTAGAGCAGATTCTGTAAATTACTTTGACTGGATTGATGGCCTTCTTCCCCTACATACCTGAATGGCCTAATCCAAGTCCTGGTTTTCTCTTCTTTTTTTTTTTTTTCCAAGTGACTTTCAATTTATTTATTTTTTTTTTTAAATATTAAATTTTATTTTTATATTCCCCCATACAATTGCAAACGCCCCATTCTGACCCCAATCCTTCCCCTCCCGCCCCCCACCCCCCAATGGTTTTCTCTTCTTAAGCTGGAAATGAGATGACAATGTATAGGAAGCATCAGTGCATATTGAAGAAATGGTGGCTCTTATTGAGAGTAGTGAACACCTTTGGGGATGTCCAGCAGAACTCCCCAGGTCCATTCCTTTTACTTCTTTCCTCATGTTCTTGATTCCACTCTTTCTGGCTTAATCCTGGGCAATGCTCTGTTTACTACAGAATACTCATAAGAGTATTTTTGATAACCCTCTTATATGCCTAAAAAACTATTTACCTTTCCTATCCTAATATACTGTCCCTAGGACTTTCAGTCACTACCTTCCTTATTTCATAATTCAAATTAAAATTTGAAAGGTTGCTTTTTATGCCTTTGGCTTCCCCACCTATATCTCTAACCCCCCATACTCTCAACTGTCAATCATTGATCTCGAAGCAGAGACTATGGGCACTGATGAATTCTCATTTGCCTTTATTTCTTGATATTGGTGGCCCTTCCCTGGAGCAATCTAGGAAGTGCCGAACAAAGGCAAGATCTGGCTGTTTAAATGCAGTTATAGCACAACTACTGACAGTCTGCACTTGCTTCTACCAGGAGTGTGGCCAATGTTCCCACAATGTCTATGCCTTCGTGGGTTCCATGCACAATGCATCCCCCAGGGCTGGCTTACTTTCTAAGCAGTGTGTGGTGAGCGCTGCTCTACACTGTTCAGAAGATTCTTTACTTTGTGACTCCCAGGCTCTCGTCATGCTGCCTGATTGGTGTAGTTAGCTAAGAGGGAACTGCGCCGCTCCCAGAGAAAGCTTGGGCCAGGTTCCCTCTAGCCCTACCGGTCACATCAGAGAGAAGTGGTGACTCTGATGGCTCTTCCTTCTGCCAAAGGAGTGGATGCAGCACTCCTGGCCCCACATCTGGGTGTGGGACCATCATCTAACAGCAAGACTCATCTGTGCACACACAGGTCCCCTGAGGACCTCACTGAGCAAGGTTGCTAATTAAAAGTGAGATTGAGAAGCTTCAGCGGCCCTCATCCAAATGCCATCATCATATTACCCCATTTCTTTGCAGGTGCCACCTCCAGTGCTAAGAGTAGGAAATGGAGATGAAATGAAAGGTTTAGAGGGAATGTAGTTGGAAAGGAGACACTCCAAAGGCAAAAGAAGCCTTGTTACTGGTTAGTGGCAGTTACTACTCTGAGCCAAACTACCTTTCCTAATTCCAAATGTCCAGTCACCCTTTCCCCGGGTTGCCGTGGTGTTTGTTTTTTTTCATAGCCTGATAAATACAGACAATCACTAAGCTAATTTGGCTTGTGAACACACAGTTTTGTAAGGAGATCGCTACCAGGAATCTGCTCATTGTTCATGTGTTTCAGGAAACATCGTATTCTAATCGCCAACTGAATTATTTCCCAATCAACCTGTAGACAAGGGATTTGATCATAAAGACACTGTCCTCACCTGAACTCCTTCTTCTGACTGTTCTTGTAAGCCATCTCTGTGTAAGCACTCACATCACAGATGAAAGTTGATTTAATTACTACTAACCATTGTGTGGGGATTGGGTGACCATGATGACTGACAAGACCTGTGAGAAACCCAGATTAGGATCAAGAGCAGGGGAACAATGCGAGAGTCAGGGATATGAGACGCAGGGCAGGCAAGCTGGGAACTGCTTGCGGCTTTCAGAGCTGCTTCAGGAAGAGGTAGTGAAGAGGGAACACAGAGTCAAAAAAAAAAAAAAAAAAAAAGGCAACACTGTCACTTGGACCCACTGCATGACAGTTTCTTGCTATTTTCCACTAAACCTCTGGGAAGTGGAAAGAAGTAAATGAATCATTCAACTGATCAACAAGTAAATATGGAGGAAAAAGTGAGCTGAATATTTATAGGAAAAGGCGCCTGGTGGGATTAAAATATGTAGAATGAATCAAATCCCGCAGCTAGCTTTCAAAAACTCATGATGGGGTTATGCATTTTGACATTTTACTTTTTTTATCAATGATCTGCAAGAATTATAACTTAATGTATACCAAACTTTCTCATTCAGGAAGATTCAGAGAGAAAATTAAGAAAATGGGGACTAAAACTATAGATGCCCCTACAGGAATTTGAAAGTGAATGTTATATTTGTTTTTGGCACATTCATGGGCTTCCACAGTGGAGACTGTAAATCACTTGCTTGCATGACATTAGTTCACTACATAGAATCTTTTAGCTTTTAAATTTTTATTGTTAATCATCATCTTCAGATTTACAATGTTGTGTAATTCAGCACTCAACAAATCATTCTCTTCTAAGTGCTACATTGATATACATCTTTCCACATTATGCATGCTTAGAAAACAAAAAGAAACTCCTGTACATCTATTATATTCTGTGAAATCTTTACAAAGAAAAACTAGAGGAAAGGCCAAGTTCTTCATTTGACAAAGACTGTCCATGTTTGAAATAAAAACCTTGCAGATAATTTACACTAGTTTTTCGAAAGCATGATTCAATACCACCTATTACTCATAATATGTCAAGTGAAATTCTTGGGAGGAAAGAGATCCAAGAATTAATCTGGAACCTTTATCATATTGTTCTAGATGGATCACCCTCAGCAGTTGACAAGAGCACCATGAGGTATAAGTCAGATGAGTCAGCTGCCATGGTCACAGTGTAGAGGGCTAAGGACTCCCTTAAGAGAACAATATCAGCTGATTACTATCAATATAAAAAGGGAATACACAAAAATCTGTAAAACTGAAAGTTTACACAGCTGCAAAAGCAACCAGGAGATGTCCCAGAGAAAGATGCTCTTCAGCGTCAAAAGAATGTCCCTAGTAGCCAACTACAGAAGACTGGTGTTTGATTTGATTCTCTAGTACATATTCACTTCTGGGGACCAATTCTGGACAAAACGGCTTATGGATCACCTGGGTGGAGTCACTTTTACATATTTAACAAAGCTGATTTACTGTTGTTTTTTTCCTTTTGTAGAACTGGGATGCAAGCCAAAGGTGAAGGGGCAGGGGTGCTAGGATTCACCAGAAACAGAGTGGGGAGCTGAACAGGTGGATCTACTGAAATACAGCGCTGAGGGGAGCAGCAGGTGAGACAGAAGAGGTCTGCTGTGCCTTGTGGATTAGCTTCCTGGCAGGGATCGAACTCAGGTCTTTGAGGTGATAGCAGAGACAACCCCTAGGTCACCAGAGAGGTCTTGATTTACTGCTGTATCTTACACTTAGGAGTGATAGCATAATTGTACCCTGTAAAAATGACTTAAAGAGTCTGGCTCCTTTCAAATAAATGTAAATCTGATCATACCCATAGGATGTGGAAATAAATCTAGGTATGTTCTCCTTATTGAATAAATCCAACTGTACCTCCTGACACATAGCTCTACTCCTCCAAAGGTCCCCATATATGGTCCTATTTTGCTACTCAGAGCAGGTCCCTACATCTCAAAGTTCTGGAATTATATAACATCCTGGGAAACTCATAATATTTGCACCTGTTACATACTCACTGTAATTGATACTCATTTTCACTCTCAAAACTGTCCCCACTATAATAATAATTTAAAAAGACATAATAAAAAGATTTGGCAAGAATTTGGAGCTATTGAAATTCTCATACAAGCTGATGGAAATGGAAATTTGTATAGCCACTTTGTAGTCTGATAGTTCCTCAAAAGGATAAACATAGTTACTATAGGACCCAGCAATTCCATACCCAACAGAGTGAGTATGTCTTTATATGTCCATGTAAGTTTGTACACAAATGGTCATGTCATCATTAGTCATAACAGCTCCAAAGTGGAAACATTCCAAATGTCCATAAACTGATGAAAGGATAAATAAAAAGTATGCTCATATAATGGAATATTATTCACCAATAGAAAGAATGAAATACTAATACATGCTACATCATGGATGAAACTTGAAGGCATGATGGTAAATGAAAGACGACACAAAAGGCCACATATTGTATGGGTCCATTTAGATTAAATATTCAGAATAGGCAAATTTATAGAGACAAAGTAGATTGTGTGTTTCTGGGTTTGGAGGGTAGTAATGACAGTAAATGAGTAATGACAGCTAAAAATTATGGGATTTTTTGTGGTGGTGGTAAAATTTAATTATGGTAAAGACTGAACTATAAGCTGTTTAATGTACACTCCAAATAAGTGAAACATATGGTAGATGCATATTTCAAATAAAGCTGTTGTAAAAAGTAAAATTTTATGATAAATAATAATAACTCCATGAGGAAACTGGTTAACTGGTTACAGGACCAAATACCAGGTACTCAGAAATCAGTGGGGCTTGGTCCTTTAGCAATGACCTGGTGAAACTTCTCCTTAACTTGAATAAGCCAGGTAAACTGGCCAATTACCATATTTTCAAAGCATCATATTTTGATGGATGGCAGAGGGAAACAAGAGGAATTCCTGCAATTTAGTCTTTTGGAGAAGCAAAATCAGGTTTGTTCTCTGAAAAATTATTTACTAGAATCTACAACATTTCAAAAATGAAGTATTGAGAAGAAAGCTCTTAGAATTCAAAGAGTAAAAACCCTTAAATATGAGAAACAAAGGTATTTATCTACTTAAATATGTTCCAAGAAAGTACACTGAGACGTTAGAGCATATTACTTAACCTGCTACAAGATCAGCATTTAAAAAAAAAAATTACATTAATCTTAACTCACTGAAAACAAAACATTTCCTGTTCTTTGACCAAAAAATATTCTACCCTCAACTCACACTAAGTCTTTGTCCTATACTAAGGACTAAGTCTCCTAATTGCCATTAATCACTCCAAAATTCTTGATGGCTTCTGTATGATTCACACATCATTCTGCTTTGTTTATTCCATCTTTAATTTATTAAGGCGAAGGCTTACCACACTGTCTATGGAGAATATGTCTTAGAGTCAACTACAGATTTCTAAGAAGTGACAACCTACTTATTTCAATTAGTCTCCAGGGGAACCTTTTAAAATGACCATTATATTAGAAAAAAGAGTGAAATCTTCTGTTGAGGATATTATATGACTGGTCGAGTGAAATAAACCAATGGGCACTTATCCTTGTAAATTCAGTTGTGCCTGTCTAGTGGATGGTGTAGGCATCCACTCCTAAACATGAAGGTCCTTGAGTCTTGAGGTTAACAAAACAGACTTTGGGAAAGAAATCCAGAGACTCCTTCAAACCCATCTGACCTCCTCCAGAAGATCTATCATGAATTCCAGACAGCAGGATATTACAACAAGTGCAGTCAGGACAGAAGTAGGAAAGCAGAGGGCACAACTAATTCCAAATAGAATAAGAAATCCAAGATGCTAATTAAATATAATCAAGTAAATGTATTTTGTGCACAAACTCACATGATACACATACCTGATAAGGCGTAACTATAAAGTATGGAAACCAATCTTTGTGTAAAGGTGTGTAATTAACCCTGTTACTTTCTCTGTTTTCAAAACAAACACCAGGAACACTGGCATTGTATCTGCAGTATAGATGAGTCCTTCAATATTCCAGTAGAGGTACAAAGGAAAGGGGCCTGAATTTACTTCTCTTGATTCTGTTTTCTTCTCTTAGGTTTTGAAAAAAATAACACTGAGTTTTCTGTGGACAAGCTAATCTATGATCACTTTAATACTAAGAAAATGCTTAAGAACGTGGAGGTTGCTGTCTTCTTTTTCTCCTGTGAGCTCTTCATTCTATCTATACTATTTCTCTCCATTTTCTGCCCTTTTTTCTCACCAGATGCTTTCACTAGCCCCATACTCATTCCCATATGCAATATCTTCCCTAATTCTTTCAGTCACAGGAAATTAAATGGCCAAGGCTTAACTAAGGGTCACCCCATGATAGACTCATCTCATGTGACTTGCCAGGATGTAGAGCACAGATGTCACTTCTCCAGCCTATTTCAGATAACTAAGTAAAGTAAATATCAATTAAAAAACTCAAAATATGGAATATCCTGATCAAATCCCTATCTAATCAAGTGATTATTCATAAAATGCTATATGCTTTAAGCTTCTTTGGGTTTGAAAATTTTTTAAATAAAATGTAATAGTTGCTTCCTTGGAAGTTTACTGTACTAAAAATAACTTTATAGTAACTCATTCTCATAACTCTGAACACCAGTGATATTGATGTGTATGATATTATGATTTTAAGAAAAAATACATATTTGATCAGATGACCAAAATGTATTTCTCATATATATTTGGCCTTCATCCAAAGTTCCTGTGTCACAAGCTCCCAAGTCTTAGAATTTCCAAAGTGTCGAAAATGAAAAAGGTGTCTTTTATTATGTGAATGAGGTGACTTTTAGAAGCACTTAAGGTTAGAGGGTAGTTGTCAGGAGAATCAACTGTGATTAAAGGGTTGGAATTTTCAGTCCCACCCCAGATCTCTGGGGAGAGAAGGGGAATGGGAGATTGAGTTCAATAGCCACTAGCAAATGAGTAAATCCATCATGCTTAAATAATGAAGCCTGCATAAAAACTCAAAAGGATGGGCTTCAGAGAGTGTCCAGCTTGGTGAACACATTAACATTTAGGGAGAATGTTGTGCCTGAAGAAGATAAGGAAGCTATGAGCCTTTTCCCCATCTCTTCCTTCTGGTTGTTCCTGAGTTATACCCTTTTATAACATTCAGGGACTGAGTAAGCAGGTTTCTGGAGTCTGTGAGCTGCTCTAGCAAATTAAGTGAACCAGAGGAGGGGTGTTCCTGGGAAATCCTGCTTTATAGAGCCATCCAAGCACAGGTAGGAGTGTGGTCAGAATCACAAGTAATGGCCCAGACTGTGACGTAAGTGGAAGGCGATCTTGGAAGACTGATTCCATTACCTCTGCATCAGTGATGTCTCCAAGCTGGCAGTGCCAGAATTGAGCTGCACTGAGTTAAATGTAGGATATCTACTTGGTGTCACAGAGTTGTTATGTCTGTCTGTGGCAAGGGGAGGTGGGTGAACCCCCTTACATCCTTATCAGAATGTGGTGATCAGGACACCAATCTAATGTCTGAACACTGAAACATAAAAGTAAAGAATGAAATAAATATATTCAGAATCCAGGACATACCCTAGAAGTTATCTAGTTTCTCTTTTTTTGAAGGAAGTCTTAATGTGGCATGGTTTCCCTATAACTGTTCTCCTTAATATAAGGAGGGGAAAATGTTCTTCCAGTTCTTGAAGACTAAGGAGCATATTTTATGTATACATTGAGTAAGGGGGAAAACGCATTTCTGTGTCAGACTCACAGAAACCACTATAGAATTTAAAAATGAAGGTGAATCAAATGAAATTATAATAAGAATGATAATGCAGTAGTGAGTGTTGAATGCATAATAAAATTGCCCACACACTTAAATGTCATCGCAGCATGACAAGTAGGCCAAACACAGCATAAGAACAGCTCCCACAAGGGTTACAGTTCTTTTGCGGTACACAGAAATAGGACCCCATCATTGCTTTCATGTATCATTTCCAGTTTACAATCTTCTAGAGCAAAAACTATTCTGAAATGAAAATAAATGTATTACTATAATAGTTAAATCATGATGACCAGCAAATAACTGTAAGTGACCATTCTTTCAGTGATAAAGGAGACCCATCAACTTAAATTATACTCTGTCTAAAACAAAGTTTTAAACAGTGATTAATGATAAACACAGATCCCGTTGTAAATCTACAAATCCCTGGTCCCAAAGAGAGCCATCTATAAACTGAAAAAGTTCAAAAAGTCAGCAGGACTAGCATTATCTCTAAACCACAGCAATAATGAACATCCATTAACCAGAAGATATTCTCATAGAACTTCTAGAAGATAGAACAAAGATTAATCAAGCAGGGTCTCTGAGCATTGGTCTCTCTGGAATTTACTTCTCATTCATGACTGGGGTCTGTTGGTGTGACTGCATGCAATAATTGTGCTGTAAGATTTACAATCAACAGTGAGTCTCTGTGTGTGTGTGTGTGTGTGTGTGTGTGTGTGAAAGAAAGAGAAAGAGAGAGAGAGAGAGAGAGAATATATGTATGTACATACACATATAAAGGAAAATAAACAAGAGTGTGGTCCTTCATTTATTTATGGGAATGCAGAACCCAGGTACCACTAAACTCCTTATTAAGCAATTACAAGGACCCAAGCTGATCTATAGCATAACCACCCTATCATCTATTACTTCTCAATACAGTCAGACAGGCGAGAGGAAAAAGTAAAAACCCAAAGTATAAATCAACATGGAGGTCTCCCAACTTCTTACCTCTGAAATCATTAAATGACTCTAAAATCTCAAGAGAATAAGCCTTCGCTTGAGCCTGGAAAACACAGGTATCTGAAATCTGGAGTTCTTAAGAAACTGCAATAGGCCCTGGCTCTGTGATCTGTAATATATAGCATCTGAAGCCAATATCTGGCTTCCCAAGAAGGCAGAAGATGTGTACCTACACATACTAGCCATGCATATGGACATGTGTTCTTGGGAGGAGTGCCACCTGGCCAGCTGACTGTGAAAGATCCAATGCATGGAGGCCCCACAGTCCTGCTCAACCTAGAGAACTGAAAATTTCTGTCCTTAGATAATGGAAAAGGCTGTTCCAATGTGACAATGCACTGTCAAGGCTAAGGAATAAAGATGTTTCTCAGTCATTGGAACAGGTATAGATTTTTCTCCTTTTGACCAGGAGCTGCCCCAGCAAGGACTGCCAGGTCTTCCATTCCCTTTCAGTCTGAGGGGGTGGCGTGAGAACTCTACCCTCTCAGTGCTTTGGTGTTGAGGGCAAACAACCCAGAAGCAGGCAAAGAAAACCCTGTGATTTCTGAAAAGCTTGGTCTCTAAGGGGAAAAGATAAAACTAAAGAGATGGGCTGGACTAACAGAAGTAAACATTATAGGACATAGGAATACAAACCCTCAAAGTGATGTAATTAGAACAAAATAAAGAGTTCTGAAGCTTAAAGAATTTTGGAAATATTTAAATTCAATAATCTAACTGAAAGAGAATAATCATTCCTAAGAACAAAGTAAGTTGTCTGGAATGGGCATTGCAAACTTTCCGTAAAGGTCGAGTCAGTAAACATTTTTGACTTTGTGGGCATATGGTCTCTGTTGAAATTGTCCAACTTTGCCATTGTAGCATGAAAGCAGCCATAGATAATACATACATAAATGGACTTGGCTTCATTCCAGTAAAACCTTATTTATGGAAACAGGCAGCAGGATAGATTTGGCAAGCGATCTGAAGCTTGTAGATCCCTGGTTTAGAAGGTCAAATTAAAAATCTATCATAACACAGAAGAAAAAGATGAATAGATCCAGGAAATTAAAACTGCAAAATCAGTAACTTAGTCTAAAGGAGAAAAAGGACCAGACGGGAACACACAATTGAAGAAATAACACATGAACACTTTCCTTAGAAAGACTTAAACCTTCAGGCTTAACCAGGCATCTCCTGCTGAAATATCTGAACTATGAGAATAAAGACCAAAACTTAGAAACTTGCGTTAAGAAAATGTTCCCTAGTAGAGAAAAAAAGAATTGTATTGAACTTTTCATCACTGTCAGTACTGAAAACTACAAATTGGAGGAACATTTTTTAACAAAGTGATGATACACAATAAACATATAAAATTAATAGTCTTCCCTACACTAACCTATAAGAAACAGATAACCAATCCCAGATATCATGGCAATAACAGCTATAAAGTCATAAAGGAAACCAATAAATGTCAAGAAAATTATATATTTTTAAAAATCAATTAAATTTTAAGTTATATATTAAATTCTAATCCAATCCCAATACAGTATTTAGAGGAAATGGAAACAATTATTTTAAAGTTCATATGGGAGAGAACATTAAAATTACCAAGAAAATTTGTAAAATAAGGAATAGTGAGGGAACATTTTCTCCACCAGATATAATTACATTATAAAGTCCTCATATTTAAAACAATGTGTCACTGGTGTGGGAATACACAAATATATCAGCAGAATAGGACAGAAAATTCAGAAACAGATCCAAGTAGACACTGAAACATAATATATGATGACAAATACAGATGAAGGACTGGTTTCCGAAATGATAGGTGCTAAAATAATTATCTATCTAAAGAGAATCAAAAATTGTTTAAGACACAAAAATAGGATTCAAGAGGATTAAAAATATTGTTTAAGAATTTAGGAGACTATTTTATAATCTCAGCATCAGAGAGAATTTAAGTAAGTCAATAAATATAATACTAGAAAGGAAACAACAGCCATATTTAACTTTAATAGTTTTATGTCAAAGGCATAATTATAGTAAAATGACAAATAGTAGCTGAGGAAAATCTTGCCACACAGATGAAAGATGAGACTAATATGCCTAACCAACAAAACTCTTTCCAAACTGTTAAGAAAAAGGTAAGTATTCCAATAGAAAAAATATATACCAGCAATGAATAGGAAACTTGCAGAAGAGGAAATCCTAGTGGCTAATAATTACAGGATAGGATACCTGACCTCACGTTATTAGGAAAAAGCAAAGACCAGATACCATTTTCATTCTTCATGTCAACAAGAATTTACAAATGATAACTTTTGGTGCTGGCAACAATATAAGGAAAAGGGCATTTGTATACTGTTGCAGGGAGAGTTGAATTCCTAGAGTCTTTTTTGCAAAGAAATACGCCTTTTGTCTAGAACTGCTACTTAGGGGAATTCATCCTTGTGAACTAAAATCACGAGATGATAAAGACATTAGTAATGGGGACTCATTTGCTGCCTTACGTGTAGCACTAAAAATTTAGAAGCAACTTAACTGTTCAATGTGATGAGACTAGCAAACTAATTACAGCAAATCTATACTATGTATGTGTTATTAAAAAGAATGAGTTGGATCTATGTATATTGAAATAAAAGGACATCCAGGATATCAAGAAATAAGCATTTCTGCCATTCCTCAATAACCCCCACATGACTTGTGTATATGTGTCTTACTATATGATCATGAAAAAAAGTTTGGGAAGATTACACATATACACTCAAAGCGAACACATTTGGGAGGGAGGAAAAACAATGCCACCTTCTGCTTTGTACACACTCAGGTTGTTTTATAGCAGAAAGTATGAATTGCTTTTATAGTTTGGAAAAAATCAATAAAGCAAATTAAAATAAATCAGGGAAGTGTAGTTTCCCATGAGACAGTAGCAGTTTACTGAAAGGGACTTTCTCCCAAAAAACACAGAAATTAACCAGGAGAGAAAATGAAATCATCTCTAACACATTATATCCAACTCACAACATAACTGGCAGGGCCCAGCACAAAATGAAAATAGGCGCCCTAGGGTAGGGCAGAGACATCAATCTCCCCTTCCTAAGAGCCCACCACCGCAAATTGATGGTGACCAAATTGCCTGGTCACCATCAAGGAACTGCAGCTTCTGTGCTGGGAATGGCTCTGTGCCTGGATCAGAGGTGAGCAAGTGCCCCCTACCCCCTGGAGTTACCCACTATATCCACCATGGCAGAAGAATCAATCCTTCCTGCACCTGCTCTTAGGCCTCTGGCTGGCCTGGAGGGCAAGGGAGTATACAAACTTCCACTTGCCCATGCAACTGGGCCAGCCCAGAGACAGGGGCAGTGAAGGTGGGCTAGGGGCAGGAGCAGATGGCTGAGAACTCATCCAGGGGAGCTGGGAAGGTGAGGAGGGGGTGGAGAGAAAGGGAAGACAGGACCAAGTATGAATTCATGGCCCTGATGCATGCCTATAGTGCCACCCCACTTCACACACATGTGAAAATTAAATTACTAGAATTTCAAGACAGTGACTACAGAGCATCCCAAGCAGGAGGCCTCTGAGAACGGGGCCTTGTGCGACTCCACTGGTGGCATGCCCACCAATCCAGCCCGGCCCATGGCAAAGGAGGGGATGGAGCACCCCATAAAATTCAATGAGTGAGTGAGGAGGAAAACAAGCACCTGGAACCAACCAGAACCTTGCCAGAGAGGAATCAGGTGGCAGTGCCCTGTAACTGAACAGATGAAGATTACCTCCATAAAGAGTTTCCCAGCCTGAGGAAGGAAATACTGAGAACAAGCCTGACATTTGGGTACAGTGAGAATGTTTGAGAGACCAAAGATGGTCCTGGAAGAATGTCACTTATAGGGAAAGGAAGGAGGATGGTAACTTGGAGCTCCACAACCCTTGGATGCTTACTAGGCAAGGGGAAAAGAAAAGAAATAAGGACTAGAAATTAAGGGTCCTTTGGAAGCAAGAGGTTCACAAAATCAGAAGGCATGGCAGCCCTCGCTGTCTCCCCAAAAGGCATCATTTATTAAATCATATTTCCCTGCACAGAAAGGTAAAGGTACATATGCTAAGAAACCTAGAGGGCTCTCACCTCAGCCTGCACAGAATCCCTGGTTATTGTTGGTCCAACCAGGAAAACACAAGACATTTCAAGTGGAACGGAAAATGGCAGGTACAAAAGAAACCAACTTTGAAGAGCTGACAGTAATAAAAAGAAATTAATTCTAATTAAGATTCTTTTCAAGTTAAAATTAATGTTCCAACCATTATTCAACTCTATTTCAAAAGTAGAAACTTGATAAAAAAAGAAAAACAAAACCAAAAAACAAAGACTAGAACATCAGACCCATTCTGAGAAAAGCTGAAGGGAACTTTAAGTACGTCATTACACACCTGTATTTGGGGGTTTGGTGTAACAATACATGACTAGGGAAAAGAGGGGGCTAAAAACCCATTAGGGGTGGGAATCTTAAAAAGAACACCAAACTCTCATCCTTCAGAGCAATTATTTCAATTTTTATATGACTGAATTTTCTAAATTGGAAAGCATTTATTCAAATGCTTCTGAGATATTTTTGTCTACTTTTGAGAGTTTTTTCACTGTGGTTCTTTTCTACACAATTTCTATCTCCTTTTAAAAGGAATTCACAATGTCCAAGGTATCTCTCAATTTCTAAAGTGTTAACACTTAAAGTTCTTTCAAGAGTTCCATCATATAGAATCTGGTTGCTAAGCAACAGATTCTTTTGAAACTGTGATGCACAAGGGATAAAGAATGGATCTGAAAGGTACGTTATAAAATTTTTCAAGTAAAGATACCGCTATATAGATCATTCTACTTATTAATTCTACATAAATTTCCAAAGCCTTATTTCTTTTTAGTGATCTTTTAGGCCGCATTAATGAAGAGAACATGAAAGCATACTTTCTGTCAATAGTAATGGAAAACACAAAATATAGACTACTCAATCTTCATCATTTTCTATCAGCACATTAAGTCAATTCATGTAGAATTATACTGCAGTTAAACATAAGTAAAAAAAAATTCCTAGAATTCATTTGTGGCCAATGTCATCATCTACGATGCCCCCCTTATGTGCGGTTTAAATTCAAGTTTCACATCAGTGCTATATAATTAACACTGCAGGTATGCTAAGTTTTTCTTCCAGCAGTGTAGCCCTATTCTTCTAGGAAATCTTTACAGGATGATGTCAAATGAAGAATGTTGAAAGATAAATATGTTCATTGGAAGTAATCTTCACACCAATGAAATTTCAAAGGAATAAACACACAGGGCACTCTCCAATCCTGTTCTCGTACTTGGAAGAGTTCTTTAAGAAGCACAATGAAAAATGTTATTTTGAGTGGCTTTTGCAATCATTTTGAAGACAGGCTTCAGAAACAGGAATTCGGAATTGGAAGCTGTGAAAAGAGAAGACAGCTAAGAAAAATGTACCAGTAACAACAAATGGCATCTCGGTAGCAAGTAGTGTTCTTTCCAACCTTACCTGTGTTGGTGATTAGGGGGTCTCCAGATAAAGAACATATTTTCATGTACTACTTGATTACAATGCTTTACCCAAAATGGACACTGCTTCCTTTGTAATTACGTTGAGCTAATGTTTGTTTATGAAAAGCCAAACTGCCCCCAGAAAGTGCCTGATGTTGCCCTGAAACTAGACATTCACCCAGCAAATGAGGAGGTTGCTTCCTGCTCCTTGTATACAGATTAATTCGCTTCTTCCTTTTTTCTTGAGCTCAGTTTATATGAAAAAATCATTTCCATCATATAAATAACATTTTCCCTCTAAGAATGTGAGGCTTTGTTCTACTGGGATGTGATATCATAAGTGGAGAGATCAGACTTAGTAAAAAATGACCTCAATGGAAAGGATGAAATAGAGAATTATCTGCCCAAACTGATGCCTTTAAAAGAATTAATGGACAAATTGATGAGAAAGTCTTCTACCAAAGCACAAAGTTTTAATCATTCAAAGAAACATCACTCTTCAAGGGCTACCTTTGCCAGGAAGAGGGATGAGTTTGTTAGGTCTACCTACTTTCTAAATAACAATATGGTACCAACCCCTTTATATTTGTTCCCCAAAAAGGATATGCACAGAGAACGGTATCACAGGAGCAACTTTCTCAAACAACAAACAATTACAAGGGCCCCAATCTTTTTGCTGGAAAGTTTCTTGTAATAGAGACTTTCACTTCTAGTATCGGGGACACAACGAAATTAGGGTCATCTCTCCCAATAAAGGGTAACTAAAAGTACTAAATAAGATATTTGAAAACATCCTCTTAAAAGCTTCAAAGAAGTATTAATATAGTGAGGTAGTCCCAGCCAAAATTCTAGAAAGTCAGAATCCAGTGGGATAAACCTACTACCCAGGAATATTTGCTGTTTTCAGTCATGAAACTGAGTGACTTATTCTAAAATTCAGGTAGAAAACGGGACTGAAGTAAAAGCCAGAGGCATCAATGATGGAGAATATAGCAAACTATGTATCTGGTTCATCTGTGGCCCCAAAGGGTCACCAACTTGAGGAAAACATGAGCCAGAAGTGAACCAGCTCTTAGGCAGACTTACAGCTGCTTTATACCAACTAAGTCATCTAGGAACCTAAAGCCTGGCACTCATATTAAGCCAGCCATCCCACCACCCCTACCTGGTACCTTGGCAGAAGCAAAAGAAAACCTCTGTAAAGGATAACCAAGCACACAAGACAATATAAGTAAGAACCAACAGAAATAGAGACAGCCTTCAAATATGGACTATAACACAGCTACACTCACAGCAGCCAAGCACCTGAAATTTTCAGGAGGTATCTGGAAATATTTTTTTTTAATTAATTTATTTATTTATACAAGCACTGGGTACAGTCAGAAGCACGGGAGAATGAGAGAATCCACCAGAGCCAGAGCTGGGAACAGAACAGGCAGACCGACGAAACACACTGCTGAAGGGAGCAGTGGGCATGGCAGGAGAGGTCTGCTGCCCCATGTAGGACCCTCGCTGACAGCCAGGGATCGAACCAGCAATGCAGAGGCTGCAGGCAGCCTCGCATCCCAGCGCTCAACCCCTGCGCCACCAGGGGAGGCCCTGGAAATTATTTTTTAAAAATGATTTGACAGACTTGAAAAAGAACCTAACAAAAATTCTAGCGCCAGGGGAAAAAAAGTAAATATCAAAATTAATGAATCAGTGAAAAGACTTAACAACTGTTAACATACAGCTGAACAAAGTAATAGTAAGCCACAAGATGTCAGAGGAACAATCCAGAATGTATGACAGAGAGGCAAAAATATGCAAGAGGGAGCAAAAGACATGGAGGACACAGTAAGAAAGTTGAACATCTATTTCCTGCGAGTTCAAGAAGAGTGAGAAAATGAGGATGAAACATCACATGAGGAAGTCACAGCTTAGACTATTTTAGAATCAATAAAAGACATCAATCTATGGACTCAGAAAAACTAACAATTTCCAGGCAGTATAAAAATGAAGAAATCCACACCTACACACATCACAGTGAATCTGCAGAAGAAAAACAAAAAAAAAAATCTTAAAGCAGTCAGAGAAAAAAATACAGATGACCTTCAAATGAATCATCTCTAGAGTAGACACATCTCAGCAGAACAAGGGAAGCCAGAAGACAGAGAAAAAATCTTCACTGTTCTGAAAGAAACTAACTGCCAAGCTAAAATTCCATATGCAGCTAAAATATTCTTCAAGAATGAAGGTGCCATAAGTATATTTTTTTATAAACAAAAATAGAGTTTGCCAAAAGAAGATCTACACCCAAGGAAATAAAAGGTGTTCTTCAGGCAGGAGAAGAAGGATACCAGGTGGAAAGAATGTTAAGAAGGAATAACAAATAAAAGGAACACATATTTGGGTCAACCAAAATAACACTGTAGAATGCAATAAGAATATCTTGTGTAAGAATAACTTATGACATTTAACATATAGAGGGAAATAATGTGTAAGCCAAAAGTGGGAGAAACTCTCCAGGTTCCTGGAGGGAAAATTCACTTTAGACTTTGGCAAGTTAGGGGTATGTGTTCCATTTTCTGTGATTATCAAGTAAAGAAGAAAAACATACTAGGATGGGTGATCAAATGATTTTTGAAAAATACAATCCATGCAAAAGAAGGCAAGAAAGGAGTGAAACATAAAACAGATGGGACAAACAAAACAAAACAAAAAAGTGGTAGCTTTAAATCCAAATATATCAGTGATCACATTAAAATATAAATAGAATAAAAGAAAGTTGGTAGGGAAACACAGATTAACAGGAAGCTTAAAAGTTATTCTAAATTTTATTTTTATTTATTTATTTTTTAAGATTTATATATGCACACAAGAGCTGGGGTACAGGCCAGAGGTGTGTTGGGGGGGGGGGGTGAGAGAATTCACCAGAGACAGAGTGAGCAACAGAACAGGCAGATTGACCAAAGTACACTGCTGAGGGGAGCAGTGGGAGAGTCAGGAGAGATCTGCTGCACCATGTGGATTGCTCCCTGGCCAGCCGGGGATCGAACTCGTGCTGCAGAGGCTGTGAATTGCTTCATATTAAGGTGCTTAATCCCTTGCACCACCAGGGAGGCCCTATTCTAAATTTTAAATTTCATCTCATGCTCTTGTTTAATCCTGCTGCTCTTAGGATAATAATGTTTTAATTCCTTGGCAAAGGCCTGTACGAAGGGCCACACACCTCTCCTGCCTCATTTTTCAACCCTCAAGGATACTGGTCTCCTTGTAGAACAGGACAGATTGTAACTGAGGGGCTATGAAAAGCTTAGTAAAATCTAAAAGAAGAAAATAAATTTCAATGACATTGTGTTTTATGATTATCTTGGCAAATTAATTACTTGAAATATCCTGACGCTACATAATTAACCTTGACCAGCTACTGTGCAATTCACAAAAGCTGAATCATATCTTGAGCTTCATTCACTTTTTTTGTATATTTGATACCAAACACAGTATCTGGCATATAATAGTTAATATTTGATGAATGAACTGTTGGAGTATGGGACACTGCCCAGCTAATGACTGTCATTGGCCTATACTGACTTGCAAGTATGTAAATCAGAGCTAATGGCCTGAATATTCTAATATCAATATTCTCAGTCTCCTCCAGACACTGTCATCACCATCCTAGCTAATCATCAGCAGCTCTCATTAGGGGCTATTCCTTGTTCCTGGGAACTTTTTCTCAGATTAAATCATTTAACACTCTAACAACCCTGGGAGATTGGTGCCATTATTATTCCCATTTTACAAATGAGGGAAACTGAGGCACAGAACTTGCTCAACATTAAACAAGTGGCAGAGCTGAAATATGAAGCTGGGCAGTCTGACTCCAAAGTCCATGCTCTTAGTTAGCTACTATTACTAAAAAGCTTCCCTAGTTACCAAAACTGTCTCTAAGAACCCATAATGTGGCTGAATGATGCCACTACAGATGGCTATTTAATCAAGAGTACTGATATTATGTGCTGTTATAACTTGACCTACAAAGAAAATACATCTCATGATGTTCAGCCAAAATGCACTTGCAGAATTATAATGTGTCTCCCGAAGCCTTCCACATCCTCCCTCTGTACCTGTAAAAGGGAAACTCAGTGGCCCAGGAAATGGAGTCATCGGGAAAGCCCAAGTCCACTCAGGCCAGCAGTCCCCCACAACTACAGAGCTAGAGAGAGGCTGAGACCTTCCACAGCCCAGCCTGATTATGGGCCCCGAAGAGGGGCTGTCACTGTGCAGGCAAGAATGTAAAAGTGACCCTCACATGGGAAAAAAACCTCCCCTGATTTTACTCAGGAAAAGCCAAATTGATGAAAACAATGAAGAAAGCACCCCAGAAATCCCAACAGGAGTGTGGGACACGTCTTTGGCTTCAGGGAAGGAGGGCCTCACCCCTTCCCTGAATCATCAGACAGGGGGGAGGAAGAGTACGTGGTTGGGATCCATCAACAGTGAGCAAGGATCTCTGAATCATATGACCTTGTTTCAATTCCCAACTTAAAAAAAAAACAAACCTTGAGCAAGTTATTTAACCACTGTTTATTAATGTGTAAAATATGGATAATATTATCTACCTCACAAGGCTGCTGTGAAGACAAAAATATAACAAACCCACCTAAAGAGCATACCACAGAGTCTAACAGAGTAGGAATACACTAAATGTGAATTTCTAATGCCTCCTTCCAGTCTGATGAGAAAGAAGCAGTGCATGGGTGCGTGATTTCCCTCTAGATGTTAGTCTAGATTTGCTTGTGTTTATGTGCGTATGCTATTTGCTCTTTCAAATGGAGTTTACTGAGAAAAGTAATAATTGCATCTTAGGGATTTGTGCCCAGTCTGACCAACAGAAGGAGCTTTGCATATATTATACACAAGGCCTGTACTTACAACTGCGGTTTTTGTTTTCACAAACCTTGTTTTCCAAAGAATCAAATCCACGCAGACATCTCAGCCAAATGATCTCTTTTGTGCTGTACTACTTGCTGAAAAAAACTTAACTCCTCTAATTTTCATCAGGAGAAAATGAAGTGCTTCTAGAATGGCATGCTTCAGGTGACCAAGAGCAAGCAGACTTGACAGCTGATAAGTTTGGATGCTGCTAGCATCTTCCTGATTCGCCTAATTCTGCCTGGTAATTGCTGCAAATGTGGCATGTTGCATCCCACACATTTCTGAGACATCTATTACTTTGGAAAATGCTGTCAGGTAAATTAAGGACAAAGACAAAACCTTACTCTTTATTTCCCTGATTTCTCCTTCAGCTATAGCACTTGATTTCAAGCTCTTGCTCTGTCAGATACAGTCATTAAGAATCAGAGAGTATGAACTATATTCTGAGTCTACACAGCCTTGCCCAAGAGTCAAAGGCCTAGGCTGGGGTTGGAATCAGCCACTCACAAGCTGGGTAGCCTTAGATAATTCATGCAACTTCTCTGAGGCCAAATTTCCTTATTGCTAACAAAAACACAGCACAACTATGAGAATTAAAGAGGACAGTGATTATGAGATGCCTTTTTCACACAGAAAAGAACTAAATGTGGGTTCTCCTTTTGTGAAAATAATTGCTGATTATACCAACTACTTGTTTGGATTCAATTTTATTGACTACCAGGGGCATCATTTAGAGAATCCTGCTTTTGTTTTTGAAGAGGTAAAGGCCTTTTCATCCAGATCCTAGTTACGTCAATGGGTAAATAATGACTGGGAAAAACATGTATATTAGTCAGATCAGGTTCCATAACAAAAACCACAGACTGGGTGGCGTAAACATTGTTTACTTTCTTGCAGTTCTGGAAGCTGGAAAGTCCAAGAAGAAGGTGCCAGTAGACCTGGTTTCTGGTGAAGGTCTGACACCCACTGTGTCCTCACTAGTTCTATTATATCAGAACTCTCCCTGACCTCTTTTAATCTTAATCACTTCCTAAAGGCCCTATATCCAATACAGTCATGGGGGAGGATTTGAGGGCTTGAAAATACGTGTTGGGGGAACACAATACAATCCACAGCACCATGTTTGACATGTACATTCTCAGATTTTCTGGCATTAATAGATAGTTCCTTTCCCATAAACAGGATCCTACAAGTGAATCCAACGTGCTGTCTCTGTGAGACGCAACCCCCTGGCTTCATCAGTAGGTGCACCCAGGGTCATTCCCTGGAGTGACGACACATACCCAAGGCCAATGATTATGTAGCTGGAAAAGAAACTGAAGTTCATTAAACAAACTAATTGAATTTATGTTTCAAACTAATTCTGTAGGCTACAGAGCATCCCACCAGGACAGCTGTACTCTTTCCCTGGTACCTCTCCAGAGAGGCAACTCCCAGTCTACCTGCAGCTTGGCCATAAGTACACTTGTTCTAACTTAAAGCTCTTTTTGCTGGGAGCTTACCGGGAGCCAGGCACTGTTTTCAGCCTTTGGGATAGAAAAAAAGAATCTTATGCAATAAAACAGGTAAACTGCCCTCATGGAGCTGGCAGTCTACTTAATGTTTATTTCCCCTTCACTTTCCACTTTTGACAAAAACACTGTAGTTTCAGAGTCAGAGCTGGGTTTGGAGGCCCAGGTAGGTACAGTCTGCCACTTCAGGGCCATCACTTCACTCTCTGCACCTCTGTTTTCTCAGCTGTCCAGAGGAAAGAGCAGACTGGGCCTAGATGAGCTACTAACCCAAACAATTTCATATGAATAACATGCCTTGGTTTTTCTGTATGACTACTCGCAACCTCAGACTTTCCTGCATGTGTCCCTAGACAGCATGTTATGGTGGATGGGGGGGGATAAGGCAGGCAAGAGAAGGAGGCAAAACGAACTCATATATCAGACTGAGGCTACGAATTCCATACCTTGCTCGAGAGAAACCATTATCTGTCCAGACACTGGCCTCTGGAGGAAAAGGGACACATTTTACTCTAGATACAGGAGACTCATCCCAAATGTGGTGACACCCCAAAGGCTAAAATGTCCACAGAACAATTCAAATTTTGTGAGGGTTAATGATGACATGTGCAGAACAGCTAGCCCAGGGCCTGGCATGTAAAACTCACTCCATAAAACTGATGCTGGTGAATATGCAGGGCAGCCAGTGCCCTTGCAGGGGTGGGGGGACACACAGAGCACAGCTCTACCTCCAAATGGACTAAGAGTCAAGACTGTGGCCACACAGGGCCACTGGGGATGTGGTCACTGAGATATGATGTGGAGGGGAGAATAATAACCCCATTGTGGGGTCCTCAGAGCCAGCACATGACTTGGTACCAGCACTGTGGTTCCCCAGAGTCAACCCTGAAGAGAAATAGAAGCTTCACAGAGGGGCCAGCCCAGGAGAAATGTATGCCCTGTGGGCCACAGGGCCTTATAATTTGAGGGTGGGGCGCTACCAAGAGAAACCAAGTTTCAGAAGTTACTAGGGTCCATTGTACCCAACCTAGAGAAAATTCCTATGACACAAGGGTGAACCACAATACAACCATTTTGGGGATATATTACATATTTCTTGTAAAGAAATGTTTAAGTATTTTACATGTAAATATAATCTTTATAACCTGTGAGGTAGGAACAATTGTTATCCCATTTTACACACACAGAAATGGAGGCATAGACAGGTTAAGTGATTTGTCCAAGGTCACACAGGTGGTAACTGGTGGAGTCAAGTTCAGACCCAGAGAGTAAGGAGCTCTTACCAGGAAGTGGGCCATACTGCTGGCTGCCACCCTCTCCCTTAAACACTGTGTCTCCTCAAGAAGTTTGCAATTTCCCCAACCTCTGATGGAATAGAGAATAGCTAACTTTTTCCACAAAGGGTCAGAGAGTGAAAATATTTCTGGCTTTGTGGGCCACTCAGTCTCTGCCACATGACTCCACTCTGTCATTGGAGTGTGAAATCAGTCATAGGCAATACGGAAATGAATAGGTGTGGCTGTTTTAGGAAAGCATTATTTATGTTCACTGAAATATGAATTTCATATAATTTTCACCTATCACAAAATATTCTTTTTCTACCTTCCCCTGACCCCAGCCATTTCAAAAATACAGAAGCCATTAAGTGATGAGCTGTATAAAAATTTGCCAAGTGGCATTTGGTCCCAAGCTGGAGCTCAATAGAGTACCCAAATATGGCTTTCTCTCTTCTCATTTCCCCTGCCTGATCTGGGGTAGCTGGAGGGTCCCCACAAAGGACCCAACTATCCCGGGCCTTGCTCCTCCCAAAGATCCAACACCCACGGAGCAGTGACCCACTCGGTCAACTGTAGATCAGTCAATCTGAAAATTAAGCTACACTAAACCCATCAAATTATCAAATATATTTTTGATTTATATTGTGGTCAAGTGATGGGAAAGAGGAGGGATTATAAAATACATAGGAGTGAGAACACAGATTGTGGTCAGAATGACCTGGGATAAATTCCATTAACTCTTAAACCTCAGTTTCCTTTTCTATAAAATGAAAATAATACCTCTCTTGGAGTTGCTGTAAAGATCAAACAAGTTCATGGCTGCAAGATGGAAGCTAACATACAGCCTCCACCATGGGATGAAAACTAAGGAGAAGGAAATGAGGGAGGCATCAGACACCCAAAGATGACCGTCTACTTCATTCTCTTTATCCATGATAAACTGAATCTCCAAATCAGACTAACATTTTACCAAACTGGAAATGTACTTAATTTGGTCTTTTTTTTAAAAGAAGTTTTATTTATTTATTTATGCATACAAGAATTGGGGTTAGTGAAGGCCAGAGGTGTAGGGCATGAGAGGATTCACCAGAGACAGAGTGGGGAGAACAGGAGGATCTACTGAAATACACTGCTGAGGGGAGCAGCGAGCAAGAAGGGAGAGGTCTGCTGAGCCATGTGGGCTAGCTCCCTGGCTGGGGATCAAACTCATGCCACAGTGGCTGGTGATAACTTGACAGGGCTGAGTCTTCAACCCTTGGGCCACTAGGGAGGTCCCCCAAATTTGGTCTTTTAAGGGTTTACACATGGCTCAATGCCAGACAGCTCTGGACCATCCCCTTCCTACCACTGTTTGATTTGTTTTGGTCTAATATCCTTCACAATGAGTGTGCAATGAGTGTTTTTAAATCATGCTGATATAGATGAAATATGTTTAATATCTTTCTTTCCTCTAATTCTTTGTGTAATTAAAGGGTTTACACTAATATTTTCTCTCCTTTACCTGATAATTTTAGTGTAGAAAAGAATCTAATCTTTCTAAAATTAACATCTATACTTTCAGTGAAAATAGCCCAATCTCTCACACTTGTGTAAATTAAAAACCTTCCACCATATGTCTCTGAAACAGACACAGCCTCCTTCAACTTCAGATCTATTGTGAGGATCTCAGATAAGTTAAACAGGTTCTTTTACGAAACTCTCATTCTTATAATAAACCAGGCTTTTCTCTCCAGATTGCTATTCTACTTGGGTGGCTGTCAAAGCATGTTTGTTTATTGCTACTACTGGTCCATTATCCCCAGGGAACACAATGTTTTGTGGGGGTCCTCAAGCCAAGCAACACAACAGCAGTAGTTGGATGTCAATCTACCCAAGTATACCAAGTTGAAGTGTTTTGCTTCTTTCGTTTTCATCAGTACTTTTTCTGTGATCCTTCCATTACAGGAAGCTCTCCAGTGACAGCACAGAAGTCAAAATGAAGCCATTTTTCCAAATTTTGTTTTAGTCATTCAACTGAGAGTTTTTCAGACGGGCAATTAAAATTTTCATTAAAATTCAGAGTTTACAGGAGGGCATGTAGACTGGATTCTACTCATACAGAAAGAAAATAAGCTTAACCCACAGCATAACCTAGTATACTTCTGCAATGTCACTAGTCAAATAATCCTATACAGCATCTTCTCCATCATTGAGGACTTTTTAGCATATTTCTAGTAAAATATTTAATATAAAATGCTATACCCAACCTAACAAATTATTCAAAAGCATCTGAATTTCAATTAACTATGCCAATGATTACTAAGTACCCATTTTACACAAAGACTAATTATAAAGAAAAATATAATTCTTACTTTCAAAAAACTTCCTGATTTGCATTTCTACATTATAAAGTGTTTTTCCTTTCAAATGCAGAATTCCAAATACATAGTAATATACTATTTAAGAAGTCTTGTTATTAAGTTTTTTCAATAATATGTAGCAATGACCAAGCAGCATCTTGATAAGTACATTTATGAAACTTCCTAGGAAGTGACCAGACTGTTTTTCTCTACAGTAAACACACACTTATTTTAATATAAAAAAGGAAGATGAGCAGGAGAGCAAGACAGTTACAAAGAATTGTACTCAACGAGTATATGCTGCCATTTAACAGTGATCTTTTTACAAAGCAGTCACTAGTATCCCTTTGGCGGGGCAGTTCTTGGACAAAATATCTAGAGACAGAGTGACATACATACGTGACTCCAGCACAAACACAGCAGGGATCTGCTTTACTCAGTACTGAAAGTAACTCACAATTACATTCACATATGTATTCAAATACTTCATTACCAGAGATACCACAGTTTAACAAGTACTGGTCTTGAACGTCAAGAACCTTCATTGAGGGCCTCCCCGGTGGCGCAGCGGTTGAGCGCTGGGTTGCGAAGGTGCCCGCAGCCTCTGCAGCGTCGGTTGGATCCCCGGCTGCTCCCCGGCCACCGGAGGAGGGTCCCACATGGCGCGCAGACCTCTCCTGCCGCCCGCTGCTCCCCTCAGCAGTGTGCTTCGCTCCTTCTGCCTGCTCTGCTCCCCGCTCTGGCTCTGGTGAATTCTCTCACCCTCTCTCACTTCTGACTGTACCCAGTGCTTGTATAAATAAATAAATCAAAAAAAAAAAAAAAAAAAAGAACCTTCATTGATGCCCAATTGAAATAGAGAGGAGTGGAGTGCATGCCATATATTTTACAGATTGAAAGTAATTAAAGATACAGAGGCATGACATTTTAGTTATGATATAAAAACTTTATTAAGAATCACTAATATTGGGCCTCCCCGGTGGCGCAGCGGTTGAGCTCTGGGTTGTGAAGCTGCCCGCAGCCTCTGCAGCGCCAGTTCGATCCCCGGCTGCTCCCCGGCCACCGGAGGAGGATCCCACATGGCGCGCCGACCTCTCCTGCCGCCCGCTGCTCCCCTCAGCAGTGTACTTCAGTCCTTCTGCCTGTTCTGCTCCCCGCTCTGGCTCTGGTGAATTCTCTCACCCTCCCGCGCTTCTGACTGTGCCCAGTGCTTGTATAAATAAATAAAAATAAATCTTTAAAAAAAAAAAAAAAAAGAAAAGAATCACTAATATTACTGAGTAGCAATAATACTGAGCAAAATATGAAAATCATTACCCATATTTCCTCAATGAATCATGCAGCATCTATGTCATCGAAGCAATGAGACTATTACCTCCATTTTGCCCAAGAAGGAAATAGATAAGAGTTTCAGCAGCTTGACCAAGGTCAGATAGTTACAAAGTGACAAAGTCAAGACCAAGTCCAAATCTGTGTGAAGGCCAAAGCTAGTTTCCAACCTTCCACCCTGACTATCTCATGGGGTCATATATTCTTGAAGCAAAGTTCACATTAGCCATTGGATTATTTCTCAACAGAAATGGCAAAACAACATTGATTTGCTAAAGAAACCACTAGAACCTAGCCAACTAGCATTTCAGATTTTACATTTAAAGTTTCCAAAGTTATTAAAAAAAAAAAAAAAGAGGTGCTATATCTGCTAAAGTGTCTTTGGAAAAGACACCAGCAAGAACCCACCACATTGCTCACCACCACAACCAACAATCAACAACTGAACACTTTCTTATGGTTCAAATCCTTGTACCAGCACCAAACTCCTTCATGGCAAATGCCAATGCACTACTATAAAATATCCAGAGGTTCTAGTTCTGGGTAAGATGCAGTAAGCACACTCCAATATGTCTCCCAAACTAATGCAATTGTAATATCTGGAGTGAATTCACAAAACAATTATTTGAGAACCTTGAAAAGTAAATAGTAGCAGGTGGAATGGAGAAGACAACAGAATTCAAAGTACCATCGAACTGCTGGTGAACTGACCTCTCCCCTTCACTGCTATCCCTTCAGTTCTTTAATACAGTTTGAAAATTATCAAAGAACTCTCAAAAAACACCAATTCTGACTCAGGAAAAGAAAGGATCTCCTAACAGTGGGAGAGATTCCCCATTTTTCCCCATCTTTTTCCATTCTATTTCATCCCAGCCTCTAAGCTATCCTGTGATAGCAGCAACAGCAATCTACAAGAGAATAAAACTTTAAGGAAAGTGAACTTTCCCTTTGATCAGAGAAGCTGTGGTCCCAAGAGGGTGGAGCAAGTCCTTGTTACTCTTTTTTCCCCCACTCTATTCTCTCATCATTGACTCAAATATAGCCACAATCACAGCAAATGTGCTGCAGAATGAGGTAAAGTAAAGAAAGACTCAGATTTCTGGCCAGAGTACCAAAAAGGGGAACTCTAGGGAACTAGGGAAAAATTCAAGAGATTGCAGAGTAAAACCATAAAGTTATTCATGTACTCCTGGGGTCACTTCCAAGTTGCACTTGGAGACTTTGAGATCATCTCCTAGGTCATGGATTTTCCACTGGGTGGCATCTATGCTGGGCATATATGTACTATACAGTATTTGAAAAACAACTGGTACTGAAACCACAAACTATGGGGGAGCCTGTAGCCTAAGCCTAACTGGTTGATTCCCTGCTAAAACTAAAATATCAAGATTTGCATTCAGAATTAACGAAGACACCAAGTCTCATAATAAAATCTGAAATTCCTGGCTATAACTACAAAGTTACAACAAGCATGGGAAAAGACAATTGACATATGCCAACACCAAGATGGCAAAGATATTAGAATTAGCTGAAAATAATTTTAAAGGCACTATTGTAAATATGGTCCAATAAGTAAGGGTTAACACTTGGAGCAAACTGAATGGTAGAATGTGTCCCAGCAAAAAAGACATTGAAAAAACACCAAGGTGGGGCCTCCCTGGTGGTGCAAAGGGTTAAGATGCAACTTATGAAGCTATCCGCAGCCACTGCAGCTCAAGTTCGATTCCTGGCCAGGGAGCTGCCCACATGGTGCAGCAGACCTCTCCTGGCTTGCCTGTGGCTCCCCTCAGCAGTGTATTTCAGTCTGCCTGTTCTGTTCCCCGCTCTGTGTCTGGTAAATCCTCTCACCCTCATGCCTCTGGCCTGTACCCCAGTTCTTGTATGCATAAATCTATCTTTAAAAAAAGAAACAAAACAAGGTATTATATGATTTAGTGAGCTGAAAAAACAGTCATCAAAAATAGATAAATGGAGGATAACAATAGTACCAATTTAATAAGTTTGTCGTGAAGATCCAATGAATTGATGTAAGCTCCTTAGAACAGTCTGTAATGCTATCATATTTATTCAATCTATTTGGAGAAAAGAGAATAAAGGTCAAATGGCAATGGGGAGACATTGGGTAGGGAAGACCAGACATGAGTTACCAATACCCAAAAGCAAACCAGAGGGTCTAGCTTCTGAGTGGTCCCTCTGCTTGTTCTCTTCTGTCACCTCCTAGTGTTCAATGATATTTTTCTGAAGGTGACAGTCTCCTCTAATTTCTGCTTTAAGGAAGTACAGACAGACCTTCAGTGTTTGGGTTGGCCACATTATCTAAATGCAGAGGAGGGCACCACTCTCACCCTAGATGGAAGCAATGGGAATAAAAGGTAAAAGGCCAAGGGAGTGAGTCAAGAGCCACTCAGTCCTCCCAATGATAGGTTCTGGGATTGTTATAGGACAGGGAGAGGGGCAGCCCAAACCCCGCAAACCTGCCTATTCTACATGGGTCTTCATCACCATGGAAATGGTGGCAAAAAGTGAAAGGGGGGAATTGTTAGGGGGCAATGATGTCCTGAGCTAATCCCATACAGGCTTTGTGGACCCCACCCCCACTCCAGACTAAAGCCATCAAAACAGTGGGAAAGACAAATCCCATCACCACCAAAGGGAAGGTGGCTGGGACCTGAGGGTGGAGTTGGGCAGCCAGGTTGGATATAAAAACGAAACACGTGGGCCTTGGGGGGCTCGCTATTGCTCGCCTCTGGCTTCACAGCTCCTGGCTTGCAGCCAGCTCTCAGAGTGCCATTTGGGATTCCAGATCGGCGGATCGGGTAGGACTCATTTAAAACTTTGTCTCCCACTTTTCTCCCGGAGCTGTACATTTCCTCATTTCCCCTTCCCTTGTAAATAAACCTTTTATTAACCTTTCGTGTGTGCCTGCAGTAGAGCATTGATAAGTCCTTTTAAGTGTGCGGGTGAGGACCCACAGTCAGGCACCCCGTTTTGTATTGGGGCTGCCCTATAACAGTTTTACCAACAAAGGTGACATTCCCTAGAGAAGGTCAGTACTGACAAGTCATATAGAAATCTGGGCATGTGCCTGGTGTTGTCATCAAGAGCCACAGTCAGGACTCTAGAACTGGGAAACAGCCAGGGGCACAGGAAGCAAGTCATGGGAACTCAGGGACCTCAGCAAGAGGATCCCAATCCAGCTGCTGGAGGGTATCCTCCTGGTGTGGTCACTCTTCAAAGACCTTAGGCACTAGCTAGACATTGCATAGTCCCTGATAGGTACTTCCTAGCTCCTGACAATTCTTTTGTCCATATTAGGTGCACCAGAAGTACCTAGCATGAGGTAGGTGCTCAGTAAACTTACATAAAATGAGTGAAAACAGATTTGGGTCTTAAATGGTGTTCAGTGAAACACTGACTAAAATTGGCTTGTTTCTATTATCAATCTTAGTACACATGCCTACAGTAAGACTTTTCCTCCTTACGTAGAAAAAAACCCCTCAAACATTAAACCTGGAAATATTAATAAAAGACGTTTTGGAAATATCTCAAACAAATGAGCAGACTTAATTGAATGTCACAAAAATCTCTCTCTCCTCCTTCTCTCTCTTACTCTATCACTCCCTCTCTTACTCGCTCTATCACTCCTGGAGGGTGGGGAATGAAACCTCAGGGGCAAGTCTCCATAGAGGCAGATGAAGTTCTAAATACAGCACACTATCAGTTCAGTTCTCTCCTAAGTACTTGTATTTGAAAGACCAACAAGCTAGTGGTCAAGGTGTAAGCAGCACTGACCAGACCAGCAATTCTGGAAGGTTTTGTCCTCCATCTGCAGAAAAGGGGGGGCTTCACTGTTCCATGAGGGTCCTTATAACTACCACAGGAGGTGAAGGCAGCTTCTACTCCAGAATGTGCTCCTGGAGAAGTGGGGGTATTGGGGTCCTTAACAGAGAGAGCAAGCCTTGCCATAAGAAAGGCCCTGGTGAAAGCTGGGGATATCCCTGTTACCCCAGTCTACTCTAGCAGCAGGGACTGGAAGGGGTAAGGGAGAAGCACAGTCACAGAACACCGCTCCGTAAACATGCTGAGGCCAGCAGCGACGCGCGCTGCCTTCCACTTCATTTATAAGCTCAAGAGCTGGGGTCAGTAACAAAATCCCACAGGATTAAGGGTGCAATCAAGATTTTCTTACCAAAGACAAGAAGGAAAATAAACTGATTAGCTTCCATCATTTCACACAGGCAAGTCCTGACCAACATGAACTGCCAGTGAAATCTTCTGATTCAAGAGATTTGCTACTCACAGCAGTATGCCTCTTAGAGGTATTTTGAATATATCTCTATCATTTTCTTAATCTGTAAACCCTGGATTACAATTTATCATTAGAAGATAAATTAGTCAGACAAGGCAATGATGCATTCGGTTTCCATGACAATGCTTCACAAAAAAAGTTCAACCTGCTGCATCACCATGAAGCACTTTGAAAATTATTTCCTAGCAACCCCATAGGCACGCAGACTCCCAGGCCTTTTCCTGCCCTTCACTCAGACCTAGGAGAATTATACACATGACAACAAGAAAACAGGTCACTCGGTTACCACAAACATTTCAGACCAGCATATTTCATTAATGTATGGAACAAAATAATCCCCGGTTAGGTCTGCAGAAAGATCTATGAAGCCATTTGGATGTCTGACACACTACATCTTCCCCTGCACTCCCAGCAACCACAATGCTAAACTAAATTTCATTTGACTAATTTGATATGAAGACAAGTGACCACCTCGGAACAATAAACTACTATTTATGCATTAATTTGAAAGCGAGGAGTTGAAACATCACCCTCTACCAATCTGAAAGACAGGATGGCTCTGTGTTTCAGGCTCCTCATAGTACGGTGTGATACACCAATGTGTTGGACAAAGAAAAAACACAGTTTGAGACTTTATAACAAAGTTTACCACCTAAAGGATAGGAAACTTTTGCATACGTAAATGTGGAACTTTTAAAAATGAGAAATGCCATTTTTCTATACTTGTAGTATTTCTCAAAGTTGTGAAAAATAACACCTTCTAAAATTAACAAAGAATAGAATATTCACACTGTAAAATTGGTGGTTATTGTACAAATTAGCCTCCAATTGCATACCACCACTCTCAGGCACTGCCTGCCCTGCTCCAAGCTTGGGCGCCCACCCTCTGCAGTCTGCACCACTCGCCTCCTCTCCCATCTGGCTTTATGTTAGGAGGCAAATGAAGGGGTACCCTGAGGCCCCCAAACTTGCATGCTGTAAAAGGGTCCAGCCATCTGTGCACACAAAGCATACCTTTAGTGTGAAAGGACTTTAATACAATTAGTATGCATAGAGAGAAGAAAAAAGACTCCAAATTAAACACCCAAAGTTACTCATCCTCTGTGGGTAATTGCCCAGCCAAACTGGGTCAGCCTGAAGTGGGGTCACTGAGACATGAAAGCTTGCCACACATTTAAGGCACCATCTGGTAGAGAACCACAGAAAAAGGTAAAAGGGGCCAAGCAACTGTGGGACAAAGTCAAAAAATCAAAGTACAAATCAAGATAGCAGGTGCTGGGCCTCCTGGCGGGGTAGGAGTTAAGTCTCAGTGCTATCATGCTATCACCGCTGAGGCCTGAGTTTGATCCCCAGCCAGGGAGCTACCCACATGGCACAGCAAACCTCTCCCTGTCTTGCCTGCTGCTCCCTTCAGCAGTGCATTTCAATAGCTCTACCTGTTCTGCTCCCCACTCTGTCTCTGGTGAATCCTCTCACCTCCAGCACTTCTGGCCTACACCCCAGTTCTTCTATGCATAAATAAGTAAAAAAAAAAAAGCAAAAAAAAAAACAGGTGCCATTCCAGCCTCCCCACATGTATCTTACCCATGTGTCTTCTCCAAGTCCTCCAAGTCTCTGAAGTCCCTGGGGCAAGCCCAAAGCCAAGAAGCGAGCTCACTCTTCTCCACATGTCTCCCCTGAGTCTGCCTGTATATATCTTCACCTGGTCCCTCAGCTCCACCCTCATCAAGTAGGGCAGGGAACATGGAACCTCCCCTTTTTAATGGAGAGGTCTCTGTAACAGGTGTAGCCAATAGGAGGCATTGGGCCGGCACTGGAGGGCAAAGAGAGCAAGGTTGGGTGATTTCTTTCCCACTTCACTGTTGTTTAAATGCTCTGGCCTGGCAGTAACTTGTGCCTTCATGAGCAATGTTCTTTCCTCTTCTGACCTCTTCAGCCCGAAGGATGATAAGGACTTCACACAGTTGCTGTGGGGACATCTCACTGTCCGTTTCCCCTCATCTTTGCTCACACCTCTGTAAGCAGAATTTCCACTTAAGTCTCTTTATTAGAACCATCTGGGGTAAATTGTTTCTCCTGGGACCTAGCTGATGCAACTTGACAATTGCAATCAATTCTGAATTAACATGTAGCAAAACCTTTTGTCACACAACTCCTTTTTGACATTATTGCCATTATTATGATTCCTGCCTTCTCTGGTTATCATACAAAAGAAATTAGAAAAGAAGGTGATCTGAAATTCTCTCCTTTTAAACTTAAATCCAACTCCACTGTCAGTAGAGAAGAACAGTGTAGAGGCAGGAACAGGCACAGTGCAGGTTTTCTATGATCCCGCAGACCGGGTAAAGGAGGAGTCAGAGTCCTCAGTGGCTTTTGCAGGCTTTTTTATTGGGATTTACCAGGTACACAGCAGGCAGGGGTGCTGGGGGGCCCGGGAGGCTGGCAGGCCTCCCAACCCCCAGCAAGTCCTCACTCTATCTGGGCTCTCCCCGGTGTTCTCTGCTTCTCTTTCGGCTTCTGCTGGCGTCCCTGTGACGCCGCCCTTAAAAGGCCAGTCTCTCAGCCCAGGTGTACCCACTTCAGGTGCCCGCCATCAGGCATGCATTCAGGACCACAGGGTTCCCTCATCTATCCTAATGGCGGGAGGGCAGAAAAGCCTGATACCTTTTACCTTACCCTACAAACAGCCTAAAGAGAAACATGTGTTTCCTTAGGAACTTTAGGTCCATCACCAAAGCAGTGTTATTTAATCAAAATAAGAAGCAGAAAAAGTGGAAAAGTAGGAAGGGCAGGTTTCCAAAGAACGTTCTCTGAGTCCTTTTGATCTGGGTCTTTGCAGCTTGGCTTGTCTTGTTTGCTGTACTGCAAATTTCCGTACTGTCAGCTGCATCTGCATTCATATGAGTAGGGATAAAATGCATTCTAAAACAACTACTCATGAATTTTTCATGAGCCACCATTTAGGAATTATCTTTACCACCATTCCCTCTAAATTAGCAAAACAAATAGCAAGAACCAACACACACCTGTGACTCATTGTGCTGCGACCTGAAACCTGGCCCCACATTTAATTCTAATAATTCCAATGATTTTGTGTTCATATTAAGCTTCTCAACCAAATCTAAAGCTCAGTTTCTGCACTTGTACAAATGAAGGCCAACTCTCTCGGCTGTTTATTCTAAGACTGGTGTGTGGTCAGTACTGCCTCCTATGGAGGCCAGAGAAAGTGCCGCTTATGGAGTCATGGAATTTCAAGTCTTGCTTTCCTGAAGGTCCTACCAATTACTTATTTCAGGCTGCAGTTGAGTGTTTTTATTCTTAATGCACAGGCTGGTTGTAGGGTAAAGAAAATGTCAGGCGTAAGTCGGCAAGATCCATGCAGACGGGTATTGGAGGCCTCCAAAGACCTGGAGGGACTAAGGAGAACAGGCTGCTTGCCTGTGACGATGCTGGAGGCGCCATGGCGGCACAGAAGGTGGATACGGTCCGGAGCTGTGGGATGAGACCTCGCATGGAGGAGATGCCCGAGAGGACCAGCCAACGACACCGGAAAGGACCAGCCAATGACCCCTGAGGCAGCAGGCCGTTGCTGAAGCAGGGAGAGGCCAATGGACTTGAACTGATGGACTGATGGACTGACAATCCCGCCAGAAGGCGGAGGACCTTGCAGGTTGATATGTTTTGGGACCCTGGGGGTGGAACAGTTTTGTTTGTAAACCCCAGGAGATGGGAATCCGGGGGTGGCCAGTGGGCCTAGATGGCCAAAAGCAGCCTGTGTATGCCCAGCAGCCAGGTGGAGGAGAAAAGCCAACTAAGAAGGCAAAAGCTGGTACTGATGTTAAGTTGAGAAGCCCTAAGCGGCTGTTAAGCAGCCTGAGTATGCTGAAGCCCTGTGAGTCTCGTAAAATCACCTGTGGGTGATGCCCTGCTCATTTGAGTGATGGTGAGGAGCTGAGGAACCTGTCCTTGGGGGATGGGTGGGGAATGTGGCTTGGGGTGTAGCCTAAGCCGAATGCAGAGTTTGGATCTCCGACCCATGTGATTGTGCAGTGGGTTGGCTTGAGTGCAGGGGTCTGTAAGTCGCATTGGTGGCTGTGAAGGCCGAGTGTTGGAGCGACTGCAGACAGAAACCATGAGGGTTGGCGATTACCCCCAACAGAATAAAATTGCCAATCCCAGAGCTAGTGCATCCTGGGGGTGGATGCTGTGTGTGGCTTGTAGACGAGAATACAGCCAGAGAAGGCCAGGAAGCCTGACGGCTCCTGGCTTGTTGCAATAGATGTCGTGAGTGATTCCCCTCCCTCGTATGAGCAGTGCCTTCGGCAGCACATTTGGTGGCTCATCTGCTGGTACCAATAATTGTCTTTTGCACTAGGTTGGGGCCCTGCCTGGACTTATTTGTGCTCTGTTGTATTTTGTTATATTGTATTTTGTTATATTTGATGTATTTGCTTTTGTGGGCCATGGCTGCATTGTTTGTTTGCTTAGAAAATTGTATATATATATATATATATATATATATATATGTATAGACTATATGGCAGAAAACCCTGAGGGGGTGGACTGTAGGGTAAAGAAAATGTCAGGCTTTTCTGCCCTTCCGCCATCAGGATAGATGATGGATCCTTGTCCTGAATGCATGCCTGATGGCGGGCACCTGGAATAGGGTGTGGGCATAGGTAGATGGGATTCAGCTGAGCTAAGACTGTGCTTTTTTAAGGGCGGCGTCACGGGGACGCCAGCAGAAGCCAAAGCAGAGGAGCAGCAGTAGAAGCCAAAGCAGAAGCCGATGAGAGAAGCAAAAGAAGCAGAAGCAGAGAAGGCCAGAGAGCCCAGATAGAGTGAGGATTTGCTGGGGGCTGGGAGGACTGCCAGCCTCCTGGCCCCCCAGCATCCCTGCCTGCCATATGCCTGGTGAACCCCAATAAAAGACCTGCAAAAACCCACTGAGGACTCTGACTCCTCCTTTACCCGGTCTGCATGGGATCAGAAAACCTGCACCGTGTCCAGTCCTGCCCCTACACTGGTACCGTGAGATTTTTATTTAGAGCTCTGACCTAGGGCTCCACAGGAGGCTCTGGCATACGTGTGTGTGGTCTGCATATGAGTGTAAGGCCCAGTGTGAGGAGTTATGCCTAAGTCAGTCTTCTTGTGCTAAAAGGCTGCAGAATAAATACAAATAATGAGCAGCCCTAAGGCAGTTATTCTTTGGGGGTCCCCCAAAGCTAGCATAGGAGTAAGGCTCCAATGCATGTTGGACTTTCACCTATCATATCTTGATTCATTCTTTAAAGAAACTCTGAATTCATTATCAGAGAAATGCAAATCAAAGCCACACCTCACGCCACTTGAATGGCTGTAATTAAAAAAAGATAATAGCAAGTGTTGGAGATGTGGAGAAACAGGAACCCTCATACTGTAACAGTGTAACCTCATAGAAAGAGGAAGTTCTAGGTTCACTGGCCCACGTAGGAAAGGGTAGAGCTGAGTGGTGAAGAAAAGCTAGAAAAGACTAGGAGAGGACTTAATGAGAAAGAAGACCAGAAAGAGAAGACTTGAGGAGGCACGTGGAGCAGAGAGACATGTGAGGAAACTGAGCTTTCTTCTCAGTCTTTGACTTGTACCAGGGACTTGGGGGACATAGACAAGACACTTGAAAAAGACAAAGACATGGGTGAGAGATCTTGACTGTTTTGATTTTGCTCTTTTCCTTCCAGATTTTCCTGGCCCCTTCTGCCTTTTACCTATGGTTTCCCACCAGAAGGTGCCTTAGATCTGTGACAAGCTTTCACACCTCAGTGACCTCCCTTTGGGTCACCCCTTATTTGTTGGGCATTTACCCATGAAGGGATGGGTAACTTTAGGTGTTTAATTGGAAACCACTTTAACTTTATTCTTTCTCGCCTCTTCTCTCTATTGCACACAAATTGAAGTTCTTTTTATTGAAGGTCTTATGCACTAAAAGTATGTTTTGTTTTGATGTGGTGGATGGCAGAACCCATTTACAGCAGGAAGGTTTAGGGGTCATTCTGCCTGCTAATAATATTTGCTAGCGCAAAGGTAAAACAGTACAGCTGCAATGGAAATTAGTCAGTCACTCATCAAAAGGTTAAACATAGAGTTACAATAAAACCCAGCAATGCAGGCCTCCCTGGTGGTGCAGCAGTTGAGCGCTGGGTTGCGAAGCTGCCCGCAGCCTCTGCAGTGCCAGTTCGATCCCCGGCTGCCAGTGAGGGTCCCACATGGTGCGCAGACCTCTCCTGCCGCACCCGCTGCTCCCCTCAGCATTGTGTTTCGTCAGTCTGTTAGGGAGAAATGCTGTCCTGAGCTAATCCCATACAGGCTTTGTGGACTCCACTCCCACTCCAGACTAAAGCCATCAAGACATTGGGAAAGACAAATCCCATCACCACCAAAGGGAGGGTGGCTGGGACCTGAGGGTGGAGTTAAGCAGCCAGGTTGGGTATAAAAAACCAAACACGTGGCCCTTGGGCTGGCTCGCTATCGCTCGCCTCCCTGCTTCACGGCTCCTGGCTCGCGCCCAGCTCTCAGGGTGCCATTTTGGGATTCCTGATCGGCGGATCGGGTAGGACTCATTTAAAACTTTGTCTCCCACTTTTCTCCCTGAGCTGTACATTTCCTCATTTCCCCTTCCCTTGTAAATAAACCTTTTATTAACCTTTCGCGTGTGCCTGCAGTAGAGCATTGATAAGTCCTTTTAAGCGCGCGGGTGAGGACCCACAGTCAGGCACCCCGTTTTGTATCGGGGTTTCTCTACAACAAGTCTGCCTGTTCTGCTCCCTGCTCTGGCTCTGTCGAATCCTCTCACCCTCCCACACTTCTGACTGTACCCAGTGCTTGTATAAATAAATAAATAAATCTTTGAAAAAAAAAAAAAAAAAACCAGCAATGCTACTCCTTAACATATACCCCAGAGAAATGAAAACATATGTGCACACAAAAACTTGTATAAGCATTTTCATAGAAGCATTATTATAATAGCCAAAAATCCAGATGCCCATCAGTGGATAGATGGATAAACAAACTGTATATGTCCATGCAATGGATTATTATTTGACAATAATGGGATAAAGCCACAATGTGGATAACCATGAAAACATTGTGCTAAGTGAAAGAAGCCAAACTCAAAAGGTCACATACTGTATGAGTCCATTTGTATGGATGTTCAGAACAAACAGATCTATAGAGACAGTATATTGATGGTTGCCAAGCAATGGGGAGAGGGGGAATGGAGACTGATTGCTAATAGGTATTGATGAAGGCTTAGAGTAGAAACTTTGGGAAGAAGGCATCTTAAGACCAGAAACTGGAAGTAGGATAGAGATGAGTAACATATAGAACTAACTATAGAAATGAAAAATCCCAGGCCCAGCCTGAAGTGGGGATTTGGAACTTGTCAGTCATTACAAAGGACTGCTATAGAAACACCCATAGGCATGGACCAGAGATGAGGACATGTAGATTGAAGACCCTGATTAAGAACCATGATCCTTGCAAATCAACATAGTCACACTCTAGTAATAGATAACAATTCCACAAAGGAATGAACCCCTCCTCACAGAAGGAAGATTATATCAGAACAAGGCTGCACCTTCCAAACACAGCTCTTTCTGACCATTCAAGTGTCTTCTTTCATTTTCTAGTATACTAAACCAGACCTTTTGGATATAACCAGCATTATATTGTGGGCTGCTGAAAAGGGAGCTCTGGTGAAACTCTTCTCAGAGGTAACCCAAGGGCCCATTTTCTGAACCCAACACCTCTCCAAAATGACGTCAGGTATAGTTTCTTTTGCAAGGTGTGGGAATGTTCTAGAATTAGTGGTGATAGCTGCACACATAATGGATATACTAAAAACTATTGAGTTACATGTTTTTAAATTGTGAATTTTATGTTTTGTGGATTATATCTTAATAAAATAAAAATCAGACAATAATGAAAATGAAGACAAACCACCAGTTACCGTGGGAAGCTCTAAAAGCCGTACTAAAAGGGAAGTACATAGCAATTCAGACCTGAATTTAAAAAAAATATACAAGAAAAGCCTCAAATACACAATCTAACTCTACAACAAGAAGAACTAGAATAAGGAAAACAGAACACATCCAAAAATCAGTAGAAGGAAGGAAATAAAAATTAGAGCAGAAAAAAATGAAATAGAAAACAAAAAATTCAAAAGACAAGTGAAACCAAGAGATGTTTTTTTTGAAAAAACAAAATTGACAAACCCTGAGCTAGGCTCACCAAGAAGAGAAAAACCCACATAAGAGAACTAGAAATGAAAGAAGTAAAATTACAACAGATGCTGTAACCATGTAATCCCCATAGAAAGGAAGGCTCTTTTTCTTCCGGTCCTGCCTGGCCCCTACTGCCCCTTTCCTATGGTTCCCCACCAGAAGGGCAAGTTTTCACACCTCAGTAGTCCCACTTTGAGCCAACCCTGATTGGTGAAGGGATGGGTTACTTTGGTGTTTAATTGGAAACTATCTTAACCATATACTTTCTCTTCTCTCTATTGCACACTAATTGTATTAAAGTTCTTTTTAGTGATGGTCTTATGCACTAAGAGTATGTTTTGTCTTCATGTGGTAGACGGCAGAACTCAGTCAGAGCAGGCAGGTTTAGGGGTTCTTGGGTGTCCCTCCTTCTGCCTGCTGACAATGCCATAGAAATACAAGGATCATAAGAACTACTATGGCTGTCTTTATACAAATTGGGCAACCTAGAAGAAATAAACGAATTTTTAGACTCATTCAACCTTCCAAGACTGGACTAGGAGGAAATAGCCAGCTTAAACAGAACAATCACAAGCACAGAAATTGAAAGAAAAAGTTAGTCTAAGAACAAAAGGCCAGGAACAGATGGCTTCTCTAGTGAATTCCACCAATGTTTCAAAGAGAACCTAATACCTATTCTACTCAAACCCTTTTTAAAAATTGAAAAGGGTGGAAAATTCCCTAACACATTTTATGAGACCAACATTACCCTGATTCCAAAACCAAAAATGGACAGCACTCAAAAAAAAGAAAGGAAAAACTATAGGCTGATATCTCCAATAAACACAGATGTAAAAATCCATAGCAAAATGCTAGAAAATTGAATCCAACAACATGCCATCCATCATGATAAAGTAGATATCATGGGATGCAAGGATAGATCAGCATCCACAATTGATCAATGTCATTCATCAGGTGAAAGAAAAAAGGAAGATAAAAATCACATGATCACTTCAATAGATGCTGAAAAAGTATTCAACAAGATTCAACACTCATTTATGACAAAAATAATCAATAAAATGGTAATAAACAGAACTCTCAACATAATAAAAACCATGTATGACGAACCCACAGTTAACATAATGTCATATTCAATGGTGAAAAACTCAAATCATTTCTGGTAAGATCAGGAACAAGACAAGGCTGTCCCCCTGTCACCACTATTTTTTCAACATAGTATTAGAAGTCTAGCCAGCGCAATTAGGCAAGAAAAAGACAAAAGAAATACAAATTAGAAAAGAAAAATGTGAAACTACCACTATTCACAGATGACAAGATAATATCCATAGAAAATCCCAAAGCCTCTTCCCCAAAACTATAGAAACAATAAAATGAATATAGTGAAGTAGAGGGATACAAAGAAACCTACACATACTTGGGCAGTTGGTCTTTTACAAAAGATTCATGACCATGCAGTGGAGAAAGGAAAGACTCTTTAACAAATGTTATTAGGAAACGTGGACAGCCACATGCAAGGAAAAAAAAAAAAAAGAAGAAAGAAACTAATGCCACACACAAAAATTAATTAAAAATGGTTTAAAGACTTGGATATAAGATCTAAAAGCATAAAATACTTTTTTTCTACCATGACCAAGTTTAGTTTAATATACAAAAATTAATAAAAACAGCAGCATATTAATAGAATAAAGGATAATGCCATGTGTTTATCTCAATAGACATGAAAAAACATTTGACAAAATCCAATCCATGTGCCTCCTTCAGGTCTCCTTCTGGCTCCATCCTGCTTCCTTCCTTCCTCAGTCTCTTCTCCAGCTTCTTCTTCTCCCTGCTCAGCTCCAACCTCCCTTGGGTGGGGCAGGAAACCTGGGACCTCCCCCTTTCCTGGGGACCACCCTGTGACACATGGACATTGAATGCTATGTCTTTCTGACATATAGATCTTTAATCATTATATAATATCCATCCCTATGCTTTGTTACCTTTTTTAGCTGGAAGTTTATTTTATCTGATATAAATATGGTGTCTCTGCCTTTGGAGGGTCCCATTTGCTTGTTTTTCCAGTCATTACTTTTAGCCTATGTATACATGGTGCTCGGAAGAGTCTCCTGGACACTACATAAAGTTGCATTTTCTTTTGTATTTAATCAGTAACTATGCTTTTTGATTGGGGAGTTCCATCCATTTACATTAAGTGTGACTATTGACATGTGAGTATTTGTTACTGTCATTTTGTGTTGAGTTTTCTGGTTATATCTATTTCCTTATTCATCTTTTTTGTGAATTTTCTTTGTTTCAGTTTAGATAGGTTTGTTCCTTCCAACAATTCTGGTAGGGGTCATGTGATGTTTGCAAACCCTTCAGTAAAAGCATAAAATACTTAAAAGAAAACATGGGGGACACACCACTGGACATCAACTGCAAATATATATTTGGGGTTACAACCCCGATGGCAAGGGAAACAAAAGCAAAAATACATGGACTACATCAAACTAAAAGGCTTCTGTACCTCAAAAGAAACCATCACAAAAACAAAAAGACAACCTATAGAATGGGAGAAGATATTTGCACATTACACATCTGACAAGGGGGTAATTTTCAAAATATATAACATACTTATACAATCCAACAACAACAATGAAACAAAAAGTGAGCAAAAGACATAAATAGATATTTTTCCAAAGAAGATATTCAGATGGCCTATGGACACATGAAAAGTCATTCAACATCACTATTACAAGGCAAATGCAAATCAAAACCACAATGGGGTAGCATCTCACCCCTGTGAAAATGGCACGTATCAAAAAGAATGGAAACAGCAAATGTTTGTGAGGATACGGAGTAAAAGGAACTCTAGCCCACTGTTGGTGGGAATGCAATTTGGCGCGACTTGTATGGAAAATGGTATGGTGATCCTTGAAAAAACAACATGGAAATTCCATGAGATGCAACAATGGATCAACGTATCACTGCTGGATATGTACCCAAAGAATATGAAAACATGTACAAAAGATTTATGCACCCTATAGTCACAGCAGCATTATCCACAATTGCCAAGTCATGGATCCAATTGAAGCGCCAAACAACAGGCAACTGAATAAGGAAATTGTGGAATTATATTCAATGGAATACTATTCAGTTATTTTTAAAAATGAGATAGTACCTCTGGGGACAAAATGGATGGAGCTTGAGGTGATTGTGCTGAGTTAAGTAAGAAAGTGAAAGACAGTTACCAGATGGTTTCACTTACCTGTGGCATATAAATAAACAAAAAAAACACATACTGGCAAAGAATAGCAAAACCAATACTTAAATTCTGGGCAAAAAATACTAGTTACCAGGGGGAACAGGGAAAAGGAGGTGTGGACGGGGGAAGGAAGTGGATAGAACATTGGCATGGAAGATTTGGTGGAGACTGAGCAAAGCACATGCACACCCAGAAGTGTAAAAATGTAACCCCCAAATTATATAGATATATAAATGAGTTACAAATTAATAAAAAGTGACATGACACTTCACACCTGGTGTTCTAAAGCAGTACTTGCCAGTAGGAGGGGCCACATTATAACATTTTAAACATTAGACAGGACTGAACAGAGTTTCCTAAACAAGAAGAGTTCTCAGGCCTCCCCAGGTGGTGCAACGGTTGAGCATTGGGCTGCGAAGCTGCCCGCAGCCTCTGCAGCGCCAGTTCCATACCCAGCTGCCAGCGAGGGTCCCACATGGTGCGCAGACCTCTCCTGCCACCCGCTGCTCCCCTCAGCGGTGTGTTTCTGTCCTTCTGCCTGTTCTGCTCCCCACTCTGGCTCTGGTGAATTTCTCTCACCCTCCCGGCTTCTGACTGTTCCCAGTGCTTGTATAAATAAATAAATCTTAAAAAAAAAAAAAAAAAAGAGTTCTCTAAAATTCTAACACCAATCTTTCATCAAACTGCAAGGAAAATGAATTCTGTATTTGAGTCTATCTCCTATCACTGACGCATATGGCTTGACTAGAAAGTAAATTTACATAGTAACATTGATTAAATTGAAAACGTAAACATTGCAAAGAATATCTGAATTAAGCTCTTCTGTAGCCAATCACTAAATTTACAAGCCTATATACATACTATCAGACCTCTTCATTCCACCCTTTCTTTCCCTCTTCCCTGCTCTTTTTCCTCTGCTCCCCAACAAGGATGTTCTGCCAAAATTAAGCCAAAACCTGGGCATTATTCCAGATTGTTCTACCTCCCACAATTGCCTCATCCAAGTATCGAATAACTTTCTAATTAAAATATAAAAATGTATTCCTCCTCTCTGTTGCCATTACTTTAATTCAGGCCCTCATCATTTCTCATCTCAATTATTATAAAAACTATCAAAATCAACCTTCCACAATCTTCTTTAACCAAAAAAACTACAACTACAACGCTGACTATGTCACTCCCCTGCTTAAAATCTTCCCTACGATTCCCTTGATAAAGTCCTCATTTTTTTAGCCTGGCAAAGGAGAAACCCCCAAATCTGGCCTTTCCTTACATTTCTGAGTTTTTCTCCATATCTTCCATACTATCAGATGGTGATCTTCAGACATTCCATCTTATGCCACCTCCTCAATATTTGCTCATACTGTTCCCTCTGCTTGGAACCTCCTCCCATCTAGCCACACTACCACATACATACCAAGCTAATCCTTATTTGCCCTTCAAGGTTACTTTCAGACATTGCATTATGTGAGAAGCCATCGCCATGCCAGGTTGGATTAGAGTTTCTCCTTTCACACTCCCATAGGAGCTTATCTCTCTGACATGACATCCTTATGCAATCCCCCTCTTCTTGAGTGTGGGCTGGCCCAGTGACTTGCTTCTAATCAATAGGCTATAGCAAAGATGACTGGATGTCGCTACAGAATATTGCTGACTATGAGCTTACCAACAGATTGCCTCTCTTGGTGGCTTTGATCAAGCATTCTGTCTTGGAGATCCATGTGGCAAAGAACTAACTGAAGGTCATCTCAGCCAACAGTCAGCAAGGAACTGAGATCCTCAGTCTAAAACCTTTAAGGGAATGAATCTGCCAACAACCATGTTAGTAAGCTTATAAGAGGATCCTTCTCCAGTCAAGCCTTCAGATGAGACCCAGACTTAGCCAAGATCTTACAGCCTTAGAAGAAAGCCTAAGTAGGGGAACCAATGACCTGTGCCTAGATTCCTGACCCAGAGAAACTAAAATAAAGGTGCGTGTCTTTAACCACTAAATCTGTGGTAATTTGTTACACAGCAATAGGTTAATACCTATTTGTGTGTCATTGATGATTCTGACTGAACCATAACTTGCCTAGGGAAGAATTTGTCTTATTTGTTTTTGTATTCCCAACTCTAACACAGGTACTTGATATTTAATTAAACCCGTAAGTGTTTGTTGAACTGACTCAATCTACCCCAAGATTTCTATAGGTTTGGCAACCATGCTGACCTACTTGGACAGCAGTACCTGTTGCTCCACTTTAGGTTATCTCCTTTGGATATGCAGAGACACACATATCACTTTCTGCATCTTCTAGTTTCCAATCTAGGTCCTCCAACCCAAAACTCTCTCACTCATATTTGTTCTCGCTCAGTGATGCCTCTGTTTCACCCTGTCTTTCTTCCATTGTCCCGACCCAAAAGTCATGTCACTTTTTCACTCACTAACTCATATGACAACTTAAGTGCCAAGAAACCACCTAAAGCATTGTTTGTTGAAAATGAGGATATATCTGTGTAAGGAAAAAGAACACAAGATCCATTTATAAGTGGTAATGAACATAAGAAAGCACTTTAGGAAACGTATCATACATCAAACGGGTGATTCTATTACAAAGCTAGAATCTTTTTTTTAAAACATACAAAAAAATACAGAGTCATGCATTCAATTTGGTAACTGGGAAAATTTTTGCTTTTAGCTCTTAATTAAATTTAAAATAAGGTGTTAATTATGTTCTAATTCCTTATGAAGGATCAAGGAAATTCTTTAAAACAATCAGTGATGTGAGCCCCCTGCGCATTCTGTGGGTGCTGCCAGGTTAATGGTAACTTAAACACATTTTAAATAAAGTAGACGCACAGAAGTGACGATGAAAAGGCAGTAACTATTCTACCCAAGCTGTTTTATTGCCAAAAGGGAGGAGAATTACAGTGTCCAGTAGATGTTTACCATTGAGAAGTTCAACAGCCTCCAGAAATTTGCCTCAGAGATCTCACACCTCCATGAAAATGAAACTCAACTGGGTTTACAGCGGAAAAGAAAAGGTTTTACTCCCAAGGAGTCCTCTGCTAGAGATTTTAAACTTAAACCTGAACAAAAACTATATTACTATTTCATAATTCCTTTACAATTAAAGGGCCAGTACAACATCTCTGTATGAAGGGTATAAGTTAATTGTCTAGGTTAGGTAAATATGACTTATCTGGAGAAAAGAATTTAAAAATTTAAAAAATTAGTCTTCATGATGTGAAAGGTATCAGCACAGGTCCATTGTCTGTAGCAAAACATAATAGCAAGAGGAAAAAAATAATAATGGAAATAATAATGGAAATAATCCAAAAATAATAATGAAATAATATCAATAGGGGGCTATTTGAATAAACTACAGTCATGGGTAACTTAATGACAGTGATACAATCTGAGAAGATTAGTATCACCAAGCTATTGCATTCTCAGAGCATGTACTTACACATAGATGACACAGCCTACAACACACCCAGACTTTGTGGTATAGTCTGCTGTGACCACTGTCACACAGGCAGCATCTCATTGACCAAAATATCCTTAGGCAGCACATGACTGCTTAACCATATGAGTAATATTATGCAGCTATGAGAGAAACAAGAACTATCTTTATGTAATGTGATGGCATAATCTCCAAGATATATTGCTATGTAAAAAAATATAAAGTGGGAGAATTAATATCCTACCATTTATCCAAGAAATGAAAGCTATAAACATGTTTTTATGTAAATAAAACAGTCATATGAAAACTACCACATACTAAATGAGGGAAATAAGGGTAATGTGGATAAAGGATATACTGTAAGAGGTAAGTATAAATTAAAACTTCTCTGAATATACCAGTAGTAAAGATGTTACTTTGTAACATGTAGATAATTGACATTATTTTAACAAAAGTAAAGCTTTAAAAAGTACAGTGAACTAAATGAACAGAACTATGTTGAGTTCATTCCACTGGTAGTAGATAACCACATAAAAGGGAATTGATTCAAATGACTTTCAACCAACAATGATTTGCCTGTTCATCCCTAATGGGATATACTTTGACAATAAAAATCACTGGGAAAAATATTAAACTGTTTTTAAGGGTGATATTGCCCATGTACTGGTCATTTTTATTCTAGACAGCTGTGTGGGTACTGTGGGATAGAGCAAATGAGGAATGATTTTGGTGTTCTTAGGAACCACGATTTACATCTGGGAAGTAGAAATAGAAATATTAGACTGATGAGGTTACAAAAAGACCTTCCAGTCCTAAATTTGAATTGAACATAGAAGTATAAACTCATGACACATTTTATCTTTAAAAATGTTTATTTCCTGGCTACACCCACTCAAAAAGCCAAGAAACAATACCCAGTCCATTAGCAATGACCGCTACGCCACCCAGATCGTGTCTCTAAGTAATCTCTTTCAATAAAAAGAATTAGACTCCTGAGAGAAAGGAATGATTCCAGGTCAGGGAATGAACATGGTGAAACTGACAAGAAAATCATACCAAAAGGCAAGCAACCTAACAAAAAATAACTACTTCTCTGGACAATCTGGCATCAGTAAGGACAATAACTGCACACCAAATATTTCATATGTAATAATACTAAAAACATCCATTATCTTTGGAGGATGCTGGGGAATTAAATCACTATTCGAAAACTGAGAAGTAAAAGAGAAGAACTAGGTATTTATCCCACTTTTCCTATGTGAACGGTACCTCAGGATAATCAGTAGTTGATGAAGGGGAGTGGCTCTGGACAGAAGCATTCCAGAAATGTTGTAGAAAGAGTAAATAACAGGTTTTACAGCCACTAATGAATTAATGGATCACTGCAAGGATCATCAAACATCACAAAGAGATAACCAGACACGATGTGTCTTCCGATGGAGTCTTACAAACTATCTATAACACATTCTTGCCAAAATAAATAAACCAACCTGGATCTAACTACCAACACAGAAGGAACATAGGGCCAAAAAGAATACAATGTGGTACATGATACCACAAGAATATTATCAGCAAAACCCAGTCTGGGGGAAACGCTGCTGGATATATGACCCACTTTAACAAGTAAATTCTAAGGAAAAAAAAGAAGGGGGACCTATAGATTAAAAGATACATAAGAAACATATCAACCTAATGGCAATGGATAGATCTTATTCCAAACAATAAAATTTTTTAAAACAAAGATTTGTAAAGTAAATAGGAAAATTCAAGCACTTGTCTTGACATTTGATGATACTAAGGAATTAACTGAATTTTTAGCTATGCTAATAGTATTATAGTTGTTTTCTAAACAGTCCTTATCTCATAAGTTACATGCTGAAATAGTTACAACTAAAATAATATGTTTTAGATTTGCTTTAAAATAATCCCAGAGTAGGGGGGCGAGTGGGTGGTACAGATAAAAGATTAGCCTTAATTTTGTAGCTGTTGAAGCTGGGTGACATGTACATGAAATTTCATTATACCAATCTCTCTGTTTCTGTATACATTTTAACTTTTCTGTAATAAAAATGTTAAATAACAAGTCTTTAAAATTGGCTTTTATATTGTCATCAAATTTGCAACCTTATTGAGTTATTCAAAGCTAACAATGGTATATACATCTATATATGCATATATTAATTGTATATATTATGTATATATTGTATATATTGTATATATTAATTGTATATAATTGTAATTAATTGTAATATTAATTGTATATATTAATTAATATGCATATATTAATTATATCATCTCCATAACAATTCTTTTTATTTATGTACTTATTTTACTAATGATGTATCATTATCTTACATCCTTATTTGTTTTGTCACAATATAGGATTTCTCCCCTCGGGTGTGATCACCACACTTTTCCCACCACCAAACACAGCAGTTTTGAGGTATTCACTTCCATTCATCTCTTTAGGCAGAGTTAACAACTGAAAATGAAAGAAGTCACGAAACAAAGTAGGTGGCAATCATGAGATTATAACCTAGGTTTCAAAAAAAATATATATATAACCTAGGTTTCTCTGACTTCAGACCCCAAATATCCACTGGAGAAAAGAAACCATACTACATATATTAAACAGAGAGGGATCAGTATAGACAACTATTTACAAAGGTACAGGAAAATATGGAAGATCAAAAGAAAGATGAAGATAGACTGACGAAACAACAGAAGATGAAAGAATAACATCCAGAGATCTGAAATGGTTCACATCCTAAACGGATACCCACAAGTTCCCATTCACACTCATAGCTGGAGGTGCAAGCACTATCCCCAGTAAGTTGTACCACCATCACCTCACACTTCTCTTGCAGCTCTCTCACATCCCAGTTTTCTACCAGAACCGCCTACTTTCAGAATCTAAGAGGAGACCAGCTGGCAAAGGAATCTGGAAGATGCTGGTGGCAATGTAGACTGGTCCAACTTCTGCGGAAAGCAGGGTGGAGGTTTTTAAAAATATTAAAAATAGATCTACCAAATGATCCAGCATTTCTTCCTATGTATCTACTGGAAGAATCCAAAACTACTAATTCAAAGTGATCTATGCACTCCTATGTTCATTGCAACTCTATTTACTACAGCCATGTTATGGGGAAAAACTGTGTCCAATGAGAAGTGTATGGATTAAAAAAGATGTAGAATATACACACAGTGGAATATTACTCAGCTATAAAAAAGATGATGAAATCTTGCCATTTATGACAACATGGCTAAAACTAGAGGGGATTATGCTAAGCTAAATAAGTCAGAAGAAGAAAGACAAATACCAGATGATCTCACTCATGTGAAATACAGAAAGATAAAATAGGGGGCATAGAAAATTAAACTAAAACAAACCCTAGAAATATGACTAGAATTAAGGCTATCAGAGGGATAGAGTGAGTGCACGGGGAGAAGAGACTGTGCTGGAGGGTTAGGAGTGCTTTGGAGATAGGCATGATTTGGTAACATACATCTGAAGAGGTATGAACCAATAACCCTAAATCATACACCGTGTTATAAACCAACATTACCTCACTTTAAAAAAATAAATACAATTATAAAAAAAGATGCAGTTTGTGGACTTCTAGTCCATATAATATAGCAGAGATTATGGAACAGCAGGAATGGAGCTAAGAACCAAGGTGACAAGTAACTAACATAACTACTGTGCCATAATTCTTATCAAGTTACAATGTGAAATTGTAATTGTTTGATTTAGAATTTTTAAATGCAGTTTCACTTACTTCCTCCTTTTTCCCATTATAATAACCACTATATGGCCACTGAGCACTTGATATGTGGTAGGCCTATTGGGCTGCCTTTTAAGCATAAAATGTATTCCAATATCAAAGAATTCATTCCAAACACACACAACTGGAAGTTTACAGGAACTGTCCATTTGATGATGCACTATTCTCACTTTATGAGGAAGACTCTAGAACTTGGGCAGTGCAGAACCAGAACCCAAACCCTGGCCCAGATTGCCAAAAAAAAAAAAAGTGGAAAGGGGCAGCCCATGGGGCTCGTGCAATGACTCCTGTCAAAAGCTCTGTAATGTTTGAGGCTTGATATGACCAGAAAAGCACGATGGACACCAAGATTGCCTCCACCTCCAGCTGGTGAGCTAGCCTTCTTCTATGAGGAATGTTTTTAGAATAAAGAAACAACTTAATCAACTAAGTTGGAACTATTTATTCAAGAAAAGTTCCTCACCAAATTGAATAAGCTCCCTCCAGCCAAAAATGGGCAATCTGAACACCCAAAATATAATGACTTCAGTGACTTAAAACACCAAGTATGTATAAACCCATAATAGTTCCTAATGATACTAAGCAGACAACAAACAAGTGAAAAACTCCTTGCCATCCTAGGAAAATTCGAGAGAATCAATTCATTACTTTGAAAACTGAAAATAAGAGCAAAGCGTCACATATTTAACCTGACTTTCAAAATAAATTGAATCTTAGTAAAACCATCTAATTGGTGATAGGAAGTTTTTTAAAAAAGATATTCTACCTAATAAGTGAAGAATAAATGTCAGAACAAGAATGTCACCATTTTATACCCCCCCCAGTAATGAATAGATATAAGCAGTGATTGTTAATACCATCAGCATCACAGCAAAGAGTCAAACATTGTGTTAAAATATCATCTAAAAATATCATCTAAAATGTATTCCTGCCCTACACTCACTCCCCCCGCAAAAAACTGAACATAATCTGACCAAACCTCTAAATTTAGCCACAAGTTTCTAGCAACCACAGAAGGCAGGGAAACATGTTACAAGTACTCCAATAACGCAAAAGTAAAATACAGACCAGGGGAAATCTATAGGACAAATAATCCAGATTGCCCAATTAATAGCAAATGGGGAAAAAAGAGAGGAATGGAAACCTATAGATTAAGAGAGATTGAGGCATACCTTGTCACAATGAAATAGATCTTATTAGTATACCAATACACTGTAAAAATAATTTAAAAATTAGGAAAATATGATTGTTACTAAGTAGTTGCTGTAGCCTCAACTGCCCCCCCAAAATCTACTCCAACTATGAAAATAGTGGAGCTAGGGTTTTGGGGAGGTGACCAAGTCAGGAGAGTGGCACCTTCATAAGTGGCATTAGTATCCTTATAAAAGGGACCCCAGAGATTGCTCTCACCTTTCTGGCATGTGAGGCTACTGAGAAAAGACGGGCATCTATGGACTGGGGCGCAGACTCTCACCAGCCACGAAGACAATCAGAGTCTTGATCTTGGACTTTCCCAGTCTATGGTATTTTTGCTATAGCAGCCTGAACCAAGATAGTAGTCATTACATTTTGGAAGTATAATGGTTGTATGATTTAAAACAAACAATTCTTAGAGCTTAGAGATTTAGAGCTGAAATATTTGTGGATAAAACAGAAAGTAAGGAGTGTCTACAACAATCCTTAAAGAAATGAGTCGTACCCCTTAGTGCTTTGGAAGGAGAAAAGGAAAAGAGGGCAATTTGGCCACAGTAGCTTGGAGTCCCTGGCTGTGTGAACCCTGTCTAGCCACAGAGGTACCCTGCTCCCCAGTCTCTCCCTGGCAATGTGGGGCAAGTGCACCACCTGAGCCCCTCACCTCAAAGCACCAACCATCACTTAAGATAACTACTCCCTACGGGAAGTTCACGGGTTCTCCCTCATCTACTTCACCACCCCCTAATTAAACCTGCTTCTCTCAAAGGACATGCATCCAAAAGAAACAAGTTCTAATTCAATTTTATGTTTCTCTCACAGCAGTATTGTTTCCACACTGTAAATATATTCCAGCTACATAACGGGCAAATTACTTTTCTGGGCTAACCTAGAAACCTAAATGCCACTGTTATAACACTGTTCCTATATGACAATCCTCTCCCTATATCAACTAGATACCTGAAGAAGTACTGTTGTCATACACTCCACATACAAAAGGAAGACTTGCCTTTTACATTAATTCAAAGAACTTCCTGAATTTTTTCAAATTTCAAAGTTCTCACCTTTTGACACACAGAAGAGGATCTAACCTTTTGCCCCGCCTCCCTCTCTCTTCTAGAGAATCTCAACAAATGAAGGAAGAGGAGGGGAGAATGGGCCTGCAGCACTCTAGCCTGCCACTGCCTGTGGGGAGGTCAAACTAATGGCTGACAGTCCCTTCTCACAGCTCCACTGAAAGGGGTGAAGTCTCCATGATTGGAACCAGTCAGTCCTGAAGTCTAAAGGCCAGATCTATGTGAAAGTGAGATCGATTTTCCCATAGAAACCAATTATATGCTTCAAAATTATCTACATCTAAATAACCAAAATCTCATTTTAATGACAAAAACAGCAACCGCAAGCAGCTAATATTTGTACAACACTTACCAAGCTCACGTTCTGCTTTCAGTGAAAATAATGACAAGATGTTCTGTCAGAGCTTCTCCAAGTTTGTATGCCTTTTACATTCTCCGCTCATCTCAAAACAACACTCTGTTTCAAACTAACAGAAACGGTGGCCGGGGACATGTAAGAAGAATAGCCTCCCCATGAGGTCCCCTGTTTGCCCCTTTCCACCACCTGCTTCTCCTTTTTAAATAACTGTGGTTCCAGTACCAGCCATGCTGCCACTTTAGGTGTGTGTCAGAAGCAATAAAGCTCAGAGGTTAAACAACTTGGAGTCAGGTCAGGCAATCTTGTATTCAAATTTCAGCCCTTACCTTGAACAATGTTTTTAACCCTTGCAGTCTCCTTTTCCTCATTTGTAAAATAGGAATAATAAATCCCACTTGGAAAGTGGGAAAATGGGGGATAATGTCTTTATGTAGATTATTTGAAACAACAGAAAGTGCATCACAAAAGCAAGAACTTAAATAACTGCTACTGTTATTATATCTATCCTCTTTACCTTCTTGCAAAGGTACAAACCATTCATAAAAATTTGAGTCACCTTGAAAACAAGTGACAACTCCAAAATAGTCTTTGTTTCTTTAGTGGATTATCTGCAAAATATAAATCTCACAAGCTTCTAAACTATTTTTCTGTGACTTGTCCCTAAAAAAGCAAAAAAGGTGAAAGAAGTTGATGGTGAAGAGTAAACTATCAACATCTTGAATAAAAGCTGACTTTAATCTGCCAATGGGAGAAAAGAGAAAATAGGGAAGAATATACCAACAAGCAAATACTCAGCTAATCTCACTGCAACTTGCTAAAAACCAGTGTATTCTACTAAAACTTATCAAAACTTCCACTATAAGATAAAGGTGATGCCTATTTTATTTTTATTTATTTATTTATTTATTTTTGTGGGACCCTCGCCAGTGGCCAGGGATCAAACTGGCGCTGCAGAAGCTGCGGGCAGCCTCGCAACCCAGCGCTCAACCCGTGTCACCAGGGGAAGCCCGGTGATGCCTATTTTAAAATATGAATTTCAGGGCCTCCTTGGTGGCGCAGCGGGTTGAGCACAGTGCTGTGAAGCTGTCTGCAGCCTCTGCAGCACCAGTTTGATTCCCAGCCGGCCAGGGAGATATCCACATGGTGCAGCAGCCCTCTCCTGTCTCGCCCACTGCTCCCCTTAGCAGTGCTTTCGGTCCATCTGTTGTGCAACCAGCTCTGTCTCTGGTGAATCTTCTCACCCTCCCACACCTCTGGCCTGTACCCCAGCTCTTGTATAAATAAATAAATCCTTAAAAAAAAAAGAATTTCAAAAATATTTGAATATTTTGAAATCTTTTCAATTTATGTATTCTTTGTTGCAAATATCAGCTTATAGACATATGCTAAAACCACTTACTAACTTTTTGAGACTCTGACTAGACTCTAGAGAGTAGGAAAGTAAAAATTGAGCAAAGACTTAATAAGTTTACTAACTAGGCTCCCACTTAGGAAGTTTTTCTCTCCCCATCAGTACCCTTATGCGTTGCAATTGTGAGGAGAGGAGACAGCGGTCAGGAGGCAGAGGAAATGATAGAAACATGTTTTGTTATACCGGGTGGGTGTTTGTGATCCCCAAACTCCTCAGCAGCAGCCCTGAACCTGATGGTATCTGAGGCCACCTTTGGGAGATGACATCAAGGGGTGGGTTCACTCTCTGCCAAGTGAGGGCACAAGGTGGCCATATGCAGGCAAGGGTGTTGGTTCTCACCAGGCACAGACTGCCAGGACCTTGATCTTAGACTTCCCAGTCTCAAAAACAGTGAGAAATAAATGTCTTGTTTGAGCCTCCTGTTCTTAGTATTTTGTTATAGCAGCCCACACTGACAAAGCAAATGTCTGAGCAGAGTCAGGTTGGAGAGTAAACACAGAGGAATGCTTGTTTTCAGCAACAGGTTAGAGGCTCCAGACCAGATAAATGAACATGGTCATGAACTAGGAAACATAAACAATAAATATTGAATATGGTCATGAACTAAGAAACTAAACAATAAATCAAGTGGCTGTTTAAATGTCATTATTTTAGACAATCATCAAAACCGCTTGTCTCACTTTGAGCTTACCAACGTATCTCTAACGATGTTGAACTCCTTAGAAGACTTGTTACAGAGAGCCTTTGTGGGTATGGTCAGAACAGTCTCCACCCTGCTCTGGAAAACTTCCATCAGTGAGCAACTCTGCCCTCTGGTTCCCAGATGTGTCTGACCAAAGCAAGTACTGGCCAGAGATGGATGAAAGGGAGGACAGTGGCATAGACAGTTACTCCCTTGGCTCCCTCCCTGCCAGGCCACAGGCCTCCTCAATCACTGCACTCCTCCTCAAGACTGAAGCTTCTGGCGGCTTCTCAGGTCCCCAAACTCATTCTCTCCCAGTGCCTATTTTAGGTGGTAACAGTGCCACTTTTGGCTGGGGGAGGGAGGAGGGGTCTTAAAATGTTTCTGCAGGATTTGTTGACTTCCTTTCATCTGAAATAGTCCCTTGATTACATTATTTTCCATTTAAACCCTGAGAGTATGCAATCTGTTTCTTGCCCAAATCTGGTTAGGTGTGAGGCAGGCCTTGGTTGGTTAGTTTTACCTCACCTAGGTGCAGGGTTTACTCACAGCCCTCATTGGCCACAAGCACATGTGGGCCTTGAGCACTTCATGCTCAGTAGAGAACCCCAAATAGAACAGAAAGTTCTGTTCCCCAGTTAGAACTCTCAAACTGTTTCAACAGTTTCAACAGCTGTTATCTTTGTTGAGCCCCTGAATTCCAGATTTTCCTTGACTATCTGGTTCTGAAGTTCTCACCTGCTCCTCCCCAGCTATGCTGGTTTACCAGACTCTGGACTCCATCTTCCCCAGATGGATCTTGGGGGCTCACTCCTCATTCCTATTCTGATTCTTGCCCTGACCTATCATCACCCTGGTGTCCCAGGATCTGCCCTGCTCTCACCAGCATGTCCTAACCTGTTGCAGCCAAAGCCCTCCTGGGGGTTACCAAGGTGGTGTTCAGTAGAGAAGTATTATCTTTGAAAAGTTATCAGCTTGTCCGATGTTACTTTCTGTTTGAGGGCTCAAATTTAAGACAGTCAAGAGGTAGTCCTTAAAAATTAGTGTAACTAATGAAGAGAGCAGTGAAAACTAGGAAAATTTGCTCACTAATTCCCCCAAAACATTGTGTTGAGAGGAGGAGGAGGGGGGATTAAATTGTGATGGCTTGTGCATCAGTTTGGGTTTTACTAAACCCAACTTGCAGGGCAAACTTGGACTTACTGAACTTTATCTCCATTAAAAACAAAAACAAACAAACAAACAAAAACTAGCAAGAACTCCAAGTGCTAAGAACTGAGTATGAACCTGTATCATGTCAACCACTGGTTTAAGCTCCTCTGTTGCTTTACAATTTCTCATCTTGCAGGACAGGACCCTGGAAAGGCAGAGGCATGTGAGGAACTGTGATGGCAAAGCAACACACTAGGACCTGCAAACCCCAGTGGATCCTAAAGGAAAGCAGAACCTCAAAAAACCAGAATAGAAGACGAGGTCCAGCTTTCTCTCTACTTACAGACTTTTCAGTTAGCCTTGAGACTCAGAATTTGACTTCATGAATGGAGTTAGCAAGTTGCTCACCCAAAAGGAAATAAACATGAAGGCAAGACTACAACTAGTTCCCCCAAAACATGCAATGAGGAACTCTACAACCTGCTGGAGGAAGTCCCACCTAATTTATCTAGTCAACAGACAATCAATTCAATAGTAGTGGTTCTCAAAGCATAGTCTCCAAAATCATTAACAGTAGCATCTCCCAGAAGGCTGTCAGAAATCCAAATTCTCAGGCCAACAATCGATAGTTTAACTACCCTTCCTAATGATTCTAAGGTATGTAAAAATTTGAGAATACCAACTTAGAGAACAAACAAAAATCACTTTTTTCAAAATAGTGCTCCCCTCTTCCAAATAAAATCTCATCAGTTATTTACCACAAGAGTAGAAAAGATATCCATTCATCTCCCTTTATATATAGTTGATTCCAATTTGGGATCATCCCCACTTGTTCAGGAAAACCATGAAATGTATAATGTATAAGTCATTAATCACTGGCTCAGGTACACCCTTTTGCAATAGATTCACTGTCCTCATTAGACTTTGTTTACCAAACTCTGTGGATATTCCGGGAAACCCAAGGATCTATCGATAACAGAGCCTGGCACAAGGACTGGCTGAATGAATAAATATGCACAGTGAATGGCGGGAATGGGGGGGAATGGAAAAAAAAAAAAGGTGGGGTTGGAGGGGTGCCAAGGTGAACAACTATCTCAAACTCTTAAGGCAGAAAATTCTTATTCTAAAAAGAAATGAAAGTAAGAGTTTCATAAAATAACCTTATCCACAAAAGAGGATGGAATAAGTGAAGACTGAAGAAACGTCTGTATTAGCACAAGATCATCTGGAACTAGCAACTTCCTATGCCTGACCCACAAGATAGTTAACCTGCAAGGAAATGGCTGCAAGTTGACTATATTGTCAATAAACACTCTTTTACAACTGGCTGCATAGTCCCAGATGTCTCCCAAGCCGCAACAGCTGGTGTGAGAAAAGAAGACTTGTAAGAATCCCTGTATCTTCCCAGAGAGAGGTTCAACCATCTCCTCTGAGGATTTCTGAGCAAGAATTACAAAACTGGCACAATATCAGGAGTGAGCATTCTGCAGGATTCTCCTGTTAGAGTACTATTTTTAAAAAGGCAAACAAGAGGGAGACGAATTGCTAGGAAGTTGCATTTTTTACAGCAATTGGGAGACAAATGTAACTTCTTACCAGAAATGGAAACCCACATGATATCATTGTACTACATATGAATTATTAATGTTTATAAATTTTTTTGTAAATTAGGTATTCAGGAAGGTTCCTGTTGACATCATGTTTGACATCATAATGCTTCATCATTCTAAAAGCTTAATGAGATGAATTATTGCTAGAAAAGAGAGAGAGATCAAGCACACATTTTTGCACTCTGGGGAACACCAGAGATGAAGCAGATAATGAGGATAGGCTTCATAATTGATGTACAAAAAAGAATTTTAAAAAACCACTATTACAACCCACTAGCACTGTAAACAGGACAAAATGGCAAAGACTTTACTTTTTCAATTGTACATTTTGGAAAAGGGGGTTGGAAGAGTGTCATGATTAACAGCTATCTCAAACTCTTAAGGCAGAAAATTTTTATACTAGAAAGAAATGAAAGTAAAAGTTTTATAAAATTACTTAATCACAAAAGTATGGAAGATGTGAAGATTGAAAGAAGATAATAAATCACTGAGTCACAAGTCCTAAAAGGATATATTGAATACATTAAAGCAATTCAGTGATAATAATTCTGTATGATTTGTATAAGTAATAATTTTGGCTTTAAATTTAATTTCAAATCTATTATTTTTGAGATCTACACAAGCAAATTAGTGTTGAATCACTGAACCAGCAGTTTCATTCCCAACATTCCTAGTAATGGGCTGGAATGAATTAAGCTCTTATTTGGAAATCATGTTGATAAAGCAGAGTGAGTTAAATTCCTATCCAGGACAAGTCTTTTAACACTTCAGCCAAGTAGCAATGATATTTATACAAGTTTATACTAGCTGTTAATAACTGGGACTCATTTTCTCTCCAGTTTTTACTCCATTTGGTCTCTAAGTAGCCTCTTGAGGGAAGTATTAAAACATAGAGAATGAGTTCATTCATTATTCTTTCTTTCGTTGAACAAACATGGAGTAGCTAGAGTTGCCAGGTACTAAATTGAGTTCTTGCTACTTGGAAAGACAAAAATACACAATTACTTGTAACAACCAAAAAAAAGGATCACAGAGTTCATGAGTTGTCACTATTCTGAACTACTGTTTCATGCCTTCAAACTTCCTTTTCAACAGGAAGACAAAAGGATAGTCTTTATTAGTAACAACCCAATTTAACTACTTCACCAAATACATGTTGAACCCTTGCAATTGCTCCTAATACAAATTTTATGTGAACTGGTGTATGAAAACAAGCAAGCAAGCAAGCAAACAAACAAAAAAAAAACCTCGACAAAAGAAAAATACAGTGATCAGCAATGCCTTTATAACAAATGTTCAATTGGTAGGTTGTAAATTCATGAATCCTAATCTTTGGATATTCTGTCCTTACACAGTTACTTTTCAAAATCCAGTAGACACCTGAAACATAGTAGGTTCTCAATAAATGGTATTTTTTTAATCTTACGAATGGTTATATTATCATATTAAGTGATTATTACCAGAAAATCCCCACCACTATAAGTAAACATCAGCTAGGTTTCAAATTACAAAGTCAGATGCTATTAAAATGATATCACTAAAAGGAGATATCGTTTGGTCTTGCAGATTGAAGCCAGCACATCCTTCTCTTCACACCTGTCCAGTGAGGGGCGACTTTATCCAATGAAGACTAAGAGCCTCCTAGGTAGATCATTTGTTGAACAACTTTTCAAGTATTAAACATAGATTTCTGCCTTTGCCAAATAATCAATGGAATGGTTCCTCCTAATCTACTGACCTTGTAAAAGCTGTCATTCTATCTAACATTAAGAATCATAGCAATGTATTTTCTTTCCTCTGCACAATGGTTATGTACAATTGTCATTCTGTTTGCTACAAGGATAAAAGGCCCAGTGGCCAGATTTACACAATGAAACCTTTTCTGATTGAATATTAGTTTGAGAACATACAGGAGGGCACTATTAAAACAATAATTTTCCTGTTGTCATTAAGAAATATCTAGGGACTGCTTTAATTATTTCAACCATTTTCCCACTTCCTCAAAATTCTACTCTCCTGAAAGATGAGATGTGTGTGCAGAATCTTCCTCTTCAGACAGCTGCACTGGAAACCACTTCCCCCTCGATGTAGCTCAACTGACACTCAAACTCTCCACCCGGTTCTCTCGATTTTATCCAGGATGCAGCCAACCCAGAGAAGTGACAAACAACAGGTTCCACTCCTTTCCTCCATTCTCTTCCAACATTTCTCCACCAAACAGAAACACCCTCCTCCATTCACAAATCCCGACACTGGATCCCTGTGTCTAAGACTCCAGGCAGCCTGGGTTAGTTTTCCCAGGTAAAAAATCTGAATCGGAGGCACTACCGTAACCCTCCCGGGCTCTGCACCATTCACCCGCCAGACACGCACATCCAGCCCGCTGCTCGGGTTACATTCAGCCGTACTCGCCGCTAACAGCTCTCGCTGACATCCACCCCTCCTCCTCCTCTAATCGAGCCACAGCCTTCCTCGCCTCCACGAGAAACCGGCCGGCCCACCTGATTCCCCCTGCGCTCCCTTTCCCACCCGCTCCCCCAGAATCAGCTCCCAGGACCCCTCCACGGCTCTTCTCTGCTCCCGTTCCCGGGGCCCTCATCACCCCCCAAAATAAAAAGTAAACTCCTCCTCAGTGACAGCCTCCTCCAGGTCCCCCGCGTCACGGCCCGGCCCCCGAACTCCTCCGGAGCCCCCTACCCGCGCCAGCCCCGCCCGGACGGGGCCGGCGGCCCCCGCAGCCGGGCGGGCGCCGGCGTTTACCTTGACGCTGGTGTAGCTGGTCTGGGTCTCGGCCTCCGCGCTGCTGCAGCAGTGGCGCCTCCGGCCCCTGCAGGTGGTCGCCGCGCGGGCAGCGGAGCCCGCGCTGCTGCCGCTGCCCAGCTCGCCTCGGGCCCTGCGGACGCGGGCGGCGCCCGGGGGTCCGGACGCGCGGCTGGGGGGATGGCGTCGGCGGCGTCGGTCTGGACGAAGAGGCCGTGCAGGGCGGCCGCGGGGCCCGGAGACGCGCCGGTGGTCTGGCGGGGCGAGTTGGACTCGTCCGAGTCCCGGCAGTAGATCACGCCGCTCTGCGAGACGTGGATGCTAGGGGCGCAGCCCATGCCTCGGCCGGGCTCCCCCGCGCGCTCGCCCGCGCCCCCGGCCGCCCGGACCCCGCGCCCCCGCCGCCACCTGCAGTGAGGGGGCGGGCGCCTCGGCGGCCGCGGCCAGGACGCCCGGACTGCGCGCCCCCCGGCCGGTCTGGCCGCCGCTCCGTCGGGCTCGCCGCGGCGCCCCCCGCCGAGCCTCCGGGGGCCGTCCGCGTCACCCCAACTTTCCCTTCTGGGCCATCTTCCTCCCCGAGCGGGGGAGCGCGCACACACAGCGCCCCGCGCGCACCGGCAGCCGCCACCCTCCCCGCCGCGGCGCCCCAAACGCGCTCCCCGCGCCTCCGCCTTCCCCTCCTCCCCGGCTCGGCCCGCGCCGCCGCCCAGCTCGACCTCGCCGGACTCCCGCGCCCGCGTCCCCGGGTCCTCGGCGCCCGCCCGCCGCCCGCTTCCCCCACTTTGGTCCACGCCCGTCCCCCGCCTTCCCTCGCTCCCTCCCTCTCTCCTCCTCAGGTGCCCCCGCTCCTCGGGCCCCCTGCACCCCTGAGCCCCGCCCGCCGCGCCGGAGCTCTCCCCGGCTGGGCACCGCGAGCCCGGCGCTCGCCTCGGCCCACGGGAACCCGGCGCGCAGCAGCTGGCGCAGAGCCTGGGCGCCCTCCCCTCCGCCCCCGCGGGCCCCCTACACCCCCGAGCGCCCCTCTTCCCCAGCCCCTCTTCCCCTACGGGCTCGCACCCTGGGCCAGGCTCTGGGGGCTGGAGAGCACCACAATAAGCCCCTCACCTTTCACCAACATCTCTAAGGAAAACAACAGGACACCCCTCCCGAAAGAGTAGGGACCCCACCGCCCAAGCCCACCCGTCTGATCTACAGGCCTCCAGCACGCTCTGGGAGTTAAGGAAAGACCTGACCATTCCCCAGCCCGCGCCCGCCCTCGCCCCCATGCTCGCAGAAGGCTGAGCCGGATGGCGGTACCGTCCTCAGAAGTTCCTTCTACATCGACTCATCACTTGCAGGCTTATGCCTAGGGAAGGAGGCCCCAAAGAGAAGAAAGTCGTAACCACACAAATTCCCTTAAGATCCAAGAAAGGAACTCCTCCAGAGTTTTCACCTCTTCCTTGGGTGTGACTCAAATTTCCTCCTGGCTTCTACCCCAAGTAGCCTCCCATTGTCAACTGGTCTTTCTCACACTCTGGGCTGGGCAGTCAATACCACCTGCCCTCCCTCCCCTGAGTGAGGCACACACAGAGGAAGCTTCACCCAAAGAAAACAGGAATATCTTTGCAAACCAGGCAGCCATTCACAGTAGCCCTCCATCTCCCCCCCCCCCCCACACACACACACATTTAGTGAGATGTGAGGTAGAGCCGCAAGCACCACTGCCCATGGCACAGGGCAAATAAGGAGACGCCTAAGAGAGGGCTCAATCCAGAATTACTTATAAGGGCAAGAATACGGAGCCATAATACCGAGTACAAAGAAGTACGTCTCCAGTTTGAAATTATGTTTTTGGGTCTTCCTTTCTCTCCGCATACCAAGGTTTTTTGGAGTGACTGGATGAAGACTTCAAATGTCAGCTTCTCGCCTTTACAGAGTAGCACGGTGTCACCCCAAATCCCCAAATCAGATACAGAGAGGAGAAATAATTAGTCTAACCACCTTCTTCTACTTTTGCTTCTCTTCTTCTGAGCACTCCAACTTTTCAACTTTTTGTTCTCTTTCAACTTTGTTCTCTTCAAAATAAATGTTTTGATGACATGGAAAAAAACCCATCTCCAGTTTTTACCCAAAAGGTCTATGCTCTATTTTCTAATGGCTAGGCAAATTGTTCATAAAATTTCAGTGCAGGTTGGCTTCCTCAAAAATCAAATTCTGAGATGGAGTACAGTGGCAGGCGGTTTATTAGGAAGCACTCTTGGAGCTGACATCTGGAAGGAGAGGCGAGGGAGAGTAGGGGGTGGGGAGGAAAGATTGAAACCAACCTACGACAGCCTCAAGGAAAGCCTCAGTCATCCCTGGGATGAGCTGGGATGATCTTTCAGGATTTCCTGAGGTAGGGCTAGAAGGACAGGTCTTTATACCCAACGTGGGTCAGTTGTGACTTACGGGCTACCCCAGCAACCTCAGACAGGTGGCCCTCTTCAGCAGAAGCAATCCCTGTATGAAACAAGCAGTTGAGGACTTTCTCCCTACAGTACTCCCCCAGCTGGAGGGGAATATCCTTTTCTGGCATCATAGCTCCTACCACTCCTACCACAACCCCTTTCCAGAGTACCTGGGTGCAGAGTTCCTTGTCCCCACTCATATGCCTATAAGAACACCACCTTAAACGTCAACACTGAGATAGAGAGATTCGTCTGAAATAGACCCAAGCCTGAGGGCCACCACCTGCTCTTTTCCAGGAGCTGCTCAGAACCTGGAAAATATCGTTAGTTAAATTACGGAAGCACTAGTCTCCATACCAGTTCCTGGTGTGATTTTTTTTTTAATTATATTTTTAAATTAATGGAGTACCATTGTTTTACATCTTCGTTAATATTTTTACAATATAGGATTTCTCCCTTTAGGTGTGGTTCCCTGACATAATGTCAAGCCAAGAGTTAATCATTCCTAAAGTTTATGTGTCCTTTATACCCATTACAGGAGCGACCAATGGCAGGTTTGGGTTTGTTTTTTTTTTTTTAATGCAGAGTGATGCTAATTCTCATGCCACATGTCTACTTTTTCAGAGTTTTCTCTAGGAATGAGGTTACTGGGATGAAACTAACCAGAGAAGAGAAAAGGGTCACTCATGGAGGTTTTTGAAGGTAAGAAGGCTATAAATCAGAAATTAGCACCAATTTTCTGGTGGAAAACATTAGAGATGGAATCATGAAGTCACCTGGAAATAAATTTAGATCACACTTTGTACATTAAAAAAAAAAAAAGATTAAGACTTGAGATCATAAATAACCTCAATGTATTATAGCTATTGAAGAAAACTGAGTTGCTTTAGTTCATTTATTGAACACTTTATTTTGGGATCAGAGCCTTTTGTAGAATGCAACTCCATACAGAAACAGAAGACAGAACTGGGGGATAAATTTTTCCTTCCATTCTCAGAGCAGCTGATAATTTCAATACCTTCCTCAGACACAGCGTCCACTGCCAATTCTGGCTTGATGAAAGGAAAAAAATAAAGTACCCCTGTAATCTCCACCAAGGGTTCTCAGTGGGAATGTGTAACCTGCCCTTACTGCTGGCATGCTCTGTTCACTGGAACATGCAGAAGTGTGCAATGAAGGAGAAACGGTTTAACTGAAATCATCCCCCGTCTTAGCTCTGAGGCCTAAGTTCTAGCCCATGGTAGTGATTTCTGGACCAATTCCCACGTCACAATTTCAATGCATTCCAGGATAACAGCAAAGTCGACAAGCTCAGACACTGCAGATAAAACCTAGGTTCAGGTTACGGAATAAGGCCAGAAAACTTCGACATTAAAAAATTTAATTAAGTGGAAAAATTTAGTTATAGCCAATGCCCAAGAAACAAATCAAAAGAAAGCAAACTAAATCAGAAATGTTTTCAAAAATGAAACCTCAGATATGTCCAGGGTCAGCTGAATGGCTTGATATTTTATACTAACGTCAAATCAGAGTTTATTTCAGAATTATGACCCAGAGGCACTGCAAGATCTGGAACAATTAAGGTCCTTCTAAAATGGTATGACTCTTCCAGAATTCCTCTAAAGAAACAGAAAATGTGATTAATACATTCTGAATGATTCTTAAGCACAAAGGTTAAAAAAATAGCAGAGTTCTAATTGATCTTTAGATAACCAAACATTTAATAAACTATCCTTGGTGAGCTTCTGAATTCAAACTACATTTCTAATGGTGGAGCTTATTGGAAATCTAACCACCTGATAAGTGAAATAATATAGTTTATTAGATAGCCCAGTACAGTGGAAGGTTCATTGAACTCAGAATTAGAAGGGTGATTCAGAAATGCAGAGCTGCCTCTTGTAAATGTATAACTTTGGATAAGCCACTTAACCTCTGAGACTCAATTTCCCAGGTAATCTCCAAAGTCACTAAATCACCAAAATTCAGGAATGCTCTGAATTTTTGACTACCTTTTATTAAATTACGTTTTAATTTAGAATAATGGAATTTTTGAACTTAAAGAATGGTCCTGAACCTAATTGCACATCTGTTTCATCCTGAGGAATTTGTCATGAATTGTCTATGAATACAACAGTTCCTTGGTCCCATCCCAAAGACTTAGATTCAAGGATAATGAACAGGTCTAACGTGTACCCTTTCAAAGAAGGTGAGTCCAGTGTGCATGTTCCACTGCCTCCTTTGGGGATGAGAGTAAACATCGAAGTCTTCAGAAGAGCCTAGAAAACCCTACCTAAAAGTGGCCCCTGTGACCTCTTTGAGCCCCCTCTCCATTCTCAATGCTGTTCCATTGCATTGGCCTTCTTGCTGTTTCTGCAGGAGACCCTAATATTGTTACCAGGAACTCATCTCTTTTCCCTTATACTAGTCCATCAAAAATTGCATGACTGATCTCCTTATTTCCTTCAGTGTTTGCTCATATGTGATTCTACACTATCAGCCTTGTTTAAAATCTTCATCCTTGTCCCTTCCATTGTCCCCATACTACTCCTGACTCCCGTTAGCCTCATCTTTCTATAGCACTTATCCCTTTCCAACTCTTATATAATTAGCTCATTTATTATTGTTTATCAGCTATCTTTGCCAACCAGAATATAAGCCCTACAAGAATAGGAATTTTTTGGTTTCTTATTCACTGATTGATCTCAAATTCCCAGAACAGTGTCTGGCATACAGTAGGTGCTTAAATATTTGTTGAATAAATAAATGAATTTGTTTTCTCCCATTGCTTCCTCTTTTGCATTCCCTTTTTCTTAACTGTCCTAACTCAAAAGGGTTTTGGAGGATTTTTCTTTTATGGGGTAGAATTTATGTTCTGTGTCATTAGTTCTTAAAGTCTATGAATGCCTCTGACATGGCAATCCTCCTTTTGGCAATATACATGAGGAAAAACCCAAAGAATAAAGTATTAATTTATACAGAGATGTTTGTGCAATGCTATTTACAATAATGAAACTGGAGATAATCCAAATATCAAACACTTTGGAAATGGCTCAACAAGTGACAAATACATGTCAGAATGCCACTACTTAAATGTGTAGAGATGAAATAGTGTTAGGATTTAAAAAAAGTAGCATATGGAGATTGATAACAACTATGGAAAGTGCATATCTATTTTAGAGGTTCATAAGTGAATGTATGTGATATAAACAAGAAACTGGAGTTCAACAAATTTTATTTTCTGAAAAACTGTTTCAGAGAATATAAAAACAATGGAAATAAATAAGCATGTTTCCAAATTTTCTGCCCCCAATTTTTAGCTAAATAAGTATATGTTCTTTAATGGGCCTCCACTGATTTTCTTCTTCAGACAGAAGATAAAAAAGGAAAAACATTCAAGAGTGGAGAGAATGATAGAGAGAAATTGAATACAGACAGATTTACAAAGAAAGGATTTATAGAACTAGAGATGCAAAGGTACAGAGAAGCAAAAGAAGTGATAAAGAATCACTTACATGGTAAAACATTCCTACCAAGTGGGTTTACAGATACAGCTCTTTTAAGAGTGTAAAAATAGCTGTATTTTTAACTATAGGTACATCACTTCTTGTACCTTTTTTCACAAACTAAATAAAATTTAGGAGAGGCTTTGGTCCACAGGACGGTTTTCTCATACCAGTTGTAGACTATATAAACAGAGACATGGAAGAGATTTAGCCAACATGTGACTTTCTGAGGTCAACATGGTCAACAGGCACTGGACAACTGAAAACGGGACTCTGAATACATGTTATGCAAAGACAGTCTGTTCTTCCTATTAACAAGAACACCACAGGGTGTGACTGGATCAGTCCTGGAGAAAGATTCTAGAATACCCTTACTATATACCTTCAGAAATCTGAATTTAAATTCTAAGGCTAAATGAGATAGAACATTCATTTCCAAAAATCTTATAAAGACATTTATAAGTCAGGCATAAAAAGATTTACCAGTGAAACACAAGCCCTACTCCAAAGAAGCTTACAGAGCAAAAAAGGGAAATGGGACTTACACACAAGACATGACAAAGCACATGTAAATGTCAAGGTATAACAGCAAAAGTGAGTGGTACTGTCAATTTTTATAGCAGGTACAGTTATAGGGGGTGGCTCACTAGAGAGGGGAGCCTGTCAGCCGGACCTACACCTGGAGGACTTTTTATTTTAAAATATTTATTTTTATTTATTTATGCATACAAGAACTGGGATATAGGCCAGAGGCAAGGGTTGGTGGGGGTGTATTGAGAGGATTCACCAGAGACTGAGTGGGGAGCAGAACAGGTGGATCTACTGAAATACACTGCCTAAGGGAGAAGTGTGCGAGAGAGGATAGGTCTGTTGCACCAGATGGGTTAGCTCCCTGGCTGAGGATTGAACTCATGCTGCAGTGGCTGGCAATAGCTTGATAGTACTGAGACTTAACCCCCTGTACCACCAGGGAGGCCCCACCAGGAGGACTTTTCAAGTGAGAAGAACAACAAAGGCACAGGGGCAGGAACTAATCTTGATGGGTCCAGAGGACAGAGAGCAGATGACATCATTAGACACAGCCTCCTGAGTTAAGTAGGCCTGGAAGAAGAGAGGGACAGAGATGGAAGACCTTGAAACTTCTATATGTAGTACAAGTCACTATAACTTCTATTGCTCTCAAACATGTGAAAATCCAGATTCAGAAAACAAATCCATTGTCCTGTAAAATTTGTTTGCCAAATGATTAAAATGTTTTTTTAAGAATAACAGACTGTGTCACTTCATAAATTTCTTGACATAGTACTTTTAAGTTTTCTGGGTATTCTGAGTCAGAGTACCTATGACCAATTCACAGCAACTTGACTTAAGATACAATCTATAAAGCAAAGTACATTTATTTCTAAATTAGTGGGACATTCCTAAATGCCTCATAATAATAATTCTTAAAGTTAATATTTCTAAGCATGCATTCTTCTGTTTGCATGCACATTTTGCTAGGCATGCCATCACTTTAAAAGATTTCATTACATTCTGTATTGCTGAAGTCATCCACTCATTCATTTGCTCAGAAGATACAATCACGTGTGACTTAATGACGTGTTGGTCAATTAGAGACTGCGTATGTGATGGTGGTCCCAGTAAATTCTACTATAAAGCCTGGGTGTGCAGTATTCTACATCATCAATGACATTTGCACAATAAAATCACCTAACTACACATGGATGGGAACACAGGTATGACTGTGCTTACTGAATGGTTACCATGTATCGAACCCTGGGGAAAGAGTGTCATGAATCAGACTCAGGCTCTGAGGAATAAGACAGAAACAGTATCTGATGTCTATGGAGTTTAAAATATTATGGGGGTCAGAAGGACAAATGAGCAATAAAATTCTCTGGAAGTGGTGAAGGTTATGCAGGGATGTAAAATATGTTGATAAGATCAAGAGAGAGTGGGGTAGGGTCATGGAAGTTTTCTCAGAGATGATGACATTTAAGATGCTCAGAAAATCTTCTTAGAGGAATATCATTTTCATCCAGCCATCCACCATCTACACAGCGAGCACCGCCATGCCAGGCACTCTGAGGGGCACAAAGAGTCAGATCCTCCATACTTGATCTCAGGCAGTTCTGCCAGGCACACAGGCATACACACCAACAAGTGTGTTAACACTTGTTTTGAAAAAATAATCTTAGCCCAAAGAGAAAGATCACTGTGGGTGGAAGTGCTGCAGAAGATGTCACTGAGGAAATGGAGAGCGGCTCTTGGAAGTAAGGGCAGTATTTAGATCAGTGGAAAATAGGACATTGCAGAGAAAATAATGTGAGCCTAGACTTAGACGTGGGAACACGGCGAATGCTTGAAGGACAATAAAGTAAATTATTCAAAAGATGTGTTGTGTGGGGAAGAAAATAGATTGTTTTGATTGACAGGCAGGATATGACCAGGGAAAGAAATGCCCTATTAAGGAATCTGGTTAAATTCTAATCGGTAGGTATTACTAGAATTCTTCAACAAGATTGTAGCTCCAATGTGTTATTTCACTGAGACGAGTCTGGTTGTGTATTCAAGAAGACTGGTAAAAGAAGTCAGGAATGAATATCAGTAAGGAGCTATAATAATCCAGGCATGGGATAGTAAGGTCTGTTACAGACTAGGTTCTCTCCACTGCCTCCCTCCTCCCCCTCAAGTTCATATGTTCAAGCCCTAATTGCCAATGTGACTGTATTGGAGATAGGGCCTCCAAAGAGGCAACTAAGGCTAAATAAGGTCTTGAGGGTGAGACCCTAACTGAATAGATCTAGTGTCCTTAAGAAGAAGAAACACCAGAACTAACTCTCTCTCTCTCTAGACACACACAGAGTAAATGCCATGTGAGGACACAGGGAGAGGGTACCATCTGCAAGCTGAGGAGAGAGGCCTAAGAATCAGACACCAACCCTAGACTTTCAGACTCCAGAACTGTGAGAAAATAAATTTCTGCTGTTTAAACCACCTAGTCCATGGTATTTTGTTATGGCAGCCTAAGCAGACTAAGCAGGACATGTAGTAGACAGAATTTATGAACATGAAAAAGAAAGGAAATTCCAGAGACCTTATGGAGAAGGAATCCCTGGGTTTAGTAGCTGGCTAGATGAGGGCCTAGGGAGCCAGTGATAGCAAAACTGATTCCAAAATTTCCAGTTAAAATATCTAGACCAAAGTTTATATGGGAATGGAGTGCACTCCCAGGAAAATAAGTCTTGTTTATAAAAGGGTTCATTTACCTGGATTTTCACTTTCTGGGACCCAGAATCATGAGTCTGGAAAACAGAAATTGTCCAAACAACAGTAGCATTGAGACTTTGCCATGCCCAAAATGTGACTGGAATGTAAATGACAAGGGGTCATGAATCTCTTTCATGTTCACTGTTGTATTTCTAGAGCTTACGACTAGGGATAACATGTGCTCAATATCTGTTGAATGAATTCTGGACCTTTATGAAGAGGACCGACAGAGAAGTCAGCTTCCAGGACCTCCATATCAACAAGTGTATTTCGGTCAATCTGCTATTCTGCTCCCCACTCTGTCTCTGGTGAGTCCTCTCACCCCCCGCACCTCTGGCCTACATCCCAGCTCTTACATGCATAAGTGAATAAATCTTTAAAAAACAAACAAACAAACAAACAAAAAACTCTTACAAACCCTTTTTAAAAAAAAAAACCAAGTGCATACATCCCCTTTCCTAGTATGCTAAGAAAATAGTCTCTGCTAAAACTTCCATGGGCTTCCCTATGGTCTGGTCTATACAGGAATATGAGCTGCTTGCTTCCAGATTGCTAAATTCAGTCTCTTGATACTTCTGTTTCAGAACAGCTTTTAGGCCCTGAGATTTTACTTCCTTGCTAGCTAAAGGTGCCTCAAGGCTGCATCTCAACCAAAGGGTTCTACATGAGCATCTTCTGTGGTTCTGATGTCTTAATCCTCTCCTTTGGCTGCAGGGACTGTGAAAGGAGGTGTTCTGGAAGGCTTTTGGCAGAAAGTCTCTTTCTCCTCAGAGTCTGACATTTGCTCAGCGGCATGGCACTTCCCCGGTTGCACCATTAAACATCTCCAAGGCAACAGTAGCTGGGGGCATGACTGATTACTTCTTCATACTTCCTATTATGTGGCTTATAATAAATTAAGTCAGACATAGGAGACTTTGCAGGGTTCTCCACACTAGAGACTGTCAAACTTTAGCATTCATCAAAATTGCCCTACAACAGATGGCAGAGCCGAAAAATGTGCATTTCAAACTTGTTGCCAAATAATACTGAGGCTTCTGATTCCAGGTCACGCTTTGAAAACCACTGCTATACATAAATTAAGATATTTTCCCCCAAAAAAACCAACAATAAGGACCCTCAAAATCCTTCCCCCTGTTTTCGGAAGCACAACATAACTTGTGCTTAAACCTGAATATTTTACAACACAAAAGAATGTCACAAAGCACTATCATCCAGCTTTGAAAATTAATCTGAGTCCAGAGAGCTCAGAATTGCACGTGTAAGAAGTGTAAGGCTGTGGGTTTCAAGGATGTCCATTCAAGTCAAGGGACGCATAGAGACAAGTTTTCAAGAGATATTGGCCTTTGTGAGACATGGAAGTTGGGGGTAGGGTTATCTATAGAACTAAATTTAATGTTTACATACATACCAGCAGAATGATACAAATTTCCAGTAGACCCTGGATTTTCTTTTTCGTGATAATGTTTAAGCCACTAACTTTTAGGGACAATAAATAAAATCCCAGGAAGTAGATGTCTGGGGAGTGGGAGAAGGTAGATAGTATGAATTTAATCTAGTGTAAATAGACTAAGAACATAAAATTATTTCCAGACACTGGCTGAGTAACTATAATAACTACCAGTTGGGAGGTGGCTTACTATGTTTTTTATCTCTGTATAAAATTCCTGTATGTATTATGTATCACTGTGCTTTTCTTCTTTGACCCTTTACACACAAAATCTTTTAATGCCTCCTTTCTGTTTACCATTAACCTGAACTCCCACCTAGCAAGGCTAAGTAATTACTTCTTTCTCCTGAACATGGCGTCATTAAAATTTTATAGGTTATAAAAATCCTACATAGCCCTGTAAAAAATATGTGGCTAAGACTATAAGTATTGAAATTCTCATTGGGACTTAAAAGATATAGTTTAGATCCCTCTTAATGAGGGATTTGAATTTTTTAAATCACCAACATAAATATCAGTTTTAAAAGGAAAAAAAAATACCTCTCTAGCCTTCAGAATGTAAAATGACACATTAGGAGAATTCTCTCCTGTTAAATTAAGAAATCAACTATTTAAGATTTTCCTTCTCTTCACACTTTTGTGAGAGATGGAGCCCAGTCACAAGGTCTATATACATATAAGACATTTCAAGCACTAAATTGTAGGAAGATCTGTAAGAAATGTATTATGGTCCATGCACATAATACATGGTCTTCTCTATGTACAAGTAAGTATAAAACATGTACAATAATAAGTTAGAGATGCCACATCTCTACAAGTTCAGGCACACCTTGCAGATAGTGTGGGTTCAGTTCTAGACCATCTCAATAAATATCACAATAAGGTAAGTCACACAAATATTTTGATTTCCCAGTACATATAAAATTTATGTTTATACTATACTATAGTCTATTAATTGTGCAAAAGAATTATGCCTTAAAATATATAATCCTTAATTAAATGTGACACAGAGACACAAAGTGAGCATATGCCATTGGAAAATGGCACCAATAGACTTGGCTTGCTTGACATAAGTTACTGCAAACTTCAATTTGTAAAAAAAAAAAAAATCGGGCCTCCCCGGTGGCGCAGCGGTTGAGCGCTGGGTTGCGAAGCTGCCCGCAGCCTCTGAGGCGCCGGTTCAATCCCCGGCTGCTCCCCGGCCACCAGAGGAGGGTCCCACATGGCGCGCAGACCTCTCCTGCCGCCCGCTGCTCCCCTCAGCAGTGTACTTCGGTCCTTCTGCCTGCTCTGCTCCCCGCTCTGGCTCTGGTGAATTCTCTCACCCTCCCGCGCTTCTGACTGTACCCAGTGCTTGTATAAATAAATAAATAAATCTTTAAAAAAAAAAAAAAATCTGCAAAGCACAATACGACAAGTTATGCCTGTAATCTCCATTCTCAGAAAATGGAGGAAGCAAAACTTGAATGTCCCTTCTTAGAACTCCAGCTATTGGGGGTGGGGGGTGGGAAGTGGGGGGTGGGAAGGAGGGAGGGAGGGGAGGAGGGAGAGAGAGAGAGAGAGAGAGACACACACACACACACACACACACACACACACATACACATACACACACACACACACACACACACACACACACACTAGAAATTCCCCTGGGAATGGTCTGAGCACCTTGTCAGAGGCTATGTACTATAACAAAAAGTCACATGATTGGGTATGTGGGAAAATAAAGTAAGGTACTGTGAGAATAGACAATTCTTCAATAATAAACATAAACAATGTAGTACAGTTCTTCCAATATCTTACAATATACTTTTTTTTTATTATGGAAGAGGAATGAAGGGAAAAAAAAAAACACAAAACTTCTCCAAGTAGATCTTTGAGTAGAATAGTATTTTAAGATGGCAATTTTTTGTGTAGGATCTTAATTGATATTTGTAGCATAAAGTGACTTCTGGCCATGATAAAGAACCAGGGACCAAATTTACACTCCTTCCATTAGCAATTACAAAATAAGATAAAATATTTTAAACAACTATTTTCAGACACTGAAAATAAGTAGTTCAAGACTATACCTGAGAGAAGGAAAAGAGAAGAGTTATACAGTATTACCTCAATTTTCACACATTCCACAGCTTGGAACAGAGAAGGAATCCCAGGCAGTAACCACTGGTTTTGCTGACTTGCAATGACAGAGATTACACTTTGGAGAGGCTTACGTGGCTGGAATTTATGGGGCAGTTTTTCAGAGAAATGAAGCTATGTGGACAAGGGAACAATGAAGGGCACTTGAAATTCATTTAAAACTAAGATGAGCATGAGTAGGGTAAACTTGACACATCAGGAAGGAAGGAAGTAACAGGAAAGATATAATATGAACAATTTAGGAGATCACAGGGAACAATGAGCCATGGAAGTTTTTACCAACGAGAGTGAGTGTCCTTGTTGAACACTCGGGACATTTCAACAGAGAACCCAGAGGGTCATATCTTAATAATGTTGAAGAATACCAGGGAAAAAAATGACTCCACACCTACCCTAAAAAGCATTAAAAAAGAGACTTAAAATAATCAAACTCAACCAAGCTTAACTGTATGTCAAAAGAAAATCCAACATTCTTTATTCTTTAAATACAACTAAATCTAAGGATTCTACAATGTAACACTCAAAATGTCTAGCATACTCATGCAAAAATCTTTATTAAAGGAAAATATTTGAGTTACAAAAAAGTCTAACTTACAATCAAAACTACTAGATATGCCAAGAAGCTAAATCAGCTATTCTAACCATTACCCAAGTATTGAAAGAAAAAAACTAAGTGCTGTGAGAAAATATAAAAAAGGAGGTACAAAAAGGAATCAAATGAAACTTCTAGAAATGAAAAATACATGTTCTGAAATGAAATGGTCCCTGGATAGGAGTAATCGCATAATAGACACCATAGAAGAAGAGATCAGTTAGTTAGAAAACATGCCAGTTAAAATTATTCATATTGAAGAAAAGAAAGCTAAAAGAAAATTAATAGTCTCAGTAGCTCACAAATCTAAGAAATGCAACAAACTTCAAAAAGAATAAACCAAAACCAAGATATAATACAATTTCTAAAAATACTGATGAAAAGAAAATTATAAATGGAGTCAGAGAAAAGGAACATAATAAATACACATAAACAAAGCTCTGAATGGCAAATTTTCTATTAGAAACTAAGAAAAACAGGAGAAAAATGGAGACCCATCTTTGAAGTGCTGAAAGAAGAAACACTCAGCCTCTATTCAGGAAAAACTATCTTCCAAAAAATGAAGGTAAATGAAACTGTTCTGTCAAATAAATATTTAGAGAATTCATCACCAGTAATCATTCATTACAAGAAAAAAAATTAAAGTTCTTCAAGTTAAAGGAAAACAATACCAGTTAGAATTTGGATATAAACAAATGAATGAAAATCATTAAAATGGCAAATATGAGGGCAAATATAAAAGACCTTTTTTCTTTTTTTGTTTTTAAAAGATTACTTTATAGCAAAAATAATAGCAATGTACTGTGGTAATTAAAATATGTAGACTTAAAATGAATGAGAAAACAGCACAAAGGATGGGAGTCAGTACACAGAAGTATACTGTAAGATATACTGAGGAGTATATTGTCTGGAAGTACAATACACTCTTTTGTATAAAAGCAATGATGATAAGAGCAACTACTAAAGAGACAAAGAAGTATAACTAGTAAGAAATGGAATCAAAAATATTACTCAACATAAAAGTATGCAGAGAAAAAGGGAAAGCGAAATAAAGAATAAATGGAAAATTAACATATAGCGCTATATCCTACCATATAGATATTTCCTAAATTAATAGATTACTGATTACATTAAATATAAATGATCTAAACATCTAAACAAAGCATACATTTTCTTTAAAAATCTACTTTAAATATAAAGACACAGATTAGTTAAAGGTAATAGAATAGAATAAGAAATACCATGGGAACAGTAAAAACTAAATATAAGAGACTTGAAATAGCCACAATGATATCAGATAAAGTAGATTTCAGAACAAGTATACTACAGGATAACAAGGGACTTTTCATTATGATAAAGGACATTTGCATTCATTTAACAATTCTAAGTATAAATGCACTTAACAGAGCTTGTGTGTGTGTGTGTGTGTATGTGTGTATATATGGCAAAACTTGATAAAACTCAAAGAAAGAACATACAAATCCATAGTTATACTTAGAGATGAGAGTTCTTGCTGCAATTAATATAACAAATAGACAAAAATTGATAAGTATATGAAGATTTTAGAAGATCATTAGCCAATTTGACATAATTTTTACCTACAGGACCCATTATCCAATAACAGCAGAATGCACTTTTTCCTTGGTGCACATGAAACATTCACCAAAACATACCATGTGGGGCCTCCCCAGTGGCGCAGCGGTTGAGCGCTGGGTTGCGAAGCTGCCCGCAGCCTCTGCAGCGCCGGTTCGATCCCCGGCTGCTCCCCGGCCACAAGAGGAGGGTCCCACATGGCCTGCAGACCTCCCCTGCCGCCCGCTGCTCCCCTCAGCAGTGTATTTCGTCAGTCTACCTGCTCTGCTCCCTGCTCTGGCTCTGGTGAATTCTCTCACCCTCCCGCGCTTCTGACTGTACCCAGTGCTTGCATGTACAAACAAATAAATAAATAAATCTTTAAAAAAAAAAAAACATACCATGTGCTAACCTATAAAAACAACACATTTTCATTAGAAAAGCTCTTATGTATAAAGTCAATAACAAAGTTAGCTGAAAAAAATCACAAATACTGGGAAAATAAACAGCATACTTATAAATAACCCATTTGTCAAATAAGTACAAGGGAAATAATAAAACATGTGAATCACAAGAGAAATTAGAAATATTTAACTTTAATAAAAATTAAAAGAAATTAAAATTCGTGGAAACAACTAAAATGGTACTTAAGGAAATTTATAGTTTTAAAATTTTTTGTTAGAACAGAAAGGTCTAAATCAATAATCTAAGATTCTACTTAAGAATAAAGAAAATAAAAGAGCAAATTAAATCCAAACTAGGAAGAATAAAAGTAGATAAATTCAAAGAATCCAAAGTTGGTTTTCTGAAAGGTCAATAAACTTAATAAACATCTAGTAATACTGACCAACAACAGATAGAAAACACTAATTACTGACATCAGGATGCCACAGGCATTAAAAGAATAAGAGAAGAATATTACAAATTTATGTCAATAAATTAACAAGTTAGATAAAATAGACGTATTTTTAGAAACACCTAAAGTGCTAACACTTACTCAAGAAGAAATATTTTAGAACCTAAATTTCCCTCTACCAAAAATATTGAATGTGTGTTTTTAAACCTGATCACAAAGAAACTACAGCCCAAGAAACTCATAAGGAAGAAATGACAACAAATGTACTCAACTATGATATTGAGCAATACAGAACCCTTCACAATTCATGTTATAAGACCAGAATTATCCAGGAACCAAAGCCAAAAAAAAAAAAAAAAGACATTATAATAAAATAAAACTGTAAATAAACATATCCCTGAATATAGAAACAAAACTCCTTAACAAAATTTAAAAAATCAAGCCCAACAACATATCAAAAAGACAAAACACCATGACCAAGCGGTTTTTATCCTCAGAATGCAAGGTTAGTATCACTTCAAACATTAACCAATGTGCAAAAGAATGTAGCTGGACTTTTTTTTAAAAATCACCATTTGATTTATTTTTAAAAATCGAGATAACAATGATTCATAACACTGTGTGTGATTCAGAGGCATAGAATCACACCTCCTCAGACACATGTCCTTACCACACCCACAATCAAGTTCCTCCATAGTCTTCCAACTAAGAATATTGGGGCCTCTCCCCACTGTGTTTGTACCCTTCCCTTTCTTATAAACTCAATTCCATAGTTAGTTTTTTGAGTTAGACTTTTCATCATATATAAAAACTAGCTAAAAATGGGTCAAAGACTAAAATTTAAAACCCAAAACTATAAAACTCTTAAATAAAAACAAGGGCAAATCTTCAAGACTGAGGATTTGGCAGTGATTTCCTAATATGACACCAAAAGCATAAGCAATAGCAACAAAAAATTACATAAATGGGATTTCATAAAAATTTAAAATGTTTGTACATCAAAGGAAACCATCAAGAGAGTGAAAAGACAACCCACAGAATGAGAGAAAATATTGGAAAATCATATACATAATAAAGGCTGACTATCCAGAATATATGAAAAATTCTTACAACTCAACTCCATAAAGACAAACAACCTGATTATAAAAGGGGCAGAAGACTTAGATAGACATTTCTCAAAAAAAGAAATACAAGTAGCCAACAAGCATATTAGGGAAGTGAAATCAAAAGCACAATGTGAGACATCGCTTTACATCTACTGGGATAGCAATAACATAAAAAAGAAGAAATTGGAACCTTTATACATAGTTGATGGTGGGAATCTAAAATGGTGAAACAGCTATGGAAAACAGTTTGGCAGTTCCTCAAAAAGTTAAACACAGAGTTGCCTATATAACTCAGCAATTACAGTCCTTGGTATATATCCAAAAGAATTGACAATGATATCCAAACAAACACACACCAGAAAGTTCATAGCAGCACAAATCACAGTAGCCAAAAGGTGGACACAACCCAAATGCTCATCAACAAGTGGAGGGATAAACAAAACATGGTATATCTATACAACTGAATATTATTCAGCCATTAAAAAAAAAATGAAGTACTGACATATACTACAACATGAATGAACCTTGAAAGCATTATGGTAAGTGAAAAAGAGCCAAACACAAAGGTCACATATTACGATTCTATTTATATGAAATATCCAGAATAGGCAAATCCAGAGACAGAAAGCATATGAGTGGTTACCAGGGGCAAGGGAGAGGGGTAAATGGGGAGTGGCTGCTTAATATGCATCAGATTTTTTTTTGGAGTGATAAAAATATTCTGGAACTCGGTAACAGAGATGGTTGCATATATTGTAAACACTACTACATTATAAAGGTCAAAATGGTTAAAATGGTAAATTTTATGTTTTCACAATAAAGAAATCAATCAATATAATTTATCACTTCAACAGAATAATGGGAAAAAAATACCATCATCTTAACAATGGTAGGAAAAACATTTGACAAATTCACTATCTGTTCATTATAAGAACTCTCAATAAAGCAGTTATGGAAAGGAATTTTTTCAATCTGATAAAAAGTATTTATGTAAAACATACAGTAAGCATCACACAGTGAAAGACTGAATGCTTTCCCCATAGGATCAAGAACAAGGTACAGATACATACCATGACCATATCTGTACTGAAGACACTAGTCAGTACAAAAAAGATACTCTGATTGCAAAGGAAGGAGTAGAGTTTTTGATTATTCGCAAACAACATGATTGTGCTCATAAAAAATCCTAAGGATCCTACAAAAACAGCTACTAGATTACCAAGGAATAAACTTAACAAAGGAGGTGAGTGACCTGTCCAGGGAAATATACAAGACATTGTTAAAAGAAATAGAAGACACAAAGAAATGGATTGTGGATTAAAAGAATTTTAACAATGCCAAAATGTCCATCTTACCCAAAGCAATATACAGATTTAATGCAAACCCTATCAAAGTTTCAATGGCATTCTCCAAAGAAACAGAACGAACATTACTGAATATATGCAGCTGTAAATATGTAAGACCCCACATAACCAAAGCAATCCAAACAAAAAAAGAGAAGTAACTGTGCCAGACTTTAAACTACGCTAAAAAGTTATAATCAAAACAGGAACAAAAAAAAAAAAAAAAAAAAAAGGACACACAGATCAATGGAATAGAAATGAGAGCCCAGAAATAAACCCACATGTATATGGAAAATTAATCTATGACTAAGGAGCCAAAAACATACACTTGAACAAGGATAGCCTCTTCAATAAATGGTGTTGTTAAAAGCAACAACAAATGTTGGTGAGGATGCGGTGAAAAAGGAACTCTCCTATATTGCTGGTGGGAGTGCAAACTGGTCCAACCACAGTCCTAAAAATGGAGCTACCATACGATCTGGCAATTCCACTACTAGGGATCTACCCAAAGGACATAAAAACAGTGATTCAAAAGAGCACTGTACACCCATGTTTATTGCAGCACTATTTACAATAGGTAAAACCTGGAAACAGGGCCTCCCTGGTGGTGCAGGCAGTTGAGCGCAGCACTGTGAAGCTGTCCACATCCTCTGCAGCGCAGGTTCGATCCTGGCCAGGTGGGGAGAATCCCACATGGTGCAGCAGACCTCTCCTGTCTCGCCCACTGCTCCCCTCAGTAGTGTATTTCGTCAGTCTGCCTGTTCTATTCCCCGCTCTGTCTCTGGTGAATCCTCTCACCCTCCCATGCATCTGGCCTGTACCCCTGCTCTTGTATAAATAAAATAAATCTTTAAAAAAACAAACAAACTGGAAACAACCCAAATGCCCAAAAATAGATGACTGGATCAAGAAGATGTGGTATATATACACAATGGAATATTATTCAACCATCAAAAAAGATAAACTCATGCCATTCACAGCAATGTGGATGGAGCTAGTAGGAATTATGCTAGGTGAAATAAGCCAAAAGGAAAAAGAAAAATATCAGATGGTTTCACTTATAAGAGGAATACAGGGGAACCAAATAAGACATCAGTATAAAAATAATAATAATAACAGTACAAAACACAACAAAGCAAAAACAGACAATTATAAACCAAACAAACTGCAGGGGAGGAGGAGGGAGAGGGATCAGAGAGAGGAAGGGAAGAGCACAGGGGACTGAGGTGATGGTGCACGGGTGCCTTGGGGAAGGAAATTCTATGGGGACTCAATCTGAGGGGGTGGGGGAAGCAAATAGTGTCTAAAAAACGTAAAAAATGATAAATGTTAAAATAAAAAAATTTTTTTAAAATGGTATTGTTAAAAATGAAAAGCCTCATGCAAAGGAATGATAGTAGACCATGATCTCACACCATACACCAAAATCAATTGAAAATGGATCAAAGACTTGAATGTAAAACCTGAAACAGAAGAAAAAAACACAGGCAAAACTCTCCATAACACAGGCTTCAATGATGTCTTTGTGGATTTATCTCCAACAGTAAGAGAAACAAAAGATAATATAAACAATTAGGACTACATCACACTAAAAAAAAATTCTATACAGTGAAAGAAACTATCAATAAAATAAGAAGACACCCTACTAAATGAAAATATTTGCACATCATACATCTGTAAGGGACTAATGTCTAAGATCTACAAAAAACTCATGTAACCCAACAAAAAGAAAACAAAGAACCTGGTCAAAAATGGCAGAAGAGGTAAATTGACATTTCTCCAAAGGAGACACACAGATGGCAAACAGGCACTTGAAAAAATGCTCATCATCACTTATTATCAGGAAAATGCACATCAAAACCACAAGGAGATACCATCTCACACCTGTGAGAACAGCCCTTATTAAAAAGACTAAAACCAAGAAGTTTTGGGAAGGATGTGGAGAAAAGGGAACCCTCATACACTGTTGTTGGAAATGTTGACTGGTTCACATAGTATGAGGTTTCTCAAAACATTAAAAAATAGGCCTACCATATGATCCAGCAATTCCACTCTTAGGTATCTACCCAAACACACATATGCACTCCTGTGTTCACTGCAGCACTATTTACAATAGTCCAGTTAGGGATACAAGCTGAGTGCCCAAATACAGATGAGTAGATAAGATGTGGCATATATGCACACAAATGAAATGCTACTCAACTATTAAAAAAAATGAACTTTTGCCATCTGTGACAATATGGGATGGAACTGAAGGGGATAATACTAATTTGAAGTAAGTCTGCAGGAGAAAGACAAATAATACCGATGGTTTCACTTACATATGTAATACAGATAAAAAAAAATAAAGGGTCAGATGAAACCAAACCAATAACAAACCCAAGGAAACTGAGTGTGCAACTGAGGCTACAAGAGGAGAGGGAGAAAACACAATGGTGAAGAAGATGATGGGTGCCTTGGTGGAGGGTGTGGTGTGAGGACATGCTTCTGAGGACGTGTGATCCTATGCCTCTAAATCACATACAATGTTGTAAACCAATGTTACCTCAATAAAAGAAAAGAACTACAAAGAAAAAAACCCAAATGAATAACAAACTGTAGAAATCTGACTGAAGAACTGAGGCTACCAGGGAGGGAGGGAGAAGAGGGAGAGCAAAGTAAGCAGGGAACTCAGTGGACCAATGAGAAGGCCTATGGGTGGCTTCGTGGTAGGTGTGGTGTGGTATGGTATGGTAGCATACACCTGCAGGGTGTGATTCTACACTTGTGAATCATATACAGTGTCGTGAACCACCATTACCTCAATAAAAATAAAGGTACTAGAACCAATAAATGAATTCACCAAAGTCACAGGTTACAAGGTCAATAAATTAAAATCAATTGTATTCTATATACTAAATGAACAACTGAAAACTGAGAATTTTTTAGAAAACTGGAATTTAAAATAAACTTTACAATGATCTTCAAAAGCATCAAAAATTCGATCTAAATCATCACACTGAAAGCTATAAAACATGGCTAAGAGAAATTAAAATAGTCAAATATATTGGAAAACAGTGTGAAAGTTTCTTACTAAATATGTGTGCACTCTCTCTCTTTCTCTCTCTCTTTCTCTCTGTATCTTATATCAGAAAACTCAAGACTCAATATTACTACGATGTTCATTTTTTCCCAGTTGATCTATAGATTTAATACAATTCCATCAAAACTCTAGGAGGGCTTTCTATGGAAATTGGCAACATGATGCTAAAATTTATGTATAAATGCAAAAAACCTAGAGTAATCAAATTAATTTTGAAAAAGATGAATAAAGTTGAATGGCAAACAATATTTGACTTTAAAATTTAATATAAAGCTACGGTAATCAAGCCAGTGGTATTGGAGTAAGAACAGATAAATAGATCAATGGAACAAAACGGTGTTCATAAATAAATTCTTATTTTTAGGGCCAATTAATTTTCAATGAAAGTGCCAGGATAATTCAATGTAGAAAGTATACTCTCTTCAACAAATGGTGGTAGAAGGAATGGATCCCCAAATGCAAAAACAAAACAACCCTCAACCCATACCTTACACTATATACAAAAATTAACTTGAAGTGAGTCAACAATTTTTAAAAAAAGCTACAATTGAGAAGACTATAGAAGTAAATATAAAAGAAAATCTCTGCAAACTTGGAGTAGGCAAATATTTCTTAGAAAGAATATAAAAAGCATATACTAATTAAAAGAATCTTGTTAAATTAGAATTCATCAAAATTTTAAGTCTGTTCTTTTAAAGATAACTTTAAGAAGCTGTCTACAAAAGATAACTTTGTAGAGTGATCTACAATAAAAAGGGAAATCATAGACTGGAAGAAATAATACATATTCAAAGACTTGAATATATAAGGAATTCTTATAGTCAGCAATCAGAACACTCAATTAAAATGTGGGCAAAAAAGCTAAAACAGACAAGTCACAATAAAAGACATTAAAATGGCCAGCAAGCACATGAAAAAAATTCTCAGTATCATCATCAGTCATTAGTGAAATGCCAATAAAACCACAACAGGATATCACTATACAGCCACTAAAATGACTAAAATGCAAAAGACTGACAATACCAAGCATTACAAAGACGTGGAGCAACTGGAATTCTCATGCATTGCTGATGGGAACATAAATTGGTACAACCACTTTTGGAAATCTGATAGTTTCTTAATAAACATATACTTACCATACAACCATGAAATTTCACATCTAGGCATTTGAAGAGAAAAAAAAAAAACAAAAAACACACACACACACCCCCAATGGCTTGCTCATTGCAGCTTACTAAGAAAGAGTCCCCAATCTAGAAACAATCCTAATGTTCATTAGCAGGTGAATAAATAAATGTGGCACACCATAAAATGGAACTCTACTTAATGATAAAAATCTGACAAATTACTGACACACATAGCAGCATGGATGAATCTCAAAATCATTATAGTGGATGAAAGAAGTCAGACACAAGAAACTGTGCTATAAAATTTATAAATTTATAAAAACTGTGTTATAAAACTCTAAAAGAGTCCAATCTAATCTATTGGAATAAAAAGAAGGGATCCAAGGTAGGGGCTGACAATTGACAAGGAGGGAGAACAAGACGACAGAACTTTTCCCTACCTACATTGTGGTAGTGATTCCATGGGCATATTATGTGATTACATACTTAGTAATTACAAATTTATCAAAAGTATGTTTTAAAGGTATATATTTTATTATATATAAATTATACCTCAATAATGTTGATTATTTTAAGATATGCATTATTTACCTGATGTTATAGACTGAAATGTGTCCCCCTGCTTCCAAAATTAGGTTGCAGTCTTACCGCTGATGTGACTATATTTGGAGACTGGGCCTTTAGGAGAGTAATTAAGGTTAAGTGAGGTTAAAAGGATGGGCTTAATCCAACATGAATGGTGTCCTTAAAAGAAGAGATACTACAGAGCTTGCTGAACACACAGAAAAAAAGCCATGTGAAGACACAACCAAAGATGGCCTTGGGGCCTCCCTGGTGGCGCAAGGGTTAAGACGCAACCTATGAAGCAATCTGCAGCCTCTGCAGCACAAGTTCGTTCCCCAGCCTTCCAAGGAGCCACCCACATGGCGCAGCAGACCTCTCCTGACTCGCCCACTACTCTCCTCAGCAGTGTACTTCGGTCAATCAGCCTGTTCTGCTCCCCACTCTGTTCTGGTGAATCCTCTTACCACCACTGCCCCACCCCCACCCCACACCTCTGGCCTGTATCCCAGCTCTTGTATGCATAAATAAATAAATCTTAAAAAAAAAAAGCAGCCTCTACAAGTAGGGGAAAAAGACCTCATAGAAACCAACAGTGACAGCACCTGATCTTGGATTTTCAGTCTTCAGCACTATCAAAAATAAGTATCTGCTTTTTTAGTCAACCAGTTATGCTATTTTGTTATGGCAATCCAAGTCAACCAATACACTAGAGCATCAAGCAGAAGAAATTATAAACTCATCATTCCTTACTAATATTATTCTTGAGCCTATTTTATCATTAGTCAATTAAAGTTTCTCTAGAATATGTAATGACAGGATAGCAGTTATTTTAATTCTGTAGAAGTCCTTCACTGGCAGATCAGGCAGCAGTTTCATATGTTAGACCCAAAGTGATGATGGGAACACAACTCTTAGACCTGGAAAAGCAATCATTGAAACCAGACAGACATTGTTAGGGCCAAATGAAAGGAAGATCACAGAGCACCTCCGTTACACCCCAATTATGTGTCAGATCAGATACAAGTGAAAGAATGCTTTCTCTTGGCTTTTTGTTGAGTCTTTCTTGGCACAGGCACCAAAACCATGGATTGTAGATTTCTCTCTTTTTTCTATCATTTCATTTATCAGATAAATGTCTGTAACCAATGATTCTACTGGTTTTCATCTTTCCACCAATTATGGTTTATTTATCTAGAGCAACAAACTATGACCCATCCCTGTCCTTTAAAACTATCTTAGGTTCATGCAGAGGTGGGTTATGAGGAAGCGTTTCCAGGGGCAGGTGGAATGTTGACCGTGGCAGTTTTAGAAGAAATGTTGCAAGCAACATCTGGCCTTAGAACTCCCTTGAAGATCTTTTCTTCCAGGGAAACCAAAGGGCACAATAGGATTCAAGAACCAAGTCAGGCCACAATCACTCCTAATAATCAACCCAGGCCATCACAGTCAATTCAGGAAGAAAAATCATGAGATGTTGAACAAAGGACAGGAACCAGGTGACAAGCCTGACCAATAGAGTAATTACAAAATCACTCACTATGTTAGTGCTGGAAGGGGGCTTAGAGATCCTATAGTCTCTCTCAGCTCACGTCCCATCTGCAAATCCTGTTAGGTCCGCTTACAAAACAGGTTCAGAATCTGACCATTTTTCACCATCTTCATTGCCATCCTACTGGTCTAAGTCACCAACACCTCTTGCCTAGATGATGATGCTACCTAATAGATCTCCCCACTTCATCCTGGCTCCCCTTAGGCTATTCTCAACAAAGCAGTCAGATTCCATTACTCTCATCAGCTCAGAGTCTTTATAGCAGACAAGGCCTTCAATTTCCACCATGAACTCTATGCCCACAGCTTCCACTACCCTCCCTGGCTTACACTCTCCTTCTTCACTGGTTTCATTGCTGCACCCTGGCCATATGGACACGCTCCTCAGGGCCTTTGTACCTGCCACTCTTCCTGATTAGAATATGCTCCCAACTATCGACATCACTGCCTACTTACCTCAGACCTCTGTCTTAGACTCTTTCAGGAAGCCCTTTTCTGACACCCTATTTAACAGGGCAACATTCCCCAAGCCATCTCAGTGTCCTTGTTGCACTCTGCTGCTTTATTTCTTCCCCATCTTTCCCTCTTTTCTCCACAGTATATACCCTACCCTCCCTCCCTACCCTACCCTCCCTCCCTACCTCTCTCCTCCCTACCTCTCTCCTTTCCTTCATTCATTAACATCTCCACCACCAGCAGGTAAACTCCAAGGGACAAAAACTCTCTCTGGCATATTTCTCAGGCACATGGTGGATGCTCAGTAATTACTGTGGTATGACACCAGAAACCTGCTCCCTCTACACAAGAGAATCAGAGGAGAAAGGCAACCATCCTCTGCTGCCTTCACCCTCCCCTGCTGCTCACAGCACTCACTGACCTTCAGATCTCTCATAGACAGAGACAGAGAAAAGTCCTGCAGACTGAGCAACTGTCTTTAAAGGCAGGGCTTTGGAAGGAACAGGAAGGTCAGCTACACCTGGGCCAAGGCAAGAGGCCATCCCAGCAGGGCCTGTAAGGCAGGTGGGCGGATACCACAGTGTCCCTTGGCATTTCCCCTCCTATGCTCCTCCTGAGGGTTATACGTCACACCGTCAACAATGTAGTGACGGAATTGAGACAGTACAACAAAATATTGATTCTCCGGGCTCTCAGGCACTCATGCAGGACCAGGGCACACATGAGCCTTGTCCACTAACCCCGGTGTCCCAGACAATGTTACCATTGTTCTGTGCGTGCTGTGCTGTGAAAGGGTTGGACCCAATGCTTTACACTTCCTCCAAGCAACCATCCCCTCCACTCCTTCCATCTTCTCCTACATTCCTGCTTACTTCCTCTTGTGCAAGCCCTGCAGCCACAGGATCCCTTCTGGTGCTGCAAAGATTGGTGGGTGAGCTATGGCCTTTCCAACAGAATTTATTTCCACAACATGAATGACAACTTGCATGCCATATTAAAAGATCTGAAATGCCCTTCCTTAAATGGAAAAACCTGCTCAATAAAAGACAGATGGTGAAAATATTTCAGTGGCCATTGTCCCTCTGAAAAATGCTATTCTGGGATAAAACTTGAGTTCCTCCTCAGTGAGACATGAAAATGTGTATTGCAAAATGATGCTCTTCAGGCAGAAATGCTATTCAATGGGTTGTGTGACAAAGATACTCAAAGTAAATGTTTTGTCTATTATTTATCTCAATATTGCTAATATCCATACATCACCAGTCAGGCAAGGATCTAGACCTCCTCAGCTTTCTAAATCACTCTTAGGATACCAAGAGGATCTTTTGTGCAGTTTTCCAGAGTAGATTTGATGAATGTTCCTTAAGAATTTTAATTTTCCTCTTTATATCCCATTCCATTGCAAAGAAAATGGTCTTGAGTTTTCCTTTTAAAGGTGCTGAATGGAATGGGAAAACAGATCCTAAAAATTCAGAACATTTGTTTTCCTATTAACTGTGAATCATGGGGCTCCCCTGGTGGTGCAGGCAGTTGAGCGAGCGCTGCACTGTGAAGCTGTCCACAGCTTCTGCAGCGCCAGTTCGATCCCGGCCGTCTGGCAAGGGTCCCACATGGCACAGCAGACCTCTCCTGTCTCGCCCGCTGCTCCCCTCAGCAGTGTATTTCATCAGTCTGCCTGTTCTGTTCCCCACTCTGTCTCTGGTGAATCCTCTCACCCTCCCGTGTATCTGGCCTGTACCCCGGTTCTTGTATAAATACATAAATCTTTAAAACAAAAAACAAAACAACAACAAAAATGTATCAATCATGGCTCCCAACATATGTACAAAGGTAAAGGTAATCTTAATCCACTTATGAGGTCACTCTCATAGCATGAGTGACCTAAATACTTTCTTAGTCATGTTCTCCAGAGATCTTACTCAGGAGGAGTAACGGTTATGATGGAATATATTGGCTGGTCATGAGTGTTAGAGAATTGGTTTTCATCTGTTTATACCTTAATTTATTTTCCTTAGACTTCTAGGGAAAACTCTGAAAACTCAAAGATCAGAGCCAGGGCTGGAACCAGGGTAAAGAGAGCATGGCACTGAGACCGCAGTTATACCCTCCATGCTGCACTGGTGGGCCTCCTTAAATTTTGCACCAAGGCTCCTCCTCCAAAGAAGGCATTCACCCTCTGGTGTCTCACCAATCTGGAAAGGTTCAGGCTCAGTAAACAAGGGACAAGGGATGTACCCTGTGGTGTAGACAGAGGAGAGCAGTCTGCTGGGGAGACAGGAGACTTGGATTCCAGTTTCCTCTTTGCCACTTTTGCCATACTCTTCAAACCTAAGACCCCTTGCATTGTTCAAAATACCGCTAAGAAAAAAGATGCTCCCCATTAAACTATGACATAACAGTTTAATGATGGGCCTACAGGTACAAGAATTGGTCCCACTGTTTCTCACGGTTTGCGTTTTTTCATCTCTACTGGGGAATTAGGTGATTTCTCCTGTCTTTAGGTCAGTGACTTGACATGTGATAAATAATCCTTTGCACATATCTCAGTAACAAAACATAAATCTCACTTTATGTACTTGTGGGTATCTTTTTCTTTATTAACAGCACTTGGCAGAGCTTTTGCAAAAAAACAAACAAAAGAAAACTGAAATTGCGTCATTCCTCCTTGACAAATATTTGCTTTGTCAATATCAAATTTATACCCATGCTCTATTTCCTTGACTCTCTGTGTAATAATTGTGTAAACAGTAACTTTATGTTTCAATGCCAATTACAGTGTAACCTTTTTGAAGTCACCTTAATCAGCAATTAAACTCAACACATTGTACTATCAACTGTGCCCCTGCCTCAAATAAAAAGTTGAAAATATCAAAAGCTAAAACTGGGGATACACATTCACAAGCAATGTCAAGTACATCACAGCCACTGCTAGTCAAGAGCAATTTGTAAGATGCTGCCCCACCAGCAGTGGCAGTCACAGATTCAGACTCGTAATTAAGTCACAAGACACACTTGGCTTTAATCTAGCACTGCCTTAACTCAGTATTATAGTAGGAGACAGTGTGGAAATGCAATGTGAGCAGTCTGTGGGAAGTCTGTTGTCTTGCGGGAAAGCCCGTAACTACCCACCACATAGAATCTTGGCTTCCTCCCCCACAAGGGTCCACAGATTTGCACAGTGGCTAGGGATGAGGTGGATGGTCACCTGACCTGGAGAAGCGACCACCTTGGTTTCCTACTGGCCTCTGTATGGCTCCAGGTCTCCAAGCTCAAAGCCATATGACAACTCCAAGTTCTCCCAGTCCTGGTGCAGTCCCAGGAATCTAGAGTTTCATAATAATCAAAACAGGTCATTCTCCTGCTCCCAGCCCTGCCCCAGTATAATGCAATTCACATTTATCTTAACTCCTGTTTCCAGGGAAGAGATGCTGTGAGAAGTAGGTCTGCTGCACTCTTCCAGGCAGGTTAATGGGAAAAGGTTCCAAGTCTAACTCTCAGATGCCATTGACTGCAAACCACACCCTGATTTCTGAGTTATTAAAAAAGGAAAAAGGGCATCTTAGAAATACTAAAATGCTACTTTTATACATCACTTTAACTGCCAACTCTAGCTGCCTCAAATGAAGTGGGGATGAAAATTTTAAGAGGCTATTTAAAGGGGTAGTCTCTTGCGGTCCTTTTTGGTTCTCAAATTGAATTGTGAACCTCTGCTTTATAGTGCTGAACTGTTGGGGCTTTAAAAGGATCATGCAATTACTATCAGACTAAGCAATATTTGCCTCCCTGGAGAGCTCAAGCAGCAGAGCCTCTGGGTCTGTGCCCCTGAGGCATGTTCTGGCCCACAGTACTCTGGGCCCAAAGCATCCTTGAGATTATGAAGTCTCAGAGTATATCATTTTGATTCCCTGTATATTCCAAGCACTTTATACACATTACCTCATTTAATTGCCACAATAACCTTGTGAGATAAAGACTACTTTTCCCCATTTACAGATGAGGAAACACTGCTGGTAAGTAGTGGAACTGGGATTCGAACCCAGGCAGTCTGTTCAGGTTTCCTGCTCTTAACCACCATGCTTATCTACTCTTACCTACACTCACTCATCCTGCCTCACATTAGACTCAATACCATTAATAAAAGGTTATCTAGTACAAGTAGTAATGCTGCACCTCTTTAAATAACACCCAGGGAATTCAGAAAATGATACTTTCTGTTAACCAGTGGGGGAGGAGAGTTGGGTAGAGAGGGGATGTGAAGAGGGAGATGACTCCATAAAGCACCTTCAGAAACATACTAGCCTCCTCAAATAAAAACAGAGTAATTATACCTCAGTATGTGTGTTAGGGGGAAAGGATGTCCTGAGCTAATCCCATACAGGCTTTGTGGACCCCATCCCCACTCCAGACTAAAGCCATCAGGACATTGGGAAAGACAAATCCCATCACCACCAAAGGGAGGGTGGCTGGGACCTGAGGGTGGAGTTGGGCAGCCAGGTTGGATATAAAAACCAAACACGTGGGCCTTGGGGGGGCTCGCTGTCTCTCGCCTCCTGGCTACACAGCTCCTGGCTCGCGGCCAGCTCTCAGAGCGCCATTTTGGGATTCCTGATCGGCGGATCGGGTAGGACTCATTTAAAACTTTGTCTCCCACTTTTCTCCCTGAGCTGTACATTTCCTCATTTCCCCTTCCCTTGTAAATAAACCTTTTATTAACCTTTCACGTGTGCCTGCAGCAGAGCATTGATAAGTCCTTTTAAGCGCGCGGGTGAGGACCCACAGTCAGGCACCCCGTTTTGTATCGGGGTTGCTCTACAACATGTGCTATCTGATAAAGACAGTGTGTTATGGGCTGAACTGTTTATTCCCAAACTTCATAGGTTGAAGTCCTTGACTGAATACCTCAGAATGTAACTGTATTTGGAGAGAGGGTCTTTTAAGAACTAACATTAAATGAGGTCATGAGGGTGGGCTCTAGTCCAGTAAGTCTGGTGCCTTCATAAAAGAGATTAGGGCACAGTCATAGAGGGAAGACCCAGTAAAGTTGCAGGGAGAAGATGGTAAAGAGTAGTTACCCCCAAATGCATTTCTTTGGCATGAGGATTCTTTTGAGCTGATTTATTTTTAAAAAAGTGCAGACAGGAAAAGTCCTAAAACCAGAATACAAGTTCCCCTTCTGTAAGAGAGTTTTACATTAGAAAGGGGACCTGTCCCAGGAAGACAATTATTACCAGAGATCACTTCTTCACACTTACCTGCATGGCAAGTTAAGTTTGCTTACCAAAGATCTCCTTTCCTCACCCTCCCAGGAATTGTCTTGCACCCTTTCAAGTTCAGACTACTATCACTTTCCTTAGGCCAGGGTGGTACATAAGCTTCAACTGACTGGCTGCCTTTTGAGTCTCATATCTTTGTGGGATTCCCATAAGGAAGTAAATTTTTTCCTTCCTGCAAATCTGTCTTTTATTACAGAGTGGTCTGGTGAAGAACCTAGAAGCGCAGAGGGAAAATTATTTTTCCTCCCCTACCATGGCCATCTACAGGTCAAAGGGAGAGACCCTCAGAAGAAACTAGGATTGCCTGCTGACATCCTGACCTTGGCCTTCCAGATTCCAGAACTGTGAGGAAGTAAATTTCTGTTGTGCAAGCCACCCAGTCTGTGGTACTTTGTCAAGGCAACGCAAGAAACTAAAACTTAGTGCAATGTATGTCCGACACCATTAACTTTATAAAGACAGAAAAACATGTGTAAGGGTGAGGTCCATGTAACTAATTCTGACCAAAGGACTTTAAATGAAAGAAAATGCTTCATTCCTGGGCCAGCCATTTAAGAGGTGGTGTTAATTCTCCACACTCTACTCCACTACCCTGGGACCATAGGATTGACACGTTCTAGACGGTGAGGCATAAGAAGGCAGAGTTTCCTGAGTGACACAGAGTTTCCTGTGTGGGACAGGGCACTTGGCAAACTTGCTTTGGACATATAATGTGAGTGAGAAACCGTATTTTTTAAATCATGGAAGTTTCAGGGCTATTTTGTGACTGCCATATAGACTAGCTTCATCTTACATACAAATCTACCCCAAATTAGCTAGGGTACCAAAACCATAAATTTCAGGAGTTCATGTGCCATTAGGTGAAACCATATTTAACTTCTGGTTTTATAGGTTAAAAAGTGGTCAAATGTGAACAATTTCATTTGTTCTATATCTTATAGGACATATTTGCAGAAAAGATCTTGACAGCCAACAAGTCCCACCATCACTAGTGTGCAAAATATATATCTAAGATTCATTCAGATTTATTGATTTACCAAAAGCCCAAAACCATGTTAGCAGGAAAACTGAACCCCAAACTGGAAGTGATACTTCTTTTTATGAGGGCAAGTTGGTAAAATCTATTGAAAAGTACATATCAAATAATAACCATGCTTTTTCATATAGTAATTTCACTCCTTGGAGTTGATTCACCAGAAATACCTGAACAGGTGTGCAGAAATAAATAAATGAGAAATCCCACTATGGTAGCACTCTACTTGATTGGAAAACATATAAATAAATCCAAAGGCCCAGTCATGGGAAATTGGTTAAAAAAAAATATAGCACATCCATCCCTCTGTAGTCAGATTTTTACAATTAAAAACAAAAATGTAAACTACTTTGCTCTTATGAAAATATACCCAATCATACTGATAAGAGCAAGAAAGTATAAACAGAATGACCATTCATAAAGAGTTATTAATCTCATACACTGCAAGTGTATGAAGTACCTGACACTTAGTAGGTTGTTAGTGCTTGGATCATGATAAGTAATTCCAAGTAGCTGTGTTAGGGGGAAAGGATGTCCTGAGCTAATCCCATACAGGCTTTGTGGACCCCACCCCCACTCCAGACTAAAGCCATCAGGACATTGGGAAAGACAAATCCCATCACCACCAAGGGGAGGGTGGCTGGGACCTGAGGGTGGAGTTGGGCAGCCAGGTTGGATATAAAAACCAAACACGTGGGCCTTGCTCGCTCTCGGGCTCGCGATCGCTCGCCTCCTGGCTTCACCGCTCCTGGCTGGCGGCCAACTCTGAGAGCGCCATTTTGCGATTCCTGATCGGCGGATCGGGTAGGACGCATTTAAAACTTTGTCTCCCACTTTTCTCCCTGAGCTGTACATTTCCTCATTTCCCTTTCCGTTGTAAATAAACCTTTTATTAACCTTTCACATGTGCCTGCAGTAGAGCATTGATAAGTCCTTTTAAGCGCGCGGGTGAGGACCCACAGTCAGGCACCCCGTTTTGTATCGGGGTTGCTCTACAACAGTTTGGCGCCCAGCGTGGTTTCCAAGTTACACCCGCGGTTGACCAGCCCAAAGTAACATTCCTTGCGTTGGTCACCATAAGCGCACTAGTTCCGCAGGACTAGCAGTATAATATTTGTCTCTAGTCCTGAAAAGTCTGTTTTTTTCCCTGTGCGTACAGCCCTTGTGGGTGCGTTTTGACTCAAATATGGCCTCAACCATGAGCCTATACAGTTTCATCCCTAGCCTGAGTTCTTTCAGTTTCCTTCCGGCCTTGAATTTGAGCAGCCTTCTTCCATTAAATATCACCACCAGTTTCATTAATATAAATAATTTGATGAAGCCTGGTGTATGGCATGTGATTTTACTATTGTATACATACATGGGTGGTTTACAAGCCATCCCTTTACAGACTGTGCTTCTGGGTGGTTTTTTGGTAATATGTGTAAGCGCAGTTTGCTACATTCTTGTTTCTGTGAGAGGTAGAAGTTCTACTTCACATACTGAGAATGTGCAACAACAAAATCGGACTTTTGAGTCAGCTTTTAAAGGTATGCAGGACCAGATGCAGGCCGCCCTCCATAAATTAGATATGGCGGAGGCGAAGGCTAGGCTAATGGTGCAGAGAAAGGATAGACCTTCCCCTTTCCATGAGGACAGCCAGCGAGCAGAGTTAGAAGAGGAGGAGCATCATATTTTAAATACTTTAAATACACGAGGACAAAATCCTCTTCCACGTGACAAAGCCCCTCCCGTGCAGACCCCTGAGGCTGCACAGCCTCCACTGCCCTCTGGGGAGGACACTAAAATGGCGTCCCCTCCCCACACTAGACTCGGCACCCATTTTGGCAGGAAGGATCAACCTGAGGCAGGGCAGTTTCCCCTTCGCCAGATGCCAATGGGTGGCTTAAATGAACATGGGAGACCTGCTGGATACTTTTGGTCGCACCATCCGTTCAGTACTGCGGACCTCCTAAATTGGAGGAGCTCTGTTCCCTCGTACCGGCAGGCTCCTCAGAGGATGGCGAACTTGTTTGCCTCTATCTTTGTCTCCCACCGCCCTAACTGGGCAGATATACAGTCCATGCTGCATACTTTATTAACGCTGGATGAGCAGAGGATGGTATTCAGGAAAGCCAGGGAGGGGGCTGACCGTCTCCACCGACAGGATAGGCAGTCCCCAGAGCCGGAGGTTGTTGTCCCAGAGAGAGATCCTGGATGGGACCCTAACAATGGAGGAACGGCGATGTTGGATCTCTATAAAAAATGCTTATTGGTAGGACTGAAGCAGGGGATCCCCAAACAAAAAAACTTTAACAAAATATTGGAACTCGAGCAAGGAGCTAATGAGGATCTGTCAGAGTTCCTTGAGAGGATTATTCAAACTTACACTAACCACACGGACATAAACCCAGATGCCCCAGAAAATGCTCGTCTGATCACTACGGCTTTCATTACCCATAGTGCCCCAGACATAAAGAAAAAGTTAGCTAAGGTGGACGGCGTCACTGAGATGAGTCCGTCCCAGGTAGTGGACCTGGCATTCAGGGTTTATAATAATAGAGAGCACAGGAGACCGAAACCTGCGACTGTTTTTTCACAAAGAGAACACAGAACAGGGTTTCAAGGAAACAATAATGGACAGAGACGTGAACCCCTAGGAAGAAATCAGTGTGCTTTCTGTAGGGAAGAGGGACATTGGAAGTACAGTTGTCCCAGGTTACAGGGAAGCGGCAGACGCAATAATTATAGAAGGCAGGATAGAAGACAGAGAACCCCAAGACATGATGATTCACGTAGGGGTTACAGGAGGGAATATAGAAGGAGCACACAGAACCAGGAACCAAGGAGAGAGGAAAGAAGACAAATGTTAGCACAGAGTGGAGGCTCAGATGATCACAGGGAATACAGACAGAGAAGGAATCGAGAGCCCAGTACAGAGGACAGGAGACAAATGACAGCACAGGGTAGAGCCTCAGGTGAAGATAGGAGGGAATACAGACAGAGTAGAAGGAATCTAGAACCAAGTGCAGAGGAGAGGAGACAGATGATAGTTCATGGAGAAAGTTCAGATGCAGAATAGGGGTGCCCGGGGGCTCCACTAGATCTAGAGAAGCCCATTAGAATAACCCTCTCAGAGCCCGGGTAACCCTCGCTGTGGGGGATCGTCTGATTGATTTCTTGGTGGACACTGGAGCAACATACTCAGTTTTGAATTCGAAATTAACTAAAATGAGCAAAAAGACTGCAGCAGTCATTGGGGTTACAGGGAAGTCACAACAGACACCCTTCCTGCAACCTTTGGAGTGCTGGCTAGGCACCACACAGCTCCAGCACAGCTTCCTATACATGGAAGAGTGTCCAATCCCTCTCCTTGGTCGTGACCTTTTAAGTAAGCTCAACGCACGAATTATATTCTCACCAAAACATCAGAGGCTTCACCTACAGGTGCCTCCAGAGCATGCTTTGCGGTTCCAGATGTTACTTACTCAAGATGTTCCACCAAAAGGTGAAATTTTACCTCCAGAAATTGTTGAAAGAGTAAGTAAATGGGTATGGGCTGATGGAACCCCAGGACGTGCGAAAAATGCGGAGCCTGTAAAAATAGAAGTGATAGAGGGGAGCAGACCCCGAGGAGGAAGCAATACCCTTAAAAGAGGAGGCCTTGAGGGGAATTGAGCCAGTATTGAAAAGGTTCCTTCAATCTGGACTCATTCGGCCCTGTCGCTCACCGTATAACACTCCGATTCTGCCAGTGAAGAAACCCCATACAGGCGAGTACCGTTTTGTCCAAGATTTAAGGGCCATTAATGACATTGTTCGGGATTTACATCCCACTGTGCCTAATCCCTACACCTTATTAACTGCCATACCTGGTGACTTTGGGTGGTTTTCGGTATTAGACCTGAAGGATGCCTTTTTCTGTATCCCAATAGATGTCCAGGATCAACCGCTTTTTGCCTTCGAGTGGCAAGACCCTAAGTCCAAGAGCACTCTCCAGTATTGCTGGACTGTGCTTCCACAGGGGTTTAAGAACTCCCCAACTATTTTTGGGGAAATACTGGCCAGGGATCTCAGGAAGGTTCAATTAAACCAGGGCGTCTTGTTGCAATACGTAGATGATTTATTGATTGCAAGTCCAGACTACAAATCTTGTCTGGAAAATACCATAGTGGTACTGAACCACCTGGCAGAATGTGGCTATAAGGTGTCACCCAAAAGGCACAGATCTGTAAACAAACGGTGACGTATTTGGGGTTTGAAATTAGGAAAGGCAGACGGAGCTTGATGACAGAAAGGAAACAAGTAATTTCAGCCCTTAAAGTCCCCAGCAACCGGCGACAGTTGCGTGGATTTTTGGGTATGGCTGGGTTTTGCAGGATTTGGATTCCTAACTTTGGATTAATAGCAAAACCCTTGTACGATGCTCTCAAAGGCCTGGACTCTGAACCTTTGTCTTGGACCTCAGAATGTCAAAAGGCCTTTGAAGAAATAAAAGTAAAGTTGATTTCAGCACCAGCATTAGGGCTTCCAGATCTTAGGAAGCCATTCAAACTTTATGTACATGAGAGACAGGGTGTTGGCCTTGGAGTACTAATCCAATTGTTGGGACCAGAAATGCAGCCCGTTGCATATCTGTCCAAACAATTGGACCACACCACTAAGGGATGGCCTCCATGTTTGCGTGCTGTGGCTGCCACTTGTGACCTCCTACATGAGGCAGAGAAGTTTACATTGGGTCAGCCCATCACTGTGTGTGTGCCACATCAGGTCTTGACATTGCTGGAGCAGAAGGGTGGACTTTGGTTGACTGCCGGGCGAATGGGAAAATATCAAGCAGCTCTGTTAGACAATCCTAATGTGAAGCTGCAGGTTTCTAACTCCCTGAATCCCGCCACACTGCTTCCAAGCAATGCAGATGGACCTGATGATGACACTTTAATCCACAATTGTTTAGAAACCATAGACACAGTGTATGCTAGCCGACCAGATCTAACTGACCAGCCTCTGCCAGACCCAGAGTGGGAGCTATTTACAGATGGCAGCAGCTTCATGGACCAAGGCCGTCGATGTGCTGGATATGCAGTGGTGACGCTCCAGAACACCGTGGAGGCCAAGGCTCTTCCGGCAGGTACATCAGCGCAAAAAGCTGAATTAATAGCCCTGACCCGTGCATTGGAACTCTCGAAAGGTAAAAGAGTCAATATATTTACCGACTCCAAGTACTCTTTTATGATTCTCCACATGCATGGGGCCATTTGGAAGGAGCGGGGACTTCTTACTGCCAGTAACAAGGACGTCAAACATCCATTAGAAATCCTGGCCCTGTTAAAGGCAGTAGCTTTACCATCAGCTGTTGCCGTGATGCATTGTCCTGGCCACCAAAAGGGTGGGTCTGACATGGCAAAGGGCAACAGGGCAGCCGATCGGGTGGCTAAGGTCGCTGCCCGTTCTGCCCATTCTGCCCTCCAGGGTGCACTCATCCCTCTTGTGGACCTGACTCAGTATGCTCCTGAATACACCGAGCGGGATGAGGAGAGAGCTCGTGCATGGGGATTTACTGAGTTTGATCCCAGCTCTACTTGGAGAGTAAACTCTCATGGGATGATCCTCCTCCCGGAGGCCCTGGTGTACCCGGTGCTAAAACATCTTCACAAGGGATCTCACTATGGGAGAGATGCCTTATTAGAAACAGTGCGCCCATATTTGAAGGGCCCGTATTTACACAAAATAGCACAACGGATCACCAGAGGTTGTGAATTATGTGCCAGGAATAACCCCAAGACTGACTCCCACCCTAAAGCCATTGGGGTTCAATATCGGGGCAAGTGTCCTTTTGAGGACTGGCAGGTGGACTTCACACAAATGCCTAGAACAACAGGCAATTTCAAATATCTCTTGGTTTTTGTCGACACGTTTTCGGGATGGGTGGAAGCATTTCCCACAAAGACGGAAAAAGCTTCCGAGGTTGCCAAACAGCTACTGAAAGAGATAATCCCTCGCTTTGGGTTGCCGGACTCTATCCAGAGTGATAATGGGCCGGCATTTGTCTCTGACGTCACCCATGCAGTGAGCAGTGCGTTACAGATAAACTGGAAATTGCATGCTGTATGGAGACCGCAGTCTTCCGGGCAAACAGAAAAGATGAACCACACCTTGAAGAAAACCTTGGCAAAACTGTGCCAAGAAACACAACTTCGTTGGGACCAGGTACTATCCTTGCCCTCCTCCGCATAAGAGTGGCACCTAGAAGTGGGCTACAATTAAGCCCCTTTGAGATTGTGTTTGGAAGACCTTTTCAGGCCTCAGTTCTGAAAGCCAGTCCGGAAATAACACAAGATTGCCGGATCACGCAATATGTGAAACACATCCAGGAGGTTCTGGCAGTGATTCATAACTTTGCAACCTCAAGGATCTCTATGCCTCCTGATCAACCATTGCATCCCTTCAAACCTGGAGATCAGGTCTTACTGAAGACTTGGCAGAGCGGGGATGCTCAAAACCAGCTGTCAGAAAAATGGACTGGTCCCTATGATGTCTTGTTGAGCACACATACTTCTCTGAAACTTGCAGGCATAAAACCCTGGGTACATCATTCCAGAGTTAAGAAAGCCCCAGGAGGAACTGACCCAGAGACGAAGTCCCATTGGTCTTGTGAACCCATTGAGGACTTGAGATATTTGTTTAAGAAACAGACAAAAACTTGAATGTTACTGACTTCTTTTCCAGTTATTGTTGCAGGATACCCAAGGACTCATTTTTTTTCCTGAAGAAACCCTGAGAAAACTAACATGCTCTAACCAATCTTCTTCTTTTCAAAGTTTAGGAGACGTGAAATAACATCTAGGATCATGCATATGGTGCCACTATTTTTTTTTTACACAGAAAGGTTTTCAATCTTGATTTTGATTTTGTTATTTTTTTTTTAACTTTCTGCTTTTTTTTTACCTTTGAGATTTTTTTCTCTGCTTTCTTTTTGTTACTTTGGCCAATGAGTGAAACTGCAGTTGCATGAGATATCCCATGCGTGATAAATGGTAACTAATGAGCTCTTTGTGTCTATATGTTGTATGTCTGTATGTCCTTTCCTTGTGTCCTTGTCTTGACCTCAAGTGATTGACAAATTGGTATACATGGTGCCCATAGACGTTGAAAAAAAAAAAAAAAAGAGTCTCCAGTTATGAGAAAAACTAAAGGTTATGGTTTGATTGTCAACATTGTGCTACTGAACTAAGCCGGTGCCTTCATAGAGATTGAACATTGTTGTTTCTGTTATTTTTCTGATATTTATGGCAAAGCTTCCCAGAAATCTAAATTCAAGTACAAATTTGGTAGCCTGTCATTTGGCTGATGCAAGGAAATTTTGTGGAACCTCAGTAGAGCTCCTGAGACACTCCACAAAGTTTCTCCCTTTCCTCCTGGGAAAGGCATTAGATGAATTTGTTCTATTTGGATTTTACCTAATGAAGTAAAACTGGAAGGGAAGCATTGTCACTTGGGAAAATGGTAAAACTTTGGTATGTACAAAATGTTAACAGTAGTATCTGGTATGTATGTAAATTGTCAATGGTGATTGTCACCTTGTAATATTATAATTCAATTGTTTCACATCTACAGAAATTGTTTCTGAAAATATAGGGAGAAAAGGTCTCAACAGATTCCTATTGATGGAACTGTTGAGAGTAAAACTTTTCTACTAAGGACTGAATAGACTTGGAAATACACCTCATATTTACTAAGTTTTCCTTGACATAATAATACTGATGATTTTTTTGCATTTTGCTCTAAATCCACAAAGTTTTCTTGTTTTGGTGACCAGGATCTGCAGCAAGGTTGTAATTTTTTTTCCAACAAAGCTAACTTGTGTTTGCATTTTCTCTCCCCTTGATACCAACACGTCATAAAAATAGTGGTAGTAATCTTTTACTACTTATCTCAGAGTCTGTTTTTGCATAACTTCCATAGGGATTTTGTTTAAACTGAAAAAAATTGGACATAAGTTTCATTGTGTGGCTTTGTGTGTGGAGCTCTTCCAGAAAGTTGAAACAGAGCTGAACCAAGAAGAGAAGAACCTGTTTGCCTTGTTTGTAGGGTTCCAGAGACCTCCAAAGAAGGTGAGGAAGCTTGCCTCCATTGGCAGGACTGGACAACCCGGCCAACGAAAAGTCCCTGGTACCCTCGAGAAGAGGAAAGCCCAGGTGGAGTCTGATGAGACCAACTTCTTCCAGAAGCCTACACGGACCGGATGTCAACAGTTCGCTCTGAATCCTATATGGAGTATTCCAACGGAGCCAGCTAAAAATTGCTGCTTAGTTATTCTGCCCTGTGATTTTATGCAAAAATAGGCAATATGGTTTAAAAGTAGATTTGGTTTGCAAACTTTTGCTATGCTGTTTTAAAAAATTTGGGATCAAGGTTGAGAGAAATTGTCTTTACATAAGTTGAACCATTTTAAGATTTTTTTTCCTGTGATTTTTGACATATCTGCTGTCTTGTTCTGGCTAATGCCTCCAGATGTTTTCTTTCGGCTGGGACTGATGAACTGTTTTTCCAGGAATGGAGGACTTTTGCTTTCCACAATGGACACTACCTGGAGGGATTCGTTTTCTTTCAGACTGGAACCCTGGAAAATTTTCATCTGAGACTGTATCCCAGAATCCATATGTTTGATCTTCATCACCATGGAAATGGTGGCAAAAAGTGAAAGGGGGGAATTGTTAGGGGGAAAGGATGTCCTGAGATAATCTCATACAGGCTTTGTGGACTCCACCCCCACTCCAGACTAAAGCCATCAGGACATTGGGAAAGACAAATCCCATCACCACCAAGGGGAGGGTGGCTGGGACCTGAGGGTGGAGTTGGGCAGCCAGGTTGGATATAAAAACCAAACACGTGGGCCTTGCTCGCTCTCGGGCTCGCAATCGCTCGCCTCCTGGCTTCACCGCTCCTGGCTGGCGGCCAACTCTGAGAGCGCCATTTTGGGATTCCTGATCGGCGGATCGGGTAGGACGCATTTAAAACTTTGTCTCCCACTTTTCTCCCAGAGCTGTACATTTCCTCATTTCCCTTTCCGTTGTAAATAAACCTTTTATTAACCTTTCACGTGTGCCTGCAGTAGAGCATTGATAAGTCCTTTTAAGCGCGCGGGTGAGGACCCACAGTCAGGCACCCCGTTTTGTATCGGGGTTGCTCTACAACAGCTGGTCCAGCTCTAGTAACCAACCAGCTGTGTGATCTCAAGCAGGAAGCTTCAGTTCCCTCACCCTGTATAAGTGAAAGAAATAATAGCACTTCCTTTAGCAGGTATTGATAGGATTAATGAGACTATGTACATAAAGTGCTTAGAACAAAGCCTGGATCAGGGTGAGTGACAAATCATTATTCACCACTATGGCAATGATGATAATACTCACCTCTGGAAACCTGAAGAAAAGAAGTTTTTTTGTTATTTGTGTTGTGTTTACTTCTGCTTTTTTAAAACACTTAAAAATATATTAAGAGGACATAATCATTCTGCTTATTTTCCTTCCTGAAGTTAAATAAAAAGGCAATGCTTTCTAAAACAATCTTATCTCAATAAAATCTAGCAATATTACACATTCTAAATTTAATGTAGCCTCTAAATTCTTTAATGTAGCTTTGAATTGTCTGAAGATGATTTCATTACAAAAGTGATAACTGTTTTTCAGTGCAGCTAATATTAACTGAGTCATTCCCAGGTAAATAGTTTATGGAGTACAACCCAAGAGGCCACCATGAGATATGCAGCACACTCAGCCCTCATCTATTGAGGGACCAGTTTGGGGCTTCCTCTACCATTCCTGAACCTCCCTAGTTTTGGTGAGTGTGTTCTAAAATCACAAAAAGGACATTTTATGGAACCATGCTCTAACTGAAACAGGACTTTCTATTTGAGCTCTTTCACAGCATATTCTAAGTATTAACCAGCCAAGCTTATTTCCCTAAGCCCTTAAGATTTGTGTGGACCTATAAATTATTGTAATTAAAATTCAGTTCACCCACAATTCTGATCTAGTATCCTTCACAGGATACTCTGTGCAACCAAGTACAATCTAGAATGCAAAGAACTAGACTATGGAAGCTTGGCAAGTTTCTGCCAGAGTGGAGTTCAGAATATAATGCTCTTTTGAGCCCTTTTGTGGCATGCCCAAAGTTTCACAGCCGGTCAGAAGTACAGCTAGAGCTCAGAACCTAGTCCTGGCTCCCCAAAGCAAGCTCTTTCCACTGCTGGTAAATTTTCATTCTTCTGGGGGTTTTCTGTTTGGTTTTGTTTTTTGTTGGGAGGGGGGAGTAATGTTTGTTTGTTTGCTTCGCTTCTTGGAAAACCCTGCAAAGTTAAAATAGCTCATTCAAGGTCAGAGGGGCAATGGAGCAGAACTGGCAAAGCAAGTCAGCAGATATTAAACTCCTAGAGGGCGTGTCCTCTGCTCCTCACTTACCCCCTCTGGCCCTGGGTAAATGTTTGTATTGATTGTCTCCCAAAACACAGTATAGAAGAAGTCTCTTTCGTGAGGTTAGCACAAGTTTGACTTCAGGTTCTGATAGTTGCCTCTGTTACTGTCACAGCAGGCACACCACTCAGTGCCTTGAGCATATTTTTTTTTTTTTTTTAAAGAAAAGGCTGCTGGGGCAAACATAGACACAGCTCAACTGCGGTGGTCTTGCAGGTCTAGTTAAACTCTGCTCACCCAGAGCAACTTGTTGACGCCGTATTTCTGCAAACTGGATACTGTGAACTCGTATGGTAATGAGCCAGAAGCAGATGGATATAGTCAAGGCTAGTATAGAGGATACAAAAGAGCCTGGTGATGGTTGAAGACCCCTAGGCAACCTTCATAAAAGCGGTGCAAGTCTCATCTCCAGAAACAGTCGAGGGGACCATGTCTACTTGATCCTAATAACTAAGTGCATTTCAGGTGACTCGCTGACGCCCAACAGAACACCCCTAAGTTTAAAGTGGCAGCACCGCCTGCGCAGACTTCCCCCTTGGACGAATCGCCCCCTCTCTAAACAGCACAGATCATTCTCATCTGCGCTTTTCTACACCCACGGCGTGAGCCTCTTTGTACCTACGTTTCATTTCGCATCCCCTCCCCCTCGGGCGAGTGGTTCGAACCTCACGCTCAGTCTGCCCCTGGAGTTGAGAGTGCGGGTGGAAGTGGGACCCCGGGATCGCGCAGTCCCGAGAGCGGAAGAGAGGACCCCAAGACTTCAGGTGCCTGGACAACCCCCATCCCTCGCCTGGACAACCCCCCTCCCATCCGGGCTTAGGGCTGGCGGCGGTTCGTTTCCCGGAGAGGAGGCACCTACACAGCCAGTGAAGCAGGAGGAGGAAAGCAGGGCACCGCCAAGGCGCAGTGAGAGCGTGGGAAAGTCGGGGTGCAACAGGAACCGGGGGAGCTGACTCGACGTAGCAGCCCCGGCTAACTCCAGGGAAAGCGCGGCGCACGCAGCGAGGCGCCTCACGGAGGCGGACGCGGCGGGCAGTGGGCGAGCGCTGCTTGGGATGACGACGCCTGCGGTCACGCCGGACACTCGAGGTGCTCCCCGCTGGGAAGAAGAGCGCTGCGCCCCGGACACGCAGAAACGAGGAGGGGAAGGGAAAGAGACTCTCCGCAGCTGCGGGGTTGTCCGAAAGGACCCCGGGGGCCAGCGCTGGGCTTGCACCTCTCCACCCTAACCCTAGCGGCTAGCCCCCCAGCCCCGCCGCTCGCCCCTCCGGCGGGTGCCCAGGTGGCAGAGGGCGGGCCCGGCTGGTGCGCGGCGCGCTGCTCGCGGGGCGTGCGTGGGGGGCTCACCTGGAGGACGCTCGGCGGGCGGCGCGACGGGTCCATCCTGGCAGCGGACGGCGGCCGGGCGCCCCGGGGTGCCCGTACCCCGCGCCGCAGCCCCGCCGAGGGCACAGGGGTGCGTTACCGCTTACCCCCCGCCTCTTGCCCACGGGAAGGGTCTGGTAGTTCCCAGGGACTCAGGGGCCGAGAGCCGGAGCTTCTTTGCGCCTTCACTCCCCAGGCGCGTCCCGAGGCCGGCGGGTGGCTGGGTCCTAGCGCCCCTCCCGCGGTGTGGGGCCCCCGAATTGGGCCCCGCTTAGTGCCCCCCTAACTTCTCCGCTCTGGGCAGCGTTTCTCCCGCTCCTCAAGGGAAGTGGACTTGCGGTGGAGTCACCAAACTTGGCGCCTTTTTGAAAATGGGGATTCAGGGTGCTGCACAGCGTGCTGCACAGCGTGCCCACTCTCCGCGAGCCTCTCCGCGAGCCTCTCCCCCAGGAAAGCACCGACGGATCTGATCTGCCCGCGTCCCTTAACATAGATTCACATATGCGATTATTTTAACGAGAGTCGAAAGTCAGAGACATTAATCATTATAAATCTATACAACAGATCGTATACAATAAAGATCCTTCTTCCTCAAGATAGAGGAGGACCTTTTGTATTCAAATGAATATATAAACTACACCCTGCTAGAAGAACGGGGGTGGTGGTGGTGCGGGAATAAACCTCAGTTTTAATACAAGTCAAACGTGGATCAAGCCAAGGGTAGCTAAAGCTTTCCGGGCCCCCTCCCAATCTGCTGAAGGAATTGGAATCAAAGGTCTGGGCAGCTTTCAAACACTTTCCAAAAACTAATGAATTGGACCTAATTAAATGCCTCAGCTTTAAATAAGTGTGGGTCTTGCTTGTGGTTATTACCACACCTGCCCCATAAGTGGCTCCTTTAGGGTGGAGGGATTTCTAACAAAGACCTAGAGAGCCTTAGCTGCCCACAGGGCTGAGTCAGTCCTGCCAAAACTAAGATCAACACTAGGGATCTTTCCCTGCTGACTTTATCATCCAGAGAGGCTGATGAGATTTCTAGTGGTTAAAAAAAAAAAGGCAAACAAGTCATTTTTAGAAGTAAAATCCTAGTCCATAGGCCACAGAGACAAAGAGAAACATTATTATATTATATTATTATTTTGGTATTAGTCATAATCTATAAAGGCCTCCTATAAGGCATGTGAGTGGTATTAATACAGGCCTGACAGTATTTTTCTAAGGAACTCAGATTTTTTTCTGCCTCAAAATCACTCTGTTGTGGACTGACTAAAATGGTCACCAATTATCCCACCTCCTGGTGTTCTGCCTTTGTGGAATCCCCTCCCCTTGAGTGTGGGGGAACCTGTGGCTTGCCGTCCTACCCATGGAGTATGTCAGAGGTAATGGGGATATCATTTCAGTGATTATGTAATACAGCCTTGCTAGGAGCTCTCTAGCTGGCTTTGATAAAACAAACAGCCATGTTAGGGAGGCCCATATGGCAAGGACCTGAGGGTGCCCTTGGCCAAGAGCCAGGCATAAACTAAGGCCCTTAGTCCAATAAACTGAAAGGAACTAAGTCCTGTAAAGGAGCAGGAGAGCTGGAAAGGGAATGCTTCCTTCCTGTAGCCTTGAGATGAGGCTGCAGCCCCATCTCAGGCAAAGGACCCACACAGCTTTGCTCAGACTTCTGACCCACAGAACCTGTGAGCTATGTGTGTTGTTTAAGCTGCTTTAATGTGTGGTGATTTCTTATGTATAAAAGCAAAACTAATACACTTCCTTCTTCCACAGATGGGAAAGTGAAGCAAAAGGGGATTAGGCAGGAGGGCTAAGGTCATTTAAGTTAGCAATATAATCTATCCTTATTTCATATGTGTAACTTTTTAAGGCCTTTTATAGCCAAATTGAGATTGGTGGGGGCAGTAAAGCAACAGAAGAACTTTAGGAAGACATGCAAAAATGACCTATGAGCAGAAAGACAATTTGAAAGACTCATGGTAAATTGATCCAAGCCAAAAATACAAATGTTTTCACAAAGAGAAGTAAATGAAAGGAGAGAAAGAGGAAAAAAATAACAAAGAGAAAATGAGGAAAGGTAAATTCACCAAATCATTTGAATCCCTTTTCTAATTATCTATAAAAGAAAAACAAAAGCAATATTACTCACACCTGTAAGTGTGGGATTTTCCAGAAGAGCCTCTCAAGAAGTAACAGGAGACTCTTTATACACAGTACATATGTGGCAACTGATAGGTTATCTTTTGTTCCTGAGATATTGCATAAAGACAGCTGATGTCTCAAAATTATTAGCCAGATTTCTGGGGGATCTGCATGTATTTGTTAGGTTTTAAATGTCTTTGGATGTCTAAAGTTTAAAAGTTTGCTTCTCCATCCCTGCTATAATACAGCAAAATGAAGTCAAACCCTTAACTCCCCGGCTATGTATTGCCTGTCTTATACCTTGAAGGGAGTGGTGTAAGGTTTCAAAAGAGGAGGGAGCTGGGAAGGGAGGAAGAGAGGGAGTAAAATGGAGAGAAAAAAACTAAGAAAGGAGGGAGGGAAAGAAGGTGGAAGGGAAGAAGAAAGGAGACCAAAGGAAGAAGGGGATGGAAAGGCAAAAGGAAGGAAAGAAGAAAAAGGAAAGGAATCCAAAGGCACAGTTCCCAACCTAGCTGGGGGTGGGGCAGAGGGAGGGTAGTCGAAAATTCCATAATGAAGTGCTGCCTGCCTAGAGGCATCTCAGTATGTGAGTCTCATCACTGTTCTCCATGAAAGCTCCAGAAAGTATCATCTCCCTACCCTGTTCCTCAAGGTTAATGCTACCCGCACCTCTCCAAATTCAAAGCAGGACCCTCAATTCTCTTCCTCCTCCCTTGCTCTCCATATCAACCAGCCACTGCTTCCACTTCTCCAGGCTCTCCCTGCCTTTGTGAGCAGTGAAGTAGAGGCTGGTGCAATTGCCCACATGTCCCCCCAACCCTGCCCCCGTACCTAGAGCCTACCCCACCTTGTACTCTTAAATGTCTTCCCTGCCCAGATTTTACAGGGCTTGACATTTCCTCAGTGTTTCTTTTTTCTAATTAGTTTCAGCATTGCTCTATCCTCAAGTTTAAAACTATTTTAATTTGTGGTAACTTTGTACCACTAAAACTTTCATAAGACTCTCAGACACTCTCTTCTTCCCTAAAGATCAGCTTAACACATTGCTTATTTAGGAAAAGTGGCCATTGTTTGGCGTGAAAGAAAATGGACAGTAAAAACCTGTCTCACCCATTTCTCCACTTTGCTCTGGGCCCTGTGTGTCTAGCTGTTTGGAATATGAGAGGGAAAAGTGTGGTTTCTGGTTGGCTGTTGGCTTCAGGTGGCCCTAGGGAATCTACCTTTTGGGTCTATAAACCAATAAGCAGAGATACTTGGGAAGAGGAAATACAAGTCAGAATACTCCAGGCTGTAAAAGCAGCAGTTATCTACTGATAACATGATTTTGGTTCTACTGGGGTTAAAACAAAGGGGGTGTACTATTTAGGTTCCTTTGAACATATTGTTCATTGTGCATTTTTCTTTGAAGATCCAAGATGTTGATGGTGCTAACAAGCTGGTGCTTGTATGATGGATAGGGCATGAAAAACTAGTATTATCTTGTGCTATCAGTGTTTGAGAATTAATAGACAAATTAAGTCCATGGTTCACCTTCCATAATCATCAATATCACTAGCAATACCACACTAAACTCCCCTTGGCAATTCTTCTATCGAGTTGGCATAGTAATATACCATCTCAGGTACCCCTGCCTTCAAAGTTTGAGTTACATGCAGCAACCAGTATAGAAGCCACATGCACCCCAAGCATCAAGAGTGGTACTGCCAAGCTCCTCAGCGAAAATTACTTTATACAGGTGCTGTATTTATCATACCATTCCTCCTTTTACTACATGTTAGTGCCATTTTAGATTTTATGTGTTTTGTGGTATTGTAACAGGGTGGTCCCAGGAAAGGGGGAGGTTCCCTGCCCCACCCAAGGGAGGGTGGAGCTGAGCAGGAAGAGGAGAAGCAGAAGAGACTGAGGAAGGAAGGAGGATGGAGCCAGGAGACCTGGAAGAGGCGCATGGAGCCTAGAGACACGTGAAGAAACTGTGCTTGTCTTTTGGTCGTGGACTATGTGACACAAATGTGGGTGAGACCTGTGGGGAGGTGACAATGGCAGCTTTTATCTTGATGTTGATTTTGCTCTTTTCCTTCCGGGCTTGTCCAGTTGTTTGTGACCCTTTTCTGTGGGTCCCCACTGGAAGATGCTTTAGACTTGTAGCAGGCTTTGGGGCCTTGTTCTGGGCCAATCCCATATGGATGGACTTTTACCCACGAGGGGACGGGTAACTTTGGGTGCTTCATTTAGAAACTAGACTCTTTGCCTTACCTGTATTGTTTCCTAGTTTTATTAAAGATCCTTCCCATTAGTCTCATGTGTTTTGTGTTAATGCGGCGGATGGCAGAACCCATTTAGTATAGGCAGGTTTGCGGGGTTTGGGCTGCCCCTCTCCCTGTCCTATAACAGATTTGGCGTCCAACGTGATTTAGGACAGAGCCATCCGTGGTTAGTCAGCCCCATGGGGAAATTTGGCTTCCCTATGGCACTGGCTACCATAAGCGCAAATGTGATTTTTGGTTTCTCCGGTGTGTTTGTTTCATATGTCGATTTGCTGTTGAAAAACTGGCTTGGACTTTGTTGCCCCTCTCCCTGTCCTATAACAGTATGATTTGTTACATTAATTCTTGATGCTCAAAGATGCTCAAAATTTTTCCATAAATTAATTGCTTCCTTGTTTTATAACAATTTGGCTTACTATGGTTTCATAAAAATGTGCAACTTTTGGATAGCAGGGGGAACCTGTATCACCACTGCTACCCTGAACAAAAGGAACACACAAATAGTAACATAACTGTCCTTCAACAACAGAGAAACAGACTTTCAGGGACAACTTAGTGTCACCTGTGACTTTCTTCACTCTAAATTTGTGAGTAGATTCAGTACCTTAGCCCCAGTTTTTCCCCATCATAGTGAATTCACAGACGGAATAAAGCAAAGTTGACCCAAGGAATTAAACATGGCTCCCGCAGAATTCTAGACCAGACATTCTCCAACCTAGGCCCCTGCCCTCTAGATGGTTCAAGTCAAGAAGAGGAAGAGAGACTCAGGAGTAAGCCTTGGCAAGAAGTCACATGAATGGGCTTTCACTCTGTGTCCTGGAGTTACTAATATGCAAAGATTAAAAGCATACTGGAAAGTTCCATGTTATCAACAAACCATTTCTCATTATTACTTATCAGTAGGAGGTGAGAAACATTAATGATGAGAGCTTTGCCCTTGTATCTGAAATGAAGCCGTAGCATCACACATTCCTATAAGTATACTTGAAAGCTGAGTGTCTCCCATTCTTCATTGATATTTATAACATATACACATGGTGAGAGTATATTTATATATATATAAACTGGTAGAGAGGTAATTCTCACAGAAGCGAATCTGTTCGTTTATATAATCATCCACTCAACAAATACTTTTGAGCAACTTCCATTTGCTAGAAATGATTTTAGGTGCTAAGGATAGATGGTAAACAAGACTGTAAACAAAACGCTGTTTGTGTGGTATACTGTTGTGATGCTTACATTCTAGTGGAAGAGAGACAAAAGAAAAATAAGTAAATATCATTTTATCATGATCTAAAGATAATACAACAAATTATTGCAATAGAAAGAGATTGAGGGGGATGCTCCTTTAGTTTGGGAGGTAAGAGATGGTTTCTCTGAGTGGGAGTGCAGAACGGAGGGAGGGAGGATATGAGGCAGGGGAATGGTACAGGCAAAATCCCTAAGGCAGAAATAAGCTTGTGAAGTTCCAGGAATAGACAGGAAGCCAAAATTGGTAGGTACAATGGGAAGTCTTGGGAGGATTTTAAGCAGAAAAGAAACACCATATATCTGCTTTTTGATAAATTACCATTTGTCCATACAGTGGACAATTAATTCTAGGGAACTGTAACAGGGTGGTCTCCAGGGGAAGGGGAGGTTCCAGGTTACCTGCCCCACCCAAGGAAGGGTGGAGCTGAGCAGAAAGGAGAAAGAAGCTGGAGGGGAGACTGGAGAAAGGAGGGAGAACCAGAAGGGGACCTGGAAGAGGCACATGTTGCAGAGAGACGGGTTAAGAAACTGTACTTATTTCTTGGTCTTGGACTGGTTGAAATGTGGGTGAGAGATCCGTGGGGAGGTTAACAATGGCAGTTTTTATCTTGATTTTGCTCCTTCTGTCCCAGACATGCTGGTCCCCTCTTGCCCCTTTCCTATGGGTCCTCTCCAGGAAGTGCCTTAGACTTGTGGCAGGCTTTTAGGCCTCAGTGGTCCTGCTTTGTCCCAACCCTGTTTGGATGGGCATTTACCCAAGAGGGGATGGGTAACTTTGGGTGCTTGATTTGAAAACTATATTTTTTGTCTTTTCTTTGTTGCACACTGATTGTTCCAAGTTCCTTTCCATTAAAGGTCTTACAAACCAGGGTATGTTTTGTATTGATAAGGCAGATGGCAGAATCTATTTAGAGTGGACAGGTTTGGGGATTCTGGGGTGCTCCTCTCCCTGTCCTGTAACAGAATGAGAGAAGAAGCTGTAGGACAGAGGGAATCTGTTGGGGATTCTGGGGTGCCCCTCTCCCTGTCCTGTAACAGAATGAGAGAAGAAGCTGTAGGACAGAGGGAATCTGTTGGAATACTCCAAGTGAGAGATGATGGTGACTCAGGAGAAAGCCATGGAGACAGATAGAAATGGTCAGGTTCAGGATGCATGTGTTTTGAATACCAGGCTGACAGAACTTGTGAAGGAGTATATGTGGAGAGTGGAGGGAGGGGAGAAGAAACACTGATAGCCCCTGAGGTTTTGTCCCAGCAGATGGGTGGATGGTGGTGTTATTTACTGAGGGAAAGAGTGGGAGTGGAGCAGGAAAAGAACTCTGCTTTGCCGTTCAGTTCTATTAGACATCCAAGCGAAGACATCAAAGAGGCAGCTGGATCTATGTGTCTGGAGCTCTAGAAAGGTCAACGGTGGAGCCATAAATTTGGGAGTATTGAGTGTGTGGATGCTACTGTAAGCTATGGTAAAATAAGTTTACCTAAGGGGGCCCTGGGATCAGAAAGGAGAAGTGTGGAGGACCACACTTTTGGGCCTTTCACTCTCAGAGGGCCAGCAGAGAAGAGGCCAGCACAGGGAGCAATACGCTATGGCTGATGTAATAGGAGGAAAACCCACACAAAGAGAATGAAACCATTTACACAACCCTTTGTATCTCCGAAACAAAGAACTAGAAAGTGGAGAGCTCTTGAAAGATTTTACACAAAGGGAATAGACATGAGATGTGTATACTATAAAGATAAATCTGGTGGTAGAAGGAAGGATGGGTTGGAGAAGACTAACTAGAAAGAACTGAGGGGAGCCTGAAGTGAGCATTTGCTCTAGGGATGGACAGGAGGGGAAGATTAGGAAAGACATTCAAGGAGAGAAGAGGACTTGTAACCAATGGGCTACGAGTGGGCAACTCTCGGAGGCCGGTACCGCAACCAAGACAGCCACTGGCTGGGAGAAAGCAAGCACTCTGGTAAGCAGTTCTGAACACACAGGAAAAATATCTAGTAGGAGAGAGGACCAAGTGTCATCAACATATAGGCAAGAGAAGAAATGCCAAGCAAGAGAGCTAAAGGTCTATCTTCAAAGGCTTTAAAGAGGTGAACAGACCAGATGGGGCAAAGGAGATTTCAGCAGATGGCCAGAAGGTAAAATATTCTGCTTTCCTGCCGGAGGTTGATCTCAATATAACCTTCTCCAGGCCAAAAATAACACCTTTAAGACCCAAAGACAATACCTTAAAGACTTAAAAGATTCAAAGAGAAGTGATATTCTTAAAGAAAATGAAATATAGCTGTCCCTAACCCCCTCAACATACCCACCTCTTTCTGTCTCTCTGTCTCACACACACAGAGAGCAAAACTTCCTGGGGTTGGAAGTTTGTTCTATCTTAAAAACTGAGGTGGAGGGAATAAATTAAAAAAAATATATTTGCCAATTTTCTCCTAGAATTAAACATATTTTTATCAAAGTGCTGCAATGTTAGGAGACTCTTTTTAAAAAAGAGATACATTAAAAAACTACTGCTCCTTAGATTTTGATCCACTATTTCTCTTTTTCTTCCCTTTGCTTCTCCTTCCCAACTTATTTTTTCCTCCCATTACAAGTCATAATACTCAAAGACAAGAATGTCCTGATTAACAAAACCTTTGGGAATGAAGCAATCTTGTAATAAAATTGCCCATGTTTTAAAGCCACCCAACTACCTTATAAATGAGGTGGATCAGTGTTAATAAGGATCATGCAGGACAGTAACTATAAGTTCTAACCAATCTTGGACCTTACTTTCAGCTCCCAGGAGCAACAGAACAAATAAGCACAAATAAACAAACTTCCTCACATACTTTCCATTTGTTTGCAAAAGTTAAAGGTAAATAGTCCTGATCCTCCAAAAACATTCTGCAGTCAACCAGGTTTGTCTGGATGGGCCTTAGCCTCCCATGTCTGCCTGCTGTCTCCTCTCTCCAGCTCAGACTCCCGCTCCATGCCCTCCTGACCTCTTGTTCCTCTCTGCTAGGGGAGGGAAGGCTGTGCCCTCCCCGTGCTCAGTAATTGCATTAAGGCACTTCAGTAGGAATGCAATCTGAATCAAAATGCTGCCTTGGTCTCCTTGTTTCCCTTTCCACCCTGGTAACCTTAATTCAACAGACAGGTCTCTAGGGTTTGTTATTGGGCTTGGTTTTGACTGATTCTTTGTTTTGTTTCCTTGTGTTCTACACATAAGTGAAAGCATGGGATATTTCTCTTTCTCCATCTGTCTTATTTCATTTAGCTTATCCCCTCCAGGTTCATCCATGTTGTCACAAATGACTGGTGGAGGACTATGAGTGGCTTACTGGTGGGCGTGGTGAGGTGACATACATCTGCAGAGGTGTGAGCCCATATCTCTGAATTATATACAGTGTTGGAAAGCAGTATTACCTCAACAAAATTTTCTAAATCTTAGCCAGGAATTTGCATTACAAGTAATTTACTGACTTATTATTTACTTTCTTACTTATTGATTGGTGTGGGAGAGGGAAGGGATAGACGCCAGAGATAAAGTAGACAGGACTTCAGTTCCCCAGGGCTCAACTTCAGGACTTAAGTTACCTACTTTGAGGCCTCCAGGCTGAGTGAGGTGCCTCTCAGTGTTCCCCCAGTAGACTGTTTTCCCCTTCTCCACTGCAGTTTCCCAATGTCCATGTCTGTAGCTCCTATCACTCAAGTTTCTTGAGGGTTGACCCTCTATCTCTCTTATTTGTGGATTCCCAGCCACAAAATAAGCAGTCAATAAATGGTGAGTAAATGAATAAATGAATGAATGAACTGAAGTTGGGATGCAGGAGTGGCAATGTTACCCGTTTAAGTGACTGGAAAAGACTGAGAGAAAGACTATTCTTTTGCTCCCTATCACCTTCAAATGGTCTTCCTGGGAGGTCTGAGAGCTGTGACTCAAACAGTTCCAGAAGCAGAGAAGTAAACCCTGTCATCATCTGTTCATCCTAGGTCAAAGAATGTTAGCTCTGGCCCTAACTTTGGGTTCTCCTGTCCTAAGACCCCAGATGCATACTTTACATTGTTTTGTGCTCTTGATGTTTCATGTAATGAGTTATTCACACTAACGTTGAGGGGTGTCTACTAAGCACCAGGCATAGTGCCAGGCACCATGGGTTCAAATCATGAACAAACCTGGCCCAGTTCCTGTGTCCACAAAGTCTGCAATCTATATAATTGTTACAATTTAGTAAACTGTCTCAGCCCAGACTCCTTCACCATTCATCTATGCACCCCATCAATTCTTGCGTTTCTTACATTTTTATAATTTCTGAGAACAAAATGAGAATTTGGCACATATTTGCTTTGGGTTAATTTGGAATCATAGAAATACTGATGCTAGAAACAATTGTGCTACATAGTCTCTGTTTACACCAACAGGGTTACATCAAGGGGCCACTTGCCTCTGGCTTCCAGTCAGTTGGGTTCAGCCATTGGGAGGCAACAGCACAGGATGGAGAGCACAGGATGAGGAGCACATGATGGGGAGCACATTCAGTAGCTGTGTACCTCCATGACAATGAGGTGTTCTTTAAAAAATACCGACGTTTACTGCATCCCCTACCTCATTACTACCCGCCTAAAGGTGTTTCCACTGACCTAGGGGTGCTAACAGCTTCTGGTCCCTCACTAGGCAATGGATACTTTGCCATCCCTTATTGATCTCCCTTACCCACACCTGCCCATATCTGTGTATTACATGCCTTCATGTGTTTCCTGAAGGTACTAAGACACAAAAGTTATCTCTTTCAACCTCCAGATATGGAATCATAAATTCCTGAAGGGTCTACTTCCAATCAGCAACCTTTATGACTATTTGGAGACACATTCTGACTTTACTATCAGCATATTCAGACTTATTTGTTGAAACATATCCCATAGGTTGGACAATATTACACCAAGATGAAGGTCAGACCTGAGATGCCAACTAAAACAAGCATACAAGGAGCCAAGCAACAAGTGCTTGGTATTTCAAATTCTAAGAGGTCACTGTCAGTGGAATCAAGTTCATAATTTACTGTGAGGCAGACATTTATCTATTTCAGCCCCTTCCTCAAGTCACAACCCCAAACAAGACAAAGTGCCATCTTTGAGTGGCTCCTGCCCCTTTTGTTCACAAGCTTCTCTTTGCCTGGATAATTTTCCCCACCCTTGCTTCTGTATGTCTAATCCTTTCCCAACCTACAAAGCCTAGAGCAAGAAGTCAAGTTTTCTACAATTATCCCCAATCAGAAAATACCTTGCTTTCCTATAGGTACTTGAAGCATTTTGATAGTAAATTTCATATCACTCATCACCCACTTATGGTAGGATTATTTGTGTTCAGATGTTTTTCTTACTCCTAAGCCTGGGATAGGACAATATCCCATATTTCTTTGTTGCCCCTGAATGAACTATTACAGAACTTCAAAAATTGAATTTTCTAACTAAATGTTTGTCGACTGACTAGATAAATAAATGAATGAACAGCCACCATTATTTTTGCTTGGACTGGTGATATAATTTCTTCTGAGTCTCAGAAGACCAGACCATATTTCACATTTTCATCCAGAAATAGAAAATTCATAAAAGCAAACGGCACTATATTTGAAGAGAAATATTTTCAGATTGTTTCCATATGTGTTTCTATATATAACGGTTTATGGAATATTTTAAATCAAATTCAACACCATGTGGCCATGTATCTTCTAGAAGCCCAGGAGGACAATTTAGGTCAGAGCTTAAAACAATAACAAAAAAGTTCTTAAAGGAGATGTGCTCATTTATCCTTCACTCCTGCTCCTTCTCTAGATGTTTCCTTCCCAGGTTTGGCTCCAGTGTCACTTTCTGTCTGTGACCTTTGCTGACTTCCCCAGCAACGTTGCTCTCTCTCCTGAGATTTCATTGCCCTTTATACAGAACTTTGTTGTGGCTTTTATCCTACTGCTCTATGTTATTTGTGTGTCCATGTTTTAGGGATACTGGTAGCTCAACAAGAACAAGGACAAGGTCTTGATCACCTACCTCTGTCCTCTCAGCACCTCACATCACACCTGGCACAGAGTGAATGCTCAAAAATCATGCTCTGAGTTGAGGTGCACTAAGGCCAATTGTACACTTTGGCTTCAAAAACCCCAGTCATTCTTTGCTAGGCTTAAAATCCCATGACATATTGTATTGTAAACCAATGGTAAATCAATTTTTAAAAATCCTGTGACATTTATGAATTGCCTGAGATGTAGGGAAGCACATACACACATGCACACCTGCTCTTCAGTAGTGGCATCCAGATTTCTCTATCTGCATCTATAGCCAACTATTTAACTGGAACCCAGTTTAGATATCATGGATCACTTCCACCTCAACTCTTTTGGCTTGTGCAGGATAGCACCTCAGCACTAACTAGGAACATGTCGTCCTAGAGCTAAAATAGGGAACTTGAGACAGGGCCATGTTTCAAGTCAACAAATGGAGGGAAGAAAGAAAATTAGAATGGACTGAGCCTTGATTCTGTGCTCAGCCCTTTGCATGACTTATCACTTTAAATTCTCACGATGAATACCGCACAGTCAGCTCAGTTCCCTTAGCCTCACATCACATTAGGCCATTTGCAAGGAAGGGTCCAGACAGCCATTCTTTTAGGACATGCTGCCACTGGAGGTGACTCTGCTAGAGTGGGTTTCTGGATGGGATAAGGGTCAGGTTCCTTTGCATCAACTCAAGTCACTGACCCATAATTCACTGTATTGCAGACACACTGACCTTTCCATGACCTGAAGTCCCCCAAGTCATTCCCACATCAGGGTGTTTGCACACACTGCTCCACCTGCAGCACTGATGTTCTCTCCCTGGCTAATTCTTACTCATCCTCTAGGCTTGTGACCTCCAAAGCACCAGTCTCACATCACCCTGGAACCTGGAAGAAATACAGATTCCTAGGACCCATTTTATGCTACTGAATCAGAAACTCTGAGGGTAGGACCCAGAAACCTACTGTTTTGTATTTGCCCCACAAACTCTTCAGATGATTCTGATACACATTAAAATTTGAGAAGCACTGTTCTAGGCTTCACCTTAACCTTTACCACCCTCAGAGAATCCTTTCTTGACCCAGCTTCCCAGTCTGAAATACATCAAGCTGCTATGTTCTCTTATCATCACTATCATTTATTATAATCTGCAATTTATGTAACTATTGGTGTATGTGTTTGTTGGAAATCAGTCTTCCTCACCAGATTTCCACAAAGGAAGGGACCACGTGTATCTGACACCTAAATCCGGTGCCTACCACACAATGTGTGCTCAATCGATGATATTTATGGGTTGGTTTTTCCTAACACACCTGTTTGTGAGCCAGCCTGCTACAGGGCCCTGGCATACTTCTTAAGACCACTGTGTAGATTTTTGCCTCCAGTCATGAAAGACACAGTATGAAAGACAGAGACGTCTCCCTGGTCAATCATCCAGACACCATGACCCTCTGTGCCTTGGCCTCTATTTCCTTCCCATTGCTAAGAAACCCCAGAGGGGTCAGACAATTAGTTTCTTGTGAGTAGCCTGGGTAAATAATTTAGTGGAGGAGAGCAGAATTCTTAACTATATAAGATTTTCAGATTCTCAGTGGATCTTGACCACTCATGCTTTTCACTGAACGCCATGCTGAAGCCAGCACAGATGCCACATGGCCTGTTAACCTATGACTGTCTGATACTTATAGGCTTAACGGTAAAATGGAATCAATGTCCACATTCCACTTTGGCCTGATTAGAAAGGGAAACTAATTAGATTTCAGTTTCCTCCAAAAAAATCAATATTCATATTAAATGGAATAGCCCATGAGGCCCCCTTCTCAATAGTGCCACTTAATGCTCATCCCAAATGAGTCTTCACCTTGCACAGGACAACACCCAGAGGACAGTTAGAGGCTGACAGTTGGAGGCCGTGATAGGAGTTAGAGGCCAAGACAAGGGATTGGGTTCTTGTCCTAGAAATTCTGGTTTAGGGTAAAGTGTGCTATTGTACCCTACACCATATCTCAATGTTCACCACCCCCCACCCCGACCCCAATTCCTAAGATAAAATCAGGTTTACATGAACATCCACGGCAGATTTAAGGCAGAAACAGACGAGGCAGAGGCAGTCCCATCTACAGCTAAGCTCTGCCTTGGAGCAGGACAAGAATCAGGTCTGCCATGTCTCTGTGTTCCTCAGTGCATCACTGCTCATGAAGACAATTCCACTCCCTGCATTGTGTTCCTAGGTCCCAGGGTTCATATGATCCTTCACTCCACATTTTAATCGGTACAGCCGTATCTGCTCAGGCAGCACTCAGATTCCCAACTTTCACAGTCTGTCACAGAGGAGACTCAGAGAACTGGAACCACCTGGCTAGGGTTGGGGGTGGGGCACAGGGATAAAGATGGGGAAGGCAAGGGAGTTCCTACTATGTGCTTGATGCATGGACATGCTTTATCTTGCTAACCTCTTTCAAACCTCACAATAACTTTGTGTGATGGGTTGAGTAACTTTATTCTACAGATATGGAAAGTGAGGCTTAGAGATTTTAGCTTCCCAGGATCACAGAGATAAAAAAGAAGTATTTAAACCCAGGACTGTCTGACTACAAATTTCCAGCACTTGTCCCAAAACCCCTTCATATAAGTCTTTGGAAAGGGATTTCTAAGTGAGACCTGTATAGGGGACAAGAGAGCTTGTCCTCTATCCTGAGGCTGCAGAGCCTACTTATGGGTGAGACACCAGTATAGCTTTAGAGGTGCTCTCTCTGGCACCCACACTGCATTTCTAGACAACAGTTTACTCTGTCAATGTTACCTAAATTAACAGAGAAAAGGGACACAGACGTAGAGGTAATAAATACCAAGTCAAGCATACGAATGGCAGCAGATTCAACAGAACACAGACCCAATGTTGTTGGTGCTACTGGAAACCTTTGTTTCAAAAGAAAAAAATAAACCAGACAAGAAATCCAAAGTAAATGTAGTGAAAACTCACTGACACCCCTTTCTAAATATCCTGGAAGATTTCAGGTGACAGGAGCTGGCACTGTACCACTTCTCAGGGAGTGTCCTTGGGTTTCTTGGTTTTTAAATCCTCAGATTCTGTTGGTTTACTAACTTGGAATGCCTGAGGCCTTTCTTATCAGACCTCTACATCAGAATCCTGAATAACAAACATCTTCTGAACTGAGTACAAGGAAGTTAAGATTTCTCTGGGGTCAGAGGCTGAAAAACACTGCTGAAAAGCTGGTGACAGGAGGCCCAACTGAAAGAGTGGTGGGTCTGCAAGCACCCAGGTGAAGCTTCCATTTCAGGGTGGGGAGAGGGTCCCATGATCACAGTGACTGCCTCGGGATTGGAGGCTGAGAGAAACAATGGCGGCAGCCTGATTGCAGGGCCCAAGTCTCACAGCAGTGCAAGGAGTTGGAATAAATCCTGCTCTGTCCACTTGCTACACACTCATGCCATTCTCTCCTGCATCCTGGGCACACCCCCAGAGGTGGCTTCTGCACATGGGACATGACTCACCTTTGCCCAGCGTCCCTTAATTGCTCCTGCCACTCCTTCCAGATCCATCTCTGCTTCTGAACCTACCCTGCTCCTGAGGGCCCTGCACTGGCAGTTCTGGGTCAGGGAGCTAGAACCACGCTCCTAGTGCCAGAGCCAGGTTTCATGCCCAGACAGCGGGCAGGGCTCTGCGCCAAGGCTGCCGTGAGGCCTCACTGCTCCCTGGCTTCCCTCCAGCACCCATGCCAGGAAGGAATAGCCAGTCCCTAGTGGGGAGTGGACAACTTGAGGAGGCAGCTTGAATGACATGCCTCAAGCTCTGACTTCTCCTGCAGCCATGCCCTACAGGTACACGATGCCTGCGGCCCTTTCTGAGGGACAGTTCAGCAGTTTAAGGAAGGGCCAGGCAGATGGGAAGACAGAAATAGACACTGAATCCTGGAGGATCTCTGGCTTCAAATTGAAAATACTGTTTTCCAGGCTTAGGCACAAATTCACTTGTCATCACTTGGGTCCTGATAGAGGGAAAAAAGTACAATGGAAAATTTGATCCTGTGTCACAAAGTCATGAGTAAAAATAAAATGAAAGGCGAGTTTGACGTCAGTGATGAGGATTCTCACATTCCACTTCACTTCCTCACCATCAAATATGCAGCTCTTTCCCCTTGAGTGGTGGAAAGTGGTTAGTATAAACAGGTGGGGGGCTCTGATGCTGTGGAGACCCTGTTTCTTCCCCTGCCCCCATTCCTCAGCAGTCCCACAAGAGGCCTCAATCACAATTCCTCCTACTCATGCACTCAGCCTGCCCCATCTGTACTGTTCCACTCAAATTTCCTTCTCAGGGCAGCCTCCCTGTCCCTTCACCAGACTTCCTGGGAATGAGTGAAAGGGACATTTCTCTTCCTAGAGAAGAGAAAGGAGGAGGGGAAGGTTGAATGCAACTTTTTACAGGGACAGAGCCTATATTGGCTGGGGAAATTGATTCATATTGACTCATATTTTGAACACATTCTGGAATCCAATGGTAGGAAGGAATTCTATGATAATTTTATAGTACACAGTTATCCACTCTTTGCCAGATGCTATTTTTGAAGTGTAGTTATTGTTCTATTCAATTTTTCTCACAGTGCTCTGTACCCCAAAATCAAAACCAGTGATGGTCTGTTATACAGTCTAACACACCTTTACCATCAAAGGGCATCTGACTTCAAAACACATTGACGAATATGGGTAAGCAATGCCACACTCAGGATTAAACCAGTAACTGGACTGGGGAGAAGAACAGATAGATCGACTGAAATATACTACTAAGGGGAGCAGTGGGAGAGACTGAAGAGGTCTGCTGTGCCATGTGTGGGTCAGCTCCCTGGCCGGGGATCGAACTCAGGCTGTTGTGGTGAGGCCTGAGTGGTGGCTCCCTAGGCCACCAGGGAGGCCCAAACCAGTAACTGTTAACACAGGTACAGGGATTAGTGTCTGCCATTATCTGTTTTTATAACTCTTAAGGGGTATCACTGGATCTAGGATAGTTGTGTAGTTTCTTTCCATTTCACATGCTTCCATTCAGACACTCAGATGTCAACTCTTTGTGTTGAAATCACTACATTCAGGCAGCATTTGGTGGAAGTCTTCCGGGAGGGGGGTGTTCTGATATGGGGTATACTGAGAGGAGGCTGACCCAACACTTCTGGTTTGATCTGAGAAGAATGCAATTAACAGCAGCAGAGCAGAGGGAAGAAGAGTGGCCTTTGGTGTCTGATAGATAAGTTAATACATAGTTCTACCACTTCCTGGCTGTTGGATTCTGCCCATCTCAACTTCTCAAGCATTGCATGAAATAACTGACGGAAGGTACTGGCACAATACCTGCTCCTGATGGGTCTAGATTCCCTCCTTCCACTTTCAGTCTAGATCCCCTCCTTCCACTTTCCCACTCTTTAGCAATACATTTTCTGTCTAGAAAAAAAAAAACATAAAATGGGAACAAAATTAGTATTGCATATGCACACAGGTAGTGTGTTCATTCTTTCACCCCATCCTACACACACACACACCTGCCTTTTGGTAGATGTGATTATTCCAGGCCACAGATTACAACGTTATTTTGAGAACAAGATTTCTAACTCTGCTCCCATTCAAGAAATAGATTGGGCTGATAATGGACTGAAATGGCATTTGGTTGTTTTCCTCTCTGTGGGTACTCAGTAGGGCAGGATTTGGTAGCACTGAGGCCTGAGGCACTTCTTCTCATTTTGTGTCCCATTATGATTGCTGAGGATGGCTCTGTGGCCTGAATTCTGAGAATATTTTATAAGGTGTGTTTCTGAGGCTACAGAAAGTTTTTCCTTTACCATGAGAATGTCATGAGGGAATGTTGTTCTTCAAATAATGTGCCAGCTTGGCCTGGGGCAAAATTGTGCAGTGTGAAGAGTTATTTTCCTCCTATCATCTTTCCTACTTCTTCTCCCTAACCTAAGTATAAAGCATCCAAATACTGGCTTTTAGAACCTTCTATGATAGTCCAAGTTCTCATTTCCTTACATCTCAAAACTCATTCTTCCTATAGCCCTTCTCTCCCAAACCTGTTATCTGCTAGATGGATATAAGTTAACCTGAAGTGAGATGAAGTTTGATTTCAGCACAGTGAAGATTTTGGTGGGATTTTTTGTTTGTTTTGTTTTACTTTTATTGTTGTGACAAAGAAGACCAGTTGTTTGCCTCACACCCATTTTAAGGCTCTTCGCCTGCTGTGCAGTGGGATACATAGGAGACAAGAGCCTGTACTCTGTTTAGAGTTTAGATATTCCACTGATACACTCCTGCAACTTGTTCTCCTTCAGCTCAGTGGCATGCTGGAGCCAGCTTATATGGCTCATAAGATTTGAGTGTCAAAATTTCAGGAATTTTGCCAGATGGTTGTTAAACATGGCTATTATTAAAAATAAAATTATATAGACATACAATTAAGTAAATTACATTAAAAACAAAGGTAATAGATACTTAAACCTCATCACTTCCTAATTATTTCATTACACTTACTCTTATCTATGCGTTTGGAGTTATTTATATCCACAGGATCTCTATGGTGGGAATACTACATATGGTGTGTTACAGCACATCCCTTCCCAAGTCCAAGTTCAATGACGTCACCTGGAGCTCCAACTCAGTCATGGTGGGTGAGAGTATTTACAACAGAAAATTGGTAAATACTACAAATCAGGGCTTTGTTTATTGCTCTCTCCTCATCAAACTACTTGTTAAGCATTTGTTGGCATATCACAATATTCCCCCAGTGGACTCAGGAGACTGGCCTGTTGCCAGCTAGGCATGCTAACATCCAGCTTCATGGGTGTGGGGAGAGACCTGTAGAACCTCCTGATAACTCCACATATTCATTTCCAAAGCCACTTTCCCTAGATAACTTCTGACAATCTCAAGGTATTTCTGCTGTGCCTACTGAGCCCCCAACCCAACCCCACACATACCCTCACAGTCAACACATTCTGCTTGCAGTGAATTCCATTAACTCTGAAACAATTATGGGGAAATTGAGTCTGCTGGACTGAGGGTTTAGGTGGGGGTCTGAGGTATAACTGGGAATGTTTGGGATACCATATCTTATCATTTGGTCCCACAAACTGACATCAAAGCCAGATGAACGGTTCTCTTCCACTCTCCACACTGGACAGTTTTCTTCCAAATACAGGAATTGTTGGGTGAAGGAATGAGCAAGTACACAAAGACCTAGAGCTTTAACCTCTGGTTCTCATGACACTTTACTTTTTTTTTTTTTCAGAGTGAGTGGGTCCAAGGGTATTGCATTGTACTAAGTCCTATCTCATTTATTAACATGCATAGATTATATTTTAATTTATTTTTAAAGACTTTATTTATTTGTGCATATAAGAACTGGGATCTAGGCCAGAGGTGTGGTGGGTGGAAGGATTCGCCAGAGACAGAGTGGGGAGCAGAACAGGTGGATCCACTGAAATACACTGCTGAGGGTAGCAGCAGGCAAGACAGGAAAGGACTGCTGCACCATGTGGGTCAACTCCCTGGCTGGAGATTGAACTCATGTGGCAGTGGCTGGCGATAGATTGATAGCGCTGAGACTTTAACCTCTGCACCACCATGGAGGACCCCAAATACATACAGATCTTAGAATAATGCTGTGAAATAGGTACAACACACACACATTACTATCCCCATTTTGAACAAAAGGGCCTAAGACACAGGTGCTACCTAACGTACCGCTGTACGCTTTGCTGGTTTGTAAAAAAGCTGAGAATAGCTTGCATGGCACCAGCTGGTTTTGAAAACCCCACAGTTTGCAAAGGTAAGAAGCCTGCTATGCCAATGCTTTTAACCTGAAATAAACCAAGTCAAACCACGTGCTAGCCTCTCTCTCGTCCTTCTCCAAGGACTCTTGTGTTAGCTTTCCACCTGATTCCATGGCATTGAGCTATTTAGAGTTTCATCCCAGCCATGTAGACCATTTATTCATTAGAAAGTGAGATAGAGGTTGACCTTCAGCGTCCTTAACAGATGACATCAAAGTACAAAGAAGACGACCACAAGGCCATGGAACCACAAGGTCACACAGTCAGTGGGGAACACTAGAAGGGTAAAGCTGCTCTGCCTTAAGGAGGATAGAGTTTTAAAAATGTGAATTCATACACCACAATCATCTAAACAAGTTTTTATGAGACTATGACTAATTACTGACTAAAAGACTATATGACATGAAACCTTACGAATGTGCTGGCCAACTGGGCAGAGGCTGTGAAGGGGAAAGGAGATAGACCAGTTTTTGTAAAACAGCTGCTAACCCAGTCCTTGGGCCGGACCCAAGGCATTGTGGAAAAAGAACTACTTATTTTATCCTTGTAAATGAGTTTTTGTTTCATAAAGTGTGACTAAGTTTTATAGCAACCTGTTAATTGTGGTTATTTGAGGGGAAATTAAGATTTTTTTTTCCTATTTTGAGGTAACACCTGTTTTCAACTCTGCATATGATTCAGAGGCATAGGTTCACATCTCTTCAGATATGTTACCACACCACAGCCACCACCAAAGCATCCACAGTCCTCCATGATGTTTTTAAAAGTCCTACTATCAAAAGTTTTTAGCAGATAACCAGATTTTTTTCAGTTTTCCTTATATTTTCAGAAGTAAATAACACCTTAAATTTATGAAGAATGTCAGACTTTGCAAAGTGTTGTTGTCCATTATTTCAACAGAGCCCCATGAACATGCTATATAAGAATCCCATTCTTAAATAAACTAAACCCAAATTTCCCATAAGGCAAAAGAAATGCAGACAGAGGCATTACTCTTATGCAAGGCGAATCTCCAACTCTCTCTCCTCCTATGTTGCTGTGCTTGATCAGAGTCCTCATAATTTTACTTCTAACGCCCGTAACTACCACAAAATTGAGTTCACAGGGTACTCTGTTCTTTCTCTTGGTGTTTATTTACAAACCTACCTCACTGGTAAAATCTATGGCAAATGGCTATTTTGGAAAGTAAATCAGCAATTATTTTACTGTGACTTTCCCATGAGTAAGATTAATGCTCCCTTTTATCCTGTCATCTTTATTTGAAGTCTCCTTTATTTGAAGTCAAGTATATTTAGTCCTTAGGGTCTGACTAAAGCAAATATGGGAATCAATTATTTGTGCAAATAAGTCAATGAGGACTAATCACTATTGTGAATGGTTCTTATTTCTTTAGGGGGCCACCTACAGATTTGTATTTTGGGAAAAGCAATTTATAAATTAGACTTTGTGATTTAAAAAAGTGGCTCATTTTCTCTCTATTCAGGGCCACTGAATTATTGGATAGTAATAAGCTAGTTTTCTATTACCTTGAATACTTCTGTTTCTGCATGCCTCTCACCCAGTAAATACAATTACAATATTAAAAATCATGAATATTCTGAAAAGCGATAAACATGCTAATTATCTTGATCATGGTGATTATTCCACAATATATGTGTATAGTAAATCATCACATTACACATTTTAAGTATATACAATTATACCTGCCAATTATTCCCAATGAAATTGGAAAAAAAAAGCATATTCTCATTAAATGGTAAGGTAACACATCAAGATGATTTGGTGAGGGAAAGTGACTGGCTTGGAGAACATATTTCGATTTCAACATATTGTGTATGTGAGAGAGAGGAGGTGGTGGGGGTGGAGGGGAGGGGAGAGAGAGAGAGAGAGAGAGAGAGAGTATTCACAAAATAGGAAAGATATTAGCATTGATAATAATGTTCAGATGTTCCAAGATTGGAAGACAGAATAAAGGCGCAGAACTGATCCAAGCATCTTCAAATATTTTAATATTTAATGAACATGGCATTTTAAATCAGGGGAAGATGAAATATCATAAAAAGATACTGGGATAACTTGCTAACATCTTCAAAAAGTAATTCTGATTGATAGATTAAAACTGTTAATGTTTCTATTTTAGATTTTATTTCAATTTTAGACCAAAAAAAGTAACCTTATAAAAATGCTGGGAAATTATAAATAAATAGTTGTATAATGCCAGGTGTAATATCTTTCTAAGAATAAAATCCAAGGCATGAGTATAAAGAGAAAAAATGAAACTGAGTTCACAAAAACTTTAAATTTTTGTATATGAAAAGCATCCATAGTAATAGTTCAATGTCAGATAAATGTATTTAAAATGTTTTTTCATAGTTCATGACTTACCTTTCATTTTCTTATTTTGAGAACAGCATGAAAAAATCTCAAAAACCATTAACTTTGTTGAAAAAGTTTATTTATGATTCCATTTATATGAGATACTGGAATAAACACATGAAGTGATGAAAATTAGATCTGTGTAAAGTAGCACAAGGGAACTTTTGGGGGGTGACAGAAATGTACTAAATCTTGATTGTGGTCATGGCTATATGGATATATACTTTTATCAAAACTCACTGAATCGTATACTTAAGATGGATGCATTTTATTTAAGGCATGAGCAGGCATTCTTACTTCCATGCTTGGATATTCTGTTCTTTGGCACCATTTTTCCTGTGTTACCTAATGAATAAGTCATCAAGGGAGTAAACTGAAACCATTCCATTCTCCCCAATGGTTCTGGAGGAATAGAGCCTCTTTCTTGGCTCTTGTTGATCTGTCTTCCCGCTGTGATCACAGGTGATGTGTGAAAAAAAGATTGGGGGGTGGGGGGCTACATCTAAAGGCAAAGCAGGAGTCTCTCTCCCCCTCCATCTCAGCCTCCCTTCTTCCCTTTTCCAGAAAAAATGTCTACTTTGGCCTAGGAATGCACATGTAGGAAGTGAGTTCACTATGGGTTGTTGAGCACAACAGTTAGTAAAAGGGATTCTACCCATAGGTTATCCGCCCAGAGCTGGGGGATCAACCAGATGTTTTTTTCTAGTTGATACTGGTCTCTCCCTTCTTTAATTTCCCCCTTGCAATCTGTATCAGCCCACTAGTGACCTCCAAGATTTTCTTGCATTGTTTCAAAGGAGTCCAGCATGTCTCCTTAACTAGCAGGAAAACCACAAATCAAATACTACCTACTTCTTTAAGCCTCCCTTGATCACCCCAGTGTGGGATGATCTCTCTCATTATCCCTACCATTTATATTGGCAATAATCACATTATAGACCGTGGCAGCTTTGCTTTTGTTGCCTTGAACTCCTACACATTTTTAGCACCAAGGTTTACGGATTCACATCTTTCCTCCCCACACAATTGTCTTACATTTCTTTCTGTTCCCAAACCGCACAGCACACAGTGCTAGGCAGTATAATCTAGTGCCTTAGAGCAGAAACTTGGGTATAAATCACGATTCTTTCACCTAATGCTGCATGTCTACCACAAGTTACTCAGCCTCTGTGTCTTTCTTATCTATAAAAGAAGAACTAAATTGGCATCTACTTCACTGGGCTATTTTGAGGGTTGAGACAAATGCATGGCAAGTGCTTAGCACCACACCTAACTTGTTGTAAGTGCTCAGTAAATGTCTGCTGTTAGTATATAAGCACTTAGCAAATACCTGCTGATTGAATGGCACTAACAGGGAGGAACCAATAAGCAAACAGAGAGAGGGCTGGTTGCTTTAGAGAGGTGTGAACCCCATGCTGAGCAGAAAGGAGGAGGCAGAAACCTGGAGACCTTGTGCACAGATAAATCTAGCATTATCATGGCACCTAGGGTTCTGGTTAAGGGGAAAGAAAGGTGGGCACAACAAAGGTTTCTCAACATAAACAATTTATTAGAGTCTTAGTTGGCTAGTTATCTCAGTTGGTTAGAGCATGGCGCTAATACTACAGTATTATTAATTCATTGAACAAATATTTGCTGAGCACCTAATATGTGTCAGGAAAATACGACATTTCTGGAATTAATCAGGAGTGCATAATCTAGGGTGTGTCCTCTCCTCTCCATATCTTCCCATCAAGCCATTATAGTTCAAGCCTCAATGGCTTCTTGCCTGAATTGCTATGATTACCTCTTAAGTAGCTTTCATGCTCACCCTGGTCTTTTCTTTAGCAATCCATATTGAGCAGGGTTAGTTGAGTTTTCTAAAGAAATATTTTCTTTAGAACATATTTTATCTTTATATCTTTAGAGAATATTTTATTCTCTTTTTGAAAATCTTCAATGGCTCCCCACTGCCAGGGTGCCTTCCTACCTCAGGTGTCTCACACCTCCAAGTAGATTTAGGACACAGACTTCCCTGAGTGTCTAGCTAGCAAATTTCTTTTCATCCATTAAAAGAACCAGCTCAGATATCAGCTCCCCTGGGAAACCCAGCATCCATACAGTCCACCAAGAAACACAGAAACCACCTTCTTAATGAAATAAAATGAATTTAGGGGAGAGAGTTATTTCCAGGTGAGAGACAGACCGAGCCATCAGCCAGGAGACAGTGAAGTCAAACAGACATTATGATAGGCAAGAAGCTTTTACCTCCCATAGTTTGGAAGAACAATCAGAGGAGGTTAGCACGGACCACAGGCTGTGATGTCCAGCTGAAGCCCGACTGCATGAGCATGTCCAGTAGAGGTGGAGTCACAGCGAGACCCAGAAGCTGTGAAGATTCTGAAGATAGCACTCTGGCAGAGAAGGAACAGGAAAGATGTCTTGGGCCTCCCCAGTGGCGCAGCGGTTGAGCGCCGGGTTGCGAAGCTGCCCGCAGCCTCTGCAGCACCGGGTCGATCCCCGGCTGCTCCCCGGTCACCGGAGGAGGGTCCCACATGGCACGCAGACCTCTTCTGCCACCCGCTGCTCCCCTCAGCAGTGTACTTCGGTCCTTCTGCCTGTTCTGCTCCCCGCTCTGGCTCTGGTGAATTCTCTCACCCTCCTGCACCTCTGACTGTACCCAGTGCTTGTATAAATAAATAAATAAATAAACAAACAAACAAACAAACAAATAAATAAATAAATAAATAAATCTTTAAAAAAAAATCACTCAGTGGAGGCTAGGACCTCATTTAAAAAAAAAAAAAAAAAAAGATGTCTTCACTTTTCCCTCTCCCTTGTCTGCTAGTCTGTCACCACTGCCGCCCACTGGCTAAGCCAACCAGAAGCCAGCTGACACTGAGCCTGCAGGGGCTTCCCACTCTTGTCCCCAAATCAGAGCAAGGCAGAGGAAGAGTGAGGGACAGACCCACTTAGTCCATCCTGAAACCCTTAGGCAGATCATCACTATCTTTTCTCTGTTCCTTTAGCATTGATCCTATCTTTTTTTATAGCCCTTATCCCACTGGTTGTAATTTCTCTATTTACAAGTCTTCTTTTCTTAATAGACTGTGGAATTCCACGGGGTAAGACAATGGCCTTATTCATCTTCCGGCATAATTCACAGTATATAAGAGGCATTTAATATAGATTGGACATGTATTGAAAGGAAACTCCTGGGGTGACCTCCAGCTAGCTCTCCTTCTCCATCCTCTTGTTTGATTTCCTTACCTTGATTTCAGTACGAAAGAATAAACAAGAGGTTTGGGGTCTATTCAACTCTCTGCATCTACAATTCTCAGCCTTGTATTTAAATACTCCCAACAACGAATCACAATGATTATTTATGCTCAGCACACCATCAACATATCAACCTTCTACCTTCCCATAGCCACATGAAAATTATCCATGGAAATTCCCCCAAATCTTGAGATATCTTCCCTCTACCACCCAAGATGTTTCTAGGCCACCTCTCCCTGCTGTTAATCAGTGTGTGCTCAGGGTAAACAAACTAATTTTAAAATCAGCTTAAGCAAAACATAATTAGGAAGATAAATTAGCTGCCCCCCAAATTGCATAATGAGTGCCCAAGGAGAAATTATTTTTATTATCCACCATTTTTATTATCTGTGTAACGTTTTCTCTTCTATCACTGCAGATGATACTTGGCTGACAGCAGAGGGAAATACCACAGAACTTAACTTCTGACCTTGATGGTCTGTACAATGATTAGGAGGAGAAATACTGGATGTGTTTTTGTTTTTCTTATCTTCAATTTATAACACAAGCTTGGTGGCATAGCAAGGGGGAATAGAGGAAAAGACCCCTGTAATTACAGTCAGACAATCAGGGTTCAACTCTTGGCGCTAACTGATTGCTGTCTAATCATGGGCAAGTTAGATAACTTCTGAGAAGTAAGTTTCTTCACAGGTAAAATGAGAACAGTCACAAAACTCAGAGCAATGACAATGGAACTCACATACTGACCATGTGGATCTAAGAGATTCTTGTAAATAAAACTCCTTTCATCTTTACCATACTCTCATGAATTACTATTATTTTTTCACATAAGGAAACAGACACAGAGAGATTAAGTAACGTACTGAAAGGGCTGTTGTGAAAATGAGTGTGATTTTATACATTGAAATAATTAAGTAATTATATGAAGCATGTAGGTGTTCAATTACTTTTTTCCTTTGCAAGTCCCCCTAAAACCTTCCACCTCTTAGCCAACCAAGTCAACTAATCTTCATAGAAACTCGTTTTTTACTGAAGCTCTTTGGTCAAGAGGTTAGATCCTTCACTCCTAGCTCTGAACTCAATATACTCTGTGCCTCAATTTCCCTATGTAAAAAAAGTCAGACTATATTAGCGGCTGCCAATCAGTGGCCTATGGGCTTGACTTAGTTTGTGTTTATATTTTAAACATTTACACTACACACACACACACACACACACACACACACACTTCAGACTTCTCTGAAGTGTCCATCTGGCCACACCCACTCTGATTCCTGCAGGTCGACAGTTACTTTAAATTGAATGTGACTGGCACCTTTTACAAGAGACAAATATGCCCCAACTTGCCTCAGTCCCCATACCTCACAAAATGGTGCAGATATATGAGTCTACAAGCTCTGAACTCATACTAAGGTCTCTTCCTTCTCCAGAGAGCCCAAGACCCTCTGGCCCTTGGAAGCACTTCCCAGAGGGAGCATCCACTGTAAGGCAGCACTAGTTTTTAGTGAATGTTGTGGTCAGTTTAACTGGGATTTTTCCCCTGATACCTGGGATGAAAATCCTGCATCCCACAAAATTCCTTGGTCCTAGGCCAACCAGGTTGGTCACCCGGTGTGTCATGTCACAAGACCACCCCTACGGTGGCCCTGTCATCTGGGGATGAGGATGCCACACTGGGCCTTTGTGCTACTGAGTCTCCCCAAGCAACAATGCAGTGCTCAAGAGTATGCCTGGAGGATTTGTGCAGGGGTAAGTCAAGTGTGAGGGCCTAGAGCTGGTTGGGCAGCTGGCACTCCTGATGGGGCCCTGTATGGCCTTAGGTCACTCAGTCTCTGGGTCTCTCTGTGCTGCATTCAACAAATATTTACTAGTATTACAATGGTAGATAACAAGAACAAGGTTCTTGACCTTAGAGAATTTTTTATCTTGAAGAGGAAGCAGACAGTGAAGCAAGTCAACAATACCTGGTAAAATTTCAGGTGGTGATAATATCATAAAGAAACCACTGACTTCGTGGGAGGAGAGGCCACAGGACCATCAGCAATGTTGGTGGGTGTCAAGGAAGACCAAATATGAATCAAGATTCCACCTGGCCTCCTGTTTCGAGCAATATGAAATTCTTAATTCTTAAACCTTGGGATTTTTTGATTCCCTGGATATATGAATTCAATGTGTCAATTACAAAATGTTTCTTTCTTATTTAAAAGCAGCTTTATGGCGACAATCCATATCAATAGCAAATCTGGTTGTCATACAGATGGATTGGAAATTTATCAAGTCAAATCCACCCAAATAACAGTACAAGGGTTGAGAAGAGAGACCAAGCTTATTAGCAAATCTGACATTTTATTAAACAAAATGCAGTTGGATTAAAGGATCCATGTGCTAAAACCAAAAGCAGAAAAATAAATGAATAAATACTGTCTAATACCTGCCTCCCTCCTCCAGACAGCTGTATATTGACTCAATGAAGGAAGTAACCACTTTATAACTAACTAAAGGACACTTCTACAGTATGCCATTCATTGCCCAAGTAGGTACTGAGTACCTACTATGTGTCAACACTTATTATAAATAATCCAAAAAGGTGATACTTGGACATACCTATTTATTTGTATTTAAAATAAACCTTGAGCACAAGGGACCATGGTGATAGATCACAGGTAAATGGGTGGTGGGAATTTCACAGGGACTAAAACCGAGGTAAAAATGCATACATTGTACAAAAATGAAAAATGATGTAAAAATACATAAAATTAAAAAAAGATGTTGGCATTTGGGAAGAAGTACATGGAAACTCTCTATACTACCTTTCCAAGCTTCCATAAATATAATGTTAATTCAAAATGAATAAATTTTTAAAATGAGAAAAAAATACATAAAATAAAATAATAACTTGCTCTTTATAAATTGAAGTTTAAAAAATAACAAAAGCCATCCTTAAAGGCAGGTTTTTTTCAACCTTGGCACTACTGACATTTGGGGATAGGTAATTCTTTATTGTGGGGGTTTTCCTATGCATTGTAGGATGTTTAACAGCATCCCTGGTTCTACATACTAGATGCCACCAGCAACGCCTATACTCCCTGTCATTAACATCAAAAACGCCTCCAGCTTTGCAAATGATCCTAGGAGGCACCAGTTTCTCAGACTGGAAACTGCTGTGTTAAGCAATTCATGTTGCTTTCACAAATGAGGGTTCAGTAATGAAGGAAACCCACCTCCTGGAAGAACCTAAGTACTTCCCTTCCTTCCATGACACCAAGACACCAGCCCTCCAGAGAAAGGTGTCCTGTCACACTGCCTTTCTGCACTGCAAGGACAAGATAGGGGATGAGGATGGGCAGGCTGGGCTCTGTTAAGGGGATCAGTGAGTCCTGGAGCATACACTCTGTGCTGTGCATCGCACTACTAATTCAAACCATGCCCCAGACCTGCACTCCTCCAAATGAGCTTTGCTAACAAGCTGGGAGAAAAGCTTCCCCTGTGGAACATTACATACCCACATGCAAGTTCAACAGTCTGTGGCTTTTCTAACCCAGGCAGATTACAACTGTGTCCCCACGTATCCTGAGAACTGTTATGAGCAAATCTCCAAAGATGGGGGCAGGACATGCCTGCCTGTCCACGCCCTGCTATAAGAACTTAACAAAGAGTCCATTGTACACAACCTAATCTAAGAGGGAACCAATGCACAGGCCTAGCAATTCACCCCCAGCTTTGCAGGGTGCTTTAGAACAAAAGCTAGTTGTGAAGAAGCAAACATTTTCAGTTGATACAAATGTCAGTGGGAGCCCAAGTCAGGTACAGCATTTATAGGTACTGGAAACCAGGGTCTTGGCTACTTGGATCAAAGGGAAATTATTCTTGTGTATTACCACTTAGTAGTGCAATTCAGTGGTTCTCAATCACAGAAAGGAGAGCTGGAGGAAGAGGTAAAGGGTGAGAGAATCTGGGTTCTACTTTTATTTATTCACTTCCTAAACATTTAATTCAGTTCCTTATGACACACCCTCTACTGTGCTCTACACCTGGGGAATACTTACCTTTAGAGGGAGCCTTTCAGAGTTCAAAAAATAAAAAGCTTTCAGAGCCATTTAGTCACAAAAATGTGGGGTCATGTCTATATCCACCCTAAAGGGCACACCAGTCCAAGCTCTAGATGTTTGTTGTCATGATGTCCTACAGGACAGTTGATCTAGATTTTCTGCATTTTCCAGATGAACGGGAAAACAGGGTTTTTACATGAAAATTCTTTCCATTTAAGCACAGGCTAAAAACTTTAACAACAAAAACAAAATCAACCCTTCACAGACAAAACCAATTCAAACTACCTGGAAGGGGTAAGAGGAGTATCTGGTTCTACTTCTTGCTGGCAGTGAGACCTTGGGCAAGTTATCTAAACTCTCTATGCCTTACTTTCCTAGTGTATAAAATGAGGATGATAAAGCATTATAGAGTTAAATGAGAGACTATAAGCCTGATTTATAAAAGCTTGATAAATGTGAGCTATTATTTTCACAGGTTATCAGATTCACTCTCCTAGTAGTAACCAGTGTTTTCAGCTATTTCCATTCTCTTTTTGGCCCATCATTGTCAGTTCCCTCCCTCTCCTGACCACCTTTCCAGCTTGTCAAGAGACCCAATATGATGTCTGCCTAGTCTCCAAGAAGATCTTCAGCTAGGACTGGGGTGGAGATATTTGTGGGGGGAAGTTATCTTCGAAACAGAAGGGAGAAAAGTAAATAAATGAGTAAGTCACAGTTGTGTGGAGATGGATTTCAATGCAGGAGGCAACTTAGAACTGTCCCACATTCTACATCCCGCTGGATGGGAAGGCTGGGCATTTATCCATGCTACCCTGTTCTCATTGGTGTAGGGCTACCTCCAACCCAGAGGTATTAACTGTTTTTAAGTTATGGGTTGTTGCCTACACATAGCTAAGAAAAAATTCCTGACTTCTAGAAAGCAAAGGCAAAAGGCACTGATGTGAACTTGGATGCACCCTGGCAGAGTACATGACACTCTACACAGCTAAGATGAAATCTGGGGGATGTAGCTCAGGGCATCATAAGCTCTGCTAAAGTGTTCCTAGCAAAAGTATCTGGAAGAATCAACCCCCACTTATTTAGAAACGTTGTGTCTAGGTGAAAGATTATAGTGAGAGCTATTTCATCATTTTAATTTTTCCAAGGAACATGTGATTGCCAGGAGTAAATACAATGATCTAAGGGAAGGTCTGAATTAAAAATTTTCTATTCATAAAACATAAACAGAATAAAATGCTTAGGGATAAATTTAATTAAAGTTCAAGACTTTCACACTAACAATTATAAAATATTACTATGCGAAATTGATTCAAAAAAATTTAGAGATATTCCCCATTTATAGATTGAAAAACTCAATACTATCAGGATGGAAATTCTTCCCAAATTGATTTCTATATTCAAATAACTCCCATCAAAGTCCCAACTTTTTATGTAGAAATTGACACACTAAAAATTTACGGAATTTTAAAATTATGGAAATGCAAAATACAGTACAAAAATTTTGAAGAAAAATCTACCTAAAATAAAAAATTATGATAAAGCCACATGAATCAATACTGCATGGTACTGTTGCAAGGATAAATATATAGGAGTCAATGGATGATAACTGAAAGTCCAGATATAAACCCTTGCATTACAGACAACTGATTTTTGGCAAAGGTGTGAAAATAATTCAGTGGGAGAATGGAAAGTGTTTTTTGCTTTTTTTTTCAGCAATGGTGCCCAGACATTTACATACCCACATTCAAAAACATCCCACATCATATATTAAAAAATGAACACAAGTACATCATAGGCCTAAATATGAAAGTGAAAACTATAAAACTTCTCACAGCAAACATGGGAGAAAATGTCGATAATTTTTTGGTTGGGCAAAAGATTCTTAGATATGATACCAAAATCATGAAACTTGAAAGAAAAACTGATAAATTGGACTCATCAAAATTAAACTTTGTACTTGAAAAGAGCATTAAGAGAAATCTTTCCCAAAAAGGTATAGTCTAGGAGAATATATACAAAATTACAGATCTTATAAAAAATTTATATAACGAAGAGATAAAACACTCTTGTGACACAATAATCAGAGCAACTACCCGATTTTAAAATGGGCAAATAATCTGAATAGATATTTCATTAAATTAGGCATACTAATAAACATGTGGGAATATGTTCAAATCATTAATCATTAGGAGTATGTAAATTAGAACCATGTATACTTATTGGGACAATTATAAGTAAAAAAGACAATAGCAAGCATCGATGAGAATGGGGAGAAACTGGAACTTTCCTACACTGTTGACAAGAATGTAAAACAATGTCGCTATGTGGGAAAAGAGTTTTATAACTTCTTTAAAAGTTAAACATATATATACCACATAATCCAGTGATTCCACTCCTAGGAATCTACCTAAGAGAAATAAAAATACATGTCCATTGTATAGGAATATTTATAGCAGCATTATTCATAGTAGTCAAAAAATAGAAACAACTCAAACTTCTGTTAACTGATGAATGGATAAGCACAATGCAGTACAATCATACCAACGAATACACTATTAAGCAGCCAGAGTGAATTTTTGAAAGTGTAAATTTGTTACTTTTTAAATATAATTTTTTAATTTAATTTTTAAAAAATAAATGGTTTCTCCCCTCAGCTATGGTCACCATGGTTTCTCCACAGACTTGTGATTTTTTTTTTAAAGATTTATTTATTTACGCATACGAGAGCTGGGGTACAGGCCAGAGATGCAGGGGGAGAGAGGATTCACCAGAGACAGAGTGGAGAACAGAATAGGCAGATTGACTGAAGTACACTTCTGAGGGGAGCAGCGGGCGAGACAGGAGAGGTCTGCTGCGCCTTGTGGGTTTTTCTCTGGCCGACTGGGGATCGAACTTGTGCTGCAGAGGCTGCGAATTGCTTCACAGTGCAGTGCTTAACCCCTTGAGCCAACAAGGTAGCCAGACAGACTTGTGATTTTAAGGTTAAATGCATAAGAAAATTGTACCACATTTGTAAGAGTTTAAAAATATTTAAGGGGCCTCCCCGGTGGCACAGCGGTTGAGCGCTGGGTTGCGAAGCTGCCCGCGGCCTCTGCGGCGCCGGTTCGATCCCCGGCTGCTCCCCGGCCACCGGAGGAGGGTCCCACATGGCGCGCAGACCTCTCCTGCCGCCCGCTGCTCCCCTCAGCAGTGTACTTCGGTCCTTCCGCCTGCTCTGCTCCCCACTCTGGCTCTGGTGAATTCTCTCACCCTCCCGCGCTTCTGACTGTACCCAGTGCATGTATAAACAAAAACAAACACAAACAAACAAATAAATAAATAAAACATGCCTCTAAAAAAAAAAAAAAAAATATTTAAGACATTCTGCAGGGAAGTGGGAGGGAGAGGGATCAAAACAGGGGAGGGAAGAGCACAGGGACTATGATGATGCTTCACTGGTGAATTGGTGGTGGGAATTTTACCGGGACTACACCTGAGAGGAGAAAGCATACATTGTACAAAAAATGAACAATGCTGCAAAATTATGTGTGTGTGTGTGCAGATATAGATATATAAATATTTTTAAAAAGAAAAAAAATGTTTAAGACTTCATAAATCTACATGGTATTATATTTTGATCCTATATAAATCATTCTGGAACTGACACATTGTTGTTAATCTGCTGACTCACCTTAATGTCCAGTGAAGCAGCATCTGGGTTTGCAATTGCTCCATTTTCCTGGATCCTCAGTTCCTCCAACTCCTGGGTGTGGTATGTGTGTTCAGCTCCATGACGAAGGACTCCCAGCTTCTGTAGGATACCCTTGTCTGTAAAATCAAGGGCAATAAGAACAATCTGACAACAATCAAACAGGAGCAGGTTTCAATCTGTCTTTGTGGGGCTCTGGCTCATGTCCTGGGCTACTGGCGCTCCTGTGATCTTCCCTTCCTGCCTACCTGCCTATGGACTTCAAAGGTTTGATTGGGGTTGGATCTGCTTGGAGCCTCATGGAGCTGTAAGAGCATTTAGTTTCTTGCAGGTTGTCAATATTTGCTGCCTTCAGCTCCTTGCTGCACCACCCCCTCCACATGGCAGCTCACAACCAGCAAGGAAGAGGGGCTCCGAGAAGCAGGCTTACACTTATGTAATGTAGTCATGAACACATAATCACATACATTTCATTGCCTTTGCCAAATTCTACTAATTAGAAGCAAGTCACAGGTCTCATTCACACTCAAGAGATCACAGAGGGATAAAACTGGAAAGCAGGAAATGTGAGAGCTACCCTAAAGTTTGCCCATCACAGAAAAATCTCTGGTCCTCAATGATCTGTGTCCTTCCTACATGAGAAGTACATTCACTCCTTCCAAAGGTCCTAAAACCTCATACCATTATAACTTCTACTCAAAGTTCAAAATCTCATCATTTAAATTAGATGCAGGCATGGATGCAGTGCCTTGGGTACAGTTCCTATCAATCTATAAAGACAAGCTACCTGGCTCCCAACACACAATGGAGGAGCAGGTATTGTAAAATAGTTTAAGACATTTAAAGGGGAGGGAAGGGAAATGGAAAGTAAAAAGGAGTTACCACTACGAAGTTTTGAAATTCAGACCAGAGAACTCCAGTTAGAGTTTCCAGCTTAGATTTCAAGACCCGGGAATAACTACCATAGCTCTTGCTTCTGCTGTCTGAATCATCTTTACTTTTTTATTAAGGGTAGCATATATTTGCAACTGAGTAGCCTTACTATCCTGCTTCTGATGGTAGAATTTTAGTGATTTGATAGCTTCCTTTCATTTTGTACTGTTTTTAATCCCTTTAGTTGGTGGTGTTTTGTAGAAATAAATTTATAAGATCTTATGTGGGTCTCTTGTGAATTTGCCCTTACACAAAACCACATCCAAGTTCTTTTTGAGTTAGGCCCTCCTCTATCTTGGGTTTCTGCTGAGATGGTTAAAGGACAACTCAGTGAAGCTTCCCAGTGGCATATTAGTTGATAGGTGTGGGAGGCTCATTTGTCATCCCTGGAGAAAGTCTTTTGCGTGACTTAATACTATTCTGCTCCTTTAATCTTCTTGAGGTTTTGCCAAAATCTTGTACAATCGTTGCTTGTATTTTTCTCTAGGCCGGAGCTTATCTTTAGGCCACACACTCAGAGCAATTTCTTAATTTTAATATCTTTTGCCATCTGGAGAGACAGAAAAAATTTAAAATCATCAACTCTTGGCTCCTTCTTGTTGAACAGTTCTCCCCTTGATTTATTTCTCTCCATTTCACTAGGAGCAGTAACAAGTAACCAGGTGGCACCAGCAGGTCAACATTTTGCCTGGAAATCTTGGCTAAATAACCAAGTCCATCACTACTTGCTCTGCTTTTCACATAACTGTAGAAGCCAATTTTACCAAGCTTTCTGTTACTACCTTCAATTTCCAATAATACGATTCTTACTTTCTTTTGTTTCCTCATCAGCAGCATCCTCCAAGTTTGAATTTCTACTCATAGTCATTCAGGGCAACTTAGGTTTTCTCCATCATGTTCCTCAAAATTCTTCCTGCTCTCACCATTTCCAAAGGCACTCCCACTGTTTTAGGTATTTGTTACAGCAGCACCCCACTTTCAGGGGTGCTTATAACATCAAGTTTATAAGTTTAATTGATTAAACGCTGGAATTTTAAGTATGATAAAAGGTTTTGTACATTTGTAAGAAAATTTCAAACCCCAATATTTCCAACCTGAGCTACTCAGAGATATTTTTCTGCGTTTGTATTTGAGAAAATTACTACATCACCAGGAAGGTAAAGAAATATGTCTTTTTAAATACATATCATTATAGGGAAGGAAGAAGTAAAACTATCACTATTCACAGATGATATGCTAATATACATAGAGAACCCCAAAAACTCCACAGAAAAACTAATCAAACTATCAATCAGCTTAGTAAGTGGCAGGATACAAAATCAACACACAGAAATCAGTAGCCTTCCTATACACCAACAATAAATCTGAAGAAGAAATCAAGAAAACCGTCCCTTTTATTATTGAAATAAAAAAAATCAAATACTTGGAAATAAACCTAACAAAAGAGTTTTGTAAAGGACCTATACAAAGAAAACTATAAAACTATTAAAAAAAAAGAAATAGAAGAAGACACAAAGAAATGGAAAGACATACCCTTCTCATGGATTGGAAGAATTAACATTATCAAAATGGCCATCCTACCAAAAGCAATCTACAGATTCAATGCTACTCCAATAAAAATGTCAATGACATTCTTCAAATAAATAGAACAAATATTGATGAAATTCATATGGCACCACCAAAAACCCCAGATAGCCAAAGCTCTCCTGAAAAAAAAAAAGGGGGGAATGGAGGCATCACACTCCCAGACTTCAAACTATACTACAAAGCCATAATCATCAAAACTGATGGTAATGGAACAAGAACAGACACACAGACAAATGGAACCAAATAGAAAATGCAGAAATAAACCCACAGATATATGGTCAACTAATCTTTGACAAAGGAGCAAAGAATATGCAATGGAGCAAAGAAAGTTTGTTCAATAAATGGTGCTGTGAAAACTGGGTTGCTACATGCAAAACAATGAAGCTTGACTACTACCTCACACCATGCACAAAAAACAACTCAAAATGAATTAAATAACTAGACATAAGACCTGAAACCATAAAATATATAGAAGGAAATACAGGCGAAACACTACATGACATACATCTCAGTAACATCTTTAAAGACACATCACCCAAAGCAGTGATAGTGAAGGCAAAAATAAACAAATGGGACTACTAAATTAAAGAGCTTCTGTACAGCAAAAGAGACAGAAACCAAAACTAAGAGACACCCCACTGATTGGGAGAAAATTTTTGCACACAACACTAATGATAAAGGACTGATGACAAAAATCTACAAAGAGCTGACAAAACTCAACAAAAACTAAGTAAATAACCCAGTCAAAAAATGGGCAGAAGAGCTAAAAAAAAACTTCTCCAAAGAGGAAATGCAAATGGCCAACAGGCATATGAAATAATGTTCAACATCACTTGTCATCAGGGAAATGAAAATCAAAACTACAATGAGATACCATCTTACACCAGTGAGAATGGCACATATTTAAAAAACTAGCAACAACAAGTGTTGGTGAGGATGTGGCGAAAAGGAACTCTCCTGCACTGCTGGTGGGAGTGCAAACTGGTCCAACCACTATGGAAAGCTGTGTGGAGGTTCCTCAACCTACTAAAGATAGAGATTCCACATGATTCAGCAATTCCACTCCTAGGTATTTACCCAAAGGGCACAGAAACATTAATTCAAGAGGGCACCTGCACCCCTATGTTTATAGCAGCACTATTTACAATAGCTAAGCAATGGAAATAACCCAAATGCCCAAAAATAGATGACTGGATCAAGAAGATGTGGTTCATATACACAATGGAATATTTCTCAGCAATCAAAAGAGATAAACTCATGCAATTTGCAGCAACATGGATGGAGCTGGAAGGGGTCATGCTCAGCGAAATAAGCCAGAAAGAAAAAGAAAAATACCGGATGGTCTCACTCACAGCAGGAATTTAGAAAACCTAAATAAGGGACCAGGAAAAAGACTAATTATAATAAAGAAAAATCAAAATCAACAAGCAACTACAAATCAGGGACACACTACAGGGGGAAGAGAAGGGAGTAGGATCAAAACAAGCATGGTGGGAATTGTATGGGGACTATAACCAAGATGAAAACGCATATATTGTGCAAAAATGAAAAATGATGTAAGAAATATAAAATAAATAAAAATCAAATAAAAAAAGTAAAATACATATCATTACTCCAGCCTCAAGAAAGTATAAGAATATTCATAAGAGTAACAATAGTGATAAAGGAGAAATAAATTTAAATTTATAAATACTTCGTGACAGTTTAAATAAAAGTAGTAAGTGTTGTAAACATCATGATTCACTTATTTGTTTCTGTTTTCTCAAGACCTTTGGAGCATTTAAAGGATTCAGCTGTAGGATATTAGTGACTTTAGAACATTCAATCAGCTTATAAATTTAAGCTAAATGTATGTCAACTAATTCATAAGTTTTCATTTTTTCTAGTTGTATAAGGAGTGTTTGAATATTCAGATGAATACTATTTATTTATACAATAAATCAAAGACTAAGCAAAGTACAAATTGTAGTGACCGTGCCTCTCAATATGCAGAGGCCCTTCGGATAATAAAGAACTTAACTGGATGGAAGCATTACATAGAGATTCACAGAGGCAAGCCAGCAGCAGAAGAGAGGGGACAGTAGCCACAACCCTGCAGCATCATCAAGTTGCTATTGGACTGGAGGCCTGATTGGTGACTCTGCAAGGCTGCTGTCCTGACGCCCTCTAGTGGTTTAAACTGCAAAGCCCACCTTTCCAGAGCAACAAGAGACAAAGGCTTGTTGCTAGCTCACCTCACTCAGCGCTCTCCAAGAAATTTCCCTTGATTAGCAAGACACCCCCCACCACCAAAAAAAAAAAAAAGGTCTAGAAATTCCTCCACCAATCTTCTTGTGAAATATTTATCCAGTCTTTGCACAAACACTTCCTGTGTCATTAGGTGCTGCAATCCGCTTAGAATATCTGTAGTAACTATTAAAGACTTCCTTCTTTTCAGCTGACACTCTATCCCCGTAACCTGTACTCACTGGTTCTGTATTTGCCCTCTGGAGCTGCATGGCACAATATTCATTTCTCTTCCATCTGACAGCACTTCAAATATTTGGAAAAGTTTCTTGACCCTACAGCACTGTACCTCCCACCCCCACCCCCACCCCCACCCCAACTTATCATCTCCAGATCAGCACATTAATTCAACTGCTCCTCATTTAACCAAGTTTCCAGTTGCTGTCCCAGTTGCTTCTCTGGAAACATTTCTGGCTTGTCAACAGCCTCTGCCACACACTGCCCTGAGAACTGCATCCACCTCTGACATGTGGTCCTCCTGCCCCCACTCAGGCACTACATACTGAACTCCAACGACTCTGCTGTTGGGAACAGTTTTGTCAAATGATGGACCAAAATGGAGATTTCTCCTATCTGGATTTTTCCTATATGAAGCAACTCTACACTAGCCTCACTTTCCCCTCTTGTAGCCCTGACATATTTTCTGTAGTTGGGCAGAACTCATCCCTTCCCCAAAAATAATGTATTTACGGGCCTCCCTGGTGGTGCAAGGGGTTAAGACGCAGCACTATGAAGCTATCCACAGTCACTGCAGCACTAGCTTGATCCCCGGCCAGGTAGCAAGCCACATGAAGCAGCAGACCTCTCCTGTCTCACCCGCTGCTTCCCTTAGCAGTGTATTTCAGTCGGTCTGCCTGTTTTGCTTCCCACTCTGTCTCTGGTAAATCCTCTCACCCCCCACACCTCTGGCCTGTGCCCAAGTTCTTGCATGCATAAATAAATCAATCGCTAAAAAAAAATAATGTATTTAACAACTGCAGGCAGATGCCCAGGTCTGGCCTGACACTGCCTGTCACTGACCAGAGAGATTCAGGAACCTCCAGAAAACCTCCTTCCTCATGAGATGAAAGCTGGGAAGCCTGAGAAAGGTTCTGCTCTTCAGGGGGGAACATCTAACTAGCCCGTAATCCTTCTGCTGTATATTAAACTCATTTTCTCTCCTCTTGCCCTATGTGAACACAGAGGGTGTCTAGAATGTAACATCCCTTACTAGTTGGAAGACTGATCTTCAGTCTACTCACACCTCTCGTCTCTGAACTAAAGTAGACTTTTCCCTGAAGGGCTGTTTTTCAAAACCTTTCATCATTTGCTTTGTCTTCACTGGCTCCTTTCCAATTTCTCCAGAACATCCTCTACTTATGTGCCCAGGACTGAACAGTATGTTTTAATGACTAATATTGGCTATAGATTAAGAATTATGCTTGTGAAAATATTTCCATTTTAACACAGCTCACTGTTACAAAGATTTATATACCTGAGCCCCTGATTAGCACATAACAGGTTATGTTTCAAAACTTTCTCTGTAGATTAGTTATTTTCCCACAGGAAAAATGTTATATCTGGTATTTGGGCTCCCAGCCCAGCCAACCAGTCAACTAAACCCACATAGCAATAGTGATATCGGGTTGATTCTAGAGACTAAGGATTCACTGGCCTTGAGAATAAGAAATGTAGTAAGATAGGAGAGTGTCTCCCTTGGTTTCTCAGCAGGAGTTGCCCCTCTAGCACATTTTCAAATGGGTGACTCAACTTTGGGTCTCCTTCCTACATTCTTTTCTGGTCTCCTGCCTCTTCAGATCTTAGTCCCCGTACCCTAGTTCTTAATATCTTAGTGTTGCCAGAAGTTTTCTAGGGTGCTGCCTCACTTGGCTCTCCCAACATCCCCCAATTCTCCATCCTTCACTACATCTCACTTTCCCTCTCCTGTAATCCAGTCATCCATTCCCTTAGTGAAGCTAAGTTCAGCTGGGGTGAGGATGTCAGACATCTAACTCATCAAATCAATTGCCACAAACAATGCTCACAGATGCTTCTGTTTCTAAGTGTTTTAGTTCTCTAAAAGATTCTCAACTGTGCAATTCAGGCAGTGTCACAAAGTGAAAAGCCACAGGTAACATGAGAGAAGATTCCAGCAGCTATGGAAGCCATTAGAGCAGGTATGCCTGCCCTGCCTACTTTGGGGGTCTAGCTCAAGTGGTACCTGCTTTCTTCAGACACCCTCCCTACTCTACTCCTGAACCACAGATGTTAATTCCTGGATTGTTTTTTAGTAGTTGCAAGATTTTAAATTGTTTTTATTTTGAAAATTTTGCTGTTATTTTGGGAAATTGAATGAAAGCAAGTAGACTCTTCCCAAAATATATACTGCAGGACACCACATACGTAAACTCTAGAGAAAACAAACTAATCCATAGTGATAGAAAGGAAATCAGTGGTGGTCCAAGGTCAAGGGAAGGGGGAGGAAAGGGGAAACAATTGCAGGAGATGGAAATGTTCTTTGTCTGGATTGTGGCAAAGGTCTTGTGGGTCATACATCTGTCAAATTTGACCACACTGTCTGCTTTAAATACACAAACTACATACATGAAATACAATAAGTTATATGCCAAATATACCTCAACAATGTTGTGTAAAAAAAAAAAGACCAAAAGACCAACACATATATATTTCCTTATTTCCCTCAGAATTGCTATTTATTTTATCACATTCACCTCAAGTATTGCTTATATAAAGAGATTAAGGAAAGTAGATAATGGGTGCAGTCCTCAAACAAAGTCCAATTTCTTCACCCCCACTCCCAGAATCAGCCGTCATGAATTTAGTGTATATTCAGTCACTCCATTTGTAATAACTCCACATGTAGAGATATATATTCTCAAACAATACATATTATTTCTGTGTATTTTAAATTGTATATAAATGAAACATATGCATTTTATTCTATACATTTCTTTTTTTCTTACATTATGTGTTAACACTGTATAGATATATTGTTTATACATGGATACATTATGTTCTATATGGGTACAATCTATTTCTTCTAATGGCTTTTATAATAATATAATATAATGGAATGTTGTAATTCATAACATACTATGAATGACATATTTTAACTGTCCATTCACCCTTTCATAGGCATTTCAGTTGGATTCAATTTTTCATAACTAAATGTAGTATGGCAATAGCTGCCAATTTGCAAAGCATTTCTCATGGCAGCAGGAGTTACAGGGTGGTGGCACCAGGCAGGTACAGATGGGTTTTCTGTGAGTCAAATGTTGGTAAGGTGGAAATCTGCCTCAAGAATCTGTGGATTGTACAAAAGTAACCAAAGTCAAATACGACCCTATCTCCAGATTGCAGCATAGAAAAGCAGCTCTGAGCTATAACCTCCTGCAGAGGTGGAGATGATTCAGAGGACAACTCTGGTGGCCCATAAAGTTTAAAACTGACTTGGACACTCTAGGGATCCAAGGAAGATCATCTTCCCTGAAGAAGGCAGAGTAAATGCCTTTAGCAATGAGCCAAGAATAATTCAATTCTATGCACTACTGTTTAAATTCTTGAGGGTTTTAATGTTAAATGATCATCAGAAAATGTATATTCACCATTCTGAAGTTACTAAGTCTGATATGTATGTTAAACCTACCTTATATATAGTATTATTCAGATCTTTCTATTGTGCTTAATTTTTACATTTTTGGTTTGATAAAGTCACAAGATAGTATTTTCATCCTCTGAAACTATTGTGTTTTCAACTACTTTTGCTTTGTATATTTTGATGCATAGTGATTTAGCATACATACTTTCCAAATATTTTTGTTGTGAATTTTAGCTTTCAATATTATAAAATTATATCTCAAAAGTATAAGGGAAAGAAGCTCTAGCAATTCAGTGGGATGAGATGAGGCAGGAGAGTTCCCCTTCAGCTATTATTATGGAGAAACACTGGACAACATAAATAAATATATGTGTACATACATATATAATATATATTATAAACCATAGGAGAAAAACCCCTGAGCATCAGATCATGAAAATAATAGGTGAATTAATACTCCAAGGATTAGGGCCTCCCCTGGTGGCGCAGCGTTTGAGCACTGGGCTGTGAAGCTGCCTGCAGCCTCTGCAGCACCAGTTCGATCCCCAGCTGATGGCGAGGGTCCCACATGGCGCGACAGACCTCTCCTGCCGCGCCTGCTGCTCCCCTCAGCAGTGTACTTCGTTGATCTGCCTGTTCTGTTCCCTGCTCTGGCTCTGGCTCTGGTGAATTCTCTCACTCTCCCGCGCTTCTGACTGTACCCAGTGCTTGTATAAATAAATAAATAAATCTTTAAAAAAAATACTCCAAGGATTAGAGAAAAGTGGATCAATCTCTCTCTCTCTCTACATATATATATATATATATATATATATATATATATAACTGACAAGAAAAAGGAGAAATCTCCAGATTCCAAAACAAAGAGGGAACTCAGAGACTAAGCAAAAGCAAGGGTAGTGCCACAAATGCCCATGCAGGTTTTGGATCCATAGGTCTTACGGATTCTTGAGATTTTAAAACCATTGCAGGTCAGTAAGATGTTATGTCTGGTGTGAATAAGCAAAACAATTGGATTCAACCTGTAAAATCTGAGTACCTGAGGGCTGTGCTGTTGGCAAAAAAACATGATCAGACAAGTTACTCTGTCCTCAGGCTACAAGTTAAAAAAAGAAAGTTCACATACTTAAACTTGAAACCAAGTCTGTACCATATATTGACATGAGTTCTGAATTTATCACTGTGAGGTAGAAATACCAAGCTAAGGGGTGAAAAACTGGCTGATAACTGATCTTGCTAGGACTCCAGTAAAAGTGGAAAAGAGCCTGGTGAAAGTAAGTTCATAATATAAATTACAAACCATAGGAAGAAACCCCCTGGAGCATCAGACCATGAAATTAATAGGTGAATTAATACTCCAAGAATTAGAGAAAAGTGGATCAATCTATAGATGACTATAAAATTAAGTATGTTTTAAATGACTTAAAAAGATGAATGACTACAGAATATAATGTGACATAGGAATGCATGTAAAAGGAAAAAGCAGCTTTTGGAAATTGACCAAATCACTCTTTGATATGTAAATCAGTCATTCAAAATCAAAACTAAATAGATATATTTAATACCTTAGCAGAAAATAAGGAAAGTAGAACTAAGGGAATAAATCAAAATGTAGCTCAGAAACAAAAATGGAAACAAATGAGCAAGGACAGAATCATAAATAACAGAAAGGTTATTTAAGAAGCACTGTGGAAGGGGTGATGGAAAATGGAAAAGAGCAATATTTGAAATTAGAATGTGTGAGAATTTTTTCAAAATTGACAAGAGAGGGATTCTTAGGCTGTATCAGTATCCACTGCTGTGTAACAAGCTACCCTAAAACTTAGTGGATAAAAACAATCATCTATATAAATCACAGTTCTGTGGGTGAATACCTTGGACTTGGCTCACTTGAGAGGTTACTCATGATTCTGTGGCACAGGGCAGACATGGTCAGTGGGCAGATGTGGTCAGCGGGCACAGAGGCAGTTGCCTTATTCACTTCAGCAAACTAAAAAATAAAGGAGAGAAGGAGACTCAAGCCACAAGGACTCATTGCAGACAGCGCGCTCTGTTTCGCTTGGCAAGGATGGTGCCAAAGATAATTTAGCCTTGCAGTGACCGAGGCTGATTTAATGCATTGCAGCTGGGTTTTCAAATGTGCTGTTGTGGAGCGTGTTCTGCCCTTTTACACAGATTGTGACAGATGTTGACTCACTGGAGACAACTTGGCTCCAGGAGGGAAGCTGGAGTCATTTCATTAGTGACTTGACATTTCTTTGCCTCTGCGGCAAGCCTGAAGCAACTAATTGTTGGTTTTACCTATGACCACTTTACCCTCTGGGTTCACCTCAAAGTATCGAAATAAAAAACAAATCACGTTGGTCAGTTTTACAATTTGCACTGCAAGGATTAGAATATTAAGATTTCTGTGCAGAATCATGGTTAATAATTCAAAGCATCAAAAGAACTGTATTTTCACAGTCTTGTAGATTGATGTATGGGAAAAGTGGGAAAGATGGGTCTTGATTGTGAGAAATAAAAACAGGTAGAAAAACTCAAAATACACGTCAATTAAAAGGCGAAAACAATAAGAATGCGGGCCTCCCCGGTGACGCAGTGGTTGAGCGCTAGGCTGAGAAGCTGCCCGCAGCCTCTGCAGCGCCGGTTAGATCCCCGGCTGCTCCCAGGCCACCAGAGGAGGGTCTCACATGGCGCGCAGACCTCTCCTGCCGCCCGCTGCTCCCCTCAGCAGTGTACTTCAGTCCTTCTGCCTGCTCTGCTCCCTGCTCTGGCTCTGGTGAATTCTCTCACCCTCCCACGCTTCTGACCATACCCAGTGCTTGTATAAAAAAAATATATATATATAAAAAAAAAATAAGAATGCCTCATTTGGGGGCTTCCTAAATGTGAATCTTTATTCCTCTCAGCCAAGAAGGGAAAATGAGAAAGCAATTTGTTTTTTCTAAATAAACTTCACACTAGAGTCTTTGATTTAAAAAGCTGATAGGATATCTTGCCAGCAATCACAATAGGCTTGAAGATGAGAATGGTTTGTGTGTTTACCTCTGTTCTGGAAACACTTCGTTGTGGAAAGGGATCTCACAAAGGTGATCCTCACACAGCTCTACTAAAAATATACAAACTATTGCACAAAAATTCTTGGGCAAGAAGGAAAAGGGTCACCCATCTTAGGCAACTCCTAACTTAATCCATTTAGGACCTAAAAACATAGCCAGAGGATGATGGCATGGGAACAAGAGATCACTGAGGTGGCTTCCAGACAGGAGGGGCTGTGGAGGTGGCTCCCCAGGTTTCAAATTTCCAAGGATGGTACCAATGTCAGATAGTCAGACCCCTAGTCTGCACGAGTGTCCTTGGATTTGTCCTACTAGATATTTACACAAACGGTTTTGAAAACTTGGTCATGGGAAGATTAAGGTGCTAGAGAGAGGGAAGGAATACTGCTACCTGAGTAGTCATCTTTCTTTTCAATAATTTCCATGATGGGCAACATGCCCATGCCGTTGCTCTGGTGAGTCTGCAGACTGGCATCCCTATGGCTTGTCAGACTTTGAGATTCCCCCCTTGTTTTAATGATGACCAATCTCTAACCATGTCATCCCACAAACACCACATCCTATTTTACTCCTACAGGGGGAAAATGCCCAAATCACACAAGAATCACGAAATGTCAAGACCAGGCGGAGCGCATATCTAAAGCAAGAGTGTGACTTTTAGAAATTTTTCTAAGGAGGCCTTTTCTGCAGGTTTTGAGGGTACTTCTGACCCTTGAACTTGACTGGGGGTGGGATGGGGGATTGGGGGGTGTGGTGAGGCTTGTTATCTCACCACACTGAGGAGCAGGAAGCAGTCTTCCCCTAGGGGATGGGAATGCTATAAGAATTAGGCCTTTGCCCTTTTTTTTGAAGTTGTTTTTTTTTTTAATTTATACAATAGCTGGAGTATTGGCCAGAGGCATGGGAGGGTGAGAGGATTCACCAGAGACAGAGTGGGGAGCAGAACAGGCAGACAAACTGAAAGCACTGCTGAGGGGAGCATCGGGCACAACAGGAGAGGTCAGCCGTGCCACGTGGGAATCTCCCCGCCAGCCCTGGGGAATCGAACTCACACCGCAGAGGCTGTGGACAGCTTCACAGCACTGAGCTCAACCTGTTGTGCCACCGGGGAAGGCCTTTGCTCTTTCAACATGAAAATAGCCTAGGGAACATTTCAGTTTTAAGATGGTGGAGAACAGACCTTTTTTTTTCCTTTCCCCTGTCAGCAACAAGTAAGATGAGAAACAGAAACACACACAGAGAAAAGCAGTGATGAAACCAGTAGGCCTGTCAGTTCCCAAATCACGATGTATAACGACAGACAGTAACTGAAAGATTCTGGGCCTATCATAGCAGGCAAAGATAAAACCTGTAGAGAAAAAAAATCACCAAAAGCAAAGTGATCTTACACTGCAAATCCTGAAAAATTCAGGACTTGAGGTACCTGTTGGGGTGAGGCAACTGACAAAAACAGTGAGATTGTACAAGATCTATATAAGCAGCATTTGGTCCTCAACGACAACTCAAAGTGATTTTAAAAAGAAAGAAGGTAAGAAAACCTCCCGTGTGTGTGTGTGTGTGTGTGTGTGTGTGTGTGTGTTTGGAAAAAAATGAAACAAAGTTTTTTTTGATGATAGAAGTAGAATTGTTAGGGGGAAAAGGATGTCCTAAAGCTAATTCCATACAGGCTTTGTGGACTCCACCCCCACCCGAGGCCAAAGCCAAAGACACTGGGAACTCCAAATCCCATCACCACCAAAGGGAAGGTAGCTGGGACCTGAGGGTGGGGTTAAGTAGCCAGGTGGATATAAAAGGCAGACACGTGGGCTTTGGGGATCCCCATTTTGGCTCTCCGCCAGCTCTCAGCGTCCGGCCAGCTCTGAGAGTGACTTTGGGTTTCCAGGTCGTCGGATCGGGTAGGACGCATTAAAGACTTTATTTCCCTATTTTCTCCCTGAGTTGTACATTTTTCTTATTTCCTTTTCCCTTGTAAATAAACCTTTTATTAACCTTTTGTGTGTGTCTGTAGTAGAGTATTCATAAGACCCTTTTAAGCGCGCGGGTGAGGACCCACAGCCAGGAACCCATTTAATATCGGGGCTGCTCTATAACAGTTTGGCGCCCAACGTGCTTTGCAAGTTTCACCCGTGGTTGACCAGCCCAAAGTAATTTTTCTTCTATTGGTCACCATAAAGCACATCCTGACTCATTATTATCTAATTTCTAAATTTAGAGGAAAAAATTAAACATTTTACATTTCTCCAGCATTTTTATAAAAGTCTCAGTTAGTCTTTTGTTTTCTTTATCAGTTTCAACCTTTTATATTTTGAAGACCTATATCTGTCTTGATTATTTCTCCAGGATTTTCAAATTTCCTACTTTTCCCTCAGGAAGAAAGTAAAGTAGTCTTCTGTAGCCTCAGATTCATAAATTTCCTTAGAAATTTGATGCACCTTCCTTATTTTTCATCTTAGGAAGATTTTCATCTGTGATTTATTTGATAAGCTCATTTTGAAAAATGAGACAGATGTGTAACCTCTGGCTCTGCCCTTGGTATCCCCGGAATATGTTCTCAAAGTTTTTGTTTCTCAAAGTTTTGTTTGATAGAATCACTTGGTTCCATTTTCCAGTTCACTTTTTGGAATTTAATCTGTATTGATGTTGCTATTCAGATCACTTGGGTGTGGGGGTAAGGGTCTTATTTTAGCAATAATTTTGTTAATTTCCAAAAACAAAATTATTTTTTATGAATTATTTTATTTTATATAATTCCTACATCATTTTTCATTTTTGCATAATGTGTGCATTTTCATTTTGGTTATACACAATTCCCACACAATTCCCAACCCCCTTTTCTGACCCTAATCCCTCTTCTCCTCCCCCTACCCCCCAACTATAGTGTGTCTCTGATCTATAGTTGCTTGTTGGTTTTGATTTTACTTTATTGCAATTAGTCTTTTTCCTGGTCCCTTATTTAGGTTTTCTAAATTCCTGCTATGAGTGAGACCATCCGGTATTTTTCTTTTTCTTTCTGGCTTATTTCGCTGAGCATGACCCCTTCCAGCTCCATCCATGTTGCTGCAAATTGCACGAGTTTATCTTTTTTGATTACTGAGTAATATTCCATTGTGTATATGTACCATATCTTCTTTATCCAGTCATCTATTTTTGGGCATTTAGGTTGATTCCATAGCTTAGCTATTGTAAATAGTGCTGCTATAAACATAAGGGTGCAGGTGCCCTTTTGAATTAATGTTTCGAAACAGAAAGTTTTGTTTTTTTTTTAAAAGATTTATTTATTTATTTATGCAAGCACTGGGTACAGTCAGAAGCGTGGAAGGGTGAGCGAATTCACCAGAGCCAGAGTGGGGAGCAGAGCAGGCAGAAGGACCGAGGTACACTGCTGAGGGGAGCGGCGGGCGGCAGGAGAGGTCTGCGCGCCATGTGGGACCCTCCTCCGGTGGCCGGGGAGCAGCCGGGGATCGAACTGGTGCTGCAGAGGCCACAGGCAGCTTTGCAACCCAGCACTCAACCGCTGCACCAGTGGGGAGGCCCTCAAAACAGAAAGTTTTTAATGGAAGAGGCCAGAGTAAAAATATTGAATGATTCAAATGTCCTCCATATCTCAGTTGCAAAGTTGCCAGCAGTTAGACTTACACTCCTTAAGAAGGCGATTCTTCTCTTCAGACATTAATCGTTCCAGAGAGAAGTCTAACAGATATTGGCATCTGGGTTCTCCCACTAAGAAGCCAGCTTATGGCCAATTACACACCACAGTGGAGCCAAAGGGGCAACAACTTACTACCTCCAACCCCAGATTTTCTTTTAGTTGACTAGTGCTTGACTTTTAAACAATATCAGACAGTCAAGAATCTGTAGATTTGCAAATATTCCTGTGAGAGTGAGGGTTGGGGAGCCAAAGGGGAAGATTCCTAATGGACTGTGGTGCTTTCTTAGTGGTGTGGTGTGACAACATGCATCTGAAGCAGTGTGAACCTCTTCCACAATTAGAATCCAAAAAACAAATTATTTCAAATCTTATTTGACAGGAATTGCTAATCTGAATTCATTAGGCAGCAAAATATAACCCAACTGATGTGAAGGTAACTATCCCATTTAATATAAAAAGTTTGTAAGCCTCAATGCATATATCTATCTATACATATAACACATATATATAAATGTATGTGGTTATGGAGTACAGGCCCAAGGTAGCTGTGTCATATACCTTTCTAAAATCCAAAGAATTTTGAAATACATCTGGTTCCTAAAACTTTTGGATAATATACCGTGGCTCTGAAGTAGCTAACTCATAAAGCTATTGTGAGAATTAAGTGAATAATATAGAAAGGTGTTTAAAATAATACTTGGCACAAAATGAATGCTCTAGACAGGTGGGCTGTCAGGAACCCCTATCAGTATATTCCTGAGATGCTATCTGCCATTTATCTTATTCCAAGGGAGGAGAACTCATTTCTTTATGAGACAATTGAGTTTAAATGCTGGGCAACTCTAATCAGATAATAAGCTGAAATTTGCCTTCCACAAACTTCCCCGCAAAGTTAGATTTCAGTGCAGCTTTTGCAGAGAGCTTCAGGGTCCCCCCTGGGTCTTCTATTCTCAGTAGTTATTCATCAGATATTGCTCCCACACCAACCTGTTAGCTCTCCCAAGGACACACTCCAGTTTGCCAACACATCATTTCAAATGCTGTGCCCCAAACAAAACCCAGAGGTCCATGTAGGTCCTGATCTGATCAGCATAGAGCATAGTCCATATTTTTTCTGCACTCCATACTGTGAAAAACAACTTGCATCTCAGTATGTAAACAGAAATGAGAGGGGACGAGATCTGGAAAAACAAAATCAAGGCCATCACAGTTTCATTAGAAAAACATACTTGAAAAAAATCTATTTCAAAGCATTTTTTTTCTGGTTTCCCTAAACTAAGATGAAAATCAGTGAGCAGCCTAGATTGATAGAAAGGCAAGAGTCAAACTGTCTAGAAGTCCATTTACTGGGAAATACTACTGCCAGTAATGTTGGAGCCATGTGAAGGTCACAGATTATATCCCACATTCCAAGAAAAATGATGCTCCAAAAGAAGAGAGCTAAACAAAACTCTAAAGTTTCAGGTCCTATTTGAGCAAATGCCTGAGAAATAGGAAGACTCCGTTCCTTCCAGTGGGCACAGCCAGATCCTCCTTATCTCTTGCTCTGGCCATTTGGCTACTTGCAAAGTGTGGCTAGAATTCTAGGCATACTCTGGTATGCATACACTGGCATCCTGGTAGACACCTTCTTTTTCCTCCCTGCCCCTGCCAAATGCTGGCTGGTGGTTACACGGAGACTCATTATTTTATTCTAATTTGTGTGTGCTCAAATTTTTTTATAATAAAATGTTTTGAAAACCCCTCAAGCAAGTAAAACTTTTAAACATGAATGATGGTGGTCTAATAATTGAATCTATCCTCCTTTTCCATATACTGAGAATACTTTTAAAATCAGAAGGCACCTTCATCAATAAACTGGGTGGGAAATTTTTGGTAATTTTTTATGTGGACATATTAGATCACATGATAGATTATATATATAATAATTAAACAGGGAAATAAACTATTCTGACAGTATACTTTCTGTGTTTTAAAGTGGCTGACTCAAATAGCAATCAGGTTAATGTCTAGCTAAAGGCAAGTATGTTAGTTAGTTTGGGACTCTGGCTGCTTTCTCCTTTAGTCCGCTAAAGGGAAATGGATTTGTGATCATGGTCCTCGTACCCAATACCCAGATACCCATACCCAGAACCACACATATAAAAAAGTAAACAGGAAATTGGTTAAGCAAATAGATTGATCTAGTTCTGGTCAAATTCATCTAGGAACTGACTTCCAAATTACTTAGGGTCAGGAAGGGGCTGACAATGCTTTGTGCACTAACATTTGGCCAAAGGGAGAACCTCCATCATACCAGAACTCTTGAGTACATTTTTCACCCTAGTCCTGCATTCACCATAGCCTCTGCTGCAGGTAGGCTAGGACCAGCTTCACGTAGCACCTCAATCCATACCATACACCTTTAGATTTTGCTCCGAGGCCCCACAAGATCTGTGAAGCAGGTGGAAAGCTGCTGGGCAGTCACACACGCACACAATCCAGAGATGTTAGACAATTACTACTGCTCTCTCCCTTTGGATGGAATGTTGTAGGTGAACAGAATTAAGGACCCCACTGCTGGTGGGCTGGGGAGAGGGACAGGTAGAAGAGAGAAGCTTGGACTATGTGGTAGCTATGCTCTTGAACAATGCAAAGGCAATGATAATGACAGGGAATGGGTAAGTCACTGGCGTATATGAACTGCTTTGCAAGTCTCCAAGACTTATTATTATTACTTCCCCCCCCAAAAAAAAGATAATAATGAATTCAAGTTAGATAACTATTAATTCAAGCACAATGTGAACTTTAGAAAGCTTCCATGGCAATGTTTTAAAAAAAATTTGCTTACGAGTGCAGGGAACACTGTCTTGACCATTAAGTCAACAGTTTAGTCATAAGGTGACAAAGTCAAGCAGAGACAATACACAGAACCTCAATGGGTCTCCTATTTCAAAGTTAGGGTCCTGATCGCAAAAGTTTCTAAGATCTTCAGACATGAGATACAATAAACAAGCCAGAATACTGAGTCACTAAATTGATTTTAATCCTTTTAGTGCAGTAGAACCAGCCTCTTCTTGCTAGAAAACCTTATCTGAATTTATCTTCATAAGATGCTTTTTGTCCTCCTCAAGATCCTGTCCCACCTCCACCCACTGTCTCTAGGATAACTAGAAGGTATTAGCTCAAGCAGGTGGGGAAATACATCCCTGCTATAATAGGAAACAATTTACTGAAGGAACTGAAGGCCCTGGCTAATGTGTGTAGGGGAACCTGGATGTGCTAGTGGGACTGGATCTTGAGGATGGTGAAGCAGGGTGAGTGAGTGGCTAGCAGAAAATTTATTGGCCTGAGAACCCTCTTCTTTGATTTTTAACTGTCTTGGCAAGGACATCTGGAGCAATTCACTGCAAGGATGGTTTCTTGAGGCTTGGACAAAATAATGGCCTACAATAAATAAAGTTCCATTGCTGGAACTTTCCTGGCATAGGTCTAGGGAAGGAGTCAGAAAGCTCAGGCAAGTGGAAATATCAGCATAGATTTGGTTTTTCTTTTGATTATTAATTTATGTTAGATTGCAGGAAGCGTTCATAGGAATTAACAGAGGCCAATGTAATTGATTTTTCAGCCTCAGCCAGTGCATTCACATAAAAACTGGATACCTATGTTTTCCATCCTTCTTAATCCTGAACATGACTGACAACCAGAGCAGAGGTAAACCTCTCTTCTCTTTCTTAGCTTAGACCACCAGTGAAAGCCAATGTTTTGGTCTTTGGCTCTCAACCATTTCCAGAGACAGAGCAGCCACCCTGGAGAACACCAGAGTTCCTATTACCCCCTCTACTCTCATCCCACCCTCTACCCGCCTCCCCCTTAGCAAAGTCTCAAGGGTTCAAAGGGAGACAGACCTAGAAGATGCGGTAGAAGAACTAAAGAGACTGTGATGGGTGTTCTAAGCAGACAGAACTGAATAAAAGGCCAGAAGAAAATGAGTCAGGTAAAAACTGTACAAGTAGACCGGCTGTGAGTCTTTTGGGAAAGGGGAGCTACTATGGCGGGGTGCAGAGAAGTACTCTTCTCAGGACTGGGACCCCAGAGCTTAAGGGGGTGGGAGGGCTAGGTTTGTTGTTAGAGAAGGGTCCCTTAAACACAAATAATGCAACATTGGGAGCTTTCTCTTGTTTACAGGGAAGATTAATATTGTGTCTTTTACTTCATCAGTATTTGGTAAACAACTACTTTCTTGGTTTCTGATTCCTGGAAAAGTTGAGCTGTGAAGACTTGCCTTTGCTTTCCAATTTGTTCTTGTTTTGTTTCTTTTAATTTTAATTTTTTAGGGGGGTACATTTTTGTTCTTCCACATGTACATATTCTTGTCTTTTAAAAACTCTACCCTTAGAGATAAAATTTGAATAACCTGATGTTGTCAGAGTCTGAAAACTTTAGAAATTGTGGTCTTTCTAGAGAAATAACCTACAAAACATTGTGGCTCTCACCGATTGTCTTACTTGATCATTTACCCTGATAATAATAGTTGAAGCATCTCATTTCCTAAATAGCATAAATACTTGTAAGATTATTCTGTCAAATTGGAAGTTATATTGTCATGTTTTCTTTCCTTTACACATGATAGTAAAATAAAAGCAAGTCACTCTGTAAGATTTACTCTTCGCCCTACCCATAAAATCCTTTCCTTTTTTTTTTTTTTAAATTGTGGTAATGTTGGTTTACATTATTGTATCCTACTACTCCCTCCCCCTTGGCTCCCACCCTCTTGTCTCAGCTAACTTCAATTCTGTAATTGGATTCCAGGGTGTGTTTTGCTTTGTTTCTTTACATTCCATATATGAGTGAAGCCATCCAGTATTTTGTCTTCCTTATTTTGACTTATTTCACTTAGCATAATTCCCTCCAGTTCCATACATGTTGTCACAAGTGAAAAGTATGTGTCTTTTTTTATAATCAAGTCATATTCTACTGTGTGTACATATATACATACATGTATATACATTTATATATGTATATATGTGTGTACACACATGTATATACATGTGTGTACATGTATATACATTTATATATGTATATATGTGTGTACATATATATATAAAACATTAACCTTTTATCCATTCATCTGTTTCTATAACTTGGCAATTGTAAATAGTGCTGCAGTGAACACAAGAATTCATGTATCTTTTCAAATTAGTGTTTTTTAATACTTTTTGGATAGATTTTTAAGAATGGAATGGCTGGATTAAATGGTGAATTAATTTTTAACATTTTAAGAAACCTCTATACTGTTTTCCATAAAGGCTGGATCAGTTTATATTCCTATCAACAGTGTACACAGATTCTATTTTCTCCACACCCCTGTTAACGTTTGTTGTTTCTAGTATTTTTTGATGTAGGTAGTTTTCAGTGTGAGGTGACATCTCACTGTGGTTTTGATTTGCATTTCTCTTATGATAAGTAATGACGAGCATTTTTGCATGTGCCTGACGGCCATCTGTATATCTTCTTTGAAGAAGTGCCTACTCAGATCTTCTGCCCATTTTTGGAATTATTTGTTACTGAGTTGTATAAATTCTTTACATCTTGGACATCATCTCCTTGTCGAATGTGTGATATGCAAATATTTTCTTCCATTCTGTAGGGCATCTTATTATTTTACTGATAATTCAAAAATATTCTTGAATGAAATTGTTGAAGTTAATGAGAAATTACAGAATTATGAGATTTCTTGCGCAGGTACAATATGCATTACCCCAAACTCGAGAGTGTTGCTGCTGTTATTGTTGTTTTGCTTTAAAATGATAACAGATGCAACCTGTTACTCAAGGACATCACTTTTTTTTCACCCAGGAAGTTGTTCTTATAACATCTCAGTACCCATATTCAGTCTGTGAATAAGCCCTATTTTGTTTCTCAAATATCTCTCATTTCTACTGCTGCCACCCAAAATCTAACCTTTTGTCCAAGGCAATAGCCCCAGATGCTGTTTTATCCCTGACTTTTTCTTTTTCAGAATCCATCCTTCATTCCTCAACCAAAGAGACTGTCTCCATATTGAAGGAAAACATTCAATCTTGCTGTTAATTTTGCTTGTTACCTATAAGCTTTTTGTAAATGTCACTTATTAGGTTAAGGGAGTTCCATTCCACTCTGAGATGACTGAAAACTTTTATCATGAATGGATGTTGAATCTTGCCAAAAGCTTTTGTTACAGTAAATTGTAAGAACCCTGCCTGTTTCCTAACTACTGAAGAGAACTGGCTGAATGGAAATACAGTTGGAATAACAGGGAAAGATAATATTGTCTGAAATAACTGCATACTTTATGTCCTCGTAGAAGGGGATCAAGTTAATTGGCAGCCCCTGTTGCCCCCATGACTCAAGATAACCAGATACACAGCAAGGCCACTGAAACTGCCAATTCCATCAAGTCTATGGTATACAGCGGGGACCCATTCTCTAACTCTAAGAGCACCATCTTAGGATACCTCTAAAATTTTGTGTCCATTCCCTCTGCCTTGCTATGCTTTGATAGACAACAATTGTGACATCTCCCACTTGAAATTGGGGATGCAGATTACCTATTAGTCACTGGCGGTCCTTGTAATTAGTTATTAAGCTTCAAGTGCCAAAGCTCAATGCAAATCTATTAATCAGAGAACAATTAATTAAACCTGACTTTCTCATTAGACGCCTACAGTTTCCCCAAGCTTTCATTCAGGCCATGGATTGCATGTGTTGAATGTCACCATACAATCTGTCACATCAGTCATATCATTTCATTTTATCTTATAATATTTGATACTACTTAAAATGACATCTCCTGAAAAATGATGAGTTCAAAGGACAAAATGCTGGTCATGTAACAATTAAAAGATACTATGAAACAAGAGAATCAGTGTAAAATAAGTTTAGTGACTAATTTCTATGGTATCAACTTTGAACCATTTTGAAATCTACTCTCTCTCCACCATCCTTTCATATGAATAATGCTCAGAAAGCACTGTATCAACTGGTAATCAGTTTATGGGAAGGTTTCTGGGTACCACTCTTAAATTCTGATCTAGTAGATCTGGAAGCACTCCAAGTGATTCTGAAGTTGGTAACCTCAACACCTTTGTGGAGGCTCTGACCTTTGTTTCTACACTTGCCTCAGCCAGTAATAGGTTAGTGCTTTCCAAGTTTACAGAAAAGTACCAGGCAGAGGTGGGCTTCATTTAAGCATCCATGAGAAGCCTAGAGGGCAGACATCATGGGTTAGCCACCGTGGAAGTCCACCTGTTATTTAAGTCAATAAAGATCCCACACCCCTGGGAGTGAGCTGCAAGGTCACACTCAGTGAGAGAAGTTACCATCCCTGAAATAACTGAGGAAAAGAATTCAGTTTGCCTTTAGAAAATATTTAAATAATGAATTGCCTTCCACTCCTTCTCTCTCCATGGACTGAAGTCTTCAGGGTCTCTTCTTTGTTTATGAATACAAACACAGACATCAGTGAAAACAACCCCTTTTTTCATGGTGGGAGAAGAGGTTCACTGAATTTTAGAATGAGAAGAAAACAATGAGATTGCCTCAGTGTAGGGTAAGGAAAAATGTCAGGCTTTTCTGCCCTCCCGCCATCAGGATAGATGATGGATCCTTGCAGTCCTGAATGCATGCCTGATGGTGGGCACCTGGAATAGGGTGTGGGCATAGGAAGATGGGATTCACCTGGGCTAAGACTGGGCTTTTAAGGGCGGTGTCACAGGGACGCAAGAAGCCAAGAAGCTGAGAACGAACAGAAGCCGAGAGAGCAGCAAAGAACGCCAGAGAGCCCAGATAGACTGAAGACTTGCTGGGGGCTGGGAGGCCTGCCAACCTCCTGGCCCCCCAGCACCCCTATCTGCTGTGTACCTGGTAATCCCAATAAAAGACCTGCAAAAAACCACTGAGGACTCTGACTCCTCCTTCACCCGGTCTGCATGGGATCAGAAAACCTGCTCCGTGTCCAGTCCTATCCTTACACTCAGTCATTCCCAAAGAGGTGAAATGCAGGTGATGACAGGGCAGAGAACCCAGACCCTTGGCCCAGGATTTCCCACCAGAACCTTATGAAATTATTTCATGGAGGCCTCCCTAGTGGCCCAAGGAGTTAAGCACCACGCTATGAAGCAATCTGCAGCCTCTGCAGCACGAGTTTGATCCCCAGCCAGCCAGGGAGCAACCCACATGGTGCGGCAGACTTCTCCTTACTCACCCGCTGCTCCCCTCAGCAGTGTGCTTCAGTCATTCTGCCTGTTCTGCTCTCCACTCTGTCACTGGTGAATCCTCTCACACCCTGCATCTCTGGCCTGTACCCCAGCTCTTGTATGCATAAATAAATAAATCTTTAAAAACAAGAAATTATTTCATGGCTATTAATTATCAATTTCTCTGTTTCATCTGTGCCCTGCTTCAGAGAAAAACTCAATATGCTCCCCAGAAACAAACAAATCAAAGCAACCAGCTAAACCCACTCTGATTCTCACGTGGCCTATAGCTGGCGCCCCCTGGGTGGCCCTGCACAAGCCCTGTCTCACCCCTGGTGCATCTGGTGCACTTGGCCCCTTGAGCCAATAGCCCTCCTCTATCCTAAATAATTATGAATGAAATCAACAACAATGATGGCTAAAAATGAATGATTGACAATAAAATTTTTTCTTAAATTTTGGGCACATGAAATAGGAAGTAAAAAAAGAGCAAATAAGTTATACAGTACAATCATGCAAAAACAGTAATTGGTATATTTTCATCCCATTAATATATTTTTGAAGGGAAAAAAACTTAGAGCTACATATTAATCTGTCCCAAAGTGAACATTACAATTAATTATCAACAAATGGGCCTCCCTGGTGGCCTAGGGGTTAAGTCTCAGCGCTATGGCCTGAGTTCGATCCCCAGCCAGGGAGGTAACCCACATATGGCACAGCAGACCTCTCCCTTCTCACCCGCTGCTCCCCTCAGCAGTGTATTTCAGTATATCTGCCCTTTCAGTATATCTGCCACTCTGTCTCTGGTGAATCCCCTGCACCTCTGGCCCACACCCCAGTTCTTCTATGCAAAAGTAAATAAATAAATAACAAGAAAACTGACAAACATCAATTTTAAGGATATTACTCAATCAGTAAAGTATTTTCTATATAAATTAATATTTTCTCTTACAAATATTACACCTCTTGGTTTTGCTGTTTCAAATTTTATTTCAACACAAATAAAAACTCCAATAGTCACATAACAATAGCATTAAGTGAAGTTTTGTTTCTTTGTGTCTGCATTCATTGTCATTTAGATTCTACCATGTTAATGCAGGGATTGCGCATCCAGGTATTTGAGGCACCACTGCCCTGAAGCAACTTGAACTGATTTTAGACTGGTACAAATTTATTCTCCAAAGATTGTATGCGTGAAAATTAGTATGTGGAGTGGCTGGTGTAGGGCAGAGCAACTGAAAGACAACTGCATAACAAGGAATTCTCTAACTTCCATGCAAAATATAACTACTAGAGGGCAACTGATATGCATGCTTGTACTGTGATATCTTATGTGTAAATATGAAGTTTACATATATGTTAATAAAACTCAACAGTAACCTCAGCAGTTGTTTATAACTTTGACCAACAATATTTATTGTATTTTATGTTGACATTGTGAAAAATTGGCAGAATATGACAATAATTAAAAGCAGACTCCATGTTAGGCATCTACAAAAAACCAACAACTAACGTCATGCTCAGTGGTGAATGACTGAATACTTCTTCCTAAGATGGTGAACAAGACAAGGATGCCCTCTTTTATTACACTTACTGAACTTTGTACTAGAAACAAAAAAAAATGAAAAGGAAAGAAAAGGCACAAATATTAGACCGATAACACTATGTCAGAAAATTCTAGGGAATCTACATATACACATACACACGCAGCTACTAGAACTAATGTATTGAATTTAGCAATGTCATACGATACAAGGCTAATATATAAATTCAACTATTTCTATACACTAGTAATGAAGATTTGGAAAAAACCAAAAATACATTTTCATATACAATACATCAAAAAACATGATCTGCTTTGGAGTAAATTTAATAAGATATGTGTAAAGCCTGTAACACCGAGGACTATAAAACACTACAATCTAACTCAATGAGACATATATCATGATCACGGTACTGTTTAGATGGCAATTCTTCCCCAAGTTGATACACAGATTGATTATAATCGCAATCAAAATTCCAGATTAGAACTTGACAAGCTGATTCTAAACTTTACATGGATATGAAAATGGCTTAACATAGCCAAAGCAATTTCAAGACTTTCTATAAAACTACATTAATCAAAACAATGCAATAATGGCAAAAGCCTAAACATGTAGATAAATGGAACAGAGTTAGTCCAGAATAGATCCTCAAATATGTGGTTGAGTGATTTTCAGCAAAAGGCATTTTTAGCCAAGGCATTTCAATGGGGAAAAGTGATACTTCAACAAATCCTATGGGAACAATTGGTGACCCATGTGGAAAAATACAAGTATTGACCTTTACTTCACAGCATACACAATAATTAACTCAAAATGTATAACAGACAACATGTAAATGTGAAAACAGTAAAATTCCTAGGAGAAAACTTAAGAGAAAAATCTTTCTAATGTTGGTACAAGTAAACATTTCTTATATAGGACATAAAATCACAAGCTATTAAATATGTCAATTGGGCTTGTATGAAACTAATACTTTTGTTCACCAAAAAACACTAGTAGAAAAATGAAAATGAAATCATAGAATGGAGGGAACATTTGCAATACATACATCTTACTAATGTAGAATAAAGAACTAATACAATTCAATTATGAAATCAGAAACGATTAAATACAGGCAAAATATCTAGGGAAAAAACCCATTAAAAAAGATTATATAAATGACCAATTATGAGATATCACTTCATGCCCAGTAGAATGACTAAAATAAAAAAGACATATTGTACAAAAATGAACAACTATGTAAGAAAACAATAAAATGAAAGAGACAGACTATACTAAGTGTCAGAGAGGATATTAGTGTCAGTGTCATGTACACGTGGAACTTGCACACATGGCTGGTAGGAGAGTAAAAGATGACTGTTACTTTGGAAAACATTTTGGCAGTTTCTCATCAATTTAACCATATACCCACCATACCAGCCAGTAAGTCCACTCCAGGTATTTATCCAAAAAAAATTCAAACACATATCCACACAAGACTTGTACACAAACGTCCATAGCAGCTTTTTTATTTCTATATAATACTCCCAAGCCAGAAGTACTCTGAATGCCCAGCAATGGAAGAATGGATAAATAATTTGTGGTATGTCCATACTGTAGAATAAAGTTCAGCAATACAAAGGTAGAATCCGCTAATATAGGCAATAACATAAAATTTCAAAAGCACTTGATAAACAAAAGAGGCAATTTATATGAAATTCTAAAAAATGCAAACTTTTCTACAGTGGCAGAAAGCCTATCAGTGGTTGCCTGGGAAGAAAGGGAGATTAGTTGAATGGAAAACAGGGAAACTTTGGGGGTTATGGAAATATACTGTATCCAAATAGAGGTGAAACTATACATTTGAAACAGAAGCATTGCTATAAAATTCATTAAAAAGCAACACCACCCCCCACCAGTTCCCTAAATGTACCGCCAGCTGCCCACTGTCACCTAAGTGTAAGGTTGTAAAGGGGCCACTGCATACTATGGGCCCTCCAGGCAAATATATATTTGATTCCCTGACCTTATATGGTCTCTCACTGTGGTAGAGAGGACTGGCCTTAGGTGAACCCCAACATTAGCCTGGCCAAAGGCATAAGGGTATACTCTATGCTCCCCCCACTCTCAGATTCCCACTTCCCTTCTGTGGCAATTAGCTCTGAGTAGAGAGCTCAGCCAACATCAGCAAGAGGCACCAGGCTTCCAAAGGAGTAAATTAGAAGAGTACAGGATTAGAGGACACCCTTGTCCTGCTTTATCACTTGCTCAGACATAATAACCACTGTTTATTGGTGACTCTCTGCACCAAACACTATGGTGAGACTTTTCCATATGTTATCTTATTCAATTCTTCCAATAACCCTAACTGTAACAGCTTATGTTACGCCAGCTTAGAGAGGAAGAAGCAAAGGAGCCAAGAGACTAAGAAACTGTGCCAAGCTGTTAGAGCTAGAATACAGCAGAGCTGAACACAAGCAGCGCCATGTCAGAGACTGTGCTCTCTGCCACTGCACTGCCTCTGCTCCTGATTGCCATGCCTATCCTCAACTGCAACCCCACAAGGCAAAGTGCACACAGTTGGGAGCAGGCTCAGAGGATGTTGTTCAGAACAATAGTACCCAGGTCCAGAACACAGAGTTCTGTTCTCTCTACTCCAGCTCCATCAAGAATGCCCAAAGTTCAGAATCCTATTAAGTCATTTTCTCTATTAATCAAATATAGAACTTCTTTTAAGAGACACCAGCATTCTGGTTATTCCCATGTGCTATAAATATGGAATTTATGGGGTAAATGGGAACTCTGTGTCACATTCAAATTGAGGGCTATTTGAAGAAAGGGGAAAAATATCCCATCGTATTGAGTCATGGGGAAAAATAACTACAGTAGATCATACTAGTAAATAGGAATGTAAAAATAGCTTCTGTTTGGAAGAGCAAATGCAATGTTAACGTGCCCTTGAGTGTATTTCAAGTATTTTTCATTAAGCGTTTCATTTTTCATTTTCATTTTTCTAACCTGATAAGTTCCCCCAACGTTAAACCAAGGTTAAAGAATTATAGATGTCACCTGGAAAAACTTTAAGATCAATGTTTTCAACTCCCTTTGAAAAGAAGAAACTACGGCAACTGTTCTTTGAAAACAGACCGGCATGACATATAGTTCATTAGTCACTGAAGAACAGGATCCTTGAGACGGGGCCCGCAGCTGATTTTTCCTTGGCTTGCTAAGAGCACCAAGTTCAATGTGGGGCGGACACCTCATTTTTCTTTGCCCCAAACTCCCTTTTTCCAGGAGGATGCCGAACTCCTCACTTGAAAACCCGCCCGCCCCAAACTCGTGGTCCGATGAGCGCTGCCAAAGCTGGCATCTGACCACAGCAGTGAGCAAGACAGCTAAGCCGGGTCTCTTTGAGTCTTTTGCCAAGATTTTTCTGAATGTGAAGGAAAGAAAGCGAGCATGTGTGGGGACATGTGAGCCCAGGAGCTGCTGCAGGCTTGGGTGTTGGGCTAAATGGAGAAGGGGGTCTGAGAGAAAGAACCCTTCCTCTGCCATCCTGAGTAGGTGGCTCTTCCAGCCGTCAAGCTGGTGCCTTCCAGGTACTGCGTTACAAGAAGGAGTGCATATTGTAGACAAGGCACTTATGGTCTACTAGGGACCTGTGGTCTGCTTTCATTCTTCTCAAATCTGAGTGAAAGTCACAAATGAAAGAATTCTCAGCTATCACTTATAAACAGTTAGCCATGCACTCCAGCTTTGATTCTGTCTCAGGTACTCTGAGGAATTTCACCCAGTTCCTCTTGCTTACCCTTCACAACAGCCCTATGGAGGAAGGGACTATCACTCTCCCTATTTTATAAGTGAGAGACCGAACCAAACAAAACTGGATGGGCAATGCTTCAAGATTTTAAGTAAAGTGCCCATGAGTTATTAGCCTTTTGACATTACTCTGTCGGCAACTATGACGCTGTTTGGGCTAGATGTGGACTGCTTTCTAACCATTCTTGATCTAAACTAAAGCTTGATGCAAATATTTCCTGTTTTTTTTTAAGAGGATCTAACCAGTAGGAAGCTAAGCCCAATATCTGGCTCAGCAGGCCCATCAAAACGGAAATTTCATGCATACATGGACCAGGGCTCTGCACCAGGGCATCAGCTAGGGTGCTATGGGTAGGATTAGGAAAGAGCTCTGATTTCTCCAGCATGTGACTTAAAAACAGATTTTTTTATTGTGATATAATACACTAATAGATGTAAATTTTACCATTTTGAATCTTTTAAATACAGACTGACTTCAGAGGCCTTAAGTACACTCACATTGTTGGGCAAATATCCATTTCCAGAACTGTTTCAACTGAGTCCCTGAACTCATTAAACATGAACCCCCGCATGCCTGTCTCCCCCACTACCCCTGGCATCTATCCTTGACATTGCTACGGTTATGAATTTGACTATTCTAGGTACCTCATATAAGTGCTACAGTATATGCTCGACTTTCCATCCCTCCAAGAATTTACAGAGGCCTACTATTTGCCCAGCACTGTGCTAGGCTTTATAAGGGGGAATAATCAAGTAAGAGATCTGATTCCCACCAGAGATCACCGGGGCTCACTTCTAAGAAATACTGTGTCATGTGCTCAATGCCAACTTGGAGGAAGGGAAATTCAGATGAGGAAGAGATACTTATGACCTGGCAGAGTCTTAAGAAGTCTTCACAGGAGTGACTCAGGAATGAGAACTTAGTTTGGTCAGGCAGAAAGGAAGATTTTGGATTCACAAATCTAAAGAGGCTACTAGTCCCAAGTAGGCCCAGCCAATGCCAACTGGCCACAGCATTCCAACCTGGTTTATCTGAAGATAGGATAGTAAACTCTGGGTCTGTGGATCAGACTTCTGCTGGTGATTTAGAACCCTAAATCATGAATGCAATGGTTCCCCGTTTACACTATTGCAAAAGAGAAACAAATGCTTTTGCTATTGTTGTTTTTCTTTATAATTATCTTAGAAAATAGCTAAACCAGCTATTTTGTTATAAGTTTGTCTTTTTCCTTCAGTAAAAGGAGTAAGAACTTCTGAAATGTGTGGAATGCGTGACCACCAGGATGGGGTCACATCAACCCTGACCACAGCTCAGGACACGGATCCCTGGAGTTGGGGTGAGATAAGCCCGCATATGCTTGCTCTAACTGGCCAGATGAGTCCTTTGAACAAGCAGGACAAAACACTGCTCCCCACTCTGCACCCCACTACTGGCACTTGGAGCAAGCAACCAAAGGAGCGGCACCCACCAGGCTAGACAGCAGGGTCAGCCCCCTCCTCCCAGGTCTCCTCCCCCATCTCCTCCTGCTGGGGTTGCTTTCTTTTGCTTATTCAAGCACAGCAAGTCCAGGGACCCTGGGAGGGAGTCAGTAAAGAAAGGCCTGTGCTGCTGTCACTAAATTGCTTTGTCTTTCCTGTTCTGTTCTTTCTTTTCTTTCCCTACTCCCTTTTCTTCCCTTTAAGAGGTGGCAGTAAATTTTTTTTTTAATTTTTTTTTTTATACATTTTCTCCCCCCCGCCCCCCAAGATTTATTTATTTATTTATTTATACAAGCACTGGGTACAGTCAGAAGCACGGGAGGGTGAGAGAATTCACCAGAGCCAGAGCGGAGAGCAGAGCAGGCAGAAGGACCGAAGTACACTGCTGAGGGGAGCAGCGGGCGGCCCGAGAGGTCTGTGCGCCATGTGGGACCTCTGGTGGCCGGGGAGCAGCCGGGGATCAAACCAGCCCTGCAGAGGCCGCAGGCAGCTTCGTAACCCAGTGCTCAACTGCTGCGCCACCGGGGAGGCCCTTTTTTTTTTTTTTTAATTTTTAAAATTTAAAAAAGGAGTCCCTGCTTTTAGACACAAACATTCCTGGGTGTATATGGGAGCATATAGGTTGGATTGTGATTGTCCAGTCAACTGTGTGTTAACAGAAATTGCCAAGTGCAGCAGCCAGAAAGTCCACTACGGGCCTTTAAGAGGCATTTTGAACCCTAGCAGAAGGAAAATGTGCTAAGTGGGTCCTGCCTGGATAACTTGCAAGCCTCCCATGTCACAGGTAGTAGTTTCTGCTTAAGCGATGCACATAAGTCCACCATCACAGGCTGGTGGACTAATGGATTCTGAAAAGAGTTGAAATTTTGAGATAAATCTTGCACCACTCTAATAGTGCTGAGAAATATAAACTAGTTTCTAATGCCTCTGTGACAATTCCCGTAAGAAAGGAGCCATTGTACTCTGCTACGAGTTTCCCTCTCATTCTGTGACCTAGAAAAGGACGTCCCAGGGAGACCTACTATGGAGAATTGAATACCTCATGGGTGCTGCCCATGGACAGCAGCTCAGTCTCAACTACACCAAGGCCAGTAAAAGATATCAAGGAGAACAGGAACCACAAACCACTCTGGAGTTACTTATACCATGCTCTAGTCTATCCATTCTCTAGTCTACTTTCTGCTACATGCTGAACAGGTTAAATCTTAAAAACATCTCAGCTCTGGTCCACAATAATACAAGAGTCCAACTGGTCTACGTACCTCTATTATGTTTTTTCAAACACATTTCCAATAGTTCTCCAAAGACTCACTACAAAACTCTTGCCTAAAACTATCTCCAGGATAAATTCCAAGCTTAGCCCACTATGTTTCAAGCAAAAAGGAACTTGCACTTATATATAGTTACAGTGAAAATGTCAAGTTTCAAAGATGAATTTTTAAAAATTCTTAAGTCTCCAAGCCAAAAGCCAACCACTGAAATAAGCACAAAATCCGTAAAATCCTAATATTAAATGACAGAAAATGATAAAATTGGAAGATGAGGAAATTGGGTCTGAAAAAAGTCTAAAGGTAAGCACTGAAAACAGTTTGCCTCATGGGGATAATTTTTGCTAAAATCATAACTACAAATATAAATTAAGACATTATTTAAAAGACACACAATGATTTATTGTTTCAAAAAAAAAAAAAGCCCCTTTTATTTTGTCACACATTTCTTTCATTACTTTCTTTCCTTTCTCCCCCAAGCCTGCTTCCTGTGATCACCTCTCAAATTCCCTGAAGCCTAGTTCTTGTCTTAGTTACTGCATTTAGGAGAACTCAAACTAAGGAAGTAGGTACTGGAGTGACCCGAGAAAGTAGAACTTAAAATCCTTGAACTGCAAGCCCACTGGATGGTAACACACACCCCATTTCTGGTGTGATGGCAGCACAGAGATTCTCACACCTGTGACAGATGAAATGAACAACAAGTGGAAGTGGAAATGCTGCCTTATGTAGCAGCTTGAGCTGGTCCTATAAAACACACAAATCCAGAGGCACCTACCTGACAGAGTATTAGAATAGTTTATTACAATTTCAGCTAAGGGAGCATTCCTGCAGGAATGCAATGCTACTCCAGTGTAAACTATATGCACTAAATCAACGATTTTATAGGTTGGTTGACCAACAGCTAGAATACATGGTTCCTCAACACTGTGTACTCTTTCCAGGACCACAGTACCTGGGTCCATACTGCTTCACTAATGCGGGTAGTAGAAGTAACTAGAGCATCTCCTTCCTCTCCTCATACTCAGCTCTTCAAACGGTGCTTTTCTAGACCAGCAAGCTGTAGAGAGCTGCTAACATTGCTCCCACCTTCCCCAAAATAGTAATTCTGAGGTTCTCATAAAGCCCATAGAGCAGAACTAGTTTTCCAGCCACCTTCCCTACCACTGCCCCCCGCCACCTCCTTCCTACAACTAGGTTTCCCAAGTTCCATGTCTGATTATTTTTGGCAAACTTTTATTTGTCCCTCCCTTTCCTCCCTCCTTCTGTCTTTCCTTTCTGCCCTTTTTCCTTCACACACTGCCAAAGATGCATATAATTAAGGAAAAACTAAATAATCTAGGGAATTGGGAAAAGGAAAATCTAGGTAGAAAAACATATTAGCACACAGAAAAGTTGAGAATATGGAACTGGTAGGTAAATGTTTTAAGTGGATTCGCATACCTCAAACAGAGATTTGTTGAAATCCTAACCCTGGGTGCCTATGGATGTGACCTTATTTGAAATAGAGTTTTTGCAGATGTATTAAGTTAAGAGAGGCCATTAGGGCGAGACTTCATCCAATATCCTTATAAGGAAGAAACCTGGACACAGAAGCACAAGGAGAATGCCATGTGTCAGCAGAGGCAGGAGCTGCGTGACACAGCTGCAAGCCAAGGACTGCCGGCCACCACGAGCTGGGAAGAGGCAGGGAGGGAGTCCCCTCCACAGGCATCAGATGGAGAATGGCCATGATGATACCTTGCTATCAGATTCCTAACTTCCAGAACTGTGAGAGAACAAACTTCCTCTGCTTTAGGCCACTTCATTTGTGGTACTTTATTTATAGCAGCCACGGGTATCCCAAATTTGACTCTTAACCTTCCTAGGAGAAAGGAAACAAGTTCATTATAAGGTCCATAGGGCCCACAGGATTAAAGGGCCCCATTTGTTCAGGGTATAGAGCTTCTCTTGATAGTAAGGATGAGAGGGTCTTTTGTTTGGATCCTACAGGAAAAAAAAAACAACAACAAAAACACCACGGGATGCAGTGGATGGCTGGAATGGATGATTTAATGGCACTAGCCCTGAAAATGAATTTTATGCAGCTGTTTCCTATGAGGTGCCTTCCTGTATGCAGATGGTGTGGTCCCAAGGAAAAGTTCATTAAAAGCACATATAAGGGGGCCTCCCCAGTGGCGCAGCGGTTGAGCGCTGGGTTGCGAAGCTGCCCGCAGCCTCTGCGGCGCCAGTTCGATCCCCGGCTGCTCCCCGGCCACCAGAGGAGGGTCCACATGGTGCGCAGACCTCTCCTGCCGCCCGCTGCTCCCCTCAGCAGTGTACTTCGGTCCTTCTGCCTGCTCTGCTCCCCGCTCTGGCTCTGGTGAATTCTCTCACCCTCCCGCGCTTCTGACTGTACCCAGTGCTTGTATAAACAAAACAAACAAACAAACAAATAAATAAATAAATAAAACATGCCTCTATAAAAAAAAAAAAAAAAAGCACATATAGGAACCAGATGTGAAAGAATGGACATTATCACCAACATTATGGAAACAAAGGAATTCTATACACAACTGTATACCAACACATTAAATGACTTAGGTGACATGGACAAAATTCTGGGAAGAGACAAACTACCGAAAGACTCAAGAAGGAATAGACAACCTGAACAGACTTAAAAAAACTATCTAAAAAGAAAAGTCCTGGGCCTCCCCAGTGGTGCAGCAGTTGAGCACTGGGTTGCAAAGCTGCCCGCAGCCTCTGCAGCACCAGTTTGTTCCCCAGCTGTCGGGTGAGGGTCCCACATGATGCGCAGACCTCTCCTGCTGCCCGCTGCTCCCCTCAGCAGTGTACTTCATCAGTCTGCCTACTCTGCTCTCCGCTCTGACTCTGGTGAATTCTCTCACCCTCCCACGCTTCTGACTGTACCCAGTGCTTCTATAAATAAATAAATAACTCTAAAAAAAAAAAAGAAATCATAAAAAAATAATAATAATAAAGAAAGAAAGAAAGAAAGAAAGAAAGAAAGAAAGAAAGAAAGAAAGAAAGAAAGAAAGAAAGAAAGAAAGAAAGAAAGAAAGAAAGAAAGAAAAAAGAAAAAGAGAAAAATCCAGCTCCAGATGGCCTCCAGATTGAATTCTATCAAACATGTAAAGAAGGGCCTCCCAGGTGGCGCAGCGGTTGAGCGCTGAGTTGCGAAGCTGCCTCTGCAGCGCCGGTTCAATCCCCGGCTGCTCCCCGGCCTCCGGAGGAGGGTCCCACATGGCGCGCAGACCTCTCCTGCCGCCCGCTGCTCCCCTCAGCAGTGTACTTCGGCCCTTCTGCCTGCTCTGCTCCCCGCTCTGGCTCTGGTGAATTCTCTCACCCTCCCGCGCTTCTGACTGTACCCAGTGCTTGTATAAATAAATAAATCTTTAAAAAAAAAAAAAAAAAAAGAAAGAAAGAAATGTAAAGAAAAATTATTATCAATTTTTCAATTTTTCACAAATTTTTCCCAAAGACAGAAAAAGAAGGACTATTTCTCAGTTCATTGTAGGAGGTCAGTATTACCCTGACACCAAAATCAGACAAAAACATCACAAGAAAAGAAAACTACAGATCAAAAAACACATATAGGGTGTACTGAAATATCATGGTCCAGTGACACAGTTATGATTTCCTGTTGTGATAACCTCATAGTTTTCTAGAGTTGGTTTTTGACAAGGATTAGACAGCAGACTTCAGAGAGAAAATTTTCTTTACTAGCAGTGAAATGCAGATCCTCACACTTTGCCAACTTTCAGGGCAGGGAACAGGAAGGTTCTCTTATGAAAAGTAACTGCAGATTGTTATTTTTGCTGAAATTTGAACAAAGAATGTGAGACGAAGGAGAGTTATGATATATATTTTAATAATATAAAATTATTAAAAGAGATGTTATATTATAAGAAAGTTTGAGGTGAGGCCTCCCTGGTGGTGCAAGCCATTAAGACGCAGCACTATGAAGCTATCCACAGCCACTGCAGCACAAGTTCAATCCAGGGAGGTGACCCACATGGCCAGGGAGGTGACCCACATGGCGCAGCAAACCTCTCCTGACTCGCCCACTGCTCCCCTCAGCGGTGTATTTCAGTCAGTCTGCCTGTTCTGTTCCCCACTGTCTCACCCTCCGCACCTCTGACCTGTACCCCAGTTCTTGTATGCATAAATAAATAAATCTTTTTTAAAAAAAAAGAAAGTTTGAGGACTGAATCAAACACAAACATGACAGGTTTCTTTTCTCTGGACTTTAAAAATAATCCAAAATACATCTTTCTAGCATAATAAACATGTCATTGCAGGAGTCTGAGTCTATCCTTCCCAGAGCGTGGTTGGATACTGCCATTTCTGAGAAGCTGCACCTGTTCTCAACTAAACATGACACTTGACTCTTTCCTCTTACATCATTTTTCACTTTCTTCCTGGAGCTGCATTGATCTTACTGTCTAACTGGAGTATAACCTTCTTGAGGGCAAGAATGTTTTCTTGAATCAGTAGACTCTTACTCAGGTTTAGGATAGTGTTTTGTTTATAACCAGCACTTACCAAAAACTCCTCCATGAACTAATGAAAATATCATATATCTCATTTCATAATCACTTAAAAGCCAGATGGGTTTTTAAGGTAGTCAAAGTAAAAAAGCCTCTTCTTAAAAGGACCGTCCAACACAATATACTTTAAAAATTTGTTTGTGAATTAAAATTAAAGAAGTGATGGCATTGACTTGATTCATTTATTCTAGTTACTTTTCTTTTTATCAGATGTCCACAGCTTTAAGTGTTCCTTGCGGGGGAAAGTATTATTCTAATAAAGTTCACATTGCAAAAATTATCCCTTTATGGGTATCCCACAAGTTTCTTCTTCTGAAACCAGCTTTGGAAAGGTAGGGAGAAACTCTGTTAATGGACTTTTAGACTCTACAGAAAGAATGAAGTTTTAAAAATGACTTGAACCAAAACATGTGAAGTGGATTAGATTATTATAACCAGTTGTTCCCCCTCTTCTTTGAAGAGGATTACACAATCTCTGCCCACTGTCATGTGACAATGTGACATTAGGCTTCCCAAAGAGTGTTTAATTTCCACCATTGATAGCAGGCTTTGTCCTGTCACTTACTTTGGCCAACAGAATGTTAGCAGAACTGAGACAGGCCAGCTCTCTTAAGGTCCAGTGTGGCATGTGCCCAAGGTGTATAAGAGCTGATTGTTACATTTCCAGAAACTTGGCAAGCCACTTGTTAAACTGTTAGTAGTTTGAAATCAGCCATGGTGGGAGGATTTACATCATGGAAATAGCAAATCAGGACTCCTTCCTCAATGTCGGGTCCAACACACAGTGCACACAGAGAGGCAATCTTTCTGTCTGGACTGGCATAAAGGAAGCCGGTGGACTAGAGCTAAAGCTGCCTGTAGCAGATGAGAAATGAATCTCTGTTATTGTAAATCGCTGAGCTTTAGGTGGTATATCTCAGCAGAATGGGTCAAAAGCTGACTGATACACTGTGCTAGTATCATTACTTTTTGGTGAACACCAGTGAGCCCTACCTTTATCTGTCCAAATCTTGGTTTGGGAGATTTTTTCTAACACCTTGTGCCATCACACACCTTGGAACCTGAAAGAATGAAAATTAAATTCAGAGACTCAAGCCCAGGAATACAGGTCTTGGAAGATTAATGCAAAAATATGCAACAAAAATTACAGTTAAACAATTACTAAGCTCCGTCATTTTCAAAACTCGGCACACACAAGTCTGTCCTTGTGGACCTGGATGGGTAAGGAGTGACTCCGCCAGCTCCTCCACGTGCCGGCCACACACTCCCGCGCCCCCTTCCACCCCCAGACCCAGAATTGAGCGCTGTGTCTTTAAGGGGGACGCGGGGAGGCTGCAGCACAGGACAAAATGTCTGCGAGGATCCCGGATCGGCTCAGCGAGCCCAGACTCTCAGCCTGTCGCTCGCCCCTGCCGCGCGTCGCGGGTGATGGGGTGAGTGTGGGCGCGGGACTCGGCAGCGCGCGCAGAGCGCGCACAGGGGCTTCCAGCGGCTGAGGCCGGGTCGGGGGCTGGAAGTGGCCGCGGTGGGGGTCGGTGAGGTGAGCCGGGGGCGGCCGGGGCCCCGGGTCCGCAGGTGAGGCGCAGCCCGCCGCGGCGCAGCCTATTGTTGTTACCCGCTGGCTCGTGTTGGGGAGGGGGGGGCGGGGGGGGGCAGCGGGGGGTGGACAAGGGCCTCGCAGAGATGCGGGGTTCTGCGTAAAGGCCCATTTCATTTCCTTCAGCACCCCATTTTTGCTCCTTCTCTACAGTCTCCCTAAAAAAAAGTTATGTGGGAATATCGAGAAGCATCCGCTTGCCTTTTTTTTTAAGTTGCCTTACTGCAGACCCTAAGTCCGACTTCTAACAGTGCAAGGGTGCCCTGGGGTGTGCTTTCTTTACTTGAGACCTCAATGTTTTTTGCACGTTGGGGAATAACCCAATGCAAGCCAGACGCTCAAAGAAGAATCACTAGCCCCACCTCCGTGGTGCTCAGACAAAAGAATTTTCTGATCTGTTCGTAGTGTGCTGGAGCAGCTTGCTGGAGCAGCTTGCTGGAATTAATTACACTGACTAAATACCTGAAGCTTACCAAGCTAAGTTATTTTTCCCTCCTTGAAATAAAAAAATAAATATCTGCCACCATTGGAACTTCTAATAAGCCAAGATAGAGTGTTTCAGAGAAACTGCTGTAGCAATAGTTTAATAAATTGACATAATTAGGGTACTCATTTTCTGGACTTTTCATTAATGTATTACATGTACACTGACAATAAAAGGCAACTGACAATAAAAGATACTTAGCAATAAGTACAAAAAAAGGGCAAAAGCCAAACCCAAGTAATTCACAATTTAAAAAACTCTTTGTGGGCAACTTTAAATCACTCGATTTCATATTAAATTATGCATTTTACAAGATAAAATGAATTAACACACTTCTTTCTAAGAACATACGTATCAAAGTAATGTAGACCTGAAACAAAGGTGACCTGTAAGTCAGAACACTTTACAATGGGAATTTTAAAAAACACATCAGTGGAGAGATTTCTTCTGAGCCTTTTAGCTCACTGCAGAGTTATCTAAGAGTTTGGCTTATCACAATTAAAGACTACCTCTGATTCATCAGATAATTAGCTGTAGATGCAGTAAATTTTTTACAGCCCACGTGTAACCTTTTTTCTAAATATTTTTCATACTTGCCCCTTTATTCTCTGACCCAGGTATCCACATTTTCCACTTAGAAGGCATTTTTACTAACCTTTTAACTTCATCTAAGCCTCCAACCTGGTGTTTCCAGATGAATATTACTTGTCTGGATCTGTTTGTAAATAGACTGACACATATCAGTAAACTACTATTTTAACAGAGACAGACAGGTAAGAGATGAATGGATTCCTTGATGCTTGGTTTCCTTGATGCTTCAGTTGTCAAGGCTAATTATTTGTTTTAATTATTATGTTTTAGTTTGATTAAAGTTACTGGTGGATGGAATAAATCGAAATGTTTTTAGTGTTGCTACACAAGTCTGTGTGGACTTCACATTAGTGTGACTCTCTCACCTAAGGTCCAAGCTCAACTATACATAGTCCACCTGAAGTGGTCAACCTTGACAATAAAGAACAAATAAAGTTCTAATTCATTTGTTATTTATTTTTGAGAACTCTGGCCTTTAGCTGCCTAACATTTTGTATGTATACAAGCCTAAGTTTAAAATAATAAAATTAACTTTCTTGGGTGGTTTATAGGATGATTCTCAATGTTACAGTCAGAGTTACACAAATTGTTCATCCAGATTTTAATCTCTTCTTTTATCCTCTATGTTGCTATTCAGGGATATCATATGAGGAATCTGGGTTTTAATCTGATAGGTTATTAGAAGACTAGAATTTCTTGGGCCTCCCCGGTGGCGCAGCGGTTGAGCGCTGGGTTGCGAAGCTGCCTGAAGCCTCCGCGGCTCTAGTTCGATCCTCGGCTGCTCCCCAGCCACCGAAGGAGGGTCCCGCATGGTGCGCAGACCTCTCCTGCCGCCCGCTGCTCCCCTCAGCAGTGTACTTCGGTCCTTCTGCCTGCTCTGCTCCCCGCTCTGGCTCTGGTGAATTCTCTCACCCTCCCGCACTTCTGACTGTACCCAGTGCTTGTATAAATAAATAAATCTTTAAAAAAAAAAAAAAAAAAAAAAAACTTCCTTTAAAAAAAAAAAAAAAAGAAGACTAGAATTTCTTCAGGAGAGTTCAGAGGTGTGGTACCAACAAAAGTGTTCTCCCCTGTTTCACAAAGTAGTTAAAAATCATCTTCATTTCTGCCCGCCCCTTGAAACTAGACTGCAAAATTTCCACTGTTAAATTAATTTCCTGCTAGTAATGCTTTTATTTAGCTGCAAGAAATGTTATTTTAAAATATGAGCTTGGAAGCCTAGTTTACGACTCAAGCATGAGACATTTATTTGTGAGTTAGCACTGGCAGTAATGTGTTTTTGTGAATTTTTGTATTGTGAGGGCAGTGGGGAAGGGAAAAGCTGCTGAAGAATGACTGTTGCGCACACAAATGTCTGAATTAGGGCTCCTCGGCCAAGCCCTTCTCACTCTCACAAGTAGACACTGCTCTGGCCTTTACTATTATTAGAATTATTGGTGGCAGCATCTCTCACCATCAGTTGGTGGGCTTCTGCGGGGCAGGGACCATGTACTCCCCTTGGCATCCTGGGCAACAGGCACGTACCTGACCGTGAACTGTGCACTGGAGTGTTTGAATGAGAGTGAATGGAGTGACTGGTATAAGCAAAAGGATCACATTCATTGAGCTTTTCTGATAGTTTTAAAATTATTTAAGGGAAAATGAAGCGGTCTCTTATTTTTCACTTTTATCTTGTTAGCTAAACATCAGTGAATGGGTATGTGGTTTTGTTGGGTACCTGGTAAGGAAAAAATGTATATATCATAGGACTCTAGCTAATCATTGTCTTCTACGTGAAGGTCAGTTTGGAAAAGTGAAAATAAATTTCACCTGTTTGGGGAGGTGGAACTGTTATTCTTTCTCTCCCTATAATTTCTGTATTCAAAAATCCCCTTAAGGGCCTCCCAGTGGCACAGCTGGTTGAGCGTAGCGCTGTGAAGCTGACCACAGCCTCTGCAATGCGGGTTCAATTCCCAGCCGGCCAGGGAGATTTCCACATGGCGTGGCAGACCTCTCCTGTCTCGCCCACTGCTCCCCTCAGCAGTGCTTTCAGTCCCTCTGCCTGTTCTGCTCCCCACTCTGTCTCTGGTGAATCCTTTCACCCTCCCGTGCCTCTGACCTGTACCCCAATTCTTGTATAAAAAAAAATAAATAAATCTTTAAAAAAAGACCTTAATTTTTCAAACTTAAACTATGTATTGCATAATAGAATGTCAAAGAGAAAACTAACACTGCTTTTTAGCCACTAAGATCTTAATATGAGCAGTAAATACTGGTAGCTTTTTGCTCAGGCCTTGAATTTATAAAGCACTGCAGAGTCCACTAGTAAGATCATTTGCATTATCTAATTTCAGCCACCAATTCAGAGACAGATGATCTTGTCATCTCCCTTGACAGATGAGCAGATGGAGACTCAAGTGAGCTAGGACCAAGAAATGTAGAGTGGGACCCACCCCATAAAAGGTAACATCCCCTGAGTACCTGGCCTATACCAGGGAGATGAGTGAAGTGTCTGCTCTCCCATCACATCAATCTCCTATGGAGGTAGAATCTCCTTTTGGTCAGGGAACAGTGAAAAATCCCATACTGAGCAACCCCACAGTGGGTTCCCTCCACGGCCAGATGGTGGCAGACTGTGTGCACAAGATCTCTGAGCAGCCAGTCCATGGGCTTTGCCACCAGACTGTCTGCTCCAGCCTCCATAGTTAAGATTGCCTAGCACCGCCTGAGTTCATGTGCCTGAGGAATGTTTTATACCAATTATTTTTCAGTTATGTATAGACCTAAGTGATATACTCTACCTAAATGTAGATGCAAGATCATATGCATGCTTTCTTAAGACCTTTTTTTTCTTTTCATTTTTCACCCTCCTATCACATTAGCTACAGCCTCCTCAACCCATAGTTTGTGTGTGTGTGTGTTTGTGTGCACATGCGCTATATAGCTCTCTGTATTATAAACTTTTCTACATTTTGCTTTCTTCCTTGAGTAGTTCCTTCAGCAGTCTCTTTAGATCATCTGACAGAACTCCAATCTATCCTTTTTAATGAGTGCATATACATAATTTACCCAGCCATTCTCCTGCTGATAGGCATTCCTTCGTGCCCAGTCTCTTGGCCATTCTAAATTAGCACTGTAATAAACACCCCTAATACATATAACTTTACATATTGCAAATACAACTTCTTTTACAGAATAGATTCCCAGAAATCTCTGATTGCCTATTTTTAATTAATACATTGCCAGAATGCTTTCCTAAAAGCTTTCATAACCCTCCTAGTAAAGCATGAGTAATACATCCCTTTTTCTGACTCCCTTTTAGCTTTAGTTGGCTGATCTTTATATTTTTGTTACCAAGATGGATGTAAAACGAGACCTCATTGTTACTTCAACAGCACTTTCTGTACATAAATGATACTGTGTCTATTCACAAATTTCCGGCCATTTGATTTTGCTCTTAGGTCATCTGGCTACTCATATTTTTTGCCCATTTTCCATTTGGGCTGTTGGTCTTTTTCTTGTCAGTCTGTAAGATCTCTGTGTATTCGGGTTATGGCTGAAGAGTGTAAAACTCTCTGAGCCAAGAAGGCTAAAAGAAGGCTAACTAGGCGGCTTCTCTCCCACCACACTGGAGGGGCAATGTAAATGAGCTTGGGGGTATGTTTAGCAGAACTGGGTAGGCTGTTATGCCCCGCAGCCACAGACTGCTAGTCTCGCTGTAGATAGTGAATCTGAACAGAAGACTGTAAATGGAGCCAGACTGCAGCTGTGTGTGGAGGACTGAGAAGGTGAGGCAGTTGCGTACCGTGCTGCCTTCCACTGGTTAAGACCTCCAAGAGCGAAGGCCTGCCAAAGCAGAGGATGTCCCTCTGCCGCCCTCAGAGGGGCAGCACTGTGCTGGCCAACAACTGTAGTGCTGCCTGTCCCTGGCGCAGATGAGGCCTTCCACCAATTCTAAAGGATTCAGACATCAGAATCAGAGCTTCTCACCCTTCTTTCCACGTTAACACTTCTAAGAGATGGCATCCATGTATGTGCCTCTTACTAGGACATTCCAGATTTGAAGAAACCAGAGACATCTTACAGGGAGGTAAAGCATGACAGTTATTGTCACCTTTGGCACTTTTACAAGAACATCAGTAATGATTATTCTCAGATTGTGACACAGGTAAGAGAGTCTTTAGGTTTTGTGCAATTTTTAATACCCAACTCAAGAATGCAAGGCCAAACTCTTGATATTATGCAAAAACTTTAAATCTCTTCTGATTTAGAAAACAGAGGTTCATTATATTATTCTCACCATGCTTGTGTATATTCAGTAATAAAAAAAGGGACCTCTGGAAAGATAAGATTCAAATGTAGAAGGAAATAAAATTCCATTTTAAAAAAAGTAAGTGTAGAAAATAATTTTAGTTAAAGTTTGGCCACAAAAAATATTTTTAAGACCAAAACCATTACAAGTTATTCTTAAAGGTGCTCTGAAACTCCCCTCTTCATCCCACCACTACCTACTTTGGGGACTTTAGCAACTTAATATACCCATAGGGGTAAATCTAGCCTTTATTTTATAAAGACCTTTTCTACTAATTGTCGTTATGAGTAATCATATCCAAATCAATGCATACTGTATCAGAAGATATGTACCTAGCTATTTCCTTTGTTAGAAAACAACTGGCATTTGTCTTTTTTGATAATTCTGGTAAATTTACTTTTTGTTTAATGTGAGAGATGAAGTTGAATGTCCTGCCTGATCCTGAGTGGACTTGCTTGATGGGAAAAACAGGATGAGGTTTAGAAAACTAGAATGCATCTGAAACAAGACTTACCAATTGAATTAAAAGCTCACACTAAATGCTGTTGTAATTATTATAACAACTTATTTTTCCTGTTGTTTATCTTCATTCATTCCAAGTGACATTAGTGAGATTCTGGAACTTTGTCCTCTCCACTGCTACTGGTTCAAAACTTGACAGTATGAGTGGACACTGGTTGTCTTCATTGTGCATCTTCCCTCCATCTTGCCTTGATTTTCCCCTTGAAATAAATTCTCAGAAGAGCTCCAAGAGTCTGTCATATGTTCTCTTATTTTAAAGTTTCAAAGCAAACTTGCCTAGAATCACACATTTGCTCCTTTTTGAAGTTATTTCCCAAGGACAAACTTTACCTTTGTCTGTCACCCCTTGTTTGATAGGGTCCTGCAATGGCCAGTTGTTTTCCTAATAAAGAAGAATTTTGTTGCTTTATACTGATCCCTTTAACACGTACTGTATTGAGTAAAGAAAGAAGCTATTACTCCTCTTTATTTTTCTAACTTAACGAAAAGTATTGACTAAGCTTTGTCAATGTGGCTGGGATGAGCAATACAGAAAACTAGTTTTATTTGTTTTATGACTCAAGCACCTATGAGAAGATCACAAAAAATGAACACCAAAAAGGACAGGTGCTAGTCAGTATTGCTAGTACCTATTTTAAGGCTGTTTGATTGAATTTCTCTTACTCGACTGCCTGTCCTCTGAATGTACTCCTAGTACTGCTGATGGTTCTTCAGAACTCAGGAGTCACACTGCAGTGTCTCTACCAGAGCACTAGGGTTGGCTGCATACCCTGAAGCAATGACAGGGACCCGATGGCCGTCATGACATGGCCCACCATCTAATTTAAAGGTAAAAGTTTAGACAGCTGCTTTGTATATTGCTATTTCCTAAATTAAAAAAAAAAAATTAATGGCCTGTACTGCCAGTTTTCTCATTAACACATTGTTTTTAAAACAAAAAGATTTTCATCTTGAAAAAAGTTCCCTCATTGAAAGAAAGCTTGTCCTGCTGCTCCTAAAGTAAAGAAACCAGTTTTTCACTCCTGAAGCTTTACTTTCTGCTTGTTGTTCTGCCACGTTAAGGGAATTCATGATTCGTTCTTATTCCGAGAGAAATGACAGTAACTCTTTTTTTAAGGAGAGCAAAGAGTAGGTAAAATTGATTTATCTACACGGCGCTTACTTAGCTAGTTCTTCCCATCTAAGAGAATGTGTCTTCCCATTTTTAGCAAAGCACTTGCTAACTGGGGAACCATCTGATTTTGAAGAGAATTCCCAGTTAAGAAAAGAAAGCCTAGACATTCTAGACTTTCTCCGCCCCCCCCCACCCCGAAGAATAAACAGTAAATACTGAAAAAGAAACTCAGGCACCTTATCCAAACTAACCATTGGATTTTTATCTGTTATCAAAGGAAGGTGAGGTTTCCTCTTGACCTACAGTCACGGAAGTTGCGCGTCTGAACTAAATTCTCAGCTGAGCACGGCGTGCGCATGTGTGTACACGTAACCCTGTCCTTACCTCTGCAGACGCCGCAGACAGAATGAGGAGTGACGAGCTGGCCGTGACCATGGACGAGACCCGCGGGCCGGAAGACGCTGCGGCTCTGGGCGGCCCGGGCGCGGGGCTGGCGCCGGCGCCTTCCGGCCGCCTGGGGGCGCCATACTCCGAGGCCTGGGGCTACTTTCACCTGGCGCCCGCGCGCCCGGGACACGCGGCGGGCCCCTGGGCCACCTGTCGGCTCTGCGGCGAGCAGGTGAGCCGCGGCCCGGGCTTCCACGCGGGCACGCCGGCACTGTGGAAGCACCTGAGGAGCGCGCACGGGCGGGAGCTGGAGAAGAGCGCCGCCCGCCGCTCGCCGCCCGCCGGCCCCTGCCCGCCGCCGCCGGCCCCCGGCCCCGCCGCGGCCGCGGAGGGAGACTGGGCGCGCCTGCTGGAGCAGATGCGCGCCCTGGCCGTGCGCGGGAGCCTGCGCGAGCGCGAGCTGGCGCGACGCGAGGCGGCGGTGGAGCAGGGCGAGCGCGCCCTGGAGCGCAGGCGGAGGGCCCTGCAGGAGGGGGAGCGCGCGGTGGCCCAGGCCCGGCGGGAGCTGCAGGCCGAGAGGGAAGCGCTGCAGGCGCGGCTGCGGGAAGTGAGCCGCCGCGAAGGCGCCTTGGCCTTGGCGCTTGCCCCGCAGCAGACTCCGCTTAAAGAGGAGCCGGACGCGGAGAGGGATGGCTGCATCATCACGAAGGTCCTCCTGTAGGCTTCTGCACCCTGGTCCGTGTCTTCACCATCACCTGGGAGCAGAGTCTCGGGCCTCCTGCCGCCTCGCGCCATCAGGCTCTCCAAGTGCGAGGCTTCCAGCAGCTCTTGGGAAGCAAGAGTAGAACCCAAATTACGCTCTGGAGTTCGGGGCGCTTGGAGCGCAGGCTCCAGTGACTGTAGGCTTTCCGTGGGCATCAGTGTCCCAGGTGGCTTTCCTCTGCCTTTGAGAATGAGAGTCCCGGCAGCCTGTCAACTAGATCTCATGGAGCCATAGCCCCTTATTCTGTGACTTTTAGAAGCTTCCTTATCCAGGGAGACTGGCACATCACGTGGCCATATACCAGCCCGGGCAGCCACGAAAATGAGGATAAAGCATTTTACCCTAAAAGAGAAGTTTACTCATTTCCTAATGAATGTTTGTCCAGTGCCAGGTTCCAAAAAGGGGACCGACATTCATTAGTTTCATGACAGCTTTTTACCCGTTATCCGTGCTTCATCAGGGCAGCCTGGGAGTACCCCTCTGTTGGCGCCCTTCCCGGGCTTGCCCAAGTGCACCCTTTCTTACCTCAGCCATGTTCTTTCCCACTTCAGACCCGGTGGCAGCTGTCGTGACACTTTCCTGTCTCACGCCTCTTGTAGCAGGACTAACAGTATGTGACCTCATCCCCCTGTTGCTAGGAGTGGTGCTTCCTTTCACATGTGTCTCTACAGTCCTTACTTCTAGGCATCCCTCCCATCCTTGGCCAACTTTTCATCTCTGTTCTCACCCATTCCTCTTCCACCTTTACTGGGCACTTCCTCTATTAATGTACCTCTTTTTCTGGCTCATTCCCTCCCTTTTCCCAGACACTCTCAGTAAAATTCAGTCCTCCTTGTACTGAAAAGACAGACTCCCCCAGCCCAGAAGCTGCTCACTGACAACCACCCAAGAAGAGCCTAGTTTGTACTTTCTCCTTATTCTTTATCCTGCATTCCATGGCCAGCAGGTCACACTACACTGGTTTCTAAGAAGCCACCACAGTCTCCCAATGGCCAAAGATGGTGATTTATTTTCAGCCTTCATTATGCTTAATTTCTCCTCTTTTGAAATTTCTCATTTGGTAGACAGAACTTACCTTTCCTCCAAAGAACCCCTTTTCCTGGTAGACTGGTTCCCAATTTTTCTTCAGGTTCTTTTTTCCCTCACTTTTTATTGAAAACTTTCAAGCATTCAGAAAAAGTTCAAAGGCAAGGACAATGACTATCCATATAGAACCTCCACTTAGAGGGAAGTGTTAACATTTTATCATATTTACTTTTTCTTCACCCCATATGTGCATGACACTTCATCCTTAAGTATTTCAGCTTCTCTCTCTTAAGAACAAGGATATTGCTCTACATGTTGTGATATGACTATCATTTCTAAGAATATAATTGCCTAAGGTAGAATCCTTGCTCAAAAGTTCTCAATTGTCCCAACAGAATCTTTTTGTCTTTTCTAAAAAACAGGGTTTAATCAAGGTTCCTACATTACTTTTGATGTCTTTAGTCTCTTAGTTTGGAACAGCCCATAATTTTTTCCATGACACTTTTTGAAGAATCCCTGTCATCTGTCTTATAGAATGTCTTCTAGATTTGTTTGTTTTCTTAGGCCTATTTCTGACTCATCTATCTGTACAACCATAATAATCACCTCTGTGCCAATGACTCGTGACTACCTCCAGCCTTGACTGTCCTGTCTGGGTCTTTTCTTCATCCTTCATGTCTAATGCCCTGTTGCATGTCTCTTCTCTACTTCTATCTCCTGCTACGGAAGGTGTACGTCAACTCCGAGGCCCTGCTCTCCACCCAGTAACTAACACCGGTTGCTAAAAATGTAGCAGGCATATACTGTACATTTTGCATGTGTTGCCCTTATTCTCATAGCAGCTCTATGGAGAGGTATTAGTACTATGCACATTTTACTACTAAGGAAACTGAGATAGAGGATTAAGCAGCAGATCACAGCTGATTAGTAGTAGTGGAGCTGAATACAGGCCTTACCTCCACATGCCATGCTCCCAGCTGCTACATTGTCTCCTTTGTTAGCAGGAGCTGACACTTGTTTTCCTGCCCAGCTCCAACCCCATATAGAACAATCAGTGGCATTCCATGTACTGAGTATTTACCAAGTGTGCCAGGATTATGCTAAATGTGTTATAAGAATAATTGCATACCACATGGGAAGCCTATAAGGGTGCTTAAGCCCATTTTGTGGAGGATGAGACAAGTTTAGGGGAACAAAGTTCTTAGTACATAGCTACTTAGAGGCTAAGATTTGAATTCCAGTCTCTTTGGCTCTTAGGTCCCTGATTACTGAGTATATTTCTACAAAATATCACAACTTTCATCTGATGCCATATACCAAAAAGCTTAGGCCTCAATTATCTTTCATTGGGGGTTCATCTTCCCCATCCTTGTTTTCCCTCAATCCCCTTACCTGATGTTAAATTGGCCAAAGGAACTGCCCTAAGCCAACATTGATTATATCACTTTTCCTTCTCAAAGCATACCCGCTCCACACCCCCATCAAATTACCCATTAGCTATAAGCTTTGACTTTGCAGCTTACATTTAAAACCCCCACTCTGGTGCCAGTCTTATGTGTCCACTCCCCTACATCTAATGTAGCCTCCAGCCTAACAGACTCCTTATTCTTTCTCATGTGCCCTGGTCTTGCTACCTCTACGTCTATTGTTATCCTTCCCTCCACTAAGTCTCTGACCTCTGAGTATGAAAAATCCCACCCATTTTTCTAAGATCAAGCTCAAATTCAACTGTTTTTCATTAGAGATGATGCTTGTCTCTGCATCCTTAGCATTTTGCAACAAATAACCCTTAAAACAGAACCCTCCGGTATTAGATGGGGTTCTTGTTTTATCTCCCTTGCCAAACCTTGACCCCTTGAGGATTGTAATGGACTTCACTCATCTGACACCTACAGTGCCTTGCATATGATAGTTGCTCAATAAATATTTAATGCACTGAACCCACACAATGAGTTTAAGAATTTTTATGGTACAGTTCAGATAATTATGGATTTATCTTTAATTCTGAGATTTTGTAACAGAAATAAAAATAACCTAAAAAAGAAATAGCAGTAATAGTTTTTAAAAGCTGTTTAGTCAATAAAGATTTAGTTTAGTGTTAGTTATTGCGCTGATATCCAATCAACTACTCTAGCATGTCCTTATCAGGAATGGTTTTCTTAGAACTACCTTTTGTTTCACTATATGAATAACACAAATGCAATCTAGAAAGAAAAGGACTGTAGTCCTGTCACCTTGGTAAAACAACTGTAAACATTTTAGTATATTCTTTTGTCTTTTGCAGTTTTTACCTTTTATAATAGTGTAAGTTACTTCCCTTAAGTACTGAAATTTAACTTCTTTATGTGGGTAAGCTGAGTTGGAAGATATGAATTGACTTTCTAGAATAAGAAAAAAATCATCTGTAAAGTCACTCTTCTATTTCACCAATTGTTAGAAACATTACAATAAATCAAAGATTTAGAATCTTAGCTGCTCCCTCAAGAAAGCTATTGGGGATCTAAATAGCCCGTTGAGGGAAACAACAGAACAGTTGGTGTGACCGATGACTGAGTGCTGGTGTGACAGTTAAGGGACTTTCTTTTATACACTTCTTCGTTGTAATTTTTCTATACCAAGAATGAATTATTTTAATAAAGTAAAAATTGGCATCTTGCAACGGAAAAATCCTCACCATCAGTATTTAGCTTCCTTAGTGAAAATAAACAAAATCTCTAATACAAGGACTGATATAATCCCACTTCCAGAAAAACCTAGAAAGAAATGTAACCGTTGTCTAGTCCACCTCCATCATATGGAAAGCTGTAAATTTGTGTGATGATTGGATCCTGTTGACTAGGAAAGCCAGGTGTTGATGTGGGAGGGTTTGATCAAGCTTGTAGAATCAGATGTGAATTAAAATCTAAGCTTTCCATCAGGTTAGGTGTCAACTTGGTAACCACCTTAACTTGTCTAAACCTACTTTCCTTATCAGTAAAATAAGGACAATATATACCTTATGGGTTGTTTTAAGAACTAAGTAAGATATTTAGGCAAATTCCGACACATAGTTTAAACTCAAAAACTATTACCTTCTATTGCTCTTACCTGAATAGGAGCTTGAAACCAATTCAATGGACTCCAAAAAGAGTAGGATGGGATGATTCCTGAGTAGCCGTATGCAAACTACAAAAGCTTGCCTAGTCATTTTTCATGCTAGAACTTTTTTCTATCAGAACATAAATTTTATACCTGATTTACCAAATGACTCGCTACAGTCAAAATTCAGTATTACCTGTGACTGTAATCTGACAAATCTTACAAGTAAATATATCAAAATAAATATCCACCTAAGTACTTTTCCATTCAAAGTTGTCACCTTGAAGTACTATATAATAATCTCTCCAGGAAAGATTGTTGTTGAAAGTGTTATACATTAAGCTTAAGTAAAGGGGGCCTCCCTGGTGGCGAAGGTGGTTGAGCACAGCCCTGTGAAGCTGTCCGCAGCCTCTGCAGTGCTGGTTCGATCCCCACTGGCCTCGGAGCAACCCACATGGCGAGCAGACCTCTCTTGTCTCACCCGCTACTCCCCTCAGCAGTGTATTTCGTCAGTCTGCCTGTTCTGTTCCCCACTCTGTCTCCGGTGAATCCTCTCACCCTCACGTGCATCTGGCCTATACCCCGGTTCTTGTATAAATAAAAAAAAAAAAAAAACTTAAAAAAAAAGGTTAAGTAAAGGTAGCACAGTAATAGTAGAGATTAAAGCTCACTTTAGTGGGTTTATGATGTGAATGAATTCAGGTAGCACTGGGAGTCATTATATATTTTAACAGTATTAAATGTTTCTTTTTATGAAAACCTTAATTATGACATTCTCTGAAATCTGATTTCACAGTATTAAAATAAAGGCTTTAAGGAAAAACATTAAAAGCTAATGAAAGTTTATTATTTCAGTATATACTCTCCTGGGTCTTTGATCAAGATAAGTAATGATCAGATGAATGAGTTGGCAACCTTCCTGGCCTCTGAACTCTACTAGTAATTGGAAACTAAGCAACACATTATCACATGTTTAAGTACATCTAATAATATTCCACCAACTTCTCCCTGTCTTCTGCTTTCTAGGCAATGAATACTATGGCATTTTAATGAAGCTAGCTTTTCACTGAAAATTTTTGAAAGTCATTCTTGCTCAACAAAGAGAAGACATGGTATACCTCAATTCACATTGAGACTACTCCTCACCCTCCAGGGACTTTTTGATTTACATATACTTCACAATCTCTAATTTCCTATGACCTGATTGTTTTTTCTTTCTATACTTCAATAATCTACCTTTCAGATTTAAAATCTGCCTAAGCAGACGCTTGATATTGTTCTCAGTGAAATTGAGGAGGTACATAGCTAAATAAGGGGCTGCAGCTTCAGTAAGATTAACTGTTTTCTACATATCCTGAGTCCTAAAAAACATGACTAAAACTTTTTTGAAGGCAGAGCTTGTAAGATTCCCCTTAAAAGGTCTGGCTTAGAGACAGATCTGAAAATATTAAGAAAAAAAAAAAAATCCCTCCTTACTCTGACCCAAAAACTTTGGCTCTGAAAAAAACTTTGAAATGAACAGAAACAGAATACCCTTTTTGGAACTAGTAAGTCTTCATGTGACTTCTTGGCTTTTACTTCCTACCAAATATCTAAAAATAAATTCAAACTCCAGGGCCTCCCTGGTGGCGCAGCAGTTGAGCACTGGGCAGTGAAGCTGCCATCAAGCCTCTGCAGCGCTGGTTTGATCCCCGGCCGCCGGGCAAGAGACCCACATGGTGCGCAGACCTCTCCTGCCACCCGCTGCTCCCCTCAGCAGTGTATCATCAGTCTGCCTGTACTGTTTCCCGCTCTGGCTCTGGTGAATTCTCTCACCCTCCTGAGCTTCTGACTGTACCCAGTGCTTGTATAAATAAATAAATAAATCTTAAAAAAAAAAAATTCAAACTCCAAAAATGCAAGCAACCTTGTGCGATTTGTTTACTACTGTATCCTGAGTGTCTAGACTAGTGTCTGGCCTGTGTTACGTGCTTCATGGCTATTTGCTGAATGAATGCATGCTATTGAAAGATACATATATGAAATTACCTAAAATCCAGCTCTTCTTGGAGTTCTTTCTGCAACCCCCCAGCTCCCACAGGGGCCTACTGGATCTTCCCATTATTTCTCCAGATGGCTCCATGTCCAAAATCAAGCATAATCCATCTCTCCTTTGAGGGTCACCTACAAAGTCCCTCTTCTATCTTCTACCAACTTCCTGTTCACTAATATTAAGAAATTCAGCTCCTCAGTCTTCTTGTCCACTTCCATCTCCTATCAATAGCTCAGGGATATAAAACAACCATCTAGATACTGACCCCATTTTCCTTAACTTCAATAGCCATCTTACTCCAGAATTCTACTCCTACAATGGTGCCCTTGTTTTTGCTAACACAGCATAATACAACTAGTAATCACTAATATTTAAGAGCTTATTAGACACAGGACACTGTGCTCAGACCTTATTTCATTTAAACTTTCTAAAACTCCATGAAGACAGTAAGTACAGAGCTTTAAATGTTTAAAGGTGGGCCTCCCCGGTGGCGCAGCGGTTGAGCGCTGGGTTGCGAAGCTGCCCGCGGCCTCTGGGGCGCCGGTTCCATCCCCGGCTGCTCCCCGGCCACCGGAGGAGGGTCCCACATGGCGCGCAGACCTCTCCTGCCGCCCGCTGCTCCCCTCAGCAGTGTACTTCGGTCCTTCTGCCTGCTCTGTTCTCCGCTCTGGCTCTGGTGAATTCTCTCACCCTCCCGCGCTTCTGACTGTACCCAGTGCATGTATAAAAAACAAAAACAAACAAAATAAAGAAAGAAAGAAAACATGCCTCTATATAAAAAAAATAAATAAATAAATATTAAAAAAAAAATAAATGTTTAAAGGTCACTCAGCTCAGGAATGGTAAAATGATAACACAAACCCAAGTGAGTCAAGACTTTTCAGCCAGTGCTCTTAACCACCCCACTGGGATGGAAAGAATAAAAATATAAACCCCTGCTTGGTCATTGTGTCATGTGGGCTTTCTGACCTTGAGAAAAAATAAAATCCTTTCTAACCCTCTAATTCATAAAATACCGGAAGGAATAAAGAAGATATTAAGTATCCAGCACAGTGTCTGACATACCACATTGTGTTCTATCCATCCTAACACTTATTGAATACCTCCTAAGCGTCTAATCCAGTGGCAGGTACTGAAGATACAGCAAAGTTCCTATCTTCATAGGTCTGTACAGTAGCTAGTGGGTGCTCAATAAATACCTGATAGATGGAACAAACCCTCCAGGTTTGCCAGCCTCCACTCTGCCTCGCCTCAATTAGTCTGTTATAAAGCAATCTAATGAGGGCCCTTTCCTGATTAAAATCCTTCAGGGGATATCCTCTTTGCCAAAGAGAAAAAATCCATTTTTTTTTGACACAATATGCTAGAATGGCTGGAGTAGGTAAGTGGGTGGGTTCCCCTCACTACTGCCTCCTGCCTCTTCTATCGGCAGTGAAACCGTTTCATTATGAAATCTATTTGGAAGTATGAATTGTAAACCAGATCTGTGTAGACCTATTCTGGTAATGGCATGAAAAGCACAGTCACCATTTTGGCAACTTAACCCTTCCTTACCCCACCCCAAAACACACACACACTTGCAGCTCTTAGGACAATGCCATGGGTTCTGTCAAACAATGAATCTTAGGATCATTTTTTTTAACTGTAAGACACAACTCATTAGTGGATTATATAATCAATTCAGTCATTGGAATCAGTGATTTGGAAAACAAAAGTACGAGTGTATTATAAGAATAAGTATTGAGATATAAAACCTGTTATATATACATAAAAACTCATAGACTGAGCTATGATATAAACTGTATTTCTTATTGTAGTTCACAGACAAAAAGGCTTGAAAGCCATTGCTTTAGAGGTTCTCTGTTCTCAGTTCCTTCCATAATTCCTGAGTCATAACAAATTCTCTTCGTATCAAGCCTCTTGCAGTGAAAACCCATTTTGCTTTTCACTTCTATGCCTCTACATGTCAGACATGATGCTAGGCATATAATCATGAGAAAAACCAAGGTCACAGCACTTCAGGATCTATACAGTTATACGAATCACACTAATTATAACTATGAATCAAAATAAGTTGTTTAAATAAAAAAGATACACATTTTTAAGACTTTATCAAAGCAATTAGTCCAAGGAATATACTTGAAGAACTAGCAGAGAATTAAAGAATGTCAGAATTAACTGTGGAAAAGGGCAGAGGAAAAGCCTTCCATGTATAGCAGAATGTATGTGGCCCTGAGTTGAGAGAAAGCATGGCATCCTTGAGGAACTGGAAGTAAGCCAGTATGCTACAGTCCAGAAAGTAAACAGGAGAATACAAGAAAGCACTGGAAAAGTTGGAGTGGTTCAATCAGGCAGTGGTTCTTGTGGACCAGGATTTTGTTTTCTCTCCTCAGAGTAATGGAAAACTATGAGAAGATTTATTCGGATGACAAAATAGGAGCTGTAAAGGCACTGAGTGCAGTGTGGAACACAGGCTTGAGGCAGTAAGGAGTGACTGTGGGGAAACCAGTTAGAAGACTAATAGATTACAGTCCCAGTGAGTGGTGACAGTGAATTCATTTACTATACTGAAAATTAGAGGGGAGAGGAGCAAGGGTGGTGGAGGGGGAAATACAGGACTTCTCCTAGGTTTCTGGCTGGCACAACTGGATAAATGGTGCTGCTAGCTGAGAGAGTCAACTGGAAGACACCTGGGTTTAGTTCTAGATAAGTTGCATTTAGGGTGCCTTTGATTTGGGTATGTCTACTGGCTAAGACAGCCTGGAAGTCATAGGTAATAGATGGTAAATGAAACTGGGCATAAAAGAGAAGGCCTGAGATTAAGCCCTGAAGTCCTCACCAATTCGTGATGCTACATTTCTACTTATTGTAATTGTGTATGAATACAACACAATTATTCCTACTTTAAAGTTTAAACATAGGCTCCCTGGTGGCTCAAGGGGTTAAGATACAACCTATGAAGCTATCCATAGCCACTGCAGCACGAGTTTGATCCCTGGCCAAGGAGCAACTCATATGGCACAGCAGACCTCTCCTGACTCGCCTGCGGCTCCCCTCAGCTGTATATTTCTGTCAATCTGCCTGTTCTGTTCCCCACTCTGTCTCTGGTGAATCCTCTCACCGCCACCCCGCCACCTCTGGCCTGTACCCCAGTTCTTGAATGCATAAATAAATATTTTCAAAAAATAAAGCTTAAATATAGAAATAATAAAAAGTGAAAGTCTACTCACTCCTTGGGTAATTACAACTTGCTATGTGCCCTTAAAATGTTTTTAGTGGGTTTATATACACACATTTTCCCACAATCTGCTTTTCAAAATCAGCAATGTAGTGAGAATATTTTTCTGTATCCAGGTATAGACAGATCTATCTTACTCACCTGAATGACTACAAAGCCCTACACTGTAGGGCTGCATCACAATTTCATCAACCTGCCAGTCCCCACAGATAGTTGAGTGATATGGCAAGCAGTTACTTGTCTATTTAATATCCATCATCCACCCTCTGCCTTGCTCACTGAACCCTGCTTTTATTCCAACATGTTCAGTCCCAGGTAATGGTTTTCTGATTGGCTTAAGCCAGCCGAGACTAACCTGTTGCCCATCTTTTCACTTCCCTTGCAGCTCTGTGGTCATGTTATCGGGTTCTGACTAATGACCCTAAGGAGAAGTCTGCTGTGAGAGTTTCTGAGTAAGCTTTTGTTTTCCTGATATAAGTAGGTAATAACGAAGTAACACTAATATTTTTCTTTCCCCTTTCTTTCTGCTTTGGACATGAATATGATGATAAGCCTTCCATAAGTCATTTTGCAACTGTAAGAGCATAAGCCAATACTAAGAATAGTTAAGCAGACAGAAAGTCAGGCCCTAATACACATAGAGAAGATACATAAACACTGGCTCATTTTAAAGAATCCAAATATATATCCACTTGGGAGTCTGAAAAAAATAAATGAAATGGTTGGATCGAAGATTCGGAGCAGTGGTTGATGGCGCAGAGGTTGAGAACTAGGCTGCAAAGCTGCCCGCAGCTTCTGCAGCACCATTTTGATCCCCAGCCGCCCGCGAGGGTCCCACATGGCGCGATAGACCTCTCCTGCCGAGCTCACTGCTCCCCTCAGCAGTGTATTTCATCAGTCTGCTTGTACTGTTCCCCACTCTGGCTCTGGTGAATTCGCTCACCTTCCCGCGCTTCTGACTGTACCCAGGCTTGTATAAATAAATAAATCTTAAATTTAAAAAAAAAAGATTCAGAGCACAGATATGAGTGAGTTGTACAAAAATAAGAAGCACACTTAAAACAAGATGATAGGAAAACTATTTTTCACTATTCTTGTGAGTACCTTTAGGTGTTGGGCCCAGAAAAATTTTCTGGCTCCCTGCCAAGCACAGCCCTCTGTTCTGTAACTTGATAAATGGCCTTTGTACACAATCTCTGACACCTCTTGCTTCCCCAGTTTGAGATTTCTATCTTCTCCCCTGATTGTTGAAAATATGCCAAGTATGAGATTATCTTTTACATGAAAACTTGGAAGATGTTTCATTTGGGTGAGCTAAATAAAAATAGAATAAAAAAGGAAGCATCAGTAGTATAACTTTTTAAAGCAGAAAGAAAATTCCTCTCTTTTTGAGAGTAAGTGCTTTGTAGCTATTTAATTCTAGAAAACAATTTCTATTATTTCACATTCTGATGTTGATGGTTTCTTGTGTTCTCAATTTTACCAGCTTCTCATGTTCTGACAAAATATAAGACGTTAGATTTCTTGAAATTCAGCAACTTGTAGTTCCACTTAAACATATGAAAATTATTAATACATTTAAACTGTGAGAAAATTGTAATTTAAAATATTAGACACAAAACAGTTTTATGTATAATCCAAATTGTACATAATTCACACCTATGCTTTGAAACAAATAGAATCTCACGTGTATACTACATTTTTACAATTTACAGAATGTTTTCATATACATTTTCTCATTTTCAAGACAGATATGTGAAAGTCTTATTTCACAGATGGAAATAGACCCAGACATTATTCAATGTTTGAACCATTATATAATATAGCCCTGAGACTTTAGATCTGCAAAGGGTTTTAATAATGTAAATATCACATATATTTTAGTTCTATCACCATTTTCAAGTCTCTATTTCCTTAACAAAACAGAAATGAGAAAAGTTTCCCCCAATCTAATAACAGAAATGGAAAATATTATATAGGCAGTAGCATAGTAATCCAATGAATGAGATTTATCCAGAAGCCAAGTCTACTTTAGAGGTCCTATATTGTTATCTATGTTCAAGGCACCAGTACCAAAACAACATTTAAGAGAATAATCTATTTTAAAGAAAATTATGCAGGACATGCCTGCTGCCTCCAAGATCAATGTTTACCTATATATAAATTCTAAAGGACCAAGAAATATACAGAAAATACTTTGCCCAGATTTGGAGTTATAGGGCCTGATTACCCCAGCTGAACCTTACAAGAACCTGGCAACTCATTTGGCCCTAGGTAATATTTATTTTTGGTAATATGTTTATATTTCTTTCCCCACCCCTTTACCTTCCTAAGTACCCTGTACCAGTTAGACTAGAAATTCCAATAGATAGCCTTCTTTCTGAATTATCTTCCCTACTGTATAATTTTTTTCAGAATTTTCCTTTCCTTATTTCTAAATCTTAAAAGACAGTTCTTTATAGTAGATGGGGGAGCTATAGTTTATATTCACTGCCTGAAAAGGGCCAGTTCCAGCATTAATTTCCTAGCAAAAAGCAGAGAGAAAAGAAAAGTTGAACAGAGCATGGTGATAACTGGCAGAGCAGTGACACCTGCACTTAGAAGGCTGCATTGCAGTTCTCTAATACTTTGAGGTTATCCTTTTGTTCTTAGTCAGCCAATTTAAAGAGGAAAATTCTGACTGGTCCTGAGTTCAAAGCAGACCATTATGTTTATATCATTGGTTCAATGAATCACTCTATTTGATGTTATAATACTTTTATTGCATTTGAGGTCATTTCAATAAATATCTTGAGTTTGAGGCCTTGGCTAGGTAATCCTTTTGCACTAGAAATCAGTTTTTCTGGCACAACTCCATTGCCAGCAATGGGATTTATCAAAACTACAAATGTCAACACGTTGAATATTTCAATACTGTATTCAATTGTTCATATCTAAATATTTCAGCTATGAAACAAACCAAATGTAAACGCTTAGTATATAGTACAAATCAACATATTCTTCACAGAAGAAAATAATGAAAGACTAATTTTCTACATGTCACCTGTTCATTAGTTCTTCAATAAAGTTACTTAGGTAATTTCCAGGACAAAAAAATTTATGCACCTCTACCCATGTTTTTCCAACTTTTTTTTATCTAGTGCTAAAGGGCATAAATAAGGATGCACACAGTTTGAATTATTTTTACAACTTTGATGTTTCGTCTGTTGTGCATCTTGCAGTAATGAATATATGGCGACAAGGACAAATGTACATTTAAGTCATTAGTAGTTACATGAATTTTGCTTATATGGCTAGTTGCTTATATGGGTCTGGTAAATGACAAGATAAAATAAGGTTTGATAAGCTTAAGTCCACTCACAGCATGACTTGATATAGTCATTATTCATGAGTTTTAAAAAATAGTTTTTAAAAGCTGCAAACCATACTTTATTACACATTTCTGACTCATGAGGGGGTAAAGTGTGACACAGCTCCTTTGTGCCACTGACTTTTGGAGAGTAAAGTTCTGCAATAAAATAAGAGTCTCCATACTCTTTAAAAAAAAAAAAAAAACGAAAAAACTTGAATGTGTTCTATGAGTGATTTTCACTCTATTGTCCCTTTAACCCAAGGCACAGTCCCTGGTACATCTTTTTGAGGTTTAGTTTCTGGAAAGTTTTCAGCAAACCTCTCTCGTGCTTTTTCCCAGTTCTTTTTGCTCTTGTTCTGGAGAAGGTGAATGTCTTCAATTGAGGATGGTTTGCCTGTCCCCAAGCCTGCATGTGTTCGCCGAAGCTGAAGCTGGATCTGTTACCAAAAGTTGAGCAGAAGACTTACTGTAGAGTCTAAACACACTGAAATCTGCTGTGTCAAGGCTATGTGTCCAGTTTCTGTACCCATAAACTTGATACTTCTAACAGGAATTCTTAGATTTTAAAAAAGATTGCTGCAAGTGAAAAACCTAACAAATACATCAAATACATACAGGAATATATATGTCATTACACTTGAAACCTAAAGTCATTTTTCTATAGCCTTGCCTGTCAATAAGAACACCTGATGCCAGAGAAAGGAGAGTGCTCCTTAAATAGCAATCACCAAATTTGACTGAGATGATAATCTATAATCCCACTGTAAACAGAATTAAAGGAAAAGAGATATTTAAACCAACTTTCTTAGTCTCACCTAAATGAGCGAACAGATAGGTTAAACAGTGAGTCATAAAAAGAGGTTGACTTATTTTCCTAATAGGAGGGTAGAATTTCTCATTATTTTAAGAACCATTAAAAGCTACCAGTTACTGAGTGCCTAATATATGTCAGGCACAATGCTAGGAGTTTTAGATTTACAACATCTCTGAAAAACAATTCTCATCATCCTCATTTTTACATAAAAAAACTGAAGTTTATACTTGCCCTATGTCACATGGCTAGTAAGTGATAACAGCACATTCTAACTACAAAAATTATGTCCTCCCCATTGTATCTCAATGAAAATGAGAAAGTTTACATTAAATTCACATGGATCCGTGCATTACATATTTAGGTACAAGGAAATTCTTCAGTCATGTTACTTTGGAAGGTTTTCGTAAAAGATAATCTCAATTTCCACTAAACCATGACACTACAGAAAAACCTCTGTATAATTTTAGACATTCTTTTATTGTTTGTGATGTGAGATTCTTGAACGTGAAACAGAATCTCCAGTTAATAATCTCCCTATTTGTAAACACTGATTGATACCACACTGTTTAGTGCCAGACATAGTAAAAAAGTTACTAAAAAAACTAAAAGACACAGAAGAACTTTTGGCTTAGAAAATAGCACTATCCTGTTGTGTTTATACACAATACACACACACACACACACACACACACTCTCTCTCTTTCTCTCTCTCTCTCTCTCTAATGGTGAACATAACAAATGGAGTAATCAAGTCTACTTTTGTTTGCTACTTGATTCTGAGTACTGAAAGGCAATGCCTGGCATACAGTAGGTGCACAGCAAGTATCTTCTGTAAGAATATGGAATAAAAGAAATCACAAGTCTTACCGGAGTTTTCATTCCTCCACCATCCTTTCCTAGGCCCTCTCCTTTTTTCCAACCCATCTTCTCCAACATCTTCCGACCTTTGTTGCTATCAGTAATTTCACTTTAAAGAAAATTTAGATAAGTGTTGATTTCTAAAGACCATTTAAGACATATATATACATATATAAAAATTAATGAATTAAGAAAAAGTAATATAACTACTTTGGAAAATTAACTAACTTAAGGTGTTCCTGATTATTTTCTATTTTTTGACAATAATTTGTATTTGGCTATGTTTTAATCTTATATTACTGATATTAACATAACTGTACTTTTCTGTACATGCTATACATTAAAAACGTTAAAATGAAATAAAATCTGACTATTTACATTTTACTCTCTGATTTATATTCTGCTTAAGGGAATTTTAATTTTGTTCTATCACATAGTCTTTACAGTTCTACAAAACATTTTTTTAGATATAACTGACATATCAGTTTTTTAGGTATATATGACATACAACAAAATTTAGTTTTTGTATATATTTTTAAATGTTAAATTAGCTTTACAATTAAAAAAACCGACCATGGCCTCCGTGTGGTTCAGGGATCAAAATCTCAGCACTATCAAGCTATGGCCAGCCACTGCAGCATATATTCAATTCCTGGCCAGGGAGCTAACCCACATGGTGCAGCGGACCTCTCTTGTCTCACCTGCTACTCCCCTCAGCAGTGTATTTCAGTAGATCCACCTGTTCTGCTCCCCACTCTGTCTCTGGTGAATCCTCTCATCCCCTGCACCTCTGGCCTATACCCCAGTTCTTGTATACATAAATAAATCTTTAAAAAATAAATTAAAAAAACAAAAAGAATGTCAGACCAGTATCATATCACTTTTGTCTTTAACTCCAATGCAATATTCATATTCTCCAGCAATTATTTAAAAAATATTAAACTTCTAAAAATATTTGTCATATTGCTTAGTCTATTTACTATATAGTACCATATTATATATTAAATATCTAATATGTACTATACCTGACTCCAACAATTTACAAGAAGCACCTTTATGTGATGTGCCATTATGCAAAAACTGCTACCATGTATCTTTTAAAAAATTATATCCATATATTATGTCTTAGAATCAGTAAAATACATTTAATCAAAAATTTATAATTAGTTGTCAGCTTCATATGAAAATTTAAACTTTAATTAAATGTAGAATTTATATTCCAAGAAAAAAATGTAGCCAATAGGCCAATTGTAAAAATATGGTCACATTGTAGGTCTCAAAATAACATTTTCATATTTATCATAGGTACTTTACCAAGAGAAAACTAAGTTAAACAGTATTTTAGCAGTTGTGTACTAAAATAAACTCACAAAATACTTGTCCATACCAATTTTTACTGGCCAGGCTTTCAGATAGCTATTGATAGTATATGAAAGTATGCTCACTCGGCTGGTGACTAAATGTTAGCTATGCATATATACATGTGTTCCAAGTATGTATACTCTCACATATTTAGCAATTTTCTAAGGAGTAGAATGCTATTAAAAGGAAAGTATGAAAAAAAAAGTATAAAAAGAAATAATGTATTCTAACTTTTTCTGAATCATTTCTTTCAAGGAAACCTATCAGAATATTCAGCCCTATAAGTCAGATTACTCTATGAATGTGATTATATATGAAGAATGTTCTAAGCAATTAAAATTTAATACTTACGAATGAACAGATGCTGGAGCATCATCTCTTTGGAAAATTCCTTCACTTCCAATCTGCTCCCTACGTTTTCCAGCTCTATCTTTATATTTTGGATTCTTCAGTGCCTTTTCATCTTCATAGTCTGTATTCTTTATAAACATGAAATATTCATTGAGGAAAACAAAGCTGATAAATAAAAATGTAATGTCTGTATATCTGCCTTACTTAGCAAATATGGTTCAATTTAGTCTCTATTAAACAATGAATTAAAACAAGCCATAGGAAATTAAGATAATTATATTATTGAATATGCTATTTTAATTCTACCCACTTTTAAATGTTGATATTATTTCACACTGTACTACAACATAAATTGTATATAAAACATAATATAAATCACATGTAAGTTATAAAAGGTAATCATAAGATAGTATGATAAAAATATTTTTTGATTTAATGCTGTATACTCATTCTCAAATGAACTTTCAGTATTGAAAGAAATATCAGAACCACTGGGATTAGAAGAAAATCTATTACTCTTTTTCTCTAAGGAACTGAACACTCCACAGGACCGAAAATACTCTGACACTGTTCCTTAGAAGTGAAAAATGTAAAAAGTCTTTTAAGAATGAATAAAAAGCAAACACTCTTTTACTCTGGCAATAAGAAAATTTCTGGCATCAATACATCTCCACATGATTAATCAGTCACTCAACAAGTACCACTATATACATAACTATATACAGTATATACTGTATACACAAGTACTACTGTATCCACACCAGGTGACAGAATGCAAAGAAATTTGTAATCTTAGAGGGCAGACACACATAATCTTTAGCATGTTACAGTATGACTGCTTCAACAATAAAAGTATACACAAGATGTGGCAGTTGCAGAGAGAAGAGGTAGTCAATTCAGCGTGGGTCTTCAGAGAAAGCTTCTCTTCCCCTTGTTAGTACTTGCTGATCTTTATTTAAAAAGTACGATATTCATCCACAGAGATGCTAGGGACTGCTAGAGCAATTCAAGAAAAGTACCACAGATGTTTTTACTTAATTTTGTTTTAAACAGAGAAGAAAGATACAGAACCACCAACTCATGTGGGTTTTTCCCCCAGAAAATGATACAGAATTTAAAAGTTTTAAGAAAAAAACTTTCTATTCCCTCCTTATGTTTTATTTTGCTCTCAAAGTAGGCCATTTTTTTCTATTATGGTTGCTTTCAGTACAATAGTAACAACAAAAAATAAACTTTTGCATAAAAATGTTATTTTGTAGCATCTTTATATATCTTCATGAAATGTAAAAAGCACCAAATACACTTCAGATACAGATTCTATCTAGTTTTGTCATTTAGCAGCCAATTAATCCTTAACTCAGAAGTTATTAATTACTTTTCTGGTCAATTTATAGGATTAAATGGTAACATTTTTAGTAGCCTTACTGAGGTTTAATTAACACACAATAAGTTACACAAAGTATGCAATTAGATACTCATGAGAGTTATCTATTTGATGGCATGAAACCATGACAATCAAGAATAATAAATATATCATCCTTCTTTGTAATCTGTCTCCGCAGACCTTCCCTGCGCATCCTTCCCCTCCTGTGTCCAGTATTAATAGCTCATGCATTTTGTATGGCTAAACAGTACTGACTATACAGACAGATCACAGCTTCCTCATCCATTCACGACAGACACAATTGTTTTCCAGTTTTTGAATATGAGGGGGAAAAAGCTGCTATGAATGCCTGTTTACTAGTCTTCATTTTATTTAAAATAATTTATTTTCATTTATTTATGAACAATGGGGTATAGGCCAGAGGTGGGGGGGGTGAGAGGGAGCAGAGAGAAGATTCACCAAAGACAGAGTGGGGGAGCAGAACAGGTGGATCTACTGGAATACACTGCTGAAGTAAGTAGCGGGCAAGATAGAAGAGGTCTGCTGTGCCATGAGGATCAGCTCCCTGGCCAGGGATTGAACTTGTGCTGCAGTGGCTGCCAATAGCTTCATAGTGCTGAGACTTAATCCACTGCACCACCAGGGAGGCCCCCAATAGTATCATTTTAATGCAACTTTTAAAAAAACAGAAATGGCTGAATAGCCATTTTTCTATTCCAACCTCAACAACTGAGATAAAAAGTAAAGAATAGAAATTACATGTGTATGTAATTACATACATAATATCAAAAACATTCTAAATAGTTCTCTTATATGTATATATAAACTGTGTACATTTAAAGGCATTTTTACCGAAAACCATTATGTACTGTTTAACACATGTAACAATATTTAAGTCCTTACCTGCAAACCATATTTCACTCGTATTTTCTTTAGTTCTTTTCTTCTCTCCAATTCTTTTTCCTCCTTACTCAGTGTTGGGCCAACTAAAAGAAAAAGGTGAGTATGATTTTAAAAATAAATCCATACAATCTATTAGATATTAGATTGTGTAAAACGTGCAGCCATTATGGAAAGTAATCTGAATTTACCTAAAAAAATTTAAAAGGCAATACCATATGACCCAGTCTTCTCATTCTTGGGCATCAAGCCAAATAACATGAAACAGCAACTTAAAAAGCTACACACTCTCCAATGTTTATTGCAATACCATCTCTAATAGCTGGGAAATAGAAGCAACCTAAATGCCCATGGAAAGAAGCCTGGATTAAGAAGGTGTGATGTATACACAATATGGAATACTATTCAGTCATAAGGACAGATGAATGCTGCCATTTATAGCAAAATGAAAGGGGTTCAAGGAAATTATGAGTAGTATAACAAGTCAAAATGACAAAGACAAATATTGAATATTTACACAGCACCTGATTCAACAAAGTCAAACACTTACAAAAACTAGCAGATAGTAATAAATGAAGTAAGGTTCTGAGGCAGAGTAAGAGGAGAGGGAGAAGAGTTAAGGAATGCAATGAATGGTGGTGAGTAAAAATAAACTACAGAAAAGCAAAAATTTTATACTGCAATTTAATAATACAAAAAAAGTATTTTTACTAATCTGAAGATTAACCAAGAGTTCAATTAAACATTAATATGAAAGTTTCTTGATTGTGATGATGTCCTCTCAGCATTTTTGGTAACTAAATTTACTTGGAATCTACCACACCCCAAAGATCAGGGATATTGCATTATAAATACCAAAAGAGTGAATATTTAAATTCTCAACATGATCATTTTAAGTGCAGAAATAAACTGTGTTCCAGGAACACAGGCATGTGCCAAAGAAAAATCACAGAACCCAAGATTCATGTTATTACGTAACATAGCAAACTCATTTTCAATATCTAGTATCAGAAAACAAAATATATATATAATGAAAGTGTGTAGGGCCTCCCCGGTGGCGCAGCGGTTGAGCGCTGGTTTGCGAACCTGCCCGCAGCCTCTGCGGCACCGGTTCGATCCCCGGCTGCTCCCCAGCCACCAGAGGAGGGTCCCACATGGCGCGCAGACCTCTCCTGCGGCCCGCTGCTCCCCTCAACAGTGTACTTCGGTCCTTCTGCCTGCTCTGCTCCCCGCTCTGGCTCCAGTGAATTCTCTCACCCTCCCGCGCTTCTGACTGTACCCAGTGCATGTATAAACAAAACAAGCAAATAAATAAATACATAAATAAATAAACATGCCTCTATAAAATTAAAAAAAAAAAAAAGAAAGTGTGTAATTGGTATTTGGGTGAAAAACTAAAATGAAAAAAATTACTTCTTACTAGTTCAAATTATCTACTTAAATTTTAAGAATACTAATCTGGGTAGGTTGAAAGCAAGGTAACAATCTACAATGTTATTACAGAAAATAATGGTACATTACAAATAATATATCAATATAAACTACAAGACAGCAAACACATTAACAATAACTCTTAATACCTTAGCCTACCATTTTTTAATGTTAATATTATGACAATGTTTAACTAGATGACTTTTTTTTATCAGTAAATAGCTATTAGAAGAAAACCAATCTTCATTATAGTTGTCATAATTATTCTTTCGTTGATTTTTTTATTGAATTAATGATGGATGACAACAGTGTATGTCAGTTGTATAGTTTCTCATCTTAGCACATATTATACATATATTACACCATGACAAATCACCAAATAAACGCACAATTATCATTTACCCACCAATCAATCAACCCCCTGTATCTGTTACCCATCACCAGCCTGCCCCTTCCCATCTGGTAACCACCATTCTATTGTCTGTTCATTTGTTCACTTGCTGTTTCTTGTTTTGTTTGTTTATTTACTATGTTTCTTTACGTGCCACAAATGAGTACAATCATATGGAATTTGTCTTTCTCCTTCTTATTTCACTTGACATAATCCTCTCAAGGGCCATTCATTTTGTCACAAATGGCAAGAATTCATATTTTTCATGGCTGAGTAGTATTCCACTGTGTATAGCGATAACTTCTTTATCCAAATATCCATTATTTGGCACTTTTAAGTTAATTACAAATACTCTTTTAAGGAACATTTACCCACCATTATAGTGTTGCTTCAAAAGCCTACTAAACTTGATTAGTTCATAAACAGAGCTAGTGAGTATCTTACCTGATCAAAAAATAAACAATACTATAAGAACCAATAGCTAATAGAAAAAGCAACTCAGTCATAATCTAATAACCTAGATCTCAAACTTCAAATACATGTCATTTCTTAGATTCTTTTTATAATACTCACTGAACCGTAAATGTATCTCAAAACACTGTTTTATTAATTACACATGAAGCTGATAGCTGATACTTTTTTAGAACACTCAGTGAATTGGAGAGAAAAGTTATGTCCACAAACAACAATATGTCTCACATACCAAAAGATTCATCCTTTTTATCAAGGCGAAGGTGAGCTCTAACCTGTCCTGGTTCACAACCATCACAGGTATCACTGCCAGGGTGAATGTGAAAGGATAACACAGTCTCTCCTATTTTCACTTCATCTCCATGCTCAAGTACATAAGGGTCACATTTAGTTTTTGGCTAAAGGAAAAAAAATTACAAAATAGAAATCCAAGACAGTTATAGACTGCTACTATAAGTAATAACTGATAATTAAAAAAAATATACATAAAATGGTTCTCGGTAAGACACACATAGGCACATACATGCATTCATTTCTACAATTTGATGAATAATTCATAATGTTCTACTAGTGAAGCAGCAGCTAGCTGAACTGAACAACTTCTAACTTTTATATTATCAAAACACATAATTTGCATATCCTCCATGCCCAATTTTATCATGGTAACATGCAACACAAACTTCATAACATCTAGTATTAAAATAATCATAGTAAAAAGATGGACTGTTGAGAAGTGGATGAGTGCATCATATTTCCCTTTTTCCATCTTTTCTCTTGATAGTTCAGTTTCATTTCACTTTTTTATTGTCACAGTCTAAAAATAAGGCCTCCCTTCCATATATTTTCTTATTATATGTCAAGTATTTTTCTACATATTGGGAATAGAAGAGTCAACTGGATAGACATTAGACATAGCTCCTGCCTTCAAGGAGCAAATTTCCATTAAAATAATTTTGAAAACACAGAAGTTGCTATAAATATGTTCACTCTGATTAGCTTTTAAATGCATTTAGTGCTCAAAATAAGGTATAGACACACAATTAGAAGTCAAAACTCAACAGTGAAGCTCCACTGAAATGAGGATTTCCAGCCTTTCTTGGAACTGTCTTCCAAATAACACATCTGGGCTTCAATAACACTGATCTGAACCAAATAATCAATATAATAAACATGTCCTTTATGAACAAAATATTTCAGTTCAGCTTTTTAAAATAATGTCCAATTAATTTGCGTGCACGCGCGCGCGCACACACACACACACACACTCACCTGAAGAATTTGTTTTCCATTAACAATGGTACCATTTTGACTGCCTTGATCCACAAGGACATAACTTTGTAGGTCGTGGTCAAAATAAATTTCTGCATGAAACTAAAAAAAAGGTGATCAAATAATTGCAAAGTATTATACATTTTTTAAAACCCATTGATAACAATTTCCTATGTAAGGATGCAGATTTTAATCTGACAACTTTTATTAGTTTTAATACTCTTTCCTGAATATAGTAGTATTAAATACTTCTGGTAGAAATATAGAGGCGGGCCTTCCTGGTGACACAGCAGTTGAGCGCTGGGTTGCGAAGCTGCCCACAGCCTCTGCAGCACCGGTTCGATCCCCAGCTGCCGAGCAAGGGTCCCACTTGGCACGCAGACTTCTCCTGCCGCCCGCTGCTCCCTTCAGCAGTGTATTTCGTCACTCTGCCTGTTCTGCTCTCCACCCTGGCTCTGGTGAATTCTCTCACCCTCCTGTGCTTCTGACTGTACCCACTGCTTGTATAAATAAATCAATCTTTAAAAAAAATAAAATAAAAAGAAATATAGAGGCTACGGGAAAAAAAGATTATTTATAATTGCATTCATAACTACCATTAATGATTTAGTGTGTATCCTACCTTTCTTTTTTCTTTTAATGATTTATTTATTTATGCATACAAGAACTGGGGTACATGCCAGATGCACGGGAGGGTGAGGGATTCACCAGAGACAGAGTGGGGAGCAGAACAGGCAGATCTACTGAAATACACTGCTGAGGGGATCAGTGGGCGAGACAGGAGAGGTCTGTCGCACCATGTGAAATTCTCGCTGGCCAGCCAGGCCAGGATCGAACCCATGCTGCAGAGGCTGCGGACAGCTTCACAGCACTGCGCTCAACCGACTGCGCCACCAGGGGAGGCCCTCTACGTTTTTAATGCAGTTGAGACTATACTATATATAATTTGAAATTTGTTCAAAGTATTTTTCTATATCATTAAGAGTTCTTAATAGAAATGGTGAAACACGCAACTTCTCAGAGCTTTCCACATTTTCAACACTTAAGATTAGCGATGCCCTCCTTGTTCCACAGTACTTTGCTTATGTAACACTTATGTGAAATTAGTGCAATGTCAATGTCACTGTCTTAGCTCACTTTTCTTTACCACTTGGCACACAATATAGTGTTACATACATATATTGGTCATGTACTCAATACATGTCTATTTAACTGGAGAAAGAGCTGCAGAGACATTTGATTTAAAATTTCAAACAATATACTGTTGATGGTAATGTAAAATGGCATAGTTTGGTTCCCCAAAAGGTTAAAGAGAGAGAGTTACCATATAACCCAGCAGCCCTAGAAATATGTCAAGGGAAATGAAAGCACACATTCAAACAAAAACTTGTACACAAAAGTTCATAACAGTATTAACAACCTCAAAGTGGAAAAAATTTAAATGAATGTCAGGTAACACATTAGCTGAACAAAATATGGCATATGCACACAAGGAAATATTATTACTGGGCAGTAAAAAGAAATGAAGTACTGACACATGTTACAATAAGGATGAATCCTAGAGGCCATGTTAAGTGAAAAAGTTCATTACAAAAGACTATATATCACATGATTTTACTTTTATGAAATATGCAGAATAGGCAAATTTAAAGAAACAGTAGACTGACAGCTGCCTACGCCTATGAGGACTGAGAGGAAATGAGAAGTGACTTCTAATGAAATGAGAAGTGACTTCTAATGAATATGGCATTATTTTGATGAAATGTTTCAAAATTAACTCTCTGAATACTTAAAAATATTTGAATTTTGTACTTTCAATGGATAAAGTATACATGGTAAGGACACTGTAGCTCAGTAACACTGCTTTTAGAAAAAATCATAAAATTAATAAAAATATTTCAAACATACAAAATACAGTGAATTTGTCTACCCATGACCTAGTTTTAATAAATTTTGCCACATTTGCCTTAAATCATCTACCAATGGGGACCTCACTCTGATCCAGTTGATGGATCCTTTCAGAGGTTTGATGCTTATTCAATCACAGTGAATCGCTTTATACTACTACCACATATGTATGTATCCATAACAAATATGTAAGTTTATTTTGCCTGGTTTGGAATGTGATAAAAATGTGAATCATATATTATTAATTTTTATTGCAATATAGTGTACACAGGAAATTCACAGGTACTTAAACATAGTTTGGCAAATTTTGATAAATATATGGTACTATTTATGTTCTTTCTATGTGTCTTCTTTGGCTTAACCCTGTATTGTTAAGGTATGCCCAGCTAATTATGCACAGCTGTACCATTTTGCTGAACGGCAATCCACTATATGTCTATACTACATCTTCTGATGATAGACATCAGGCTTCTTCCCAGGTTTTCCTACCTATTAAAATGTTGTTATGTAGATTCTTGTACATGCAACCTTCCTGAAAATAATGCAGGTGTTTCTCTAAGGTACATACTGAAGAATAAAATTGCTAAGCTATGGTATTTGCAAATCTTATACTTTATAGATAACGCCATATCATCTCTCAAAGTGGCTGTACCAATTTAGATTCCACAACACTCACTAAGAATTTTTGTTTTTCTATCTTTAAATAACACTTGATATTGCCAGAATTTTTAATATTTGCAAGCTCAATAGATATGGAATTAAATTGCATTATTGTGATTTTAACTCGCACTTCCCAAATTACTACTGAGGCTAACCTTTCCTTTTATTTATTAAACATTACTTATTCAAAGATTTGTTATAAATTATGTTCCCAAATGAAGTTGATAATAAATGATTAATGAAAACTAACACTTTGCTTTACTTGTATTTCTTAAATTACTAGGAAAGCTGGTTTTTATATATTAACCATGGTGTTTCCTTTATTATGAATTATTTATTTATATCCTTAATATATGATTCCCATTTTTATCACATTTCAAACCAGTGAAACTCATGAAATGAATTTGCATGAGTTTTTAAAATATAAGGGACATATATTTTGTCATATTTGACTAACTGTCCTAAGTCTGTCTTTTAATTTGTCTCAACATATAAAGGGCTTCAAAGTTAAAAGTATTCAAAATTTTCTTGCCCTAGTTTTTTTCCTTTTTTTTTTTTTTTTTTTTTTGTGGGACCCTCGCTGGTGGCCGGAGAACAAACCGGCGCTGCAGAGGCTGCGGGCAGCCTCGCAGCCCAGCGCTCAACCACTGCACAACCAGGGGAGACCCTCCATTTTTTTTAAAACTTAGAATGTCTTCTATTCAGTGATTGTTTTTTCCCCCTAATATTACATGATATGGGATTTTTTTTCTTCTACTTCTATCTGAATATATATGAGATATAACAAACTGATTTAATATACTTAATTCATTATCTACTCCACCATTGAACATATAAGTTTAAAAAGAAAGAAGCAGAAATGGCACCCGGTAACTGTCTAAATTTTAGACTGGGGGGTGGAGGTCTTCTTTATTACTTAAGTTACAGTCTGAGTCTTCTTTGGAAGCAGGAGAATCAAAGTTCATAGGAAAGTAAAAAAGCAAGATAATTTGGTCAGAGTTAAAATTATGAGGATTTCCTCCGCTTTGAATGAATACAAAGTAAAATGGGGATGATAAAAGATCTAAAATAAATAAATAAAAAGGTAACAACTATGGTGGAGAGAGAACAGAAAATATGGTAAATAAAATTAATAAAAAATATATAGTCTCAGTAGCTAAACTTTATGGTTCTTCTATAACTTCAGTTGTAACTTTGATCATACTGTTTGTTTTAAAAACTCAATTGCTCTTTTTCCTGAAAAAGATATTCAAAGAGGAAAGCTGCAAAGGAAACCATTGGGTGGCAGAAAATAGATTGCTATAGGGTTGTAAAATATTTGGACTCAAAGCAACCATTCATCTATTAGAGTGGCTTGAACCCAGGCCTGATTCATTTTTGAACTGTTACAATACCTAATATATTTATTTCACTCAATAAATATTTATTAAATAGCTAGTTTATGCAAACTGTGATAAAGAATTTTTATCCACAAGCATTGGAATAAACAAATTCATATTGTTTGTCATTGTCATTACTATACTTACTATCAACGTTTCTATTAAATTGGAATAAAGGAGGCTTTCCACCATACTGATCTATAAAATTATATCAAGGAGACTAAGTCTGAAAATCAAAAAGCTTACCTTACTGACACCAACTTCAGGGATTCGGAGAGTATGCTCCATATCTTTTTCTCTGTAGATTTAAGTAAAATGTTTTTTAACAATTTTTGAAGTATATATGAGTACTTACACTGATATGGAAAGAAATTTTTAAAAAGATTATGTTAAAATGCAAGTCTCTATCACAGCAAGTCCAGTTTCCTTAATCTTACTCTAAATTTCCTGTCTGAAACAAAGTTTCAAAATTACTTTTATTCTCTGGTACATCTACCTCAGGCTAATAAACCACCAGTAGGCATAAAATAACTTTGGTACTAACATCAATCACTATTCAGATCTTTTAACTTAGATGTAAAAGAAGAATAGCGGGCCTCCCTGTTGGTGCAGTGGGTTGAGCATAGTGCTGTGAAGCTGTCTGCAGCCTCTGCAGGGCCAGTTCAATTCCCAGCCGGCCAGGGAGATACCCAAATGGTGCAGCAGACCTCTCCTGTCTCACCTGCTGCTCCCCTCAGCAGTGTATTTCAGTCAGTCTACCTGTTCTGTTCCCCGCTCGGTCTCTGGTGAATCCTCTCATCTTCCCGGGCCTCTGGCCTGTACCCCAGTTCTTGTACAAAATAAAAATCATAAAAAAAAATAATAAATTAAAAAAATAAAAATAAAAGTAGAATAGTATTCTTCAAGAATTTAAAATTAAGACAGTCTATAGAATCTGAATTAAGGATAAATTACCTTTCCCATTGAAAAGAAAGGAAATTATCCTACCTCTCTCCCAAGCTGGTTAAAAGTTACAAAGGGATAAAAGAAAAGCAGCACAGAAGGAAGTCAATACTGGGTTTAGTTTAATGAACAGACCTAAAAAGGGCAGAGCAAAGGGTAAGAAAATGACGAAAAACTCCTTTGTCTCTTTGCCTAGGCAATTCCTTTTTTGGGACTATGAAGTCACATTGACTTTTTTAATTGACTTCCAAAAACAGGGGACAAAAGATAAGTGTCAACATGTAGCTTGAGTGCAGGAGGGATGCCCTTTTCTGCCTTTTCAATAAGTACCTTGCACATCTGACAACAAATCAAGAAATGTACAAATCACTGTAATTATAAATCATAAAGCAAACATTTTTTTTACCTTCCAATCGTAGCAGGGTTTACAGCTGTAATGATAAAAAGTGATCCTGTCTGCAACACCGGTGATCTAATAACAATTACTCTAATACATGGGGGCCAAATTTTTTCTTCATCTGTAAAGAAATAAGTGGGTAAATAGTCTCATTCATTTACAATATGCCATTAAAACAGTTTTTAAAAATCGGGCCTCGGGCCTCCCTGGTGACGCAGCAGTTGAGCGCTGGGTTGCGAAGCTGCCCGCAGCCTCTGCGGCGCAGGTTCGATCCCCGGCTGCTCCCCGGCCACATGGCGCACAGACCTCTCCTGCCGCCCGCTGCTCCCCTCAGCAGTGTACTTCAGTCCTTCTGCCTGCTCTGCTCCCCGCTCTGGCTCTGGTGAATTCTCTCACCCTCCCGCGCTTCTGACTGTACCCAGTGCATGTATAAACAAAACAAACAAACAAAATGAATAAATAAATAAATAAATAAATAAATAAATAAATAAAATCGGGCCTCCCTGGTGGCGCAAGGGTTAAGATGCAACCCATGAAGTTATCTGCAGCCACTGCAGCATGAGTTCGATTCCCAGCCAGCCAGGGAGCAACCCACACGATGCAGCAGACCTCTCCTGACTCGCCCACTGCTCCCCTCATCAGTGTACTTTAGTCAATCTGCCTTCTGCCTGTTCTGTTCCCCACTGTCTCTGGTGAATTCTCTCACCCCCACCCCCCACACGTCTGGCCTGTATCCCAGTTCTTGTATGCATAAATAAATAAATCTTTAAAAAAAAAAGTCTTTAAAAATCAGCTTACATTTTGGCAGATACGTTGAGTTATTAACATTTTTAACTGTATTGCTCTTTTACAATGACTAGACTGTATTATTTATATAAAATTAAAGAAGGGTTATTTACTCACCTTCATCCTCAGTATCTTCTGCAGTTACATTGTCTTCACTGGTAGTATCTTCATCATAACTGTCTTCAGTCTGAGAGTCTGTAATTTCACCTTCTTCTGGCTCACTATCAGTCTCTATGATTTTCTCATCTTTAAACAAATTTGAATTATAGATGTTTTCATTAAGAGTAGATTCTATAGTTTTTCCAGTAACTGGAATAGTGAATTTAGGAGGACTACTTTTGTAATGACTATCTGTTTTGATCTTCTTTTTCACATTTGCAAAATCTTCTCCCTCACCGCAGTTCATGTGTTCAACACTGGATGCTTTTTGATCTTCTGAATTCACATCCTGGAAAGGGGTAGGTAAGGAGACAGGGGAGAATAATCTTAGATATGAGCAACTTATAATGTTTAATCCTAAGTGTTTCAATGAATTAGTGAAGATACATGTGCAGTGAAATAAACAATAGCTATTTTCTGTACCCATTCTTCCTCTCATATTCCCTTTCTTGGTTAATGATTTTATCATCCACTTACAATCCAAATAAAAAACGTTACGTGATCTTGGACATTCCCTAGAATAACACTATTATAAAATAACCCACAAGGAATCAGTTATCAAATGCCATAAACTATACTTATAATTTATCTGAAATCGCTTTCCTTATCTATTTTCATTGTCCCAACAGTCCCTGTTGAGACCCTTATCACATATTGCCTAGAGTAATGTTATTCAATAAAAATATCATGCAAGCCATATTTATTCTTTAACATTTTCTAGTAGTCACATTAAAAAGTTAAAAAGCTAAAAAAGAGGTGAAATTCATTTTATTAGTTTAACCCAGTACTAAAAAAATAGTATCAACTATGCATGAAATATTTTCTGCACTTAAGTTTTCAAAATCAAGTTTAGTTTACACTTACAAATCATCTTAATTAGAACCAGCTGTATTTCAAGTGCTCAACAGTCACACGTAGCCAGTAGCAATTTTAAAGGACACTACAGGTCTAGAAAAAGCATCTACCCTAAATTCTCATTTTTAACTTTTAACCAATTATCAATCAACACCTCCCTGGTAGTGTAGTGGGTTGAGCGCAGTGCTGTGAAGCTGTCCGCAGCCTCTGCAGCGCGGGTTCGATTCCCAGACGGCCAGGGAGATACCTACATAGTGCAGCAGACCTCTCCTGTCTCGCCCACTGCTCCCCTCAGAAGTGTACTTCAGTCAATCTAACTGTTCTGGTCCCTGCTCTGTCTCTGGTGAATTTTCTCACCTTCCCGTGCCTTTGGCCTGTACCCCAGTTCTTGTATCAATAAATCTTTTTAAAAAATTATCAGTCAAAACACATAAAATACATAATTGGCTATTATAGCATAAATTTAAAGATCCAAATGTATTTCAGTAGATCTGACTGTTCTGCCCCCCACTCTGTCTCTGGTGAATGCTCTCACCCTCCACACCTCTGGCCTATAGAGGCCTATACCCCAGTTTTTGTATGCATAAATAAATAAATCTTTAAAAAAAAATCATTTGAAGATCCCTATACATTCTTTTCTCATTACCAGGGAGAAGAGCTTTCACAACTTATCCTTTTAAACAGTTCAACCACTAAGTGACAGATAGGAGTCATTAAAACAGGTCTTAAAAGCAAACAGAACTGTTTTGGCACTTTAATCAAATAATGGTCTATTTTTAGGTATTGTCAGTGAAAATAAACACAGTCAAATTAGAGAAGAAAAAATAAATCCAACAGAATACCAATTCCATATGCAAGCTTCAGTGTTAAACATTTTAAACAATTTTTCTTGGTAAAGAAGAGAAAAACAAGAGACAAAAGTTCACAAGAGTCAAATACTTGCTACAGTTACACAACTGAATACAACAAATAAGCCTCCTTGTCTGACTATAAACCATCAAATTTATCTGTCTAGAGCACTGAGAACATTCTCTGTATTTCCTTCTTCCTCTGTAATTTAACATTGTATCATAAGCACTGTTAAAATGCCCCCAGTCTTTATAACTCTGTTAAGGTCTACATGATACTTTTTCAATTAAATGTACTATCGTTTTCTTAACCAATATCTTGGGGGCATCTTAACTCTTGGTTTTCTTCTTCTTACACATATAACTATATACCACTTTTTTTTTTTTAAAGATTTATTTATTTATTTATACAAGCACTGTGTACAGTCAGAAGCACCGGAGGGTGAGAGAATTCACCAGAGCCAGAGTGGGGAGCAGAGCAGGCAGAAGGACCGAAGTACACTGCTGAGGGGAGCAGTGGGCGGCAGGAGAGGTCTGCGCGCCATGTGGGGCCCTCCTCTGGATCGAACCTGTGCCGCAGAGGCTGCGGGCAGCTTCGCAACCCAGCGCACCTAAAGGCATTTTTCTTTCTTTGGATTTGTAAAAAAAAAGAAATACTAGAAATGATACTTTCCCATAAAATACACATATTTTTATGCTTATTGTACAGCTAATCATGTGTTTTCCAACAAGATACCAATTCATACTCCTAATAAATGTGGACCCACTGTATATTTGTCAACAATGGATTTTTTTTTAATGTCTGCTAGTAGGTAAGAAATTGCTCAGCATGACCAAGAAAGTTGAACTTTCATCACCTATTCACAAATTGTTTTTTATTTTATTGTGAATTGTGCACTGACAACTTATCAACTGAGAGTCTAAATGTTCTAAATTATGTAACACAAGAGTATTTTATCTGCCCTAAATTTACCTCCTTGTACTTTTTCATTCCCATGCTTGGCCCGATTGAATGCTGTTTCAGAGATTCTAGTATCGTATCTTTTTTTTTTTTTTTTTTTTTTTTTGTGGGATCCTCACTGGCGGCCAGGGAATGAACCAGCGCTGCAGAGGCTGCAGGCTGCCTTGCAGCCCAACGCTCAACCACTGCGCCAACAGGGGAGGCCCTAGTATCTTGTTAACTTAATGGTTATGTTTGAAATATAGTCACTGATTTTCAGCTTCTCACATATTTTGGCTTAATTATGGTACCACCAGTACATAAAGCTTAAAAATTATGAAGACATTACCTTGTCCTCATGTGTTGTGGAAGAATCTGGATCCTTTCTTTTCTTCTTCAATTTTTTATCTTTGCTTTGCTTTGTACCACAAGTCTGATAAGGTTGTAAATCTACTCGAGAATGAAATTGATAGCGACCACTTTCTACATCGCAGTAGTAATAAATTCCAGTGGAAGGATCATAATATAGTTGATTTTCCTTTCAAAAATAAGAAAACAAGTTCTATTCATGTGAGATGAAATAAAATAGAAAATTAAACTTAATAGAAGTTGTCTAATCAAATACAATAAATGTTTCTTTTAAAAATTGTAATATTTTCTGAAGATAATGAATTAGGTAACAGAATGAAGAATGTTTGCAATTTCCCAAAATACTTTACCATTCAATATCTTCTCTAATTTTCCTCATGTGAAAAATGAATACATTTAAATATTAAATTAAGTCATAGTAAATTAAATTGACAATACTTGACTAATATTTAGCTTAAAGAAGCAGTAGTTTCATATGATTCAACTTAAGACCATAATAAAAAAAAATGGTAAGAAACCTTTTAGAAGTCATGGAAATTGCATCAGAAAAAGCTAAGCATATAAAAGCAATTCCAGACTCATCATCCTTAAGATTAGGCAATAATGGTATAGTACTATAAATCCCCAAACCTTCTTCTCAATGTCATAAAACAAAGATTTGCCTTTTTTTTTTTTTAAAGATTTATTTTTTATTTATACAATAGCTGGGGTATAGGCCAGAGGCGCAGGAGGGTGAGAGGATTCACCAGAGACAGAGTGGGTAGCAGGACAGGCAGAAAGACTGAAAGCATTGCTGAGGGGAGCAGCGGGCGAGACAGGAGAGGTCCGCCGCGCCATTTGGGTTTCTCCCCGGCCAGCTGGGAATCGAACCTTTGCTGCAGAGGCTGCGGACAGCTTCACAGTGCCGTGCTTGGCCCACAAATATTTACCTTTTAATGTTCATGACTAAAAGCCCTGAGGAAAATATTGAAAATAAAGTTAAGCTCACAAATACCACAAAATAAGGTTCAATAGAAAGAAACCAATAAACAAGTGCCTTTGTACTAATTAACTTTATAGTAAGTAACTAAATAAGACTTACAAGTAAAACAGTTATTCAAAAATAGATCTCGGGCTTCCCTGGTGGCACAAGGGGTTAAGCACAGCACTATGAAGCAATCTGAAGCCTATGCAGCATGAGTCTGATCCCCGGCGGCCAGGGAGCAACCCACATGGCAAAGTAGCCCTCTCCTGCTTGCCCGCTACTCCCCTCAGCAGTGTATTCAGTCAGTCTGCCTGTTCTGTTCCCTACTCTGTCTCTGGTGAATCCTCGCACTCCCTCATCTCTGGCCTGTACCCCAGCTCTTAAATGCATAAATAATCTTAAAAAAAAAATAGATCTCAGCATATTATGGATAAAACTAGAAATATAAAGTTATATAACATCTACATTTATTAAATACTGGCCAGAACTCTTGAACCACAACTTAAAAAAAAAAAAAACCACATACACACACACACACACACACACACACACACACACACACACGCTTTTATATATTTTTTTTATTTACAACATAAATCCATGCAGACCAGATCTGAAAACATACTATTTTAGATTAAGTGATCAAACTTTACTGAAAAAGAATAATTTATTTTTCTAACTGTTGATAATATTGCAATTTACTTTCTTTAATATATTTTGCAGTTTTCCCTTAACTAAAACATCAAATGGAAGCTTTCCAATCTTTATATGTAGTGACAGAAATACAACTTGAGATAGTGCTAGAAATAGAACTTTCATAACTCAAATCTTTTTGTCTGTTATGTTCTTCATTCCAACATATATAGACATTTCCAAAAATATAAGAATAAGCTTATTTAAAATAAAAGCTAGCACAATGAAAATGGTACTCTAAGGAAGTCTCTAATTACTAAGACACAGCATACAGAATGTAATTAACCACACAAAAACATTAACTCAAAAAGATACTTGCACTCCTATGTTTACTGCAGCACTACAATAGCTAAGATTTGGAAACAACTCATATCCTCAAAAACTGATGACTGGAGGGCCTCCCCGGTGGCGCAGCGGTTGAGCGCTGGGTTGCGAAGCTGCCCGCAGCCTCTGCAGCACCGGTTCCATCCCCGGCTGCTCCCCGGCCACCAGAGGAGGGTCTCACATGGCGCGCAGACCTCTCCTGTCGCCCGCTGCTCCCCTCAGCAGTGTACTTCGGTCCTGCTGCCTACTCTGCTCCCCGCTCTGGCTCTGGTGAATTCTCTCGCCCTCCCGTGCTTCTGATTGTACCCAGTGCTTGTATAAATAAATAAATCTTTTTAAAAAAAAAAACAAAAAACAGATGACTGTATCAAGATGTGGTGTACATACACAATGGAATACTATTCAGCAATCAAAAAAAGATAAACTCAATCACAGCAACATGTATGGTGCTAGAAGGGATCATGCTCAGTGAAATAAGACAGAAGGAAAAAGAAAAATACTAAATGGTTTCACTTATAGGAGGAATGTAGGGGAACCAAGTAAGGAGCCGGGGGCGAAAAAAATAACAAAAAAAAAAAAGCTAGCAGACAATCATAAATAAGAAACATTCTATGAGGGAGGGAGAGGAAAAGGGTCAGAACAAGGGAGATAAGAGCACAAGGGCCTACGGTGTATGTTCAAGGGTGAATTGGTGGTGGAAATTTTACGGGGAATACGTAATTATGTAAAAGATATAACTAAAAATATATATATTTAATAAAAAATAAAAGAATGTATGTCTGGAGGAAAGACAGGAAAAAAAGGAAGAAATAACAAAAAAGTCGGGCCTCCCCAGTGGCACAGCGTTTGAGGGCTGGGTTGCGAAGCTGCCCACAGCCTCTGCATCTCCGGTTTGATCCCCGGCCGCCCGTGAGGGTCCCACACGGCGCGCAGATCTCTCCTGCTGTGCCTAGTGCTCCCCTCAGCAGTGTACTTCGTCAGTCTGCCTGTTTTGCTCCCCGCTCTGGCTCTGGTGAATTCTCTCACCCTCCTGCACTTGACTGTACCCAGTGCTTGTATAAATAAATAAATAAATCTGTTTTAAAAAAATAACAAAAAAGTCATATATTTGGAGACTCTGTACTGTCTTAGAAACCAAATAAGTAATAGCTACCCTCTTTGATAGTGAGAGTTTAAACATGAATTCTCTGGGTATTAATTCACAATGTCAATTAGAATAATCATGGGGATGATCTCATATGATCTGGCCCTCAAGAACTGCAAAATATAGTGCCCAAAAGTGGCGCATACGCTCATCATTCCTAACTAATAATAAACAAGCTACAGAAAATTAAAAAGGAGACTCCCTCTGAGGTCTCAGATGGATTCATAAAGATATTAGTATTTGAAATAATTTTTTTAAAATCTCATCCCAGGGCCTCCCAGGTGGTGCAGCAGTTGAGCGCTGGGTTGCGAAGCTGCCCGCAGCCTCTGCAGCGCCGGTTCGATCCCCAGCCGCTCCCCGGCCACTGGAGGAGGGTCCCACATGGCGTGCAGACCTCGCCTGCTGCCCGCTGCTCCCCTCAGCAGTGTATTTCGTCGGTGTGCCTGTTCTGTTCCCTGCTCTGTCTCTGGTGAATCCTCTCACCCTCCCACACATCTGTCCTGTACCCCGGTTCTGGTATAAATAAATAAATCTTTGAAAAAAAAAAAGTCTTGAGATACTTACAGAATCATAATAGAAGCCAGTGCTATGGTCAAAATACAGTCCAGTACTTTCATCGTAACTAAATCCAGTCTGTGATACAGCAGCTTCTGCTGCAGCTCTCAAGCTTTCAGCTAATGATGAACCTTCTAAGGATGTATCTTCCGTTGCTAGCACAGATGCTGACTCCTAGGTAAGATACATTCATGTCAAATAAGACAAAAACATCCTTATATTGATTTAAAAAATCAGCAGAATTTGAAACAATAAACTTAAAGGCTATTTTAAATAAGACTTCTATTTCTGCAATGGAAAGTGATGGCTATTGATTACAATCTGATCCACTTTAAAGAATATTTACTAATATGTCCGTTAATTCAATTCTGACCCAGTTCTGAAGGCACTAAAAGTAGGTGAACATTGCTCAAAAATAAATGCATATTACCATCAGGAAAAATACACAAAATACAGAATCTTAAATAGACAAATAACCTAGATTCTTCAATAATTATAGGTTCAAAGGGGAAAAGCTTTTTGAAGAGAGGAGAAGAAAACTAGATTATGTGAGATAATTCATACATTAAGCAGGTGCACTGCATGAATCTTACTGAGATCCTGATTCAAATAAATGTATAAAATTTGTATAAAATTTATAAAAATGTATAAAAATGTATAATGTATAAAATTGTATACAAATGTATAAAATGTATAAAATTGTATACAAATGTATAAAATTCAAACAAATTTATAAAATAGTCAGAAATTTCAACTGTGAGAAGATATTTGATATGACACATTTAAAAAAACAGGTTTCTAAAATTTTTTGGTTTGGTTATAATATACAAATTTACTTTTTTGTACAAAACAAATTTTGTTGATGTATATCATAAATTTTTGGAGCCCCCACAAAAAGGAAAACAATTAAGGATAAAAACTAGTTCTAATTTTTGTTTCTTAAAAATTGTAATATGGGCCTCCCGTGGTGGCACAGCGGTTGAGCGCTGGGCTGCAAAGCTGCCCGCAGCCTCTGCAGCACCGGTTCGATCCCCGGCCACCAGTGAGGGTCCCACATGGTGCGCAGACCTCTCCTGCCACCCACTGCTCCCCTCAGCAGTGTACTTCGTCAGTCTGTCTGTTCTGCTCCCCGCTTTGGCTCTGGTGAATTCTCTCACCCTCCCGCGTTTCTGACTGTACCCAGTGCTTGTATAAATAAATAAATAAATATCTTAAAAAAATTTGTAATATTCACTGAATAATTATATACCAAATGTTTACAACCCTTGTATATGCTGTGATAGACCGAAGAAGTCTACTTTTTACATAACAAAGAACAAGTCTCGGGCATGAACAGTTTCATATTTAGCATTTTATACCTGTGAATTTGAAGAAAAAGGGTCCTCTTGTCCACATTTTACATTTTCCGTTACATTAGTACCAGCGTAAGCATCATTTTGTATTTCTGACTGGTCTTTATAATTAAAAGCAGAAGCTTCAATATCCTGATCTTGCTGAACTGAGAGTTCAGTCACTTTATTTGGAAGACTGACATCTTTATAGTATGTCTGATAATAATAATCTGTAGCGAAATAAATTGGTATCATTAGAATAGTGAATATGAGGACTTAATTACAAAACACTGGCACTGAACACAAAACAATGCACATTGCAAGTAAATCATATTTTTGTAACTGTACACATTTTAAAAGATTAAAAAGAATGGTGCATAAAAATGCATCTTTGATTCATATTTAGAGTTGTCAAGTTGAAAAAAGAAAAAAGGAGGTAAGTAGATTTGGACTTTCAACAGCAAAAGTAAAAAAGAAAACAATACAACACGTAGATATGTAATATAAATACCACTGCTGTGTTTAGCAATTTCACTATATTATGTACTGAATAAAACAATACAGGGGCCTCCCTGGTGGCACAAGGGGTTAAGTCTCAGCACTACGAAGCTATGTGCTGCAGTAGCTGCAGAGTTCAATGCCCCGCCAGGAAGCTAACCCAAATGGTGCAGAAGATCTCTCCTGTTGCGCTGGCTGCTCCACTCAGCAGTGTATTTCATTAGATCAGGCTGTTCTGCTCCCCACTCTGTCTCTAGTGAATCTCAGCCCCCCTCCGCAACTCTGGGCTGTACCCCAGCTCTTGTATAAATAAATAAATCTTAAAAAAAATAAAACAGTGCTAAGCTTAATAGGAAAGACCTTTCTTGTGATCCCTATTTATTAAAGCTCAGTTGTTTGGCTACTTTGCCTCTTGATATAATGCCACCAATGAGGCTATGGTGGAGGGCCACCACTGCCACAAGTGCCTAAGAGACCGTACTGAATACAATGCTAAATGAAATGCATCAACAAGAAAACAAGTTACAAGAACAAGAACAGTCAGCTATTAGAGTGGATGGCTCATGAAATGAAAAATTATTCAGTGAAAACGGCAGCATGTAGTGTAAGAAGGAAAATTTATTTCTGCCTTTCCACCAGAAGAAAAAAATACTCAGAAAAAAACCAAACCACATGGAAGTCAACATACAACATTATTTAGCTTGATGTCCACTACAAAGAAAGCTCCATAGTAGTAAAAAAAAAAAAAAAAAAGAAAAAAGAAAGCTCCATAGTAGTATGTTATGACTGTAATTGAATTAAGCTATCTTTATTATAAGCTGAATACCTGAGCTTGACCAAGGAGGGTGGTTCTCTGTTTGCACTTCTACATCAGACTTTTTATTATCTTCATTTTTCCCACAATGGAGTATTTTACTGAGTTCTTCCACCTGAAAGAAAACAAGATTTTAAGAAAAATAAATCATATAGCAATCTATAATATAAGCACAATCCTCCAAAATTACAGGAATTATTTATCATGCTAAAAGTTTTAGGAAAGTACTAGTAACAGTGAGTTTCCTTTTCAGAAAAACTAAATATAAAATAAATCTTTAAAATAAATAATCATACCTGCTGCTTTTATCTATCAGGGCTATAACTAGGGTGAAGCAAGCAAGGCACTGAGGAAGCACTTTAACTTTCAGCTTCATGCAACTATAATGTTTGTACCTGAGAATAAGGGTCCCAAAAAATATGTGCCCTAGACTACTTACTGCCCAGTCCTGGCTCATTTATTTAATATCTGCTACATGCTAGGCACCATTTGGCACTTTAGATAATATCCCATTAAGTCTTGCAACCTCTTTACAGGTTAGTTGTCCTAATTCCCATTTTACATCTGAGAAACCTGGATAAGTTGCTCAGGATTTTCTTTTTTCTTTTTCTTAAAGATTTATTTATTTATTTATATAAGCACTGGGTACAGTCAGAAGCACGGGAGGGTGAGAGAATTCACCAGAGCCAGACCGGGGAACAGAAAGGGCAGGCTGACGAAATACACTGCTGAGGGGAGCAGCGGGCACCGGAGGAGAAGTCTGTCGCACCATGTGGGACCCCCACCAGCAGCCGGGATTGAACCGGTGCTGCAGAGGCTGCAGGCAGCTTCGCAGCCCAGTGCTCAACCGCTGCGCCACTAGGGGAGGCCCTCAAGATTTTCTTTTGATTTTCTATAGCGACTCCAAAGTCACTATACACACACGTACACATATTTACGTATATCTGTATATATGTGTGTGTGCATATATATATTTTTAGGGTCTCTAAAAAAGCAGTACTTTAACAATTTAAAATTATGAAAGTTTTTTAAAAGGCTGTCATAGTTTGCTATCCTTCCACCACAATATTGTGACCATATCTATAGTTTCTCAGCCATTGTCTTCACCTATGCATTGAAGTGGTTCAAGAACTAGTTGTTGAGGGCCTCCCCGGTGGCGCAGCGGTTGAGCGCTGGGTTGCGAACCTGCCGGCAGCCTCTGCGGCGCCGGTTCGATCCCCGGCTGCTCCCCAGCCACCAGAGGAAGGTCCCACATGGCGCGCAGACCTCTCCTGCCTCCCGCTGCTCCCCTCAGCAGTGTACTTCGGTCCTTCTGCCTGCTCTGCTCCCAGCTCTGGCTCTGGTGAATTCTCTCACCCTCCCGCGCTTCTGACTGTACCCAGTGCATGTATAAACAAAAACAAACAAATAAATAAATAAACATGCCTCTATAAAAAAAATAAATAAAATAAATAAAAAAAGAACTAGTTGTTGAGTAAACAATACAAATTATCTATGTCATAGTGAGGACACAACTCACTGCCTTTCAGCAATTATTTTCATAAATCATTTTACAGCAAAGTGCAATAAAGTAGGATGACATTTTAGTATTCAGCCTATTTACATGGTTTCAAGAAATGCACCAACACTGTTACATTATTACAAAGGACTAGACGACAGTTTAATTGAAATTAATAACTATGTGGAAATAACTAGTCAGGAGAGTGTGCAACTGCCCAGCAAATCAAACTGGAAAAAAAATATACTATTTAAAAATAAAATTATGGCCGCTTAAATATTTGCCCTTACTGTGGTTCATGAAAATGAAGTTAGCTACTTGGCACCTTTAACAAAGACAATTACATCTTCCTTGTCAGAAAACTGAAGATAAAGGCCCAGAATAACCACCTTACACATGTATACAGTTCAAGTTTGTAAACTGTAAAAATTCTTTCACGCTTAATTTGATTTATCCTGTGGGGTACTAGCACATTCTCATTTTATGGGCCACTGAGACCGTATGCGTTCACATAGTGATAGATGGAATTCTGGTTCAAGTCAGGCGCTTCAGCAAACTCGAAAAGTGATCCTGAATAAAATATTATAAAAGTGCAGACTGCCAATGGCATGTTCCAAGTGAAAATGAAGAAAACCTACCTAACGTGTTTCGTGCTATTCATGTCAGCCCTAACTGCAGCTCCCGCATTTAACTAAATGGAGTAATCCGAACTCTTAAGGCTTGCCCCAAATACACTTAAAATCTCCTCGCACTGAACTTTGCTTCCTTTCAAGTGCACTACAGAGAAGTGCTGGGTCCCTGCCAGGGGTCCTTGGGAAGCAATCAGAGGCTTCAAACGCCTCCCTAGCCTGGCCGGGGCCAGGGGCTGGACGCGGACTGCACACCTGGGTGCGGAGCTCCTGGTTGTTGCTCTCGGCGCTCTGGTACAGCCTCTCCGTGTGATGCAGCAGCTTCTCGATCTCCCGCACCTGCCGCTTGCAGCTCCGCAGCTCGCGTTCCAACTTCTCCACCTTCCGCCTCAGCTGGGCCAGCTCAGGCTCGGGGGAGGCGGGTGGCGACACAGACGACGACGGCGCCTCGGAGGCCATGGGGTCTGGCGCGAAGCGGCCCGTGGGCTGCGCTCAGGCTGAGGCGGACTCCGGAGAGACCAGAAGCCACGGGAGCGCGCGGGCAGCGAAAGGCGGCCTCATACTCGCCCGGCCGCGGCGGTCCCAAGCCATGACGACCCGAAGCTGTCGCTGTAGCCGAGAGAAACCGCAGGCGTCAGGCGAGAGGACGGAGGATGGGCTCGGCCCAATCCCACCGACTTTGAAACAGGAAAACTTTATTAGCAACTACCTTCCCCAGCGACCGCTGAGACAGCCGCTGGAGCGCTGCTGGAGTGCGAGGACCAGAGAAGGAAGGGCCAGAGACTCTGGGGCCGTTTGTCTGCTGAACCGGAAATGATGGCGCTGGGTGGTGGGCGGGGCCGTGACGGAAAGGGACGCGACGGCAAGCGGCAAGGGCCCCACGGCGCACATGCGCACTTTCTGCGAACTGGGCGCGGGGTGGTAGGACTGCGCGTGGAGAGCTGATAGGAAAGGGTCTCCAAGGCTTGCAGAAATAGGGAAGCCCTCAGACTTCTGCTCTTGCCAGCTTTCAAAAACTTTTTTTCAAACTTTGCACAGGATGCACTTTCTGGCCCTTTGTGCTCTTTAAATTTTATTAATAAATTTTTTTTGTTGTTTATTTTATTTTATTTAATAATAAATTTTATTTTTATATTCCCCATACAATTGCAACCCCCCCATTTTGACCCCAATCCCTCCCCTCCCGCCCCCCCACCCCCCAAAAAGTGTCTCTGGTTCATAGTTTTTTGTTGATTTTGATTTTCACTTTCTTATAGTTATTCATTTTCCTGGTCCCTTATTTAAGTTTTCCAGGTTCCTGCTATGAGTGAGACCATCCGGTATTTTTCTTTTTCTTTCTGGCTTATTTCGCTGAGCATGATCCCTTCCAGCGCCATCCATGTTGCTGCAAATTGCATGTGTTTATCTTTTTTGAATGCTGAGTAATATTCCATGGTATATATGTACCACATCTTCTTGATCCAGTCATCTATTTTTGGGCATTTGGGCTGTTTCCAAGGCTTAGCTATTGTAAACAGTGCTGCTATAAACATAGGGGTGCAGGTGTTCTTTGGAATTGAATGACTTGCTTTACCATGCATTTATAATACTAGGTACATCTGGTGACTACAGTTTCACAGCTCTATTTGTATATGTACAATTGTGCACTCACCACCTCAGCTTTGTACTATTCACCATTATTAAATTGATCCCCCCAACCCATTGCTTCCCCTTTTCTCTCCCCTCTGGTAACCACAGTATTTTTCTGAGTGTAAGAGTTATTTTTGTCGTATTTTGTTTGTTGCTTCATTTATATTACACGAGTGAAACCACCTACTATTTTTCTCTGACTTTGACTTACTTTTGCTTATCGTTTTCCTTTAAGTTTCATACATCTTGTCTCAGAGGGCAAGACTTCAACTTTATAATAGATGAGTAATATTCCATTGAATGTATATACTTCAACTTCTTTATCGAGCATTCCATCAATAGACATTCAGGTTGTTTCTGCATCTTGGTTATTGTGGATAGTGTTGTAATAAGCACAGGGTGCACATATCTTTTCAAATTAGTGTTTTCATAGAGTTTTGATAAACACCAAGAGTGAAATTTTGGATCATATGATTTTTTTCTATTTTCAGCTTTTTAAGGAATCTTCATACCATTTTCCATAGAGTACACCAACTTACATAACCACCAAATGTTACTTTTTCTTCACATTCTAGCCAACACTTGTTTCAGACCTTTTGTTATAAACCATCTCACAGATGCAAGGTGATACCTCACTGCAGTTTTGATTTCCTAACCCTTCATTTTATACATGAGTCTCCAAGAAATTATTTGCATAGTTTATAGAGATTGTGCCAAACTAAGACTAGACCATAGTGTCCTGATGTTCTGCTTACTCTATCATTCTACCTTTTCCAAGAGTTTAGGGGTCTGAAAAAAGAAAGAAATTTCAGGTCTCCTTGATGATGCAAGGGGTTGAGTCACAGCACTATAAAGCTGTCTGCAGCCACTGCAGCACGAGTTCAATCCCCAGCCAGGGAGCAACCCACATGGTGCAGCAGACCTCTCCTGTCTCACCCACTGCTCCCCTCAGCAGTGTATTTCAGTCAATCCACCTGTTCTGTTCCCCACTCTGTCTCTGGTGAATCCTTTCACCCCCTACACCTTTGGCCTATACCCCAGTTCTTGTATGCATAAATAAATAAATCTTAAAAAAAAGAAATTTCATTAGGTCTGATTTGCAGAGAGGACCCTCCCTGATAGGAAGATAAGCTGCAAGATTTTGTGGAAGCAGGAAAAATTTTCAGATTCTGCTAGCTCTCTGGACCCCAGTTGAGAAGGCACAGTAGTATCAGAGAGTTCTGAATATGCTTTGCTCCTTTTTTCACAATAACCAAGTTGAGAACACTCAGACTGACATCCACAATACAACCCCAAACAGATTTGCTTTTTCTTTCACCAGTCCTTCTTGGTCTGCAACACAAATGCCCCTTGCTCAGCAGTAGGTGAACTTGACCATGGGTCAAGACACCCTGCTTCATGGGGAAACCTTGTTTATTATTTCCACCACAGATTCACATAACCCTTCCTTCTTTTTTTTTTAAGTTTTTTTTTTTAAGATTTATTTATTTTTATACAAGAGCTGGGGTACAGGCCAGAGTTGTGGGGGGGGGGTGAGAAGATTCACCAGAGACAGAGTGGGGAACAGAACAGGCAGATTGACTGAAATACACTGCTGAGGGGAGAAGTGGGGGAGACAGGAGAGGTCTGCTGCACCGTGTGGGATTCTCGCCAGCCATCTGGGATCAAACCCACACTGCAGAGGCTGCGGACAGCTTCATAGCAAGGCGCTCAACCCGCTGCACCACTGGGAGGCCCAACCCTTCCATTCTTTTTTTTTTTAAGATTTATTTATTAATTTTTTTTATACAAGAACCAGGGTACAGACTAGATGCACAGGAGGGTGAGAGGATCCACCAGAGACAGAGCAGGGAACAGAACAGACAGACTGACAAAATACCCTGCTGAGGGGAGCAGCGGGTGAGACAGGAGAGGTCTGCCCATCATGTGGGACCCTCACCGGCCAGCCCAGATCGAACTGGCGCTGCAGAGGCTGCAGACAGCTTCACAACACTGAGCTCAACCACCTCTGCCACCAGGGTAGTCTCTCAACCCTTCCATTCTTAACCCAAAGTGTCAGAAGCAACCTCTGTGGCCATAGCTTCTCATAAAAGTTAAGAATTTTGTGTTCATGGTCCACCTTAATGAGTTTCTGGCAGCTAGTGACGGGGAAAGGGCTGTTTAGCTTCATGTTGAAATAGTCAACTGCCTCTCAGCCAATATGAAAAACAGCTTTACTCATTAATTTTAGAATCAATAAATTTATTAGCTGTTACATGACACATTACTTATTTATCTTAATCAATGTAAGCTTTGGCCCACTGAGTGAAGGGATGTGCCAGAACAGTGGACCAGTTCAGACCATAAGTCTCAAGTAGGCTTAGAATTTCTGCTTCCTTTCTTGTATTTCTGCCATAGTTAAGAAAAGGACATATCCAGTCATGTCTGCATGTCCAAGATGGAGGATAAAAGATACATGGAACAAGTGTGTTTTAGTTAAGATCCTTCAAATAAGCCCAGGAAAGATCAGAGGCCCCGGGAAACCTTCAGACAGTTACCAATTCCACAGACAATAATGTCACTCAGAGGCTTGTAAGAATTAATAAATGATGGTTGTTGGAAGCCAATGAGTTCAGAGGATTCTGAATGTAGTAATAACTGGTACTCAACTTGATCTAGAACTATTCCAGGAACCCTGAGTTTGAGCAGGCTGGGGTCTAAGTACCTAAGATATTATTATATTCCAAAACAGAAGACAAATGTCAATTAAATAAAACCTAATTTATATCTGGTTTCTTTTAGTGTATCATCAATTCTATATTTAATGGACATTTGCCTGTCATAATTTGTTAGATCCAATGGGTAGCCAGCTTCCTCCTATTCTGTTCGATATCACACAAGAATATCTGGGGAGCCATAGCCTTTCAATAATCCTGATTTATTGCTCCCTATTACTTTTGGTCAACAGACCATTACCTATTCCTTGCCCCTGGAGGCCCAAGGAAGAATGGGTGGGTGTAACACTAAAAAACTTGTGTGATGGTAAGGGAAGGAAGCCAAAGGAAACTAGGCAGCACTTCTATTCCACCTCCAACTAAAATACAGTTTACACCTTTATCAATTTTTAATGAGTAAAAAATATACTACATTGGGCATTCCTGGTGGCGCATTCCTGGTGGCACAAGGGGTTAAGACACAACCTAAGAAGATTACTGCAGCCACTGCAGCACGAGTTCAATCCCCAGCCAGGGAGAAACCCACATGGCGCAGCAGACCCCTCCTTACTCGCCTCCTGCTCCCCTCAGCAGTATTTCAATCATTCTGCCTGTTCTGTTCCCCATTCTGTCTCTGGTGAATCCTCTCACCCCTCTCACCTCTGGCATGTACCCCCATTCTTGTATGCATAAATAAAGCTTTTTAAAATATATATATATATATGTATATATATACTACATTGTAAATTTTTCCAAGATTCGCTCCCTCCCTTCACACACTTTTAATGTTTAAAATACTGCCTCACAAGAAGAGTCTGTCTCCACTGGACTGATTCTAGGTCTTCAAGATGCAAAATCAATACTTAACACTAGAGCATTATTTTTTCAAATGCTGTGGTAAAAATATTTTTTAAGTTCCAATCCCTGTGGACTGATACCTTTATAAAATACAACAAAATGTGTGCGTAGATGTGAGAAGAAAGAACAAAGGATGCAAGAAGGGTTGTTGTGTAGGATGAAATTGCTCCCCTTTAACAAATTTCAAGAGAGTAACTTAAAATTTGTAGTTAAAATTTACTTCTAAATTTGAATGGTGCTTCTTTCAATGCAACTGGTCCATTTAGGTTATTAGTATGAAAATTGGGTAAAAAACACAAAAGCTAGCAATCGTGCATTACTGCTTGCCTTTCAGATGACCAACAGCATAAGTGGGAAGGCATCTCATTATTTCTTGTAAAATCATTCAAGCTGCTCTATGTTGAATTAAGTCTAATTGACCATGGTGAGAGCATAGGCAATATCTTTAAACTGAGCCTGTAAAAAACTTTTACTCAAAGTATTAAATTTATTTTTCTCAAGCTTCCAAAGTTCCTGGGGCTTAATACACTTCTGGATTCAAGTTTAAAGAATTTTTATCACAGATGTTAGTTATCAACCTGACAGTCATTCTCCCTTATTCCATACAGGAGAACTCAAGTGTACTGCTACCCTGAGAACAGGGTAGCAGTACACTTAACTGAAAGTCTCTATTTCTCACACTTCCTTGCATCTGGGTGACCACGTAACATTGTTTTTGACCAACCAGGTTAAGTAGAAGCCCGGAGGCAAGGTTCCTGGGAAAGCTACTGCTTTCTAATTAAAAAGAAAAGATTCAGGCTTTTACCTGCCCTTCTGTCTTCTTATTCTCCCTACCTAGAAAGCAGTTCTATTGGAGACAGAGTAGCCAGATTGTGACCAAGAAGCAACCATGAAGAGGAGCACACTCTAAGGAAAGCTAAGCAAAAGAATGGAAGTATTCTGGGGTATTGATTCCGTGAACTGCCTAGCTCTAAACTTCCCCTTAAATGAGAAAAGTGAACCCCTTTTGATTAAGTCACTGTAGTTGGATTTCTCGTTCATTCCAATTCAAGTAGTGCCTAAGAGACATAGTCAAGTGTGGTTGCCCATCTGCTTTGTCAGATGTTTAATTTTAATACCTGAATTCTTAAATGAATAATTTCTACATTCTTCTCTAGACATACTTTATAAAAGTTTCAAACTCCAAGAATAATTGCTGATAAAATTACTCTCAATTTAAGAACTTCTGACTTCTTGATGTCATTTCGATTAGCCATGGATGATTTGAGAATATGCAGGATTTTTTCTTAAGCATCTTTTTTTCTTCCTCTACATAACTGTTTGGAAAAACTTCTAGCTAAGAAACATTTCAGTTGGCTCATAAATGAAAGTTTTATTTCAATCTTTTCTTCAGAAGTCAAGTATCAATTGATTGTCAAGCCTCCTTAAATTAATATCTTAAAATTTACTAGGAATTTGGAAGAAAAAAAAAAAAACTTTGTGGATGTTTTCTAAACAGTGTGGTGACATGAAAATATACCTACTATGTTTTGAAGTTTTTGGCTTTCCTGCTCCATTTGATAAGTATTAATCAAGAAGTGATTATATAGGGGCCTCCCTGGTGGCGCAAGGGGTTAAACACTGCACTGTGAAGCAATCTGCAGCCTCTGCAGCATGTATTCGATCTCCGGCTGGCCAGAGAGCAACCTAGATGGCGCAGCAGACCTCTCCTGTCTCGCCCGCTGCTCCCCTCAGCAGTGTATTTCAGTCAGTATGTCTGTTCTGTTCCCCACTCTGTCTCTGGTGAGTCCTCTCACCCCTGCATCTCTGGCCTGTACCCCATTACTTGTATGCATAAATAAATAAATCTTTATAAAAAAGGAAGTGATATAGAGAAGTTGTAACTATGTTAGAAAGAGGGGGCTAACTGGTTGATTTGGGGGGGGGCAGTGCTGGGGGTGCATGTGCATGCTACATAGGTTCATTTGCAAATTACAACTTGTTATATTTGCAGATAACCGTTCGATTCAGGCTTTCACAAATGAGTCGTAAATTGTGAGCCTGAAACTGCTCTAAAAAATAATCTATTTAAAAAATGAATAGTACAGGGAATACCTATGTACTGAGTACCACTAGCATGCTCCCAAGGTAGCAAGTTTTCAGTATATGCTTGCTGAATTAAATGGAAAGAACATAAAGTGCACAAGAGCCCTGAGTTATTTATAGACAGATGGCTAGAATGGTGTAGAGTTGTGGAATTCACAGAATTTTATGAGCTGAAAAAATTATGTGACACATTGGTGATGTGTAATTACTCCCTGATCTCACTGCTTCTCAGCATGAGATATGATCAGCATATACCCAGCAAGAATGCAGCAGCCACTTTGCTCTGCTAAGTCCTGGCTCGACTTCATAGTCTCAAGTTTCCTTTTTCTTCTTAATTCTCCTATCCTTCTTAATCATCAATACAACTGCTCCAGGTGACCATAACCATCGACAGGAATGTCCCAGACTCTGAGGGTGCAGTGATGGTGAAAGTAGGTTCAATTGTCATTTACAGTCCAGTAAGAAATCAACAAATAAAAGTATAATTATAAAATGAGATTACTAGCATGAGAACTGTATCTTCCATTAAATGCAACTTATTCCATAGAATCATAAGTTTAGAAATGTAATAGAGGTTGTCCTCCCCTGGTGGCGCAGGCAGTTGAGCACAGCACTGTGAAGCTGTCCGCAGCCTCTGCAGCACTGGTTCAATCCCGGCTGGCCTGCGAGGGTCCCACATGGTGCGGCAGACCTCTCCTGTCGCGCCTGCTGCTCCCCTCAGAAGTGTATTTCATCAGTCTGCCTGTTCTGTTCCCCACTCTGTCTCTGGAGAATCCTCTCACCCTCCCACGCATCTGGCCTGTACCCCAGTTCTTGTACAAACAAATAAATTTAAAAAAAAAATAGAAAATGTAATAGAGATTAGATTTAATGGACAAAAGTGCTAAAAAGTGCTAAAAATGATCAGAGGAAACAGGGTAAAGGAAGTATCCTTAGAGAAGGCAAGGAGTGACAGGAAGGGAAGGGTTTTCCTAAGATCAGAAGAAACAACAGAATGGACAAGTGAGGAAGCTGTGTTTATTTTTATTGTTATAGCAGTTATTTATTATTTTGTTTAATAAATGCCTATATAGTATGTGTTTTGTGCCAGGCATTGTTCAAATCACTTTTCAAAAATAATTCATTTATGTTCTAGGCACTAATTTAAGCACTTTGAAGATACTAACTTATTTGACAATCATCACAATCCTGTGGGATAGGTACTAAGGTTATCATCATTATCTCCAGATAAGGAAATTGAAACCTAGAGATTAAGTGACTTGTCTAAGATAACACAGCCAGTAAGAGTCAGAGCCAGGATTCAAATTCAGACAATCTGTTTCCAGAGGTAGTTCTGTTGTGCCCAACGTCGACCAGTGCAGCCCCCAAGGACACACAGACAGCCAATGCAAGAACACAAAGGAGTTTACTACGGGCTCGAGTCCGGGCTCACAACATGCACCACTGCAACAGCAGAGGTCGAGAACCCCGAACAAAGGAAGCAGGGGTCTTTTATGGGGTCGCAAGCAGGTGCGAATTTTGAAACAGTCTGGCCATTACTCATTGGCTATTACAAAGGCATTTTGGCACGCTCAGCCATAGTTTCAAACTGATTGGACAGTTAGAGATGCTGTCCCATTTGTGGATAAGACTGGCCTCATTGGCGGCTGGGGTGGTCTGCTCTTTCGTCACCAGGTGGGGTGAGGGTCGTGACTGTTGAAACTGTCTCCGGAATGCGGCTGTACAAGGACTAACATATCAATATGGAGGATATACAAAATGGCGAAACCTCGGCTAAGCTTGGTTCCACAGTTCACTTAACCACATGGCATCAGGCTACCATGTTTGCATTTCATTATCACCATAATCTTGAGTCATAAATTGAATGTGATACATAAGGCACTAATATATATACATAATATATGAATTGTAATTAATTTGCTAATTCGTTATTAAAGTCTTCCACAAAACAGATATTTTCATAATGTATATGTCACATTTGTAAGCAGAATTATATTTTAAGCGCAAAATCAAGATTGCTAATAAAAAAAAGTATATATGGAATCATACTTGAAAGATTTTAAAGACGATTAGGGCAAAATGTCTTACCCTAACTCATTAATAAGAACTCATTAATAACTCCCAGTTATGAAAATCATTCTATTATCTCTACCTATATCTCAAATCAATGAAAGGCCAAATGTGAAAGTATTTTATATATATTTTAAACTATAGAAATTAACTTTTTAAAAAATTTATTTTTATATATTTATGCATACAAGAACTGGGATGTAGGCTAGAGATGTAGGGGTTGAGAGGATTCATTGGAGACAGTGGGGAGCAGAATAGGTGGATCTACTGAAATACACTGCTTAGGGAAGCAGCGGATGAATTAGGAGAGGTCTGAGGCTCCATGTGGGTTAGCTCCCTAGCCTTAGATCCAACTCCTGCTGCAGTGGCTGGCAATAGTTTGATAGAACTGAGACTTTAACCCCTGCACCACCAGGAAGGCCCTAGAAATGTCACTTATAATGACTTGCTTTGTATTCTCTAACAGAGAAACTATAATATTCATTTGTATGTAATATTAATAGACATATATATTCATGCACTCAACGGGTGTTTTTCTCAAAAGTTATATATTATTATGTCCAGGTTGGTTGCCATGGGAAGTGGGATTGCTGTCCTGACTAACTTCTTTCTACTGAAACCAAATGACATGAACAAATAACACAAACACATTTTGACCAGAAGGTGGCAATACAACATTGATATTTCCAAAATGTTGCAGGCAACTTACCTAACTCCAGTAAGTATTTGTATATCCAAGTAGCCAAAATATTGTCTAAGTTCTTATCATCTAGTTCCTGTGCTTGATGGTCTTCCAGGATGAAGGAATGAGAGGACTGTTCTCACCTATGATGAGTCACCTCCACTCCCATTCCATCCCTGCTCTGGAGGAGTCCTGCTAAGACAAGGGGTGACAGGGACATAGCAGGATTAAGTCTGCTATTGGAAAAGCACAGTATCTGGGAGCAAATTCATTTAGCTAAAAAAATATGTTCTCATCATGGGGCATTATTGGAGAATAGTAATGAAATTAATCTTTAAAATCCACATTTAACTATATTATATACATAGAAGAATTACTAGGATATTTTGTTAGCTTGTTAATGAAGTTTTTCTTGTACCGATTTTACTAACCTACTAATGTGATTTCTTCTTTTTATTCTTCATTCCAGGAATGACAAAGAAATATTGGGAGAAAGTAGTATAACCTTGAATTTGGTTCCCCACACTCTCCATTCCAAGCAATCAAAAGACCCTGACAATGGCTCCCTTTAATTCTATCTAGAACAGACCAAATTTGGGGTTATTACAGTTAAGATTATCGCAAGGGAGTAGAGAAATTGGATTCAACTCCAATTACAAGCACAAGTGGGGATTTAACATCTATGTACCAACAAATTGAATAATAAAAAGAAATGGACAAATTCTTAGAATCATATAAACTTCCAATATTGAATCATGAAGAAATAGCTTAAACAGATTAAAAGTTTTCCCAAAAACGAAAGTCTAGAATCAGGTAACTTCACTAGTGAATTTAACAAAACTTTCAAAGATTTAATACCTATCCTTTACTAACTCTTCCCAAAAAATCCAACAAGAAGAAATGCTTCCAAACACATTTTATGGCCAACATTGTCCTGATTCCAAAACCATACAAGGACATCACACAAAAAAGAAAACTATAGACCAACATCTCTGGGGGGGGGGGGGGGGGGGGGGGAAGAACCAAAACAAGAGGGGATCTATAAACAAAGAACAGGTATGGGGTGGGGGCATGGAGCCTAACAAAAGGAGGCAGCTGGGAGTATGGTTTGCATATGAAAAGCACACTCACAAAGCAAGATTGACATCTCTGGAAATTAACAATATGAAAGAAATGGGCAATGTTCCCTAGTTCTGCAAGGTCCCATGGAATGTCAAAGATGTCAAAACATCACAACATATAGAAAGTTATTTAAAACATGATTAATACATGATACCTTTCTTCTAGTTTCTAAAATATTTATGTAAATGAACCAAGTACCTCAAGAAATTAGAAAGTAATGAAGTTGTAAGATTATCTGATTTCATCTAATAAAATGGATAACATTTGATTAGTTCCTCTTGTGCTAAGCACTTTAAATACACAATTGTATTTAATCCATATATTTGCATATTTAAAAAAAAATTAAAGATTTATTTATTCATGCATACAAGAACAGGGTACAGGCCAGATGTGGGGGAGGGTGAGAGGACCCACCAGAGACAGTGGGGAACTGAACAGGCAGATTGACTGCAATACACTGCTGAGGGGAGCAGCTGGCGAGACAGGAGAGGTTTGCTGCACCATGTGGGATTCTAGCCGGCCTGCTGGGATCAAACCCGCACTGCAGAGGCTGCTGACAGCTTCACAGGGCTATGCTCAAACGCCTGAGCCACCAGGTGAGGCCCCTATATTTGCATCTTGATTGTAGTGGTGTTTATACAATGTATTAAAAGGCCTCAGACTTACACAAAGCCCAACAAAAAAAAGAGGGGGGGTCCATGCAAATGCTGATGAAATTTGAGTAACAAATGATAGTTTAATTACAATATTTTGCCATTTTCCTGATTTGGATAATGCACTGTAGTTATGCAAGGATGTCATCATTAGGGTAAAGTAGGTGATGGACACTTGGGACCTCACTTTACTATCCCTTCAACTTCTTGTAAAACTACAAATAGTTCAAACAAAAAGTTAAAAGTTCTCTGAGGCCTTTGAAACTAATCTGTAAAATGATTCCTGATTTTACACAGGAGGAAGTTGAAGTTTGGAGATGTTAAGTAAACAGCTTGGCTTAAGGTCTGTCAGAGAATTAGTGACAGTGTGATTTCAAACTGGAGTTATGTACTATCAACCTCCAGTTAATGTAATCTTCAGATAAAATAGTAATTCCTGTTACTCATAGGCTGTTTCTAGTTACAAGATGGCCTGAAAAAGTATATAAATAAGTTCAATTTCACTAGAGTGCTTGAAAGTTAAAATCACAGCACACTTAAAATTTAGCATAGGAATTGTGCTGGGTCTGTAACTAGAAAAAAATGAAATGATGACATTTCATTTTATGAACTTCTTTCAGCAAAGACATATAAAATGCCAATTTTTCTTTTTTTTTTATAATCTGGGTAAGCACCAACTATCAGATTGATAGCTTATATAAAGATTTTATTCATTTACCAAGAAAAATCTTAGAACTGAATCATAAAAATGACAATGCATTTATTTTGACCGACTCAGTCCTCTCTAATGACAAAGAAATTGGCAACATATTTCCAGAATTCTAATACTATCATAGGTAGATGAATCATAGCATTTTTATGACACACTTGTTAGAAACCTTTTCACTTCATTTAGTCTTAATTACAGTGGCAGTCTTCAGTACTGGATCGATTGAGCAGTCATATCTGATCTCAAGGTCTATAAAATGTCAGAAACACTTGGTAATCAGAGAGCCAGTTCTTTTTCTTTAATAAAGTATGTGCATTTAGAATATAATCCATAAAGTATGAGTCAATGATCTCTACAGTTGTATTAGCCACTGTGTGTCATTTTCCAAATGCTCTCACTTGCTTTCACCTTAGTTATTTCTTTTCTCTGGTTTAGTGTGTCATGGTCTTATTGGACTCTTGATAACTGGGTAGCATAGGCCCTCATACTCCAGGAGGCCTGGGGCAGGCGATGTCTTAGCGAGATATGAGGCTATGCTCTGGCCAGGTTAAAGGATGAGAAGGATGTTCTTCTCAGCAAATCATTTCTATAGTCCTCACTTTCTTGCTCTGAAATGTATTTACAGGGTAGGTTTTTCTGTAACAAGGAGGGGAATGGTGACCCAGAGTGACTAAGGGTAACTGATGAGAACTGTCACCAACTTCACCTGACTTGCCTGCCAACCAGCAGTGAGGAAGGCCAGTAGAGGTTGATTTCCTCAGCCAATGACTAAAAATAAGCTTTTTAGAATAGGCATTATGTTATCTAAGTAAAGTATCACACAGATGAACTGATTATCATTTGAGGAGTGAGAGGGGAAGAAAAACTAGTGAGAAGTCATTAGTATTTTTGAGCATTCTGATGAACTCCCCTGCTGCAAAGTTATCTTCCTTTTTGTCTCAATCCTGTGACTGATTTCAACTTTATCAGTGTATCTTTACCATTGACCTGGGGTTTGACGGTGTGGAAAGACCTATTAATCAATGATTTTACTCAAATATTAAGTGCCATACAATGAGCTTGGTAATTTCAAAATTTCTAATATATTCTCAGATAAATTTTCCTTATCAAAAGGGCAAAATAGGTTTCATGAATAAGTGCAATTTCTTTATTGTATTCCACACGATTTCGTTAAGGATACAAGAAAGCTCTTATGGAAACAGTTGCCAGGTAACTCTTCCAGATCATAGTGAAGTTAAGGGCTGCTTCAATCACTCAGGACACTGGGCCTTTTGGTAAGTGATGGGCCTCAAGCTAATAAGGTAGCTAAGGCCAAGAAACAAGATCTTAGCTGACTGGATAATAAATTTAGAGCTGTAAACTACATCCAAGTCCTGTCTTCTATTTAAACCAACTCCTAATTTTGTGTTCAAGCTCTCAGTTTTAGGTGTAAACTTTACAAATTGTGCAGGAGTCTTTGTTAATATCCCATATTTTGTGTCCATTAGGAAATATTTGTATATATTGTCAGTTAGTGGATTAAATATATTTGCCATTACTTGAAACAGTGTGCCCAGTCACATAGCACTATGGTGAGCTGACAAGTTACAAAGACTCATGGAATACTAATTGGCGTCAATAAATACAGCCTGACCAACAATTTTGGGGCCGCAGGAAAAAGAAAAATATTTTTCTCTTTTTAGGGACTCTGTCTAGTTTGAACAGTTTAAGTGCTTGATAGACTATGAAAAACACAGTAACTGTGGCTGTGGCTGAGGTGTGGGTCTCTCTACCACACATTCCCTCAGTCAACCAGTTGTTCTTAGCAGGATACACTGCATTCTCTCCACTTTATCCAAGTGTCTGACATGGAGAAAAACATTTTCTTCTCAATTTCAGAACCTGCTGCAAGTCTTCCTGTGTCCTTGGAGTTCAATCACACGATAAAAAGCAGATGCAAATGGAATCAATAATTACCAAAATCATCAGAATCCAAAGGACTGCAATAATGAGTGTTCTTTTACAAATAACCAGCTACAGAGGTTAGCAAATGAGCGTATCGGAATCCCAACAATACTATCAGAACTTTAAATAACCTCATCCTTCTTTCACTCATGTTTGCTCACCCTGCTTTCCTCCATTAAAAGTCCCAACAACCTTCTTTATCATTTTGCCAACATTAAATATATACATATATTGTGGCAAAACATCAGGACTGAAATTATTTTCTGGTATGTGAGATACTGAGTGAAATGTCAATTGTTGCAATTTACTAAAGGTGGAATTTTCCTGTTCCTAGGAATGAAATAAAATTGAATGAATGTGTGAACAAAGGAGCAGCTAAGTACACCTATGGTTTATCTCATGGTATCGAGTACTATTCAATCATTAACAATAAACCTGTCTATTCTACTTAGCGAACAGGCTGATCTCCTTCCCAAGCTGGTGAGAAAGTGGTGTATTGCTATTCATCTGTAGTTAAGTATAACTCTTTTGCAACTGGAGATATCTCATCCATTTCTTTTACAGCTTAGCTTGCTACTAACCTACAAAATATGCATAGATAAATCTTTCTTTACACAATAGATATTTTCTTGTGTTAAAGTATGTGATAGGCCTCCCCGGTGGCTCGGCAGTTGAGCGCTGGGTTGCGAAGCTGCCCGCGGCCTCTGCAGCACCGGTTCAATCCCCAGCTGCTCCCCGGCCACCGGAGGAGGGTCCCACATGGCGCGCAGACCTCTCCTGCCGCCTGCTGCTCCCCTCAGCAGTGTACTTCAGTCCTTCTGTTATAGAGCAACCCCGATATTAAACGGGTTCCTGGCTGTGGGTCCTCACCCGCGCGCTTTAAAGGGACTTATGAATACTCCACTATAGACACACGCAAAAGGGTTAATAAAAGGTTTATTTACAAGAGAAAAAGAAATAAGGAAAATGTACAACTCTGGGAGAAAATAGGGAAATAAAGTCTTTAATGCGTCCTACCCGATCCGACGACCTGGAAACCCAAAGTCACTCTCAGAGCTGGCAGGACGCTGCGAGCTGGCCGAGAGCCCAAAAATGGAGAGCCCCCAAAGCCCACGTGTCTGCCTTTTGTATCCACCTGGCTGCTTAACCCCACCCTCAGGTCCCAGCCACCTTGCCTTTGGTGGTGATGGGATTTGGAGTTCCCAGTGTCTTTGGCTTTGACCTGGGGTGGGGTGGAGTCCACAAAGCCTATATGGAATTTGCTTTGGGACATCCTTTTCCCCCTAACACTTCTGCCTGCTCTGCTCCCTGCTCTGGCTCTGGTGAATTCTTTCACCCTCCCATGCTTCTGACTGTACCCAGTGCTTGTATAAATAAAGAAATAAATCTTTAAAAAAATAAAAATAAAAAAATAAAAGTATTTGACAATTTGATTGTTTCTTCACTGAATTGCATTATAATTTAATCTAGTTCATTGATTATTTTTCAAATGGCAATTTATTTAAACAATTTTAACTCAAAAAATTTTCTAACATTAAACTATTTATCAAGGACTGATCACATGTCATTTTCTTGATAGTGGGAAGGACACAATAAAATGTAAAATATGATAACTGTTCTCCAATAGCTTAAAATCGAACTATGAAAGCAAGACATAGAGACTTTAAACAATTTGTAACTATGGTTGGAAAGTAATGATTAAGTGCAGACAAAGTATTAAAAGGAGGGGATTAATCAGAAAAAATAGTATCCTAGTTAGACTTAAATGACAGAGAATATTTAAATAAAAGGGGAATGAAATGGGGAGGGTAACATATAGGCAATGAGCTAGCTTGTAGTGTTGTATTGGAACCAGATTTATCTAGAGGTGGGGGAGACTGTTCAACACAAAAGCCCCTCATAATGTACGGAGTGATTTACCCAATATATTAATTTCCTACTGCTGCTGTAACAGATTACCAAAAAGACTTGAAACAACATGAATGTACTATCTTATAGTTCTGTAAGTTATAAGTCTGATATGGGCCCCACAGTATGAAAGTAAAGGTGTCTGCAGAGCTAAGTTCTTTCCTGGAGACTCCAGAGTACAATCTAGTTCTTGTCTTTTCCAGCTTGCCGAGGCCTTCTCCAATCCGTGGCTTGTGCGCCCTTCCTCCATCTTCAGCATTACATCTCTCCAACTGTTACGGAGCAACCCCAATATAAAACGGGTTGCCTGGCTGTGGGTCCTCACCAGCGCGCTTAAAAGGGACTTATGAATACTCCACTACAGGCACACACAAAAGGTTAATAAAGGTTTATTTACAAGGGAAAGGGAATTAAGGAAATGTACAACTCAGGGAGAAAATAGGGAAATAAAGTCTTTAATGCGTCCTACCCCATCCGCTGACCTGGAAACCCAAAGGTACTCTCAGAGCTGGCCAAATGCTGCGAGCTGGTGGGGAGCCAAAATGGGGGAACCCCTCCAAAGCCCATGTGTCTGGTTTTATACCAAACCTGGCTGCTTAACCCCACCCTCAGGTCCCAGCAACCTTCCCTTTGGTGGTGATGGGATTTGGAGTTCCCAGTGTCTTTGGCTTTGGCCTGGGGTGGGGGTAGAGTCCACAAAGCCTGTATGGAATTAGCTTTAGGACATCCTTTTCCCCCTAACACAACTAATGTTCCTTAGTCACATCTTTCTGTCTCCACAAGCAGGAAAGCCTCTCCTTGTTTAAGGATTCATTGTTTACATTGGGCTTACCTGGACAACCCAGGTTATGCTCTCATTATCAGGGTCCTCAGCCTTAATCACACCTGCAAAGCTGCTTTCATCACTTAAGGTACCATATTTACAGGTGTTAGGGATTAGGATGTGGGCCTCTGTGGGGGCTTGGAGGTTGGAGTGAAGTGCAGTTCTCTCCACCACATCCCTTTATAATTTTCTTTTTTTTAAAGATTTATTTGTGCATACAAGAACTGGGGTGTAGGCAAGAGGTATGGGGGGGATAGGATTCACCAAAGACAGAGTGGGGAACAGAACAGGCAGATCTACTGAAATACACTGCTAAGAGGAGCAGCAGGCAAGGCAGGAGAGAGGTCTGCTGTGCCATGTGGGTCAACTCCCTGGCTGTGGATGCAACTCTTGAGGCAGTGGCTGGCAATTGCTTGATAGCACTGTGTCTTTAACCCCTGTCCCACCAGGGAGGCCCTAAAGTAATTCTTTTAAGAATTCATTCATATTCAAATGTAAATTTCAAATGGTAAATGATGTGTGAAAAAATCCCCTCCCTCCTTCTTGCAAAGCTCCCTATTCTTCAGACAACCAATGTTTAACAGATTTTTAAAAATAAAGGGAGTTTCAGACATCTAGAATTTTAAAATGTACTTGTTGCTGTGATTTCAATGGGGATTATGTCACAATGGTTTCATTGAGTAAGGGCTTTCTTATTAAAAGCTAACTCTTAGTAAACCGTCTTTTTTCACACTGAGGATGAGATACTGATAATATCTGACCCTGCAGGCAAAACATAAATGATGATGCTGGTAGTGGTGGTGTAGAGGTTGGAAAGACACAGGGCAGGTTTTCTGATCTAGCAGACCAGCTAAAGGAGAAGTCAGAGTTCTCAGTGGCTTTTTGCAGGTCTTTTATTGGGATTTGCCCGGTACACAGCAGGCAGGTACACAGCCTCCCAGCCCCCAGCAAGTCTTCGCTCTATCTGGGCTCTCCGGCATTCTTCTCGGCTTCTGCTGGCGTCCCCATGATGCTGCCCTTATAAACAGTCTCTCAGCCCAGGTGTACCCACTTCAGGTGCCCGCCATCAGGCATGCATTCAGGACCACAGGGTTCCCTCATCTATCCTAATGGTGGGAGGGCGGAAAAGCCTGATACTTTTTCTTTACCCTACAGGTGGGCAAAGAGAGACCCCTGGGGAGGTTTGAAGAATAAAGGAAAGGCATAGGGAGAAAAAAAAAACACTGACAAAAGCTATGGGCTGCGCTCACTTCTTTCCTGGTTCCAGGAAGCATCAACCTGGCTCCAACTCAGCAAGGAAGGGAACTGTGGCAAGAGGGCTGTGATGCCCAGAAATGGCTGCTAAGGGCATCTTCGGAACACAGTGCAATTCCTGACCTGCTCCACAAACAGTTCAAACCCATGCTCAGCCCTCAGAGCAGCACAGGGTTACCATCACAAAGAGATCTGCCCAGAGAAACTGCATTGTTGAAATCAGGGCTTCTGCAGTGTGAGGTAAAAAGTATCATGCTTTTCTGCCCTCCTGCCATTAGAATAGATGATGGATCCTTGCGGTCCCGAATGCATGCCTGATGGCGGGCACCTGGAGTAGGGTGTGGGCATAGGTAGATGGGATTCACCTGGGCTCATACTGCGTTTATAAGGGCAGCGTCATGGGGCTGCCAGGAGAGCAGAGAAGCACCAGAGAACGCAGGAGAATCCAGACAGAGTGAAGACTTACTGGGGGCTGGGAGGCCTGCCTATTGTGTGCCTGGTAAATCCTAGTAAAAGCCTGAAAAGCCACTGAGGGCTCCAGGACTCACTCCTCCTTCACCCCATCTGCTCGGGTCATAGAAAACCTGCTCTGGCCCCTCCTGCCCCTACAGCTTCTCAAAGTGTGGCCCGTGGATCACTATCGACATCATTTAGGGACCTTGTTAAAAATACAAATCCTGAGGCCCCACAAAATACCACCAAATCGGAAACTCTGGGAAATCATTCTAAAGCCAGCTACAGTTGAAAAGTTGCTGGTTTAAAATAACATTTTCTCCTCATCCCTGGTGAGAATACTCACCTGGAGAAGGGGATCAGGGAGGCAGGAAACTGGTGAAAAATATTCCTAGGTCCCACCTTACACTTACTGAATCAAAATATTCTGTGGAAAAACCTTGGAATCTACCTCCAAGAACAATTCAGAAATTGACTTAAATAAGTATCAGATTCAGGATGTTAGAAAAACTAACTTGCCTTTCTTCCTGGATATATCTGTTTCTTTTTTCCCAGAAGCAAACATCCAAGCTGAACTCAAACAAGATTCTTTCAAATCACCTAATGAATAGCAAATCACCGGTTCAGGGAGGAATTTGACTCACAGCCCGATGCTCAGCTGCCTGGGGGTCCTCATCTCAGAACCCTACTCTGACAGTGATCAGAATAAGGAAGGACAGAACCTTGGACTGCTTTGCTGACACCCACTCCCATAATAAATAAATAGGTGATCCCCTAAAGCTCACTATTGTCACGAAGAAGCAGGCAACCCTAAGGAGTATGACTGGAGACCGTGACTAACAGCAGAAGTAAAGGGGGAATTTGAGAAGTTGGTGTTGCTTATTGTCCTCGGTGACAGGAGATAGCTCCAGGGAGAGAAGTGTATGACTTCCTCCATTGAGTCATATCCTGCTGGTGTGGAGTGGTTGCATCACTCCTTAGATACTAAAAGGCAGAGAACTTTTCAGTGCCCAACTCTATTTCTAACTCCCTCACTAGGTGATCAAGTGCAAGTAGAAGCCTTGAGATCTTAGAGCATGCTGGGTAAGCACCATGCTTTGAAAGCTCTTTGAGAAGCAATATTTTGACAAAGTCCTAAGGGCTTCCAGTTTGTCTAGAGAAGCAAAGGGAGAGGGTGACAGTGAAGAAGACCCACAGGGGCTCACACCAGATGGTGGTGACTGCTGCTGGGAAATAACTTTATTCATCCTACATACTGTGACATAATCAGTCTCCAGCAGTTTGCTTCCAAGTTGAGCTCTGTTTAAGAGTCAGGGGCCTCCCTGGTGGCGCAAGGGGTTAAGACACAGCACTATGAAGCTATCCCCAGCCACTGCAGCACAAGTTCGATCCCCAGCCAGGGAGGTGACCCACATGGCGCAGCAGACCTCTCCTGATTCACCCACTGCTCCCCTCAGCAGTGTACTTCAGTCAATCCACCTATTCTGTTCCCCACTCTTTTTCTGGTGAATCCTCTTACCCCCCACACCTCTGGCCTGTACCCCTATTCTTATATGCATAAATGAATAAATATTAAAAAAAAAGTCAATCCCCTGCTTTCTGGTCTCAAGTATGTGACCAGAAAGGCCATAGGGTTGAAAAACAGCACTGCACTCTTGGACACACATGAGTAGTTAAGGGCAATATTGCAGCAAGAGAAGGGTCCACAACTCATAAAATCAGCCAGTGTTTCTGAACAGCCATTGCCAGAGTGTTTCCTTTTCATTGCACTGCTCAGCAATAGTCTTCAGCTGGGAAGTCTAGAGACCTGTTTGTTCTAGGCATTCTATCACAGTCAGCTCTGTTTAATAGCAGACAGGAAAAAAGATATGAGGGGGTTTGCGGGGTGCAGTTTAGGCACGAATGTAAGGGAATGTAAGGACTCTGGTGGAGGCAGCTGATGTGTGATCATTTCAAAAGGAGGAATACAAATGGAATCTCAGCCTCCTGCTGAGGTGAATTAGAATTTTGCTTTACAAATGGACTTAATATATCTTAGGCCATTTTGTTTGTTTTTTAAAGACTTTATTTATGCATATAAGAACTGGGGTACAGGCCCTTGGTGTGGTGGGTGAGAGGATTCACCAGAGACAGAGTGGGGAACAGAATAGGCAGACTGACTGAAATACACTGCTGAGAGAAGCAATGGGTGAGACAGGCGAGGTCGGCTGTGCCATGTGGGTTGCTCCCTGGCAGGGGATCTAACTTGTTCTAAGTGGCCGTGTATTGCTTCATAGGTTGTGTCTTAAACCCTTGCACTACCAGGGAGGCCCCTCTTAGGCCATTTTTAAAAATCCATTATTTCTAGGTGATTTTGTCCTGGGACCAAAGAATATGTTCTCAAATTGAACACAGCCCTGTCCAATGCAGCATTCAGATAAGAAATGCCTAAGGGTCTCACCTCAGGCTCAGGATCACCTCAGGTTTTCCCAGTACTACTAGGTGGACAAGGAATGGGGTCATTTTTGGTATGATACCTTCATTGCCTCATTTTACCACATTTTATACACAGAAAACTAAAAATATAGACATCTGACTAAAAAGAACAAAGGGTGGCTCCATCTAAAATGAGTATAAACTCCACAAGGACAAGGATTTTTGTCAGTTATATTACACTGTTATGGACCAAATATTTGTATCTCTCCCCACTTTTCCCCACCCCAGGCACACCAAATTCTTATGTTGAAAGCCTAAATACCAAGCCTAAAGAACCTCTTCGCCCCTTCCACCATATGAGGTTACAGTGAAAGGACGGCCATCTATGAAGCAGGAAACGGGTCCTCACCAGATTTTGAATCCACTGCCACTTACATTTTAGAGTTCCTAGCCTCCAGCTATGAGGGAAAAAAGTCCATTCTTTGTAAATTACTTGGTTAAAGGTATTTTGTTACAGTAGCCCAAACAGACTAAGACATCCCTAAGTATAGAGCCCAGAACTCACTGCCAGCACACAGGACTTGCTCTACAGGCATGGATCATATAAAGAAAGATGACACACTGGACAGGAGCAGAAACTCGTGCTCCTCAAGGTCATTGATAAAGGTCTATATTGGGCTTTGTCCTCCATTTAATACCTGCTTCATTTGTCATACCAAGAAGGTTCAAGTAATGGCTACATCATTCATCCATTTGTTTGGGTTGCATGAGATTTGTCTTATTTTTCATGTATCTTGCTTTGTCACTACACCAATATGTTTTTTTTTTTTTTTTGCAGGTGTTTAAAGTAACATTTATTTTTTTAAAGTTAACATGTGCATAACAGGAAAACTAAAAAGCACAAGAAGCAAAGAACAAAGTCATCCATAATTACAAGCAGTTTAGTTTGACACGTCCTCTGAGGTCCTGTGTTAATTTCTACATAACTAAGCATTCACTTTTATGTAATTAAGATTGTACAGTTATATGTAGCATGCTTTCCCACATACTATGAATATTTACCATTTCCAAGTTCCAAAGCGATACAAGTATTTTGATAACCAAGAATACACACACCAACTCAATCTGGAAGAAAAAAAAAGTGATCTTGCCTTTCTTGGCAACAAAAATTTCAACAAAAGACAAAAATGGCAACATGCCTCTAGATAAAGATACTGGCAGAATTACAACCAAAATACTGCATTCCCTTAATGTTCAATTAAAAATGAGACATAAAGCAACAGAATAAACAAAGTATAATGCTTCTAAGGTAATTCATTATCCAATCTATCCTGTTAAAATATTAGCAAGGACATATGTTCACTGAACTACTTAACAATGCTTCCTATAGGCAGTCAAGAGATGCACACATATCAATGGCTAGCATCAAATTAAATATGAACAATTTTGCATAATCTCTCCCTCTGTATTTCTTTCTGCCTGTTGCCAACTTACTGAACAAGTCTAACATATATTGCTTAGAGATGGTTTAACAAGACTACCTCCAAGATGTTTCTTTTCTATAACCAAAAAAATATTTACAAACTGGTTAATTCACTAGCTCTACTTTTCATCATACATTGTCACCGCAGGACATCTAAAATGCTTAGATGTTGCAAATTAGTGAAGCTTGTCCACAATAAACACAAGGTACTTAACAAAAAACACACCTATAGATGTATGGTTATAATCTAAAAACTACTCTCTAGATATGCAGATACTAGCAGAGAGCCCTTCCCTTTACCCTTCTCCTCCTCCACCACTTCAATGACTAAGTCCAGGACTATATCCAGCTTCAAGAAGTGGATTAACAAAGACATGCCCAGAGATAGTCCTTCCTAAAAACTAACAGGTATTTATAAAGGGATTATTTCATTTTACTTTTTAAAATACTCTGGGCATTAGGACTTGTTTATACAGCCATATTAGCTAAAATGCACATACAGAACAATGGTTAGACAATCGAACCTGTCTAAAGACTCATTAGCACAGAACTTCTTTCTCTGCATTTCCCTCCCAGTCATCCCCCCAACTCTTCCCCAAGGAGCAGTCAGCATACTCTCTTAAGACATGAAGCTTAACAATTCCATTCCCAAAATACAACCATTCGTATGAATTAACAGGGGGGAAAAAAAAAAACTTAGGGGTAACTTTATTGAAACATACCTTGTGTACTTTTAAACATCTGGAAAGACTAGATATTTCAAATAAGGGTTTAAGTTTGTCTACGACACACAAGGTTGCACTGAATAAACTGCACGGAGGACATTATCCGAGTACCTTCTAGGCAGGAACATTCTAGTCTAGAACCCTTCCACTTCTCATCTGTCAACCCACTGGACAGGTATGATAAAACATCTGTAATGCTGGTATTTCCACAATTCCACTTAAAGAACAGACTCCTGTGAATTTTAACACAAAGTGTACACAATGTATTTGTTTACTAGCTACTTTTGTCATACACTGGCAACCTCTTTAACATCTAGAAAGACTAGATGTTGGAAATTAGGACATTTGTCCTTTATATGCACTATATACACAGCTAAATAAAATGAAGACATAGGGACAATAGTTAATCTTGCCTACCAATAAACACACGGGTTTAAAGCCTTTTGCACTTTTTTCTCTCCCCTCCCCCAAACAATACAAATATTATCCTAATGTGTATTGCTCAGAGAGGTGGTTTAATCATTTTGATCATTCCATTTCCTAAAGACAATTATTTCTTATGAATTTTAACAAAAGGATATCTACACAATGTTTTACTACCTCTACTTTTAACATACTTTGCGCACTTCTAAACAGCTAGAAGGACTAGATGTTTCAAATAAGGACTTAGTTTGTCCACTATACACAAAGTAGTGTTGAATAAACTGCACACATGTAACAATGGTTATATCTGAAAGTGCCTTCTATGTAGGAGCATACTTGGCTAGAATCCTTCATTTCTTTGAATTCTTCCTCTCCACCCCATGGTTGAGTGTAGGCATGTGTGTCACTTAAGATGACACATCCCATTTCCAAGTCCTTTTCGGAAGACAGCCTTTCCATGAATTTTAACACAAAGCATACAAAATGTGTTAGTTTACTAACTCTACTTTTGTCATACATCGGCAACCTCTTTAATATCTAGAGCCTAGATATTATAAAATTAGGACCCATTTGTCCAGTATATACACAATATATACATTACAGTTAAATGAAATGCATCTAATATATATGGCAATGGATAAGCTAACATTTTCTGGTACACACAAGCAAAACATCATTGCCATCTCTTCTCTCCCTCATCCCAGTGAACAAATATAAAGAATATACTGTACAGAGAGGTGGTTTAACAATTCCACTTCCAAAGATAATTACTTCCCATCAGGTTTTCAAAGCCAATGATAAACAGTATTATTCTATACTTTCAAATATATCAATCACTTCTAAATATCTAGAGACTAGATATTTCATAACAACCTACTTGTCCACCATGTATACAGCACTATTAAATAAAATTACACACAAGTAACAATGGTTATAATCTGAGGTATCTTCTAAATTCGACCATTTTGGCCTGAACTCTTATTCCCTCTCTTCCTTTTCTCCACCAATCCAATGGACAAGGACAAGTACAGGCATGTGTAATGTGGTTAAACAAATTCCTACCCTATCCAAATGTCATTTACAAAAGACAAGCTTTCCTACGAATGTCAACACAAAGTGTACAAAAATGTGCTAATTTTACTACTTTGTCATACACTGGCAACCTCTTTAACATCTAGAGACTAGATGTTGCAAAATTAGGACTTATTTGTCCATTATATACATTATATACATAGCAAAAGAAACTACACTTACCATACAAAAAATGATTCTGAAAAATGTCCAAGTATGAACACAGTAGCATATAACCTTTTACAATTCTTTCTCTCCCTTCTCCTCCAAACTGCTGAACAAGTATAAACAATAGTATACTGCTCACAGAAATAGTTTTAACAATTCCATTTCCCAAGAACAGTAATTCCTATGAATTTTGGTAAAAAGGTATTTACAAAGTGATATTTCACTACCTCTACATTTAACTTACATTGGGCACTTCTAAACATCTAGAGGACTAGATGTTTCAAATAAGAACTTAATTTGTCCATATATACACAGCAGTCTTGGTTAAACTGCACACATCTAGCAGGTATAATGTGAAAGTGTCTTGAAATATGACATTATAACCCAAGACCTTTCCCTCTCCCATCAACACAGTAGGTTATAACCCTCACATTTCAGAACACAATCTTTCTTAGGAATTTTAACATAAAATATACAAAACATGTTAGTTTACTACTTTTGTCATACACTGGCAACCTCTTTAACATCTAGAAAGACTAGATGTAAATTAGAACTCATTTGTCCATTATATACACTATATACACAGTAATGTAAAACAAAATACACAGCCATAAGGGAAATAATCTTGCCTCATGAGAAACACACAGGCATTGAGCAATTTGTGCTTCTCCCTCCTCACCCCTCCCCCGCTATACCAGTTCATAAGCACAATCCATGCTGCTCAGAGGCCGTTAGGCCATTTCCCAAAAAAAATAATGTATCATACGAATTTTAACAGAAAGAAATTTACAAAATGTTTTTACTACCTCTACTTTTAATATGTATCAGGCACTTCAGAATATCTAGAAAGACTAGATATTCAAAAAAGTACTTAACATTGTCAACTATATGTACGGTAGTGAGGAATAAAATGCACACACAAAACAATGTATAGTATGAAAATGTCTTCTAAAGATGACCAGTTTGGCACAGAACCTTCTTTTCTTCATCCTCAGCGTCTTCTGTCCCGTGTCCTCTCTATCCTGCTTTTAACAAACGTGACCCATGTGTTGCTGCTGATGTTGTAGAGGTGGTCCACTAATTTTATTTTAAAGTCATTTCCAGAAGACATTTCTACCATCTTTTCTAAACAAATGGGCATTTACAAGACGTCATCTTTCTAACTCTACTTTATCATACGTCGGCAACCTCTTTACATCTAGAAGACCTAGATGTTGCAAATGTTTTCTTTTAAAAGGTTGGGGAGGGGAGCGTTGAGAGCAGTTTTTTCATATTATATACACAGGTTTTTCATCTAATGGTGGCCAGTAAATCTTCCCAAAGGGTGGTCGCACTGCAACAGGGTGGTCCCCAATAAAGGGGGAGGTTCCCTGCCCCACCCAAGGGAGGGTGGAGCTGAGCAGGAAGAGGAGAAGCTGCAGAAGAGACTGAGGAAGGAAGCAGGATGGAGCCAGAAGGAGACCTGGAGGAGGCACATGGAGCCTAGAGACACGTGAAGAAACTGTGCTTGTCTTTTGGTCGTAGACTGGGTGACACAGATGTGGGTGAGACCTGTGGGGAGGTGACCATGGCAGCTTTTATCTTGATGTTGATTTTGCTCTTTTCCTTCCGGGCTTGTCCGGTTGTTTGTGACCCTTTTCTGTGGGTCCCCACTGGAAGGTGCTTTAGACTTGTGGCAGGCTTTGGGGCCTTGCTCTGGGCCAATCCCATATGGATGGACTTTTACCCACGAGGGGATGGGTAACTTTGGGTGCTTCATTTAGAAACTAGACTCTTTGCCTTACCTGTATTGTTTCCTAGTTTTATTAAAGTTCCTTCCCATTAAAGTCTCCTATGTTTTGTGTTGATGCGGCGGATGGCAGAACCCATTGAGAATAGGCAGGTTTGCGGGGTTTGGGCTGCCCCTCTCCCTGTCCTATAACAGCACCTCCTAGTTGCCACATACGGTATGTTATTCTACCATTTCTCTTCCGATATCACTGATGGTGGATGGAACATCAACCGCCCTGTGGCCAGCTAAGGTTCCTCCACCCGTTGTCGACCAGGGCTCCGCTCACCTTCCAGGCCCGTTAAGGCCTTTGTCCATTGTTGCCTGGAGGTGAAACTTAGTCCAGCTGGGGCAGAGCGGTCACCCAGGGCGGGTCTGGCGACGCCATGGCCTAAAGAGGTGGCAGGACTTGTGTCCACGTAGACTCGCCTTCTCTGGCCCATAAAGGCCGCCCCGCCCTATGCAGCATTCGGGTGGCCGCCATTCTTCTCGCCCTGCCACACCCGCCGCCCAAAGGCCCCGCGGCCCCGCCAGCTAGGCTGGGGCTTCGCCCGGGGCAGGGCGCGGCCCGGAGACCTGGTGGCCGGCCGGGTCCGGGTCCTGAGAGGTCGCCGCCATCAGATCGCGAGCGGGAGGTGGAGCTGAGGTTCACAAGAGCTGCAGGGCCCCAGGGCCCCAGGGCCCGGGCACGTCCGGTGGGCAGCCGCCACGAAGGTTCTGGATCTTTTCAGGAACCCATGGCTGGTCCCCGGGCCCCTCAGCTCACTCAGCAGCCCAAGGCTGGAGGGCCTGAAGGGCCCGGGGTGGGGGCGCAGGCCGCAAACCGCTTCTCGCCCGGATGGGATCCACTTGTTGCCGCGCTCTCAGCCGCAACTCCGTATATGTTGTTGGTTTTTTTTGTTTTTTAAAGATTTATTTATTTATACAAGCCCTGGGTACAGTCAGAAGCGCAGGAGGGTGAGAGAATTCACCAGGGCCAGATCGGAGAGCAGAACAGGCAAACTGATGAAGTACACTGCTGAGGGGAGCGGCGGGCGGCAGGAGAGGTCTGCGCGCCATGTGGGACCCTCCTCCGGTGGCCGGGGAGCAGCCGGGGATCGAACTGGCGCTGCGGAGGCTGCTGGCAGCTTCGCAACCCAGCGCTCAACCGCTGCACCACCGGGGAGGCCCATGTATGTTGTTTTGTTGACATTTTTGTTATTCACACTTGTTTCAAGAACTGCCCATAATTGCAAATGAAAATCATGGGGCCCTGGGGATTCAGGTGCCCACCCACAAGCCCAGGAAACAGTGCTAAGTGAAAGTCAGAATCTTAGTCATCTCAGAGGCCAAAATCACTGTTTTACAGAGAAGGACACTGACCCAGAAGAGAGACCATCTGCCTGGGCTTCCGCGGAACATCCCTTTTGTTCAAAAGCATCTTAGCCCACTGATACTGTATGAGTGAAACTGCAGTTGCATGAGATATCCCACGCGTGATAAATGGTAACTAATGAGCTCTTTGTGTCTATATGTTGTATGTCTGTATGTCCTTTCCTTGTGTCCTTGTCTTGACCTCAAGTGATTGACAAATTGGTATACATGGTGCCCATAGACGTTGAAAAAAAAAAAGAGTCTCCAGTTATGAGAAAAACTAAAGGTTATGGTTTGATTGTCAACATTGTGCTACTGAACTAAGCCGGTGCCTTCATAGAGATTGAACATTGTTGTTTCTGTTATTTTTCTGATATTTATGGCAAAGCTTCCCAGAAATCTAAATTCAAGTACAAATTTGGTAGCCTGTCATTTGGCTGATGCAAGGAAATTTTGTGGAACCTCAGTAGAGCTCCTGAGACACTCCACAAAGTTTCTCCCTTTCCTCCTGGGAAAGGCATTAGATGAATTTGTTCTATTTGGATTTTACCTAATGAAGTAAAACTGGAAGGGAAGCATTGTCACTTGGGAAAATGGTAAAACTTTGGTATGTACAAAATGTTAACAGTAGTATCTGGTATGTATGTAAATTGTCAATGGTGATTGTCACCTTGTAATATTATAATTCAATTGTTTCACATCTACAGAAATTGTTTCTGAAAATATAGGGAGAAAAGGTCTCAACAGATTCCTATTGATGGAACTGTTGAGAGTAAAACTTTTCTACTAAGGACTGAATAGACTTGGAAATACACCTCATATTTACTAAGTTTTCCTTGACATAATAATACTGATGATTTTTTTGCATTTTGCTCTAAATCCACAAAGTTTTCTTGTTTTGGTGACCAGGATTTGCAGCAAGGTTGTAATTTTTTTCCAACAAAGCTAACTTGTGTTTGCATTTTCTCTCCCCTTGATACCAACACGGCATAAAAATAGTGGTAGTAATCTTTTACTACTTATCTCAGAGTCTGTTTTTGCATAACTTCCATAGGGATTTTGTTTAAACTGAAAAAATTGGACATAAGTTTCATTGTGTGGCTTTGTGTGTGGAGCTCTTCCAGAAAGTTGAAACAGAGCTGAACCAAGAAGAGGAGAACCTGTTTGCCTTGTTTGTAGGGTTCCAGAGACCTCCAAAGAAGGTGAGGAAGCTTGCCTCCATTGGCAGGACTGGACAACCCGGCCAACGAAAAGTCCCTGGTACCCTCGAGAAGAGGAAAGCCCAGGTGGAGTCTGATGAGACCAACTTCTTCCAAAAGCCTACACGGACCGGATGTCAACAGTTCGCTCTGAATCCTATATGGAGTATTCCAACGGAGCCAGCTAAAAATTGCTTAGTTATTCTGCCCTGTGATTTTATGCAAAAATAGGCAATATGGTTTAAAAGTAGATTTGGTTTGCAAACTTTTGCTATGCTGTTTTAAAAAATTTGGGATCAAGGTTGAGAGAATTTGTCTTTACATAAGTTGAACCATTTTAAGATTTTTTTTTTCCTGTGATTTTTGACATATCTGCTGTCTTGTTCTGGCTAATGCCTCCAGATGTTTTCTTTCGGCTGGGACTGATGAACTGTTTTTCCAGGAATGGAGGACTTTTGCTTTCCACAATGGACACTACCTGGAGGGATTCGTTTTCTTTCAGACTGGAACCCTGGAAAATTTTCATCTGAGACTGTATCCCAGAATCCATATGTTTGATCTTCATCACCATGGAAATGGTGGCAAAAAGTGAAAGGGGGGAATTGTTAGGGGGAAAGGATGTCCTGAGATAATCTCATACAGGCTTTGTGGACTCCACCCCCACTCCAGACTAAAGCCATCAGGACATTGGGAAAGACAAATCCCATCACCACCAAGGGGAGGGTGGCTGGGACCTGAGGGTGGAGTTGGGCAGCCAGGTTGGATATAAAAACCAAACACGTGGGCCTTGCTCGCTCTCTGGCTCGCGATCGCTCGCCTCCTGGCTTCACCGCTCCTGGCTGGCGGCCAGCTCTCAGAGCGCCATTTTGGGATTCCTGATCGGCGGATCGGGTAGGACGCATTTAAAACTTTGTCTCCCACTTTTCTCCCAGAGCTGTACATTTCCTCATTTCCCTTTCCCTTGTAAATAAACCTTTTATTAACCTTTCACGTGTGCCTGCAGTAGAGCATTGATAAGTCCTTTTAAGCGCGCGGGTGAGGACCCACAGTCAGGCACCCCGTTTTGTATCGGGGTTGCTCTATAACAATACCATGCTAATTTAGCACCAATCCTTTGACTTTCCAGAACCCTCTGGACAAAACATTCTATTTGGATACGCTAACTGTACTGGAATCCCAATAATCTCTGCTTCCCTTGGTCAGTTTAGGGGGTTTAATGGTAGGCTTTATGAATATATTTGCCCAGTGAACTTGGAAGGTGATGCAGGACAAATTAGTTCTAAGACGGAAAAAATTTTAATTCAATGTACAGGAAAAGAAAGTTAACAATTATTTTGAAGAGGCAGAAGAACATAGAGAGTAATGACTCCAGAATTAGACAGCATAAGTTCAAATCCCATCCCTGCCACTCACTAGCTGGGAGAGTTACTCAAAGTTTTTTTTCTCCACAGTTTCCTTCTCTGTCCTTATCAGTAAACGGGAGGCAGTAATGATGGACCTTGCTATTCATAAATACATACCTGATACAAGACGTTGTATTCTTCCTCCAGGTTCTCGCAGGTAAAACTCTGCTTATATTTGTCACTTATTTCTAGAATCAAACATCTAGATCTGTGGTACATAACCCATTCACCATGTCCAAATTTGTTCTTTCTACTTTGACCAAGAGTAGAGAGATGAGGAAAGTTCCAGGAGAAACAGAGCTGGCTGCCACATATAGTGTTCAGTCTAAGGACAGACTTCATAGAAATTAAATTTATAGTTTAATAATACCCCATGTTAATCTATTTGAGGATAGTTTTAAAAATCTGGATGCAATTTAGTGTTTATCATTATTAATTTAGGTTTTCAGAGGGGGGCTCTTCAGCTGGAGAATATAAACATTGGATCTCACAACAGCTGAATAATTCAAAATTTGTTCAATAATTATAAATAATTATATATGTGCTCAATAATTCAATAAATATCAAATGCAAGGTAATGTCATGCCTAGGTGTGTGAATATAACTAATAAATAGTTCTCATTTGGGTTGGGTTTAAACAATAAGTCTACTGAACAAGCTGGCTGGATGCAATGACTGCCATTCCTATATAAAAATAGGTGAGAAAGGAAACATTTATAAAAGATTATCACATCTTCATGAATGCCTTCCAAATGCTTATCTTCCTCGCCTCTAACGTCATAACCTTATCCTAAACATCCATCTCTGAGGTTCACTGTTCACTTTCCTACAAATATCCTCTGGTGAACTGAGAAGTAAATTACATGATCAGAGATTATTCTGGGTGTCATCAAAAAGAAATGAAGGTTTATTTTCTGATGTAAAAAATGAAGTGACAGTCCCATAAAATAGAATGTGTTCTCTTTCCCACTCTCAGGATACAGAACTGTCAAAAAAGAATAATTTTGTGTTAGCTCTCTAATAAACAACCCCCAATATTTTATTTTTAAGTTTTTATTTTGAGAAATCTTTATGGGCCTGTATTGTCAATATTCATTTGGGGGTTTTACTCTAGGCATTAATTAGTTACTCAAAACCAAATGTAGTAATATATAAAACTAGGGGAAATGCTTTTAAAGAAAATGTTTTATTTCCTATTAAATTTCCCCATGTTCACTCTGCAGAATTCGCAACATCATCATTATCGAATGCTGACTTATAAACCTGCAATAGTAGATAGCCAAGAGTCTAGAAACTTAGGCATTTTGAGTGCAAATTCTAGCATTAACTATTAAGTTTTCCACAAATTTTTTGTCTTACATTGGCCTATGTATTGTGAAGATACCCATGTTCTCTGGTTCACAGAAATGATTCCCACATACTGTAGAGATTAAATGAAGTAAGATACATGAGATTTCTTCATAAAGTGTTAACAAATTAAATAGTGGTAATAAATCACCATACCTTTAGAGCAGAGCATGTGTGCCAAGCAACCTAATATAACATATACAAATGTCAGGCCATGTTGAGCAAAACGTATGTCAAAATGATTCTGCCTAGGGCCTCCCCTGGTGACACAGCGGTTGAGTGCTGGGCTGCGAAGCTGCCCCCAGGCTCTGCAGTGCCGGTTTGATCCCTGGCCACTGGCGAGGGTCCCGCATGGCACAACAGACCTCTCCTGCCGTGCCCACTGCTCCCCTTAGCAGTGTATTTCATTAGTCTGCCTGTTCTGCTCCCTCTGCGGGAGCAGAGGGTATATTCTCTCACCCTCCCACACTTCTGACTGTACCCAGTGTTTGTATAAATAATCTTTAAAAAAAATGATTCTGCCTATATGGTGGCATCCATGGAAAGCCTTGTTGAACTGTAATTATATAACTCATAATACATGTTCAACTTTCTTCAATAATCAAATTTATTCATTTAACATACTGTGTCTTTCCTGACAGCACAATAGGCAAGATAGACAAGGTCCCTGGCCTCATTGACGGTAGACAATTCCCTGTCAATTCATCTTTCTCAAACTCTAACATGATATGAATCACCTGGGAATTTGATTTAAATGCAGATTCTGATTCTTGAGGTCTGGGGCTGAACCTGAGAGTCTGCTGGTCCAGAACTCTACTTTGAATAGCCAGAGGTGGGTAACCACTGGGCCAATTTCCCTAGCATTAGCTAAATGAAAAGACCCTATTTAGAACAGAACCCTTAAGTCCTGATGATAATATTGAACATTTCAGGCAGCTGTATAAGTGCAAAATGAGACACTAGGAGCAAATAGTCTTTTTTTTTTTTAAAGATTCAATTTAAAATTAAATTCTTATTTAATTTAAAATGAAAACACACATGTGCATGTATTTGTTATGTGCATATATGTATGTATTTGTACGCGCACACACATTCAAATTCATTAGCTCATCACTAGATGATTGCTATAAGCGGGTCCTTTAACAAATGGACTTTTTATGACCTCTCAGTAGGAAAGCTGAGCAGAAGCAGCCAAGGAAGGACAAGACCCACATGCACTGCTGTGCTCCAAGTTTTCTACACCCATAGGAAGCCTAATTTGATCATTAAGACAGATTATACACAGCAGAGGTTTTTCAAGCCTGGTTGCACATGAGAATCTTCAGACCAGCCTTTGGTGGGAGCATGGTCCAAGCATGAACTTTTGAAAATTCCTTTTTGCATAGATAACATATCTTGAGGTCAAAATAATTTAGAACCAGAAGCCCCCTGTCAAGAATAATTAAATTTTTAATGTCAATGACTTACTGTTCCTGTGTACATAAACTAAATAAATTCAAATTTGTGATTGCTGAAACAGTGCTCATAGAGTAAACTGTGATGATCAAATAAACTCTGTCTAAATATCATGGAGATTTTATTTCTAATAAACAGTTTCCGGGACCCAGTTCCAATTTGTTTGTGGAACACACCATCAAGCAACTCTTGGGCACCATTGGCTGAGAATTCAACTCAATTATGATAAGAGATGTGACGGAGACTAAGAGTAGAAAATTTGGGAAGGAGAAATTATGAGACCAGAAGCTGGACAAAGGGGTAGAAATGATTAACATAGTCACTAAACAAACTACATAGAAAAAGTAAAGTATCCAGACTCACAGAGTGAGGTGCAGACCAGGTGGGGATATGGAAGTTGAGAATCACTGGTCCCTCCAAATTGACCTAATCAAACCAAACATGGGAAAAATTAGAAATAATTAATTTAATAGCAGCTAGCAATCACACAAAGGAATGAACTGCTCCCAAAGAGAAGAAGACTGTGTCTGGGCAATCTCTGTCCTGGCAAGATGCAGCTCTCCTGCCTGCCTGTGACTATGCAGGTGTTTCTCTTCACCAACCTCCACCCTTTGCAAAGCTGCAGATCAGTTCTCCTTCCAAGGCTGCCCTCCGGGGACTATGCAGGCTTCTCTTGTAACAAACCTGTCCCTTTCAGGGTGGCGCTTTCTTACTGCTTGTATCCGTGCAAGTGACCTTTACTTCCCTTCCCTTTTAATAATTGTAGGGGGCAGGACTGACACAGGGCAGGTTTTCTGATCCAGCAGACCGGGTAAAGGAGGAGTCAGAGTCCTCAGTGGTTTTTTGCAGGCTTTGGCAGGTTTTTATTGGGATTACCAGGTACACGGCAGGCAGGGGTGCTGGGGGGCCAGGAGGCTGGCAGGCCTCCCAGCCCCCAGCAGGTCTTCACTCTGGGCTCTCCTACCTTCTCTCAGCTTCTGCTTCTCTTGCTTCTCTCTCGGCTTCTCTTCGGCTTCTTGGCTTCTGCTGGCGTCCCCATGACACCACCCTTAAAAGCCCAGTCTCAGCCCAGGTGAATCCCATCTACCTATGCCCACACCCTACTCCAGGTGCCCGCCATCAGGCATGCATTCAGGACCGCAGGGTTCCGTCATCTATCCTGATGGCAGGAGGGCAGAAAAGCCTGACATTTTCTTTACCCTACAATAATAAACCGGCCCTTTTGAATATAACTGTCTTTGCCTCATGGGGAAACTTTCCCCGGGAAACCTTCCCTTGCCACTGAAAGAGGAGCTCTGATGAAACCTTTCTCAGAGGTGACCCAAGGGCTCTGTGCTCTCAACCCAACACCTCCCCAAACTGACATCAATATACCTGGACATAGCATCAGATTCCACAGCTTAAGGGCTCAGTTTCCCAAGTCCACCCTCCACTTCGATGCTCTTGTAAGCCCAGGCTATCCCCTGTGCTCCGGGTCAACCAGCTACAGACTGGAGGTTCCTAGGACCCTCTCCTCATGCTGGATTAATTGACTAGAAGGGCTCACAGGACCCAGGAGATCATTTTTCTTCTAGATCGCCAACTGATTACAAAGGATATATTATTCAGGAACTGTCAGATGGACACGATGTATAGGCATAGTATGGAGGAAAGGCACATAGTAGCCATGCCCTCCCGCATGCCATTCTCCGCACATCTCTGCTTCTTCAAAGATCCAGAGCTTTTCAAAGCCCCTCTTGAGGGTTTTAATGGCAGCTTCCACAGTCCCTTTTCTGGCAATCTTTGGGCCAGAAATAAAGTCCCACCCTCTATTCTAATTGGTTTCCCTGACAACCATCCCCCATCTTCAGGTGAGTCCTAATAAGCTACCTTATTACAGAACAAGAGACACCTTTCTCTCTCACAAACTTTGGAAGTACCAGAGATTTTGGCAGCTGTGTTGGAAACTGTGGATGAAAACCAAATAAATCTGAGAAATGTATTTTGGACTTTAAATGACCAAATGAATAACTTTTTCTGTGCATCACAATATCACATTAGCAAAAATATTGGTAGTGATTTATGCATTGATGCTGTTAGGCTTTTATTTTGCTTACCCATTTTTCTTCTCTCTCTGTAGCCATCTGCATTATTTGTGTCAATAAAGAAAAAGATTTCAATTTGGTTTAAGACTCACACAGCAGAAAGACACAAACTCAGAGATATTTTTCTCAGTCACTTTAGTCAATTGAAAACTCTGAAATCCTATTTGAATGAATTCTGAGCTTAAACAACATAAAATCACCCTGACTATACACTAGGAGAAGCAATCGTCCTTTAATACCCATGGTGAGTCTGTCTTCCTAAAACCCCTGCTTGTCAAAGCAATTTATCTTTTCCTGAAGCAAGGAAACAGAGCTAAGATGTCAGAATTCCAAAGAGAGAAGGAGTAACTAGGCCTTCTTTATTGCTTAGATTCAATTTACGTGACCCGAAGGTCAGCTGTCACTTTTTCTTTCCTTTCTATTTCTTTCTGTTCTAGCCAACTCCGTATCCTCCCTTACCCCCTTCCTTCTTCCTTTCTCTCATGATCAACCATTCTTCATTCCAGAAACCTCTTTTATCTTTAATTGCAAGAAAATGAAAATATTATATTAACTGAGAAAATGGTCAAAAGGATTTTAGTGGAAAGCATCACTGAGATCCTATTTTTGTCCCCTTCTTGAAGGTGAAAATCTCCTATTCTTTCCACATATTGTAATAATAGCTTACAATATTATAATAAGGTTACATTACATAAAATTCTAAGACCACTACAAGAATGGGTGAATTGGCTAAATAAGTTGTTTCTCTCCTCCCCTGGACTGTATTATATCTGAGGATGGATGTTTGTCTTCAGGTACAAGTATGTACATACATGTGTGTGTGATTGCACACATATACACATGTTTGTGAATCCAGTGTTGACCACTGGACACTCACCACTGGACTGCAGGCCACGTCCACAACTTCAATGGGTGGCAGACCTTCAATAAACCCGAGGATCACTCTTATTCTAAATGGTCCTTCTGGAGACCTTTCTCCTGTGGCGTGTCTCTGGCCTGGATAATCAGAATGAAGAAGAAAAACACAGCTGGGGACTATTACACAAATTGTGGAGGGCAGAAAATGGGCGCTAGTGTGAAACCAATCCCTAACAGTAAAGTGTAGGATTTCCTAAGAGATGGAAGGAGATTCGCACTATGGAGGTTTGAGGAAGATGCTTTGAGGGAAAACCCTGACTTGTACTGTGAACAAGGGGAGGAAATGGTGACCTACAAAGGGATAAATTCTTAGAGGTTTTTTTTTTAAAAAAAAAAGATCACTTTATTTATTTATACAAGCACTGGGTACAGTCAGAAGCGCGGGAGGGTGAGAGAATTCACCAGAGCCAGAGGAGAGAGCAGAACAGGCAGACAGATGAAATACACTGCTGAGGGGAGCAGCAGGCGTGGCAGGAGAGGTCTGTTGCACCATGTGGGACCCTCTCTGGGGGCCTGGGATTGAACAGGCGCTGCAGAGGCTGCGGGCAGCTTCACAGCCCCGCGCTCAACCGCTGCGCCACCAGCGGAGGCCCTCAGAGGTTTTTTTTAAAGATTTATTTACGCATACAAGAACTGGGGTGCAGGTCAGAGATGTGGGGGTGCGCAGATTCACCAGAGACAGAGTGGGGAACAGAACAGGCAGACTGACTGAAATACACTGCTGAGGGGAGCAGCTGGTGAGTCAGGAGAGGTCCGCTGCACCATGTGGGTATCTCCCTGGCTGGGGATAGAACTCATGCTGCAGTGGCTGTGGATAACCCCTTGTGCCGCCAGGGAGGCCCAAGATTTTTTTTTCCTTTAAACTGTAGGAGAAATCACATTTCTCACACAGCTTCAAATTCTTTAGTGCATACCTTTTAATGCCTTTAATTTCTCTCACTCATTGTATTAGTTGGCAAAGGTTGCCATAACAAAGTATCACAAGCTAGGGGAGAACAAAAACTATCCTGTCACACTTCTGGAAGTTAGAACATAGCAGGGTCAGGCCAGGGTCATGCTCCCTCTGAAGGCTCAGTGGGAGAACCCTTCTGTAGGGTAAATGATTTTCAGGCTTTTCTGCCCTCCTGCCATTAGGATTGTCATGCCTGATGGGGCACCTGCATTCGTTACATTGTTATAAGTTATGTAGTTTACTTCTGTGGGCCAAGACTGCAGTATTGAGATACTCACCAAGAGAAGCAGAGGCAGGAAAGAAGCAGAAGAGGTAGGAGAGAGAGAAGGGGAGAAAGAAGCCCAGAGTGAAGACTTGCTGGGGGTTTGGAGGCCTACCAGCTTCCTGGCCCTCTGGCATCCCTGCCTGCCATGTATCTGATTACTGCACTACATGTGAAAGCTCAATAAAAGCCTAAGAAAGCCATCAAGGGCTCCAGGACTCTCCTTTACCCAGTCTTCTCAGATCATAGATACCCTGCTCTATGGCTTTCCTGCCACCACACCTTCCCTGTCTTTTCTAGCAGTTGCGCAATCTTTGGCATTCCTTTCTTGAGCTGCAACACTCCAATCTCTGCCTCCATTATCACATGGGCTTCCTTCTTCCCTGTGAGTGTCTTCTGAGTACCTTTCCTCTTATGAGGACACCAAACATTAGAGGTAGTGTTATAGGACAGGGAGAGGGGCAGCCCAAACCCCGCAAACCTGCCTATTCTACATGGGTTCTGCCATCCGCCGCATCAACACAAAACATAGGAGACTTTAATGAAAAGGAACTTTAATAAAACTAGGAAACAATACAGGTAAGGCAAAGAGTCTAGTTTCTAAATGAAACACCCAAAGTTATCCATCCCCTCGTGGGTAAAAATCCATCCATATGGGATCGGCCCAGAACAAGGCCCCAAAGCCTGCTACAAGTCTAAAGCATCTTCCAGTGGGGACCCACAGCAAAGGGTCACAAACAACCGGACAAGCCCGGAAGGAAAAGAGCAAAATCAACATCAAGATAAAAGCTGCCATGGTCACCTCCCCACGGGTCTCACCCACATCTGTGTCACCCAGTCCACGACCAAAAGACAAGCGCAGTTTCTTCACGTGTCTCTAGGCTCCATGCGCCTCCTCCAGGTCTCCTTCTGGCTCCATCCTCCTTCCTTCCTCAGTCTCTTCTTCTTCTCCTCTTCCTGCTCAGCTCCACCCTCCCTTGGGTGGGGCAGGGAACCTCCCCCTTTCCTGGGGACCACCCTGTTGCAGTAGGGCTTATCCTAAACCTTTGTGATCTCATCAAAACCAGTTGCATCTTCAAAGACTCTACTTGCAGCTACAGGCCCATTCCAAGTTTCCCGGTAGACATGAATTTGGGGGGACACTATTCAAACCACTATTCAAATCACTACACTCAATATGGTGGTGCTATGGAGGGAAGTAAAAGAGAGAACGGAGAGGGAAAGAGAGAAGCTGCTTGTCCTCCTAACCTATAGCTCATCAGGAGCGGCAGGAACAGTGGACTATGATCCCCTGAGGCCACAACCCAAAGTGAAGTGAGTGGCCTATGAGGCATGAGGGTGTCCAGCAGCTGAGGGCAAAAAGATGCCTCACAGAAGGCTGGACACAACCCTCTTCCCATGCCCCGAGGGAAGATTTTATCTGCAGCATAAAACAAGATGCTAGAAAGGAAGTACACTTCTCCTTTCTCCATCTACAGTGAAAAGTCACTAAGCAGGAAAAAATGATGAGGATTTCCAAACAATTCAAGATAGCAAAACATAGAAGCTTTTGTGTGTGGTATGGGTGGGGCTGCAGATGAGCAGAGCTAGCTGAGAAGGTGGTTCTCCTTCAGGGTAAGTCTATGGGATGTTTGGCTATAAATGACCAGAAAGCGTGCTTAACAACACAGGGGTGTGAATCAGGAAATAATTGTTTGCTGGAAACAAAATAGTCTTTTCATGGGTAATTAAGATGGTGTCGCTTGATACCTTCTCTTGGGAGAATCAGTCCTCAGGTACAGTGTCATCAACCTGGCGTCATGGTAACAGGCTGGTCCTGGGCTTTCCCTCTGGAGCTTGCTTTTATTAATGTGTCTGCTGTTCACAAGTTATGGCTTGCTCTTTCCATTGTGTTCTCTAAACACAAGTGTCAGGGTGGAAAGAAAGCGAGGAAGATACTTATTTAGCACAAGCCTTCAAGTAAAGCAAAAACAAGTAAACTGACCATTGATTATTTACACTAAAAGGTAATCTTCCTCCAACCAGTCTGAATATTTTCCTGGTTCATGGACCAGTAGCATCAGCATCACCAGGAGCAGTTAGAAATACAGCATCCCAAACCCTATCCAGAATCAGATTTTGCCCTTTGACAAAATCGCTGGATAAATTCATATTTGCACTGAAGGTTAGGAAGAATTGTCAAATATAGGCTTGTCTTTAAATAATACCACACCCACACCTGCTTCCAAAGGGTTTTCTTCTTAGGCATCATTCTTTATATTTTATTCCCAAAATGTAAAATTGTCATTGTTTTCAACAGTAAGAAGAAGCTTGTCAATTTGCACCATTTTATTATAAAAAAATGTTTCCAGGCTCTGCCAGGTATTTGGTCCACAGGTTTCTCTTGGCCCTGTGTAGGAGATCTCAGGTCAGACTCCAGCCTGTGAATCAGGTACCATGTTCTAGGAGCACCAAGTAAAGGTTTTCTAGAAATACCATTTGGAAACTCTGCCAAATAAAAGTTTAAAAGCAAGCTTTGCTTCTAGCTGGGACACAGGATGATACTGTAGCTTCTTACCCACTGGGACAATGAATTTCTTTTTTCTTTTTTTTTTTTTTTTAAATATTAAATTTTATTTTTATATTCCCCCATACAATTGCAAACGCCCCATTCTGACCCCAATCCTTCCCCTCCCGCCCCCACCCCCCAAAAAGTGTCTCTGGTTCATAGTTTTTTGTTGATTTTGATTTTCACTTTATTATATTCATTTTCCTGGTCCCTTATTTAAGTTTTCTAGATTCCTGCTATGAGTGAGACCATCCGGTATTTTTCTTTTTCTTTTTGGCTTATTTCGCTGAGCATGATCCCTTCCAGTGCCATCCATGTTGCTGCAAATTGCATGTGTTTATCTTTTTTGAATGCTGAGTAATATTCCATGGTATATATGTACCACATCTTCTTGATCCAGTCATCTATTTTTGGGCATTTGGGTTGTTTCCAAAGCTTAGCTATTGTAAACAGTGCTGCTATAAACATAGGAGTGCAGGTGCTCTTTGGAATTGATGTTTCTGTGGGACAATGAATTTCTTGACTAAACCTTGACCTAAGGATCACTCTATGTTTTGACAATCTAGAACACTAAGCTTGAAGGCCTTCAGCAGACATATAACACAATAGGTCTTACAACAAATACAGTGAATGAAAAATGAGGAAAACGACCCATCTAGTTCCATTAAAAGAAAAATAATAAAAACAAATCTATTGCGTTATCTAGATATTTTTTCCAAAGACTTCAGGATTTTTTTTATTTGGTGGGGAGGGAGACTAGAACAGGATGGGTTGTAATGAAAGATAGGATTATAAACATAGTATAAAAGAATGATTGATAATTAAGAATGAGATGTGTCATCGTTGCCATAAACGAACCTTGACAAAGGAATATAAATTGTTTTCCATTATAGATGAGAGCTATATGACATTTGGTAAGTATCTTACCCACTTTCTTCCTCAGTGGCTTTATCTGTAAAATGAAGATACTACTACTACTTACCTCTTTGGATTGTCATAAGCTTAAATGAGATAATAAACACAAACCATTTTACAATACTTAGTATAAATACTTGGTAAAAATAGATTAATATTATATAGAGATGAGGTCAATTCTGGGACTCAAAGAAAATGTTAATGCAAAAATTTTAATATCAATTAAATTAAAATCTACATACATAAAGGAATGGAATATGAAATTGAGGTAGGTACTTTACTAGCTTATTTAAGAATAAAAACCAAAACTACCTACTAGGGGAATTAGCAGATGGATCAAATCTTAGTCTACTTGGACTGCTATAACAAAAATGTTATCAACTGGGTAGCTTATCAAAAACACTTATTTCTCACCATCTGTAGCCTGGAAAAAGCAAAGATCATAGTACTGGCAGATTCAGATTTGATGTCTGCTGAGAACCCACTTTCTAGATGGCCATTATTTTTGCTGTCCTCATAGAGTGGAAGGGGCAAGGGAGTTTTATCAGGCCTATTTTCTAAAGACCTAGCCTCAAAGTTCCAATCTTTTAGGGGCTGGGATTTTAACATATGAATTTGCAAGCAAACACAAGCATTCAGTCTGTAACTGAGGGGTTGCCTTCAATTACTATTTTGTTCACTTACATTCATTTAATTCATAAAAGTGATCAGAGGTTCACAGCAGTTTTATGGACATCACATTTTCAGATAGCAATTTTCAAGAGAATTATTTTATAACTTTGCAAATTTTTGAGAATACTCATCTTTTATAAGGAGGAAAAATCAAAAGACCTAATATCTAATGGTCCTCACAAATGCATGTCAATGCATCCATTCTATCCTTCATATCTCTGAAATTCTTTCAGAAAAGATTTTCTCAGTTTGTGTAATCTGCTGTTAGATCCATCTCTTGAGCTTTATATTTTAATGACCCTCTCCTTCATTCTTAAATGTATTACATTTTTAAATGAATCTGTGAGTTCTTTTTCTTCCATAATGTTCTGTACTTGCCTTATTACATCGTGACATTCCAGATGTTTCTGCAAGCCAGGATAGATCACATCTCATCAATGACCTGAGGAAACACATTGTTCTTTCATGCATGAGGGAATGCTTTCCAATTAAAGATGTTGCTTTGAAAGAGACTTCCAAATTGGTTTCATTGAGAAGAAATGAAGGAAACTAAAAGCCATTCACTTGAGATTTGACAATAGCCAGAAAACCTTTGTTAATCATGAATGTTAAGTGATAACACTTAATTAGCATGGGTTATAAATAGAATATTGCTTGGAATTGACGTAGGCACAATCTTAAATTTCTGCTAACTGTTGGCTGTTCTTCCTACAGTTCCTCCTAAAAATGGGACAATGACATCTCACAACCATTTTCACTTTGGATTTCCTTTTCAGAGATAGTTTATTTTAATCAGAACTGGGCTTTGTTCTGGCCCTTGCCATCTGGCTACCTGGTTCTCAGGTACGTGGACTGAGGTGATGAGGGGAAGGTGCTAATGAATTTGTTGGTGTCCATTCCTTTGCCTTTTGGGCTTCTTATGTGAAAGGCAGTTTGATTAAAAGCAGTGTGTCACACAGGACTGTAGCGAGAAAGAAAACAAAGTTATAATCTCCTCAGATCTTTCATTGGTAAGGAGGGATTTAACAACAGCATATTACAGCTGGATCTGAGAGAAAGATTTTCAGCAAAAATAAAGAACATTATTTGGTGTGTTAGACAAGGTTTTCCAAAACAAAATAGAACCAATAGGATGTTCACTCTTGCTCACGAGACCTCTGTCTTTTTACCTTCATTGACTGGATGAGCCCCACCCACCTTATGGGGTGTTTTACTCAATATCTATGGGTTTAATATACTATTTTCGATCAAATATCTGTGTACAGTAGACTAGCCATGTTGACACTCACACATAAAATTAACCATTGCCTTTGACCTTTCTGAGCCTTAGAATTGTGATTGATTTGTTACAAGTCTCAGACAAATACCCTAAATTCAATTGAAGTGGTATGGTATGTTTTGCTAAAGGAATAAGAACCCAAAAGCTTTCAATGTCACTGCTAGGATAGTGGAAACCCTCTGTGAAAGCAATATTTCCTATTTTATTCTAGTAACATCTCTAGCAGGAGAGCAACAAAGCTCCAAGGTTAGATCACTGGGGTCTGAGTCCTGGTTCTTCTCTGCTCTGTATAATTTGAGGCCACTTCATTTAATTTCTCTTTGCTTCAGCTTCTCCATCTGTAAAATGGAGATAAGTTTGAATGTTTTAATTTGTGGGAAGTCTCTGGAACCATGCAACAAAGATATTAAAGGTTCAATAAATATTAGCTTTTGTTGTTAAGACTAAAACCAAATATTTTCTTTATGTCTGTCCATCTTAAATATAGGTTTGTTGGTTTGTTTGTTTTGTTTTTAACCTGAAGCCTTAAAGAAAATGACACCAGTCTCATCCTTTACTACCTTTTACGCTGGGGTGGTTCTTCAGTGTCTCTCTTTTTTTCTTTTTTTTTTTTTTTAAAGATTTATTTATTTATTTATACAAGCACTGGGTACAGTCAGAAGCGCGGGAGGGTGAGAGAATTCACCAGAGCCAGAGCGGGGAGCAGAGCAGGCAGAAGGACCAAAGCACACTGCTGAGGGGAGCAGCAGGAGGCAGGAGAGGTCTGCGCGCCATCTGGGACCCTCCTCCGGTGGCCGGGAGCAGCCAGGGATCAAACCGGCACCACGGAGGCTTCGGGCAACTTCGCAACCCAGCGCTCAACCGCTGCGCCACCAGGGAGGCCCTCTTCAGTGTCTCTTAAGAGGCACTCACACTTCTGGCCTGTACACCAGTTCTTGTATGCATAAATAAACAAAGCTTAAAAAAAAAGAGGCACTCAATGTAAGCAAGTTGTTTTCACCGGGAAGGTGGGGACAGGTACCTATAAGTTAGGCCAGACATGATGGGGAAGGGGAGAGATGGCTTTCACAGAGCAGATGGCAAAGTTAAGCTGCCACTTAACAACCTTGTGAATGGCCCACCCATATTAATGAATTCATGAGTAAATACTGTAGATGAGAGGCTATTTGAAATATAGAGATCTGACAATTTGATGTTCAGTTACTTTCTTTTACCAAATAAATTATCATTTGTAAGAGTCTCCTCTTATTTCCTTTAAATAAAAACCTCGTGGTAGCATTTTAAGGGGACATCATATTACTGCAGTCTTGATGAACAACTTTTCCGGGAAAGGGAAACTCATTTAGAGTCTCTGCCAAGTGCCTAGAGTGGGGCGTAGTCCTTCCACGTGAGGAAGCTGATGCTTAGACAGGAGTGTGACATGCTCATGGGCACACAGGTGGTTAACCGTCGAGTTAGAATCCAACCCCAGGGCTGGTTCAGAAGTCTGGTTTATTCTCACTCTGTTCCAATGCCTGTATTCCCAGGACTAGGTCTTGATTCTAAAGCTTTATCTCTCTGATCCCATCCATTCTACACAGGCAAGATCACATTTCGAGCTGGTCTTAGGAGACTGTAAGCAAGTATACCCAGTTTGTCTTTGACAGCACAAAGCTTTCTTTTTGCTTTCCTATGGAGACCTCCAGATAGCTAGAGGTAGCATCAGTTCTTTGCTGGCTTTCCCAGAAGCCTTAAAGGGGCAATCATCTGAATCTATTTCCTCAGCATCTCATATTCTTAATTTCACCCACTACACGCTCCTTCATACAAACATACCTGTCAAGTCTATGACACATTGTAATTAGTCATGCCTTATGAAGTTAAATTAATTAACTTATTTGTAAGTTCTTTAAATAGTTAACTCTGTCTAGTTTGAATCTTTTAAAACAATAAAGTAATCCTGAATTATTTGTTTAATTACAAAAGGGTCTTAAGGAGTAAAAGTAAAAAGGGGGTGTAATTTTGGTGATGTTTTCAGTTAAGTGGATCTTCTACTGCCCCTCAAATTGCACCACATACTTTGCTTGTGCACTGGACTTGATTACATCCGACCCACGAAAAGCACAGGAGACAGTTTCTTATACTTTAGAAATCTGGAGAAGGAAGGGAAATCCATCTTCTTACTGAGAAACTCCAATATCTGACCATAGGGGAGGTATCATGACCCCCCTCCCTCCACACACACACACTTACATGTCACTGCCTTGGACTTGCTACTGTGACCCATGGGCAGAGCTGAGCAGTCAGGTGAAAATATGTAACACTGAGGCAGCTGGGCTAAGGGGATACCTCTTGTTCTTGCAACCCAATTTGCATCCTGGTCCTGCTGGGAAGGAGATATGGAAGGAGACATGTGGCAGAGAGACATATAGAGACACTCGAAAGAGACACATGGGTGAGGGACGCATGAGGAGGGTGACAATGGCAGCTGTCATCTTGAATTGGAATCTCCTCTAGTCCCAACATTCTGGGACCTGCTTCAGAACCCTTTTCTTACAGTTCCCCACCAGAAGGTGGCTTAGATTTATGGCAAGCTTTCAGGCCTCAGAGGCCCCATTTCAGGCTGACCCTGTTTTGCTAAGCATATACCCACAAAGGGATGGGTAATTTGGGGTGTTTTATTGGTACACTACTATCTTCTCTTCTCTTTGTTCGCTATACACACTAACTATATTAAAGATCTCTCCCACCAAATCTATTACCATTGTCTTTATTTGGCAGATGTCAGGACCCCATTTTAGAGCTAGTACCCCCATTTATTTGGGGGCTCTGGATACCCTCGCTGTTGTGCTAACATGATAACCCATCTAGTTACAAAGATTGAGGTTCTATGTTGCTCTTCCTGTCATATGTCCTAGTATAGACATCCAGCCTTCTTCAAGCATAAAACATTTTATCATTTTCAATTTTTTAGCTGCAGCAAGACTGAGTCCAAATTGGAGCAAAGCCCAGAGTCCAAATTGGAGATCTTGATTTTCATTATATCTTCAAACCCTCTCATCAAGTTTTCTTCTCTTGCCCAAATGTCCTATTTGGTTCCTCTGTTTTATCTCTTTATACAGTTTATCTTTTTTTTTTTTTAAATACAGTAGTCTTTTTTTTTTTTAAGATTTATTTTTATTTATTTCTACAGGCACTGGTACAGTCAGAAGCGCGGGAGGGTGAGAGAATTCACCAGAGCCAGAGCGGGGAACAGAACAGGCAGACCGATGAAATACACTGCTGAGGGGAGCAGCGGGCAGCAGGAGAGGTCTGTGCACCATGTGGGACCCTCGCCCAGCGGCCGGGGATCGAACCGGCGCTGCAGAGGCTGCAGGCAGCTTCACAACCCAGTGCTCAACTGCTGCGCCACTGGGGAGGCCCTATACAGTTTATCTTAACATGTGAAGAAGAAAAATGGATGGTAATCATTACAAATGATCCATTAGGAATGAGGCTGTTCAATCTGCTTATTTGAACATAGAGGCATTTATCTGAAATAGTCCACAGCATTGATAACAATATATTCAGATATAATTTCATGTGAATACCCTATAATAGAAGCTCCTGTCTGCAACTCTATTAGGTGTTGTTAAGCACATGAACAAACTGCCTATCAGTAAACCCTACCCATTAAGTCTTTTTCTTTCATGAAGATTCCTCTTTGCAGGGAAGTTCTGGCAGCATTGCCTCCCCAGTAAAATAGCAAGAAATTCCTTTGGAATTTGGAAGAAATTTGGAAGAAATCTGGAAGAATCTTTGTCACCAAAATTTGCTCTGTGTAAATTTATTTCATCTCTAAGGAAAAACTCCACAGCAGGTAAAAAAGAACCTCATGTATTAAAAGACAAAAATAAATAGTTCAATGCAAAAGCAGAAATATTAAATATTATTGTGAGCTTTGCAGCCAAATTAGCCAATGAATATATTTTTTAAAGATTTATTTATGCATACAAGACCTGAGGTATAGGCCAGAGATGCAGGGGTGGGGAGAGCAGAACAGGTAGATTGAAATACACGGCTGAGGGGAGCAGCGGGCGAGACAGGAGAGGTCAGCTTTGCCATGTGGGTTGCTCCCTGGAGGGCCGAGGATCGAACTCGCGTTGCAGAGGCTGTGGATAGCTTCATAGTGCGTTACTTAACATCTTGTGCCACCAGGGAGGCCCACCAATGAATATTTTAAACTAATACTAAAGACGCAACCCAGTTTGAGAAGACTGGTATAAAGCAGACCTTTATTCATTTATTTATTCCCAGAACAGGGAGTCTTATTCTGAAATCTTTAGTGGATTTAGTCTTAAGCCACATATAGGCAAGGCTCACTCAACACTCAACTGCTGTTAGTACCAAAGAAGTACTCTGGTTGTGTCTGAGAGTTGTCAGGCAGTGGAAAAAGGTTCCTTGCATCCTACATCTCACTTCCTTATTGAAGCCAATCAGTTAGAGTTGTTTGTGCCAGTGCTGTGATTCTGCCTTCTCTCTGAATGATTCTACTTCATTGACCCAGAATTCTTTAGGTATTTGGTCCACAGGTTTCTCTTGTTCTTTAGAACATTTAAAATTCACCATTTGGTTCTGTATCACATGAAGACATTCTTTGCTCTTGCAATGCATTCTTTATTGAGATATAATTGACACGAAATATCACATTAGTCTCAGGTTTACAACATAAGGATGTGATATTTGTTTAGAGGACTTGGTTTTCTGCTGGCAATAGGGAGAAGACTACTCAGGAAAGCAAACGAAGCACGATGTCAATGTGCCAACATTCTGACTGTGTTTATTCGTGTTCGTATTGTAGATGGAAAGTTTGTTAAAAACTTTGTTAAAAACAAGCTGTTACTAATCAAGAAATAAAGCTGTGACTATTCCTATTATAAACAGATTTATAAACAAAAAATAGATGCAACTACTGTGAACAAACAAGACATTGTTTTCTGTTATAAAACTTATATGAATGCCACCATTTTTTATTTCTTTGTTGTATTTCCCGTGAGATACTGTTGTTTATTGCCACATTGCTTGCATGTGTCTTATCCATGCAGGTTTGTAGCATACCAAAGAATTGCAGAAAATTGCTTTTCTACAAAAAGGGGACTTATTTTTTTCTTTGTGATCACGAATATGTTACAAATGAAAAAAAGAAAAAGTACAGAAATTAATGTGCATGTGTAAGTGTGTGTGTGTGTGTGTGTGTGTGTGTAGACTGGGAATACTAACTGGCATGAAAGACATAACTAGCTGGCATCAAAATCATATAATAGCTATTTAAACTCTCTTAGCTGGCAGTATGTAAATCAGTGGGTTGGTGGTTCAAAGAGTAGACAAACAGAATTCCTGGATACTGTTTCCATTTGGGTTTTCCACTTCATATGGTTCCAGCTGGCGGTACTCAAAAGTCACACGATTTATGTGTTTTCCACTCGAGACCATGCGCACCACTGTGTTGTCACAGCCAATTTTCATTTGGGCTAAAATTCATGGAAAGAGTAAAAGTGTTCCAATATGTTAGAAACCACACAGTCGAACCATTTCTGTGGACAAGATCATTTAAACACAAATCAAATGACAAACCATGCATCTTGCCAGCAGATGACACATTTCTGTTTTCATTCCTAGTTTAACACATAACTCATTGCAGAATAGTGAAATTGAACCCAGTCCTCTCCTCATGGACAAGAACACTGTTAGCCATAGGAAGCAACAAGATGTGTCCTGGCTGGTTTCATGTTCCTCTATCTGCCAGGTTCTGATGATAAAGGCCGAAAAAGGCAAGGAGTGTGCTGGCTTCAGTGTTCTCAGTGGGAGCAGTACTGCCCTCTAGGACAGGCTGGAAATTTGCAAGGTTAGTTTTTGGTTGTGGTTATATCTAGGGGTGCAAGTGGCATTTAGTTGGGCAGGACCAGAGGAGCTTACTGCAGGACATTTATGTAGACCCCCAAATCCACCTGTTTATTTTTTTCTAATAGAATAATAATCCTACTTTATATATGAACAAAAAAATAATTTGCATGGTTTAGATATACACTGAGTATATTTATTTCTGTTCTATTGTCCACTGCACATTTTCTCACTTTTTTCTTTTGTTTCTTGCATGGAATGGCTTTTAATATTTTTATTTAAGTGCAATCTTACTCATTATCTTCATAAGCATCTGCAATGCTTATGTACTTCTAGTGCAGGTGTACTTTGGCTGCTATATATTGAAATTCCTATTATTTTTGTTTTAAAAATTACTTTTATTTTATTTCTTCACTCTCAAGATGATTCTAGGGGCAAGATTTATCTGCCCTACAACAATACATTCTTATATTTTAATTTTATCAGCCCCCCCCCCACTCGCCCCAACTGCTTTGTCTCTGTAAGGACTAAGTTCTGAGAAACACTAGCATTATCATTATATAACAAGTACTTCACAAACACATGCCCACATTTCAATGAAGTAAATCAGTCAGATAGCATTATTGAGGTAGAAGGCAGTTTGGAGGCATAATAAACTCCGTAATTATTTTAATCTTCGCACTAAGAAGTCTAAGTTAAGCTTAGGTTAAGCTTCTACAAGAGGCCCATACTTAATTTCCTTTACATGATTTGGAAGGTCATTCTTTTTCTGGTCTGACTCCAAACTTTACCTAACACACCCCATTTCCTTCAGTTAATGTGCATGTTGTTTAATTTGACATAACTCCCAATGAAATCTAATTTGAAGGACAGGGTCCCCAATAGTTCTTTGTTATCTGAATAACTTAGGAGGGGCTCATAGAAACATGGATGAATGAAAGAAAAACATAAATTCTAAAACTAATGAATCATATAATCAAGGCTTCAAATTATCTTGACTGGTTTCAGTTATTTAGATAATTTAGGGAAAAGTGTTTTTTTGGCCTTAGTCTCACCCTGTTACATAATTCAAGTCTTATAAGTCAAGCACCAAAATTACCCTCACTTCAATTATCTAAAATTTAAGGCAGGCATAGTCTTTACCCAGCTTGCACACATCTCCTCAGAGTTATGCCCTATCCTCATAGAAGTTTCCAGAGCCTCAAGAGAGCACATGAAAAGACAAGAAGAGTCATGTGCACTGACAATTTAGAGTAGTGCTCAAGGGTAAGTCAGCAAAAAATAAATAAATAAATAATAATAACAATAATCCCAAGTTTTCAGCAAAGTGGGTTTTTAGAAACTTTTTGCCATAACCTTATTTAGAAAGCTTGTCCTGGGCCCAGCCCTGCTCACATCTCATCTGAAATGCTTCTTTATACAGTAGTAGTGTATGTGTTCCAGTTAGCAGAATACAAATGGCCCTTAGTGTTTACATGTGCACGCTAACTTTATTTCAGAGACGTATCATTTGTGAAGTCCCCTGCATTAGCTAGTGGACAGGGATGGTTTTATTTTTTTTTTCCCCCTAGGGCTTACTTCTTTTTTTTGTTGTTTGTTTTTAGATTTTTTATTTATTTATACAGGCACTGGGTACAGTCAGAAGTGCAGGAGGGTGAGAGAATTCACCAGAGCCAGAGCCGGGAACAGAACAGGTAGACTGACAAAATACACTGCTGAGGGGAGCAGCGGGCGGAGCAGGAGAAGTCTGTTGCGCCATGTGAGACCCTCGCTGGTGGCCCACGGATCGAGCTGGTGCTGCAGAGGCTCTAGCGCTCAACCACTGCACCACCAGGGGAGGCCCTGGATGGTTTTAATTACAACCGGTAACAGCTGGTCCAAAGGAGTGTCTGACTTGCAGCTTCATTACCTAATTGGTTAGTGCTCTGTGGTTTCCAGAGAGGAAGGGATCCATGATAAGAATTAGCCATGATATTAGAGACTGCTTTACTTCCTCTTCTATTTTCTTTTGTCTCTTTAAAAACAGACTAATTCATGCCTCTGAAGTACTGATATGGGAGTTATGTTTATAGGAATGTTTTATGTAGTCCTCTTCCTCTCCCCTTGGACTTTGTTAATTGGTCATGAGACCAGCAATCCCCACCCATTCTCACCCCACCTGAGGATAATCAAGTGGAAAAGCCTTACTGGTTCCTAACAAAGAAAATCTGGTTCTGCTTGGCATGCCCTGCACTAATTAGTCTTATTACCAGTAACCATTTTCAGATTTCAGAATTTTGTTCTGTGTTGAAGTAACCTTTCAGATGCTGTTTTTGCTGGTAGAAGTTGGGAGCATTCAGCAGTTCTGACAATGTCTAACAACACATATCACTTCTTTGCTTATTTACTAAGAGTAACACATACAACTACATATATTTGAAAAAGTTATTTTGATATTACTTCATTATTACACTATTACTAATTGCTGAATCATCTATTATTTGAACTGTAATTTTCACTAAGTTAACCAATTCTTGATCTCTAGAGGATGAAAGCAAGGACCTCTAAAAAGGTAGAAAGAGAGTAAAAAAGCTTTGTCTTTTTCACAGTCTTATTTATGACTAACACATGCTCATTACAAAATAGGTTTCTTCCCCAATGTCAAATATTTTGCTAACAAACACATTGTTTTTAAATTAATTGATATAGTTTTAATTGAAATAATATGTGGATACCCCCATTCAGTATTGCCACCATGGTAATACATTCTTGATACTGCACATAGGCTCAAGTATAAACTCCTCACACTGACTCAATGGGCAAGACTGGATGGGTTTTTTTTTTTGGGGGGGGGTCTTGCCATCCCATCTATATTAAAAAAATTGAGATGTGTTCCTTACAGAAATAAATTTGTATATACATAATAATCAAAGAAACAGCTCACCAGGCCCGTGAAAGGGAGAGCAGAGATCAGCTAATGGCATCATCTTGGAAGGGTCCAAACCAGTTCCTCCCAGCAGCTCCACAAAGTCTCCTATTCCCCCACAACCTACTGAGGGTTTCTAAGAGAATAAAGCAGCAAAGAAAGATATATTTAAACCAATTATGGAAGTCAAACCATTTAACAAATCTCAAGTTGGTGAATTCACTAACTCAGCCTTAGACATCCTGGCAGTGCCATTTAGCATCCAGGTCTCTGGAAATTAAAAGACATTTAAAAGGAAAAAAGTATAAGAATTGCTTTTCTAAATCAGTTGAGTAATCATTTTTTTTTAAAATGTGTGTGCATTTTTTTTTTCACAAGTTCAAGGACAAGAATGATGAAGTGGAAATCTGTAAACTACTTAAAAGATGTATGAAAATTGAATCTGAAAATGCTTTGCTTTTTAACTCATTTAGACATACACAGTGAATTACTTGAATTTCTTAATGCATACAATCAGAATTAAAGGAAATCAAATATTTGCAATTTACAAGTAGGGTTTTCACATCAATTTTCGATTTACCTCTTTTTCTTTTTTATAAGGGACTTTTTCTGCTGTTGGACAATCCTTATCATTACTACTGATAAGGATTTAAATTAGTTATAAGAATATTTTTAAAAGAAAAGAACCCTAATTTGGGCCCCCAGCTAGGTAGAGTTGAGTTATCATTGTCTTTTTCCTTAATGCTAAAACAAATTTATTTCAGCTATTTAAAACAAGAATCTATTCTAACAATTTGTCTGGTCCTCTATATCCACCTTTTTCTGCTTCCTTTCATCCTTTCCAGACTGTCTCACCTCAGCAATTCCTATGCTGTGACCTTCTCACACAAACAAAGCAGGTCCTCTAGGTCCCAGATGTTGCACTTTGGACTAGCATCTGCTGGGATAAGGGCTGGTTTCAAGGGCAGCCACACAGGGTCCATGCTTACAAGGGCCCTGGGCTCTACTGTCACCATCTTGAATTTTTTTTTTTTTTATACAAGAGCTGGGGTACAGGCCAGAGGCGCAGGAGGGTGAGAAAATTTACCAGAGAGTGGGGAGCAGAACAGGCAGACGGACCGAAAACACTGCTGAGGGGAGCAACGGGTGCAACAGGAGAGGTCTGCCGTGCCATGTGGGTATCTCCCTGGCGGGGGATCAAACCCGCACTGCAGAGGCTGCGGACAGCTTTACAGTGCCTCAATCAACCTGCTGCGCCATCTTGAAATTCTTAATTATAAAATAAGGGCCCCCACATTTTCATTTTGCCCCTTTTAACTACATAGCCAATTTTGTCTTGAGTCTTCATGGAAGAAGATCTAATGGAGGGGCCTGCCTGGTGGCTCAGGGGTTAAAGACACAGAGCTATCAAGCTACTACAAGCCACTACAGCTAGAGTTCAATCCCCAGCCAGCCAAGGAGCTACCCACATGGTGCAGTAGACCTCTCCTGTCTCACCCACTGCTCCCTTCAGCAGTGTATTTCAGTAGATCTGCCTGTTCTGCTCCCCACTCAGTCTCTGGTGAATCCTCTCATCCTGGCAACTCTGGCCTACACCCCAGTTCTTATATGCATTAATAAATAAATCTTAAAAAAACAAAGACATAATAGAATGTGGCAAGGGGCTTGGATTAATCAGAGAGACCCTGCCACATAGGGACTAATGTCTAAAACAGGGAACTTTAAATACGCACGTTCAAACATTTAGAAGACATTGAAATGTAACAGAAACTAAACAACAATTTAGAAAATACTAAAATAGCAACTGTTTGATGAAAAGTAGCAGGTAGGGACATATATTTTAAAAGCACCTTCTGTGCTTTGGGTTCTATACCAGCTTAGCTGTTTTTTATATCATTTCATCAAATGATGAAATATAGAGGTAATTAACCCCACTGTGTACAGGGCTCTTGTTCTTGTATGAAGAGCTGGATAAGCCATTTAGAGATAAGGATAAAACACTTAATTGCCTTTCCCTTGAGCAGAGATAGTGCAGGGGCAACATCTCATAAGACTAAACTTAATTGGTTCTATAGGTTCTGAATTTCAGCGGAAGCTGGTAAAGGGAAAAAGGTAGGTTCAGGAAAGAAAGATGGGAAATGAGGATGTTGGGGAGAAGTGGAGCCTCTCCCCAAGATGAGGGAACCAAAGAAGGAAAGAAGAAAGTTGGGGGCACCTATTCCTTGTTGTTCACTGACTTCTCTCTCCTCTTCCCAATCTCTCAGCTATTCTTAACCCCAGTGGCAGAACCTGAGTTGGGCTGAGAAATCTCTGAGATTCAGCTTCTCTATAAGAACTGCTTAGACTTCTTGTTAGTTGACAGCCTGGACACAACCATCTCTCACCCAGACCATGAGGCCCCCTAGAAGAACCCTGGGCCCTGCTGCCCACTCCCCTCCTGAAAGCCAGAACCACCGTCAGGCAGTTTAAGTCAGATCAGGATGCTCTCCTGCCTGAACGCTGCCAGTGATTTTATTCCACTTAGAATAAACTCAAACTACTTAATATGGGCTGTGGACTCTCATGCCCTGGCCCGAAACACCAGATGCTGTCCGACCACTCTGCCTCTGCCTCCCCTTCTTCCCATTACTAAAATCCAGGAAGCCAGCCCTCCCTGGTGGTGCAAGGGGTTAAGTCTCGGCACTATGAAGCTATTGCCAGTCACTGTGGCACAAGTTCCAACCCCAGCCAGGGAGGTGACCCACATGGCAAGCAGACCTCTCCTGTCTCTCCTGCTGCTCCCCTCAGCTGTGTCTTTCAGTAGATCCACCTGTTCTGCTCCCCACTCTGTCTCTGATGAATCCTCTCATTCCCTACACCTCTGGCCTACACCCCAGCTCTTGTATGCATAAACAAACAAAATAAATCTTAAAAAAAATCAAATCAAATTCAGGAAGCCAACTCCTATCTCTGAGCCTCTGCCCTACTACTCCTTTTGTTCCCAGATATTCCCTTGGCCGCTGACTCCTTTTCTCTCACTCAAGTCTCACTTTAAATATCTCCTTCTCCAAGGTTTCCTTCCTGACCACTTCATTTCAAGTAGCTCCCTGTGGCTTCCTCTGCTCCCTTCTCCCCAGCACGGTCTGTCACACTACGTTGTTCCATTTTCTGTAGGGCACTGACCACGGTTTGTAACATGTAACCTTTTGCCTGTTTCATCTCTCCTGTATGAGCAGGACCTGTTTTATTCATGACTGATTTCCAGCATCAAGAACAATGCCTTACACATGGTAGGTACTCAAAAAATATTTTGTAAAGAAATAGATGCCCAGGATGCAACACACTTTACTTTTCTTAAAGAAAAATATCAAGATTCCTCCTCAGAGCCAGGATTAACTAAAGTGCAGACCTCTCAGTCTGTTATCACACTTGCCATCTTCTATGTCATACATAAGATTGACATATAAACAATCTTAAGCGAATAAGGCTATGCTAAAGATACCCACCTATCCTGGTGTTTTGCAAGGATTACTCTTCTGAAAAGGTCCAATTAAAAAAAAAAAGGCACTAGCTCATGAATTTAGGGCTTAAAGGAGATTGATTCGGTTTTCACCAAAATCTGTCTGATTAGAAACTATGACTGTTTAGTGCCAGCAAATACATGAGCTGTCATAACCTTGGCATTTGAGAAAGTAAAAGGAAGTGAGGATGACTCAGAGAGAAGAGCTACCAGTGTAAGCAATGTGGCCACATTCATTTCAGGTCCATGGGAAAACAAGTTGATGGGGATTCGTAGCTAACACTTTGATGCAAAATGTATTGAATTAAATGTAATTGCACAAAACTCTTCCAAACTTTACTGTATTTGCAATATAAAAATCCAATTTTGTATTTTATGCTACACTTAGCATTTCTTCATAACACTTCTGTCAATGAGATACTTCCTTCATGTCAAAAGAAAATTCCAATAATCAGAAAAACAGCTGTGTAGATGACTCACTAGGTTCTGCTAGGAGAGAATTTTTGTAAAAGAGGCAAGTACAAGAGAGTTCAATTGTAATTATATGCCACAAGTTTCCCAGTTGAAAACACGTCTTACATCACAAGAAATATATTCAAGTGTTCAGAAAGGGCACCTGAGTATACAACTTGCAGCATAACTGAAATAAAAGAGGGGATAGTTACAGCAACAAGGGCAGCCAAGCGAGATGTCACAGACAGAAGGACATAATTTCTCCAACTTGGTAATGTGCATGTTTGCGCTGTGTAATTGCTTTTACTCTGAGAAAGCCGAAGCTTTAGGAAATGATTGGGAAGCAAAGAAGCCACTCACCTTTAACTGAAGACCATTTAAGTGCCCCAAGGTAAGATCAGATATTTTGATCACCACTGGATAAATTATGGAGAAGCTGCAGTTTCGGTGCTGATGTGGAACTATCAGGGTAAACCTTCCATTTGGTGTCTGGGAAATGACATTGCAGGCTTTGAAGAAAAACAACAGCACATTTTCACTACTTTGGTATGCTGGGTGTTTATAAGCATTTATCCTATCCTTATTCTAGGCTCCTATTCATGTTCTAGGGTCTTGCAACCTGGACGACATATCACAAAAGCCTTTGGAGATAGGAAAGTGTTGGGAATAAAAATTGCCAATGGTATATGGATATGGCCAAGAGATCCTATGCTATATGGGGACATCATAATCTAGGGGTTTCTTGTTTATAACAATCAAATGCATAAATCAATAATCAAATAATACTAGCAGTTGCAGTTCTAGGAACACTCCAGTTAAGGAGGGTCCAAGTTCAAGCTAGGTATATGAAAGAATCTAGGCATAAAAGTGAGGCCAGAGCTTAAACCTATCTGCCTGAAGCCTTCATTTATTGCATTTGTAGCCATAATGTTAATTTTTTAAATAGTGAAAGAAGTAAATATTAAAGTAACACAAAGTTGGTTGAGAAAAAAAAGAGAAAGCCAACTTATGTCTGTAAGTGATAAATTGACAAAAAGGTATTATTTTAATATTTAATGTTAAATTTACTTCCAAGAATTTCTGATTATTTGTTTGTTTGTTTTGAAGCTAAAGTCTGGATTTACAATATATTTATTGTTTCAGCTCTGCAACTAGAATCATCTGAGTTACTTTTTTTTTTTTTTGACCAATTATGGGACAAAAGTTTCTGATTGACCGGAGCAGGTCAGAAATACCTCTTGTTTTCTTTATTTTCAACAACATAGAACTGACATTCCTGGATGATTATAGATGGTAACTGGTTCCTAACCAAACACAACATAGGAGAAATATTTCACTTTGTCCCTTAGGATTATTTCGCTGCACTCCTCAGAAACAACCTTGTGGGGTTGGGGGTAGAGGGTGGGGAGAGGGGAGGGTCTTTCAAAAATTAAAATAACAAACAAAAATCATAAGGTCAATCTGTACAGTATTCTCTGGTGGATAAAGCCCCATTCTTGACCACAGGAAGTGCTAATATAATACTATTGTCTGCAACCAAATATGAGTAACTTGTTTTCTTTTCCCGATTTTCTGAAAAGATGTTTCTCCTTAAGGGAAAGAATAATAAGCCAACATGTTATATAGGACTAAATCATTAGTTTTAGAGCAGCTATGTTTGTATCTATCAGAAATAAACTCAATGGAAGTGGTGGACTCAAGGTCGGAAGGCAAGGTTAAGGTCCTCTAGTCCAATCCTCTGTTCAGGGCATGAAATCCTTCAACCACATCCCAGCTATGCAGTCTTTCAGCCTTTACCTAAATATCTCTAAGACTGCAACTTCATATCTAATCTCTCAAGTTTATCCCAGATCAACAAAATGACTAAGAGGGATTAAAATTTGTCACTGAATGCATTGTGGTACCTCTGGAGATCAGAGTAAGATTGGAGAAAAGATAGAATTCTACCCATCATAAATTAGTACCCTACCTACTCTGGGAAAAATGAAAAACTGATTTGATTTTTATAACGAAAAAAGAATTCCCATTCAAATCATTCCTCACTTCAAGTTTCTTGTCTGCAATAATGCTACTTTGAAGAGCAGATCTGACACTCCCCCACAAGTCCTGTGATCAAACTCAGAAGACAGGAGTCCACTTACGAAACAGGTTGGGATCTGTTTTTATGGTTAATGTGAATCCATTTCCTGGTTCATGAATTCGGAAGAAGATCATGGCCACGTTCTGGGAGGATTTGATGCTTCTTCCACTAAGCCCACTCTCGCAGAAATCTATGTAGCGCTCAGTTGTGGGGAGAGGATGATCCTGGGAACTGGGGAATGTCTCCCCCTTAAGAATCCAACCATCAAAAACCTTCAAACAAAAAACATACAGACACAGCTGATCATACCCATCAACTCCTGTGGTCATAGGTGTGTTGAAAGGGGGGCTGGGGAAATCCAGAAATGGGCCTTCAGTTTTAAGTGAGGAATTGACAATTTATACTCCCTGCCCATTCGCTTTGCATTTGTATATATTTTGATGATGATTATTGCTTTCTTTCCTTTATAAACCTTCAAGTTTCCAGAATATTAAACTTTCATGTGCTTTCTTTTATCATTTCAGCCATCTTGGTAAATAAAATCACAGATAATACATATTTTAATTTGGTCATATTTTCCACACATCCCTCCTTCAAAAGAATGTAACAGAAACATAATTTGAGCGTCAGTTCCTCTCTTTACTTAATGAAATATGAACCAGAAAAAATCTCAAAATTAGATCGTAAAAAAATAAACAACGGAGCAGCAAGTTTACCTGCCAATCACTATCTACACCTGTTTTTCTCTTGTTATTATATATTAATATAATAACACCTCTGTCCAGGAGTTCTTGCAAGCCACTCAGGCGTTGTGAAAGTTTGCAGCTGGACAAAAGGTGAGCATCTGTGTTACTCCCTCAGTCACCACAGGTCTCCCATTTAATGAGTCCAACCTAGTCCACATTTGCAAAATTACCACCAACCCAACTGCTAATTATTTCACCACAGCTGTCCTCTTCCACCACACTCGACAGGTTCCAAATAATCTCCAGTCTGGAGATTTAAATCACAGTCATTTTAATTGGACTGCAGAGTTCCATAAGGCATCCAAGCTGACCTGTTAGACGTGGGAAGAGGCTGGGAGTGGGCGTGTCCTGAGGTTGGGGGCTTGTCCTCCTGCCCTCCTGCCCCTTCTCCCTCAGACTAGATCCCGCTCAGCTGTCAGCGCTCTGCTACTCCAAACTCGGGTCACCCAGGCTTTGGCGGCAGTGTCTGAGAACCTGGAACTGCTGTTCAAACAGCCAAACAGCCGGAAGCAGCAGGAGCCAGGCGGTCCCGGATCTCAGACATGTGGGACCGGTCTTCTAACCAGAATCCACCGACATTCCTGTGCCCAGCGCTCCTGCTAGTTTGTATTATTTCCCCTCAGTACCAAATCGCAACACAGCAGGTGCACACTGAGTTTAAGTCTTAGGAAGTTCCGAGAGCGCACAGAGGGGATTTACGCCCCAGCAGCTGCAGAGGCATGTGTGCGGGCCAGGTCTTGCGGTTGGGGTAAGTTCCCCAGCGTGTGCGGGTTCCTAAGCGCACCTCTCCCACTTCTGCACCAGCAGACTCCAATTACAGGTGTCACCAGCCACGCTCCGCGGTCCCAAGCTGGGTGCTGTGCCCCAGCCGATTTTCCCTCCCGTGCTCCCCCACCTGCCAACCCGTCTGGAGCAGATCAGACCAGGTGCCTTACCTTTAGGAAGTCCCCGCCCTCACAGTCGATGGAGACCTGGTCGTAGTGGATGGTGATGAACTCCTCGGGCTCACTGATGAAGAAGGCGGCACAGTGCAGCTGCGGCCGGTCCGCGGTGAAGGTGAACTGGCCCTGCAGGCTCAGCATATCCAGGCACCCTGGGGGAGGGCAGCGGGCCAGGCATCCCGGGCTGCAGCCACCTTGGCGCCGGATCCCAGCAGCCCCCTCCACACCCTCTCCACACACCCTATTTCCTGCGTCTGCAGCCCCGGGGTTCCCGACTTCGGCTGCCCTGGCTTCCACACTGCGGGGCAAGTCGCCCCACCTCGCCCGCCCCATAGTGCTTCCTGGGAGGGACTCAGCGATAGGAATAGCGCAGGCTGCGGCCCTGACCTGACCATCCCTTTCCTGATGATGCCCTGGAGCCCCAATCTCCGCCAACTCCCCGCTGCCTGCTGGCGCCAGCCGGCAGCTCCTACTCACGCAGAGCGCGGCGGTACAACTGCTCCCCAGCCAGCTCCCGCTTCAAGTTGGCGCTGAAGAGCAGGAAAGGGTCGTGGTCTACTGCTTCCCGCAGCTGGCAAGGAAAATGGGTCAGTCCAGAATAGTTCAAGGGGTGGAAAAGGGCACCAGGAACAGGACACCCTACCTGCCCCGCAGGAAAGAGAATAATGGGATCAACGTCTCCTGGGACAGAAGACAAGAAAGTCTTCCACCCTTTCCATCAGAAGAGCTATCCCGAGGGGTCAGAGGCGAGGAGGAGAAGCAGGGAGAAAGGTCAGTGTAGGGGGGGGGAGGGGATGATGCAAGAGAGGGAAGAAAGAGCTAACCCCAACAAAGGCTGAGGCAGAGGCAGCTTGCCCATTCACTGTGGCTGAACACTGGACAGAGATGGTATTGAAGGGTCGATTTTGGGAGCGCTCACCTCTAGGTACCGGCCGTCCCCTCTTAGAGCCATCAGGAAGATCAGAATGAAGTGACACTGAAGTTTGAAGGTAGGAGACATGTTGGCCTTGCCTTTGCAGCTGCTTTTCCTTCCCACACCTTCGCCCAGGCTGAGAGCTAGAAGCAGCTAGGGGCCCTTTGCCGGGTCTCTTTTTATATAGCAGCAAGGAGGGGAGGCTCTCTGCCCCTTAACTGATCTGAGCTCAGTAACCATGGGTTACCCTGTCTCAGTGACAAAGTGCGTGGTGATGACGAGGGTCCAGATCTCAGCCACAAATTTTCAGAGTGGTCCAGCATCATTCGCCAAGAATGACTTCAGACACTTATAACTTAGTGAACTTAAGTATGAGAGAAAAAATGAGGCAGAGACAGACAATAAATAAGGGAGGGCATTGGAGTTGACCTGCCAGATGCTGAATTATACTTCCCTGTGGACATTCAGGGTACTTTTGGTTATGCAAAGGAAAGTGGCAACACTGCATATATGTATAAGAATCCATACACATATAACCTTACCGTGGCAGCCTTGTTCCATAAACTTGGATGGAGTCATGATGGAAATTGTCAGAGAATACAACATTTGGGCATCTGCTCCTGCCTCTAATGAGGAAACTTCAGGCATTTTCAGCTATAAAGAGAAAGTGAACAAAAACTATAGTCTGATTTTGTAGGATGTTGCAGTAATATTGAGTATTGTAATTCAAGCTTTCTTTCTTTCAATCTTTGTCCTGATCCAGTTTCTTATAAGCAGTTCCTTAATGGAAGGCTAAGTCTGGCCTTTGTGGGCATCCAGATTTTAGCTGAGCTTTGTCACTTGGCCTAAATGTCTGCTGGTGGACACCTCCTTTGACCCAGCTAACTGCAGTCGTGACTTTACACTCTATCTGAACCACACAGAAATGCAGTCAATTCTATTGCATGCCTTCAAAAAGCTGGATTACTTTAATTCTCTGGTAGAAAGAGCATCAAGGAACTTTATTACAATGGATCATCAATAAATTTTCAGGGCTACACCAATGATTTAGAGATCCATCGACAAGTTAAGGATAAATGTGTCCTTGCTGATTAGAAGAGAATTATTTCTTCTCTAGGTCCAAAATTGTGGAAAATATGGGAATGCTGGGCCTCCCTGGTGGCGCAGCGGTTGAGCGCTGGGTTGCGATGCTGCCCGCAGCCTCTGCAGCACCAGTTCGATCCCCAGCTGCTCCCCGGCCACCAGAGGAGGGTCTCACATGGCGCGCAGACCTCTCCTGCGGCCCGCTGCTCCCCTCAGCAGTGTACTTCGGTCCTTCTGCCTGCTCTGCTCCCCGCTCTGGCTCTGGTGAATTCTCTCACCCTCCCGCGCTTCTGACTGTACCCAGTGCTTGTATAAATAAATAAATCTTAAAAAAAAAAAATATATATGGGAATGCTACACTTTTGGCTTTCCAACCCCTTTCTAATCTATGCACCAAGTAAGGAGATTGCAATTCCTAAAGACTTCATGTTGTTTTATTTCTGCCTGACAGAAAACACCATTAAACCCATTACTTTCTTGATTCTGAATTATAAATAACAAGACGATAACAGTGTTTTAACTCAAGGAAATTGTTATATTTTTAGTTTATAAATGTTCAAAGCTAAGTGGTCATGCCTAGCAATGTCAGAATTTGATATTTTCATAGTTAAGGCAATTCTGAGCACTGAAGGGGCTGTAAAGCTTGTCTTTTAGTTGTTTAACAAGCAGCCCTTCCACTATATGCAAAGATCACAGAGTAGAAGTGGGGAGAGCACCCAAAGGTCACCTACACCGGTCATCAGGTCTTTCTCCCCATCTTGGAACTGTTGAGATGTCAGCTCAGAAGAGTATAAAGAAACCTGGGAGGAAAAGAAGAGAAAAAAAAATGACCCCAACTTGCTTGGCCTCATGCCTGCCAAGCCATTTTTAGGTCTATCTCTAGTCCTCCTTGTGCCTGGAGGGGGGCCCAGCCCCCATCATCACACATATCACAGACCCAGACTCTTTTCCCATCAGCAAGGCCATAGTCCTGGCCTGCTCCCAGAATGCAGACTAGCCCTCAGCTTAAAGAACCCTGTTTATCCTGTTTTGGGGGGTCTGGCCTTACATAACATTACCATGGAGACATTTTTCTTTAATCTGCCTTTACACACACATATAAACACACACATAAAAACACACACACACACACACACATCATGTTTGTAATATGCATTCATGATGCTCCCTCCTCAGGTAACTCACCCAGGGAGAGCTGGGACAATGAGGGTAAATGCAAGGACAAAGGGCAACATCCTATGTTACACGGTAATCTACAAGTTAAAGAATTTGTAATAACTTTGTTCCCACCTAAGTCTATGTGGGAAATGTCATTTTTATCAGCTTGGTGAATATATACTAAACCAGTAGAAACTGTTTTCCTATTTTTATTTTCAAATTAAAAGTAACTAGAGAATAAAAACTAGAATCAATACGGGAAAACTAACAAGATGAAACAGGACAATAAAGAAAAGCCAGGTAGCCATTCTCTATGAGCTAAAGTATTAAAAATGGGTAAGCACAAAGCAAGCATGATTTGGATTAGACAGAAGAAAATGTTTCTAGGTAATAAGTAAGTTTATGTTTGAGGACCAAAGATAAATTGTTTTCGTGGACTGATTTAGTCATTCAAACACTTGGTTTGAAATTTTATTTTTTAAAGATTTATTTATTTATGCATGCAAGGACTGGGGTATAAATCAGAGGTGCAGGGGATGAGAGGATTCACCAGAGACAATGGGGAGCAGAAGAGGTGGGTCTACTGAAATACACTACTGAGGGAGCAGCGGGCAAGGCAGGAGAGGTCTGCTGTGCCAGGTGGGTCACCTCCCTGGCCTGGGATTGAAGTCCTGCTGCAGTAGCTGCAGATTGCTTCATAGTGCTGACGCTTAACCCCTTGCACCACCGGGAGACCCAGTTTCTTCATATTTTACTAGGAAACTTCTCCAGTGTTGATGCTAATCCAGTCACTGATCAGTGTTTTTAAAGTATTAAGCTATTGTTAAGATGTTCTTTCTGTTGGGTTGGATTAAGTCATTTTTTTTTTTCTTTGACAAAGAAAGCCCCCAAGCAAATTGTCACTCATGTAAAAGCATGTAGGTTGAGGTGGTCACATAGTATAGAACCATAATTAACCATGCATGAATATGGGGAGTTTTCAACTCTGCTGAGACTGAAGAGGTGCTCAAAGACAACTTCTTAGTAGCAGATAGAGGGACTTTATAGTCACCCACATGGGCTATGCTGTGACTGTGACAGCCAAAGGCAAGTTAATAGAGCTTGCCACAGCTTCCACACTGAGGTATCAATAGTGACAAAGGGACAACACAATCCCAAATCTCTTTCTGTTCCAGGGTCTCAAGACCCCCTTAAGTATGCCCTACCAGTAACAGTAAACTTTTTCTTTCACTAATCACTGCAATAGAGAACATTTCCAATACATGCTTTAGAAATCTTCCTTTCCCCTTTCCAGACATGTGATAAAATGTTGGGAAATGTATCATATGATTCAACTCTTTAATAAATAAAGATGACTGAGTAGAAGTCAATATAGTTAGTGAACAATAAAACAAGCTAGGGCCTCACTGGTGGCGCAGGCAGTTGAGCGCAGCACTGTGAAACTGTCCACAGCCTCTGCAGCGCTGGTTCGATCCTGGCCAGCCAGTGAGAATCCCACATGGCGAAGCAGACCTCTCCTGTCTCACCCACTGCTCCCCTCAGCAGTGTATTTCGTCAGTCTGCCTGTTCTGTTCCCCGTTCTGTCTCTGGTGAATTCTCTCACCCTCCCATGCATCTGGCCTGTACCCCGGTTCTTGTATAAAAATAAATAAATCTTTAAAATAAACAATAAAACAAGCTAATTTTCAGTTTCTTTCAAGATGACTTGCTGTTTAAATTAATCTGACTCTTTCAAAGCAATTTATTTTTACTAAGATTTGTTTTTCAGATGTGCTTGTGATCTGGAAGGAAGAAACTAGAGAAAGACTCTTGGGGGATTAGTGTAAAGCAGACTTTGAGTAAATCAACCCAAAGCCATTACCTTCCTTTGTTGTGATCATAATGGCCAGTAGTCAGCAGAAGTTAGGACTTCTGGGGGCTGCAAGTGACTGACAACAAAGTAGAATCTCAGCAAATACTTAAGTGTTTCAATACTTTAACTCAAAGAACATATTATCAAAGAGGAACTCACAGGCATGTTGCCATTTCTTCTATCTGTGGTCATTGTGGCAGTAAATCAGCTACCAACAATTCTTAACCTATCGTGTTACTGTTACACAAATAAACATACCTTGAACCAATGTGCTTGTAATCCCTACCCACAAAACTTCATGGAAGAGGTTCAGAGCCAGGAGATGGAGTCATAACATGATTGTTCCCATGACAGCCATATGGATGGAGAAGGGAGCAGCAGTGCTTAGAAGGGATGCTGAATTCACAAAATAGTAGATATCTTCAAAGGAGTGAAAAATCAAAGAGGTTCAATGACCTTTTTTTTTTTTTTTTTTATAGAGGCATGTTTATTTATTAATTATATTTGTTTGTTTGTTTTGTTTATACATGCACTGGGTACAGTCAGAAGCGCGGGAGGGTGAGAGAATTCACCAGAGCCAGAGTGGGGAGCAGAGCAGGCAGAAGGACCGAAGTACACTGCTGAGGGGAGCAGCGGGTGGCAGGAGAGGTCTGCGCACCATGTGGGATCCTCCTCCGGTGGCCGGGGAGCAGCCGGGGATCGAACCGGCGCCGCAGAGGCCGCGGGCAGCTTCGCAACCCAGCGCTCAACCGCTGCGCCACCGGGGAGGCCCTCAATGACCTCTTTGATCTTAAGTTTTCTCACCTATAAAATAGTGATCTAGACTGGATCAAGAAGATGTGGTACATATACACCATGGAATATTACTCAGCATTCAAAAAAGATAAACACATGCAATTTGCAGCAACATGGATGGCGCTGGAAGGGATCATGCTCAGCGAAATAAGCCAGAAAGAAAAAGAAAAATACCGGATGGTCTCACTCATAGCAGGAATCTAGAAAACTTAAATAAGGGACCAGGAAAAAGAATAGCTATAAGAAAGTAAAAATCAAAATCAACAAACAACTATGAACCAGAGACACTCTGTGGGGGTGGGGGGCGTGGAGGGGAGGGATTGGGGTCAAAATAAGGGGGTTGCAATTGTATGGGGAATATAAAAATAAAATTTATAATAAAATAAATTAATTAATTAACAAAAATTAAATTAAATTAAAAAAAATAAAAGTCCTCATCACAAGAAAAAAAAATAGTATCTACACTAGGAATTACTGTAAGAATTCCATATTATAATATAGGTGCCATACAGAGGACAGCCTTAAATGGTAGCTATAATTAAATCATACCAATTATATGTCTTTATCACTAGGGGTTTCCTTTAATGAAGGATCTTATGAATGCATTCATAAAATGTTTTGCATATTATTATTAAATGAGAATGAATGGCTTCATATTCATACATTAACAGACTTTTAAGAGCCATAGTTTGAAAAAGACAGAACTAAGTTGAAGTGTAATTACAGAATTGCATTTTGAAAATGAGCTAGGAATGAGTCCCATTAAATATTATGTACCATAATGAATAGTGGCTTAGCAGTATCAGACAGAAGAGCTGAAATGAAGAGAGCAGTGAAATTGAGAAGGGAAAGTTGAAGTTATAAAGCAGAAGCAGGAGATAAGAACATTGGAAACTCTGTAAAGTGAATAGCCTTGATCCCATGTCAAAGATTGTTAAATGGCATCATCTGTTAAGCCTTGGGGGCACTGGAAATAAAGCAATGATTTGGCAGGAACGTTAAAACTAGTGAAGATGGGAAGAAAGAAGAGAGATGAAATGATCTGCCCAGATTATCACAATGAGTCAGAAACAAAGTCTAACCGAAGAAGATCTCTCTGGATGGCAGGTAATCAATCTTTCTTCAAAGACAACAGCTCTAGAAACTAACCCCAAATTTGTATCTTGGGTTTGAAAAATTACTAGACCAGCAGCAAAGAGTGAGATGACACAGGTCAAAGCAAGGCACTGGCAGATCAATAACTGCAGAAGAGACTGGGGATTGTTCGTGTCCATGCAATGGCTTTCTTGACTTTGGAGTGACATTGTTATTTCAACTCCCTTCAGGCTCACTCCGAAATACGCCATGACTAACATCTAGCCAGTAGATCATAATGAAATGCCATTTAATAATCCTGCACTGCCTGCATCAGAGGGAAAAGTACAGCCAGAGCCCTTAGTGTGTGTTTGTCATCAGGTAGTGGTGACGCGCATCATGGACACCAGCCTCTCCCGTGACGGAAGAGAAGTGAAGTGTAAATAGTCTCGTTCCTTAGTGCCTCAGAATAGATCTAAAGGAGAAAAGTGCCAGTTATGTGGAATGACATGAGAGAGTCTAAATAAGGAAAGCAATACGGAATACTGCAAGCTAGGCACTGGTTAGCTATCTATGGTAACTCCTTAGCTCACTTCTGTGGGACCCCTGCCAGTGCCAGCCTACTCGCCTCTACCAACTTTTACTCCCTCCCTTCTCCCCTCCATCCCCTTCCCTGTCTCCCCCTCCCTCGATGTCTCTGCCTCCCTCTCTCCCTATTATTCCTCCCTCTCTCCCCTTCTCCCTCCTTCTCTCTCTCCCTTGTTACTTGGAGTAACAGATTTAGCTGCTCTGCACTCATGGTATCTATATATACAGCCTCACCATATTCTTTTATAACTTTCACTACCTCAGTCCTGGAAGTCGGGCCCTGCAGCTCATCCACCCCTTTCGTCAGCATCCAGCACATGCACCCCTGGCCCTCCTGGGTGGCACCTACTTGCAAACTGAATAGTAGGGTTTCTGCTCCTCCTAATACCTAGTCACAGCTTAGAGGCTAGTTACCCCCAAACATGTCAGCTGACAACATCCAAAGCTTTAGTACCAGTCAGTGGTAAAATCTGAAGCAAGGAAGTGAGGAGATACTGACACAATTCCTGGGGTCAGCTCTGAAAGACCACAGCCAGCTTTGAGGTGTAGTCCTGGGAGAGGTGAGAGGGAGCAAGAGGGACAGGTTGAGACTCAAATGAGGTAAGCAGGGCACTGGCCTAGGGTACAAAAATGCAGTCATCATGATAAATAAGGCTTCTCATGCAATATATTATAAAAGAGAAATTAATGCAACACAACCTTAGTGACAAACCCTAAGTGAAGGGCATTTATGAACAAAATAGCAAAGATATTTAAGAGAGAGTCACCATCAAGCCCATCAACTTGCCTCAGGCACCACTCTGGCTTGGCAGGGAGCACACAGGCAACTCCTCACAGGGTTCTGCATCCTGCTTTCCCTGGGGTAGAAACAAAGGGCTCTGGATTAGATGACCCATGCCTTAGATCATTGACTGGGAGCACAGGCAAGTCATTCTCCTCACCTCTACGATGAGGGAGGTGGGAGGAACTGTCAGGAGTACAGCAGGAAGCAGATGGTAGCTCAGGTGGGTCATTTGTGGAGATTTTAGCAAAAGGACTTCATCCTAGTCCTCCCTTATCCTAGGCGGGGGTGGGTGAGTGAAACCACAGACAGTACCAAACCCTCTGTGTAGTGTTTTTCCTATACATGCATACCTGTGATCGTGTAACATATATATTAGGCATAGTAAGAGATTAACAATAATGACTGGTAATTAGACAGAGCAATGATAATATAAGTTATGTGAACGTGCGCTCTCTCTCTCTCTCTCTTACTCTCTCTCTTTCACTGTATTAGGCCTTGGCCATCACAGGTAACTGCAAGTAAGGAAAGTTAAAGGGCCGATAAAAAGTGAGCTACTGTGCAAAGGTGTGCAGAGCATATGGGGCAATCACAAGGGAGGGAGCAGTACCCAGGATGCATGGCAGGGAAGACCTGTTACCCATTCTCCTGGGTCATGGGACAGGGTGAGGAGGGTAAGAGAGGAGCAGAAGCAACCAGTGGAAGGCACCCAGCCCAGGGCCTGTGGGATTTCTAAAGTCCTGTGGTGGCTTTCAAACTTATCTGTGAATTCTTTGGCATCCTTCCCACAAAAAGGCGACGCTTAACTCCCTGTCCCTAGAATATGTTTCAATCTTAGTGACATGCTTCTAATGAATTGACAGAGTGATGCTGTGACTGCTGAGGCTTAGTTAGAAAAGGCCATCTGCCTTCCACCTAGAATTTTCTCTCCCAGGGTCTCATACTTTTTGTGCCCTGAGCTATCATGTAAGAAGTCCAGCTACCACAAAGTCGCTGTGCTGGAGAGGACATGTGGGACAGCATAGAGATGGGGGGCGGGGGTCATCCCTGTGAGCTCCAACTGTTTCAGTTCCCAGATGTTCTGATCACCCTAGCCTGGGTGTCAGACATGTGAGTATGGAAGCCCTTGAGATGACCCCAGTTTTCAACCACATCTGACTGCAGCGTCATGAGAGACTCTAAGCCAACACCACTCCGCTGAGTATTTCCCAAATACCCAATCACACAGGAGCCACAAAAGAGCATACCATTGCTTTAAGCCACCAAGTTTTGCAGTGATGCATTTTATGGGAGTAGATAACTACAGGTCTGCCTTGGTCTGTTCAGGCTTCTATAATAGAATACCATAGACTGGGTGAATCTTAAAAAAAAAAAAAAAGATGCTGCGGGGATAAGCTAGACGCAGAGTCCATGGAGCATGCTTGCAACGCGGTGAAGCCAGTCAAAACTACTTTATGGGGATAAAAATCAGAACAATGTTTGCCTCTATAAATGGAGAGTTGATTGAACATAAACAAATTTCTTAAGGCTTCACCAGAGACAGAGAGGGGAGCAAAACAGGTGGATCTGGACCTCCCTGGTGGTGCAAGGGGTTAAGCACAGCATTATGAGGCAACCCGCAGCCCCTGTAGCACGAGTTCAATCCCCCGCAGCCAGGAAGCTACACACATGGTGCAGCAGACCTCTCCTGGCTCTCCCACTGCTCCCCTCAGCAGCGTATTTCAGTCAGTCTGCCTGTTCTGCTCCCCACTCTGTGTCCGGTGAATCCTCTCACCCCTGCACCCCTGACCTGTACCCCAGTTCTTGTATGCATAAATAAATAAATCTTAAAAAAGATAAAAATTTCAAGAAAATTGTTTAAAAAAATTATTGCTGTTGTCTCCCTCATAGTTCTTTCTGTTCTGCCCCCACCTGTCTCTCTCTCTTTCATTGGAACTTTATGTTTATTGTATAAATATTTTTGATATAGATAAATAAAAAGGAAAAACCAATTAGCCTTAATCCTGCTGTGTATATATAACTATGGTTAATATTTTGGTAGTCATGCTTCCAGAATATATATATATATATACACACACACACACACACGTATGTGTGTATATGTATATACATACATACACACACATATATTTAATTTTCCTTACAAAAATGAGATTAGGTACATACACTATTTTGCAAAATAACCTTTTCATGTCATGTGTCACAAACACATATATGATATTGTTAAATAAAATTTTCCCACATCATTTAAATAGTCATGCAATGTTATTGGCATGACCTTTTATTTAACCAATCCCCTACGAGTGAACATTTTTTATGGTTTGGAATAATTTTGAGTTTTGAGCCAATGTTTCATTTTAAATCTTTCATTTTGAGTCTCTAGACTTAAAGGTAAAGACCTAATTGGATTCTCAGAGGTAATATCTCTTGATCTCCCTAGTATCAACAATAAATCAGCAGACCAGGGAGAAGTCAGTGCCATTCACAGCACTAGAAGAGAGATAGCTCAATTACTTTTCATAAGATCATAAAACAATGAATAAAGTCTTCAGTGTTTCTTGGTTGTACTCAGAATGGGATGCTTCTCCAATAGTCACACATTGCCTTCTTTTCAATTTAGAAGAGAGCTCAAAAGGAAAGGAGTGAAAGCATGAGACCAGACTGAGAAATTGACTGCTTTATTTATGAGAGTGAGATGGTGGATTTTATATTGCTACATATGGCATCTGATAACAAAAGACCTCTGGGTATTCTGAGAGCAAGAAAGGTCAAATTACTGTCAATGATGTGTCAAATTAGTAATCATATTAATCCATATTATCACCTGCTCTTTGGCAGCTTTGATAAACCACATGTTAAATTGATTATGCAAATGGCCTTAGGTAAATTAAAACATCTGTTCCACACATCACCAGATTTCAAGGTGAAAGTCTTCCTGAAGGTGAGCTTTTAGTCCCACACTTAGACCCTGCGACAGGTCTTGGTTACATTGTGCATTGGCTTGCCAGTATTCCAGCTCATCATTGATATCTTTCTTTTCCTATGCCACACATCAGGATGCCACATTTTCATGGCACTGGATAATATGCTAGCTTGTTTTTAACACATAACATATATATATGTTGACATGATCCATAAAAATGGGAATGAAAAATAAGGCATAACTCTAAGAATTTTTTCTTTTCACTTTATAAAAGGGAGCTATGAGACCACAAGGGAGATGGCGTGACCACATTGGGGATCATTTCAGGAGAGCCCAACAGACTCTGAGAATTGGAGTCCCCTCTACTCATTTCTGCCTTTTAGTGAGAAACACCTACCATTTTGTTTGTTATTATGTCTTCCTTTTCTCTACCACCATTGTTTCTGGGTTTCACTTTCAATAGAGAAGAGTGAAGCAGTTCTCAAAATAAAGCTTTACATTACGATCAACTTGGGAGCTAGTTCAAAATACAAAGATTATCATTTAGTAGGACTGGGGTGGGGACAGGAAACCATGTTGTTTAAGCAGGCAAAGTGACTCTGATAGTGTGGTCTGCAGGAAACACTTGTGTGGAGGAGGGTTAAAAGCATGGACCTTCAAGCTTGTCATCCCCAGGTCCTAATTCATCCTCTGCTACTTATGCCCCGTATGGCCCTAGGCAAGATATTTAATATAACTCTCAGTTTCCTAGTCTATAAAATGAAATAATTACAACATGAATGAAACTTGAAAGTACTATGTTATGCACAGACACAAAAAGGCAAATATTAAATGATTTTACTTATGTGAAATCATTTAATAGGTAAATTCACAGAGAAAGAAAATAGAATAATGTTTACCAGGAACTGGGGTACCATTTGCTTAAAGAATATAGAGGTTCCACTTGGGATGATGAAAAAGTTCTGGAAATGTATGGTGGGGAAGGTTGCACAATAACGTGAGTGTATTAATACTATTGAATTATACACTTAAAAATGGTTAAAATGGGCCTCCCTGGTGGTGCAGCAGTTGAGCACTGGGCTGTGAAGCTGCCCGCAGACTTTACAGCGCCGCTTTGATCCCTGGCCACCGGGCGAGGGTCCCACATGGCACGCAGACCTCTCCTGCCACGCAGACTTCTCCTGCCGCGCCCGCTGCTCCCCTCAGCAGTGTATTTCATCAGTCTGCCTGCTCTGCTCCCTGCTCTGGCTCTGGTGAATTCTCTCACCCTCCCCTGCTTCTGACTGTACCCAGTGCTTGTATAAATAAATAAATAAATCTTTTAAAAAAATGGTTAAAATGCTGAATTTTTATGCCATATACATTTTTTACCATAATAAAAAGGTGTGTGGTCTTAAAAGAATGACAATGCACCTATAAGCTGTATTATTTTTTAAATGGGGATAATAATTCCTGCTCCCTAAGCTTGTGGATGTTAAGTGAGATAGTACATAAAGAGCACTTAATACTGGAACTGGCATGCAGCAAAGGTTTAGTGACTGGCAGGACCATGGATTAGCAGACAACAATGAGGAAGCATTTCCAGGGCTAGGCAGACAGTCTGAGTCTTTACGCACCAGGCCCATCATATGTGGCCCAGACTTGGTCAGACCAGTGACTTTTTCGGTTTTCTGGGATACATTCAAACTGTGGAGAAGGTGACCACCAGATCTACAACTGCTTCTAGTGAAGCAGGAAGTTGCTAAGTCTGCTGCTTCGAGTCTGCTGCTTGGATTCTGTTGCTTGATGGAGCAGAAAGTTCCTGTGTTTTGCTGCTTGGCCACAGTAGTAGCCAGGGCTACATTGACCCCCTTCCCAAACAATAAAGTCTGTGATAGATGGGGTGACATGCTTCCACATACAAACTATAAAACCGTACCATTCCTGTTATTTGGGGCTCGATCTTTTGGGAGCTATCCCACTGAGCCTGCCAGTACGACAAATAAATCTCTCTCTCTCCACCTCTCTGAGTGCCTTCTGGTTTCTCTAAAAAATTGCCGTAACACTCAAGATGCTGTCTCATGCTCATTGGGGTTCTCCCTGCTCCCCTGAGAGGAAGCATATCAACAGAACAACATTCCCTCCATGCTGGCCCCTGGGGGAGGCAAGATAGCACTTAGCACCTTGGGGCAGAAGAGGGGAGGGGAGCCTGGCCTGCACCCTGCTGATCCAGGCTCCTTGCTGGCTTCCCAAGAGTCACCCCACCTTCCACACAGGTCTTGGACCCCTGCGCTGACCTCCCCTCTCTTGTCTATTCTGACATCCTCTTCTCTCCCTTGTCTTTGAATTATCTCCATCCTACATAAAACTTAGCAAATTGTTGGCTCTACAAAATATATCCTTTTTTAAAATACGCCCACAGTTGCAAATAGCAAGAACAAAGATTATTACACTAAATTAAATTTAATTACAAAAGCACCTCTTTGTTTTCCCTTGAATTTATTTGAACACTGATGAAGCAAATATAATTTTGATTTCTAATTAGTTTTAGCTCCCACTGGTGCTAAGCTGCTGTGTTTAAGTTTTAAATGTTACAAAGAATCATTACCAGCCTTTCTTCTTTTCTTAAAAAAAAATCTATCTTTTCAAACCCCACGAGCAAAAAATAAAACTAGCTTCATTTAATTTTTATTTTTAAAATGTTGATGAATTAATTCATGACTTTTCTTTGAAAAGGGCAATGATGAAGTCATTCACCTGTGGGATGGGGATGAGTGGGCAGCTCAGCAGGGCCTCATTTTTCTAACTGGAGTTTTATAAATGGCCTTCACTTAGTATTTTGTCACTCTAAGGGCATTACAGTCTCATGTTGTTGAAAGCCTAGGGGAAATCTCAGAAAAACATTTATTTTCCAACTTAACCAAATTATATTACTTAGGATGTACTGAAGAATATCAAAACAACTAGTCAGACCTGCGCAAAGAAATGAAAGGAACAACAACAAATCTCATGTCATTTTGTGGGGAGGAAAACAAGAGTTAACATCGAATGCTTGAATTTACGGCCTATTGTTTTGAACTAGTGACCTTTGAAAAACAACTGAGATTTATGAAAAGAAGTATTGGGAGAATTTTTGGTGTACATAAAATAAACAAGCCATTTTTATTAAAAATAAATGCTTCAGAGGACAAGTAAAAGTAACTCATAATTTCACCATTCTGAGATAACTATTGTTACAGACTCTAATCCTCTGTATCTCTTTCCATATGTATGTGTGTATGAATGTGAGTGTATGTATATCCTGGAATCAAATTGTACAAAGACCAGAGCGAGCAAGAGGGGAGGAGAGGAGGCTCTTTCTTCCTTAGAAGTGATCTCCTCTTGAGGCTCCCTGGTGATGCAAGGGGAAGTCTCAGCACTATCAAATTATCGCCAGCCACTGCAACATGTGTTCAATCCCTGGCAGGCCTCTCCTGTCTTTCCCGCTGCTCCCCTCAGCAGTGTGTTTCAGTGCATCCACCTATTCTGCTCCCACTGAGTCTGGTGAATCTTCACACACACACACACACACACACACACACACACACACACACACACACTCTCTCTCTGCCCCACACCTCTGGCCTTGCCTCTGAGTCTGGGAGCCTTGCCTACACAGGGGTCTTTTCTACAGCACTTCTCCATTCCTATCACAGATCAACCACTCTGGGGTGTTGGATGTGAGACATTCATGCCAAAATTCATGTGTGGAAGTGGGGCCCTTGGGAGGTAGTTAGGTTAAGAGAGGCTGTGAAGGTGGGGTCTCTATGAGGACTGGTGTCCTTATAAGAAAAGGAAGAAAGGTCAGAGCATACACACTCTCCACACACCTCCAGTTAGGTGTCTGTTATCCAGGAAGACTTGGCTTCTGTGAGTCAGAAATCTGCTGGCACTTTGATCTTGGACTTTCAGGTGTCCAGAGTGGTGGGAAATAAACTTCTGCTGTTTCAGCCCCCCAGTCTCTGGTATTGCTGTTCTGGCAGCCCAAGGTGAATCAGACAACTCCATTTCTGGCTGTGCAACTCAGGGCCATTTACCCACCTCCCTGGGCCTGGGGAAATCTGTGAAGTAGTGGTCATCTTAGCCAATTTTTGAGTTGTTGAGACGATTAACTGAGAAATATGCCAGAAGCTTTATATCTCTTTTGTTATAGGTACAAAATAGAATTCAACAAATGCTAGCTCCTGCCTCCACTCCTTCTCTGCCTAGAGAAACAGATTCAATATAGTTCAAGATTGGGTTCCCTCTCTCAGGAGTTAATTAAACTGCCAAGATGTTGCCCCTAGTGCTTAACCATCAAGACAATGAATCACTTTATCTGAGTTTAAGGTATCAGTGTAAGTACAAGTCATTCCTCATGAGTTGCCACTTGTCCCTGCAAAGAGCAAAAGTACCCTGAAAACTGGAGGTTTGATTATCGCTACTGCTTTACTCTTTATTTGCTAATAGTGTGTTCATAGGTTCAAGTGCATGTTTAAAAACCAAATTCAAAACATCTTCTTGACTCCACCTCAAAACCACAAATGGCATACATCTACGTGCAAAAATAGAAGTCGACATCAGTTGCATTTTGTTAAGTTTGGGGATTCTTGTATGGCTCCACGTAGGACAAACATAGAAACCATTGGTTTGTACATAAAAAAAGGAATGACGTCTTTACCTGAAATTAACATCTTGGGTAGAAAACTCTTTAATAGAACTGAGTTTACAACTGCTTCACCATCACAGATTGCGAAGGATCACTGAAAAGACCCAAAGGGTCTCCTAGATCAGACTTTCTTTGCTTTTTTACAGTTTCTATAAGTGTGGAGACTTCCCCAGCATCCTGTTCACTCCACAGCTTCAGGCAAGGAAGCTCTTAACTCTGTAAACTCCACTCTGGTTCTTCCAGACCGCTTGCAAATGACCTTCAGGTTCAGTTTCCATGAAAAGTCAGCCAGGCTATATATTTTAAAATACCTTTTCCAATGGGCTCCTAGGCTATCTCCTACGTGGGTAATGTGCCAGAAAATTGTAGTACCACAAGCACCCTCTTACTCCCTTTACCTGAAGTGTACTTCAGACACACTGGTCAATTGCTCAAAAATATCAGGGGTGAGTCAGATCTGGCGATCAATAGAACAGAGCTCTGTTGTATTAAGTGGAGTTATGATCTAAAGGTAAAGTTAAAGCTGCCCAAGCTGATCCTCTAATCAAGAATTTTCAGAGTTAGGTGATGGTATCTTTTCTAGGACTTTGGGAACTTGATAAAGAATTGCTGCTGCAGATTGAACAGGAGGGTTTGATCAAGTTGCCTCCTGCTCTCAGCAGCCAAATCTTAAACTCTCTGACCCTGAAACCCACACTATTTTTGTGCCTTACACCTTTCCATGGAGTCCAGGAAAATTAAGTTAGATCAGATTTTAATGTGCTTCAGAGTTGAATTCAGTCCTGGCTCTGCTCTGAGGACCTTGGGTGTATCACTTCTGTGGACTTCAGTTTCCTCCTCTGTAAAATGGGAACTGGCACTATACAGATCACAGACCTGCTGAGGCTTGAGAACAAACGAGGAATTTGTTCAATAGAAGATCCAGTCACCGCACTGAAGATGCTGCCCCTTCCAGGGTGAATGTCACAGGCGACTGCAGAATCTAGGAAACACTGGATTTGGAACTTGCGTTTTTCTAGTTCTCAAAATGTTTTGAAGATGAAAGAATACTCTGGGTGGGACTAGAAGACATCTTTACTCAAACACCTTACGATGTTACAGGGAGAGCAATGGGTATCAGCATCTTAGGGTGCTAATGTCCATGATGTTTTTATTACCATTTGCCTTTTCACATGTCCCTGATTGCTCCTATTAATTGAGACTCCTTCATTAAGAAGGGGTCTGGGGGGTGGGGTTGGGGTGGTATCTCTTTCCCTGAATTAGTTTTCAGGTAAAGTAAACACACACACACACACACACACACACATACACACAAGTAAAGTTTACTTATGAACTGTTTGGTCCCCCCAAAAAGTACAATGTTCATCTATTTTCTCTCTACCATGTAAAAATCCAGGATGAATACATAACTCAAATTGCAAACTTTCCTATGTGTTTTTACACGTGTTGGGGGCATTGTTCAGTTGGGAGCTTTCATCTACATTCAGGGGCCTGTAATTTTCTCTCCAAAGCATCCATCAACCAGGTTGACTGTTCAATTCCTGATATGATGGTTCAGACTCTAATAGTGAAGATAGCATAAGAGTCAGCCAAATAGTCAACTTCTAAGCCAGTAAGTGAAGCTGAGAGTCTGCAGAGGATTATAAAGCCCCATCTGGCAATGAAAAGAGCTCTTGTTTTTAACTGAGCCTAAGCTGTCTCTGCCTTCAACACATCTTCAATCATTTTGAAAGGGGAAACAAGCCATGTGTGGCTCTGACATTTTGCTACTCCTGCACCGTAATTCATAGAGAAAGCAGGAGACTTTAAGTGGCTTCCCTCTCCTGGCTTACCCTTTCCCCAGTCTCCTTTTCATATTGTGTAAAATTTGACAGATGGGACAAAAGATTCTCTCTCCCACCCTGAAGATGCATTATCTCATCTTCAAAATGGGTTCTGAAGCTGCAAGCACACAATACTTATATTTAATTCTGCCAAGTAAAGAATTACTGGGGAAGCAATAAAATTCTAAAATTTCAGGCATCTTTTGCTGTTTACCTCCTCAGAATGAGAGGAAATTATTGATGACCCAGTTAGAGCCCTTATGTCCTTTGTGACTGGAAGACCAAAAAGCCATAACAAGAGAATTCTCTATTGTGTGAAACTGACAGGGAATTAGACCTTTGGTTTCAAAATGTTTCTGACTCAGGTTCTTCTAAAGGATATTTGAACTCAATGTAGATGGTGAAAGCATGGGAGGTATCCCTCAGTACTGCACCTGTGGGTCTTTTAATGTCTGTCTAAATGTTAGGGGGAAATGATGTCCTGAGTTAATCCCATACAGGCTTTGTGGACTCCACCCCCACTCCAGACTAAAGCCATCAGGACATTGGGAAAGACAAATCCCATCACCACCAAAGGGAGGGTGGCTGGGACCTGAGGGTGGAGTTGGGTAGCCAGTTTGGATATAAAAACCAAACACGTGGGCCTTGGGCTCTCTCTGGCTCGCGATCGCTCGCCTCCTGGCTTCATGGCTCCTGGCTGGCGGCGAACTCTGAGAGCGCCATTTTGGGATTCCTGATCGGCGGATTGGGTAGGACACATTTAAAACTTTGTCTCCCACTTTTCTCCCAGAGCTGTATATTTCCTCATTTCCCCTTCCCTTGTAAATAAACCTTTTATTAACCTTTCACGTGTGCCTGCAGTAGAGCATTGATAAGTCCTTTTAAGCACGCGGGGGAGGACCCACAGTCAGGCACCCCGTTTTGTATCGGGGTTGCTCTACAACATAAAGTCAACATCTTCCCCCTCCCATGTCAGAGCAGAGAGGGTAGGGGTGTAGAACGCGACACACTCGACACACTCACAGGCTTGGAGTTAGCTAGACCTCTACTTGAACCTGCTCTTTACTATGAACTAGCTTTGTCATCCTGAGAAATTGCTTTACCATGTTGAGCCTCAATTTCCTTATCTGTAAAATGGGGAGACTATTTACTTTTTTAATTAATTAATTTATATATATTTTACATCATTGTTCATTTTCAAACAATGTTTGCTTCCCTCACCCCGCAGGTGTAGTCCCCACAGAATTTCCTCCACCAACTCCCCTGGGGAACCATCACCTCAGTGCCCTGTGCTCCTCTCACTGTCCCTCTCTCTCCCCCTCCCCTGCAGGATGTCTCTGGTTTATGGTGGGGACACTATTCTAATGTTATAGGCTTATTGAAAATCACACATGGCAAAGGTAAAACAGGGGGCAAGACCTGACCTTAATAAATGTTAGTCTGCATCTCCCTAATTTCCCCCTTTCTAGACCTGTTATTTCAAATATTGAAATTCAAATCCTGTTTCATTTCTTTTCTCACCAAAATTCTATTTCCTTTTGCAATTTCCTTACAGCTTTCCTCAAGGATACACCAATAATGAGAGAGTCACTGAGATGAATGAGTTTACCAGAAGATTTGTGTCTGGGCCTAACTCATTGCCAGCATCAGGGTACAAAGGAAAGCATCCCTTGATGATTTCCGTCATCTCTGTTCTTTTAGGCTGGAAAGGATCAGGCTGATTGTTAAGAGAAAAAGTCAATAAGAAATTTTAATAAAAACACTCATTCCTCCTGGTAGATGGGAGAGACCCAGGTTGACTGAGTCCCATGTGGCTTCAGGCTCTATATTAAATAGCTTAACTAGACAGAAGAACTTGGAGAGAGAGAGAAGGGCAGTTAGGGAGCAAACTGGGGAAGGCACAGTAGACAAAGGTTTGCAGATTAAGTTCTGCCTTCTCCATTGCAAAAGATAAGGAAATTAGGTCTTCCCGTATACACACTCATATGTAAACATTTGTTTTTCAAAAGCAACTTCCACCCAGCCTGCCAAGCCCTTTCCAAGAAATCAATCTTTTGCCAAAAAGACATATTGTGGGGTGGGAGAGCTTTTGTTTCCCTAAGTCAGGAAAGGATTTAAATGTAAAGAGAATGATGGGGCAGCCTGACCTTGCCAGACTGGACTTTTCACTACTTTTGATGCATTCAATAAATCATTCTTGAGCATTTATTACATTCCTGGTATTATTCTAGTGCTGGGGAAGCAAAAGTAAACAAGGAAGACTCAGGATTGCTCCTGGAGCTCATGGTCTATAAGGACAGACCCTTGCTCTAACAAATACCATAGACTGGGTGACTTCAACAACAACAGGCATTTAATTCTCACAGTTCTGGAGGCTGGAAGTCTAAGATCAGGGTGTCATTTCTGGTAAGAATGTCCCTGATGATTTACAGATAACTGTCTTCTTGCTGTGTCCCCAGATAACAGAGGATTGGAGAAAGTGAAAAAAAGTGAGAGAGAGAGAGTGAGAGAGACAGAGACAGAGACAAAGAGAGAGATCTTCCTGTCTCGTCTTACAAGGCCATTACTCCCTTATCACCTAATTTTAGGTCACCCTTGCAACCTAATTTCCTCTCAAAGGCCCTAACTCCAAATATCATCATATTGGGAGTAGGACTTGAGTATATGAATTCTGGGTGTACACAAACATTCAGTCCATAAAAGACACATAATGATCAAACACATAAACCAGATTATTTCTGACAGCAGAGGAGCAGTGAAGATAGAACAAGGAAACAGGACCAAGAGTGACTTGGGCAGAGTTCCTCTGCAGAAAAGAGCAGAACAGCTTCTCTGAGGTCACCTGTGAACAGCAGGGAAAGAAGAGAGGGAGACAAGCACCTGAGGACCTGGGCACAGAGGGAAAGCACAGCTTGGCATCCTCAGTTACGCACTTGAGCCCCAGAAAGGGGCCAGTGGGCTGGACTTTGGGGGGACACAGAATGGGTTTACAGTGGAGAGGCAGGTAAGAAGCCTGATCCGAAGGACTTTGTATGCCAGATGGAGGAACTCAGACTTTAGAAATACCTCTCACTGGATCTTCAGGAAAGGGCCTCAAGGATTTAAATGCCACTTTCTTTAGGGCCTCCCTGGATGAAGACACATTATTTGCAAATTTTTTTTCTTATGAATCAACATCTTTGCTTTCAGTTATTAAGTGTGATGATGGTATTTTTTTTTTAAAGAAAATGCCAATGTTCCCCTCCACCCCAATAAATGTTTATTACTTCTGTAATGAGAAATGGCAAAGATCTTATTGTGGAATTTGAATTTCAATGTAAAGTCAGAGAATCCATTTCACACAGCCTTTCAGGCATACCAGTGCTGAGATACTTCCTCACTGCTCTCTTCCCAGTTTATCAGCAGGAGCGGTTTACTCTAATGCCCCCAAATGCTTGGCACTGCTAAAGACAGGCAGTACTATTCCAGGCAGACCCCCTCCTGAGAGTGATGCTTTTCAAGGATGCTTTCTACTTTCTTTCATCCTTGATAAGCACTCAGGAACTTCCGACACTACAGGCCCACACAGTCTCTTGAAATGTAACCAATGGATGTGTTTCTGGATGATTATTGTAATGTTTAAATTGGGCACTTTTACTGTAAGCTTATGTACCACTCCAGGTAACTATTTCTGCTCTGCATTGAAGAGAGTGCATCTACTGTCATCAGATATACAGCTTTGAGTGCAAGGTGGGCAGGGATGTTCCCCCTAAGTTAGGCAAATTCCGATGAGGGAAAACACCATGTACATATTGTGCTGTGCATGAAAAGCAACATGGAGAGGAGTCTTAGCAGTGAATTCAGTGTCTAATACTAATTGAAGAGAAATATGCATTTCAGAAAAAGAACAATAAATGGTCAGCAAACATATAAAAAGATTAGAGACATTCAGAAATTTTAAAATGCAATGTAAAAGCCTATTGTATGGCAAAAAATAAAGTTACTGAAGCTGCAGGAAAATAAGACACATGGAGATGATCAGAGCCCAAGTTGGTATAAAGTTTTTGGATGGAAATTTGTTTTCTGTTTCTTCTGTTTTCTTTTTCCTACATTGTTTTAGGTTATGTGACTATTCTTTTTAGAATTCCATCTTGACTAAACTAGTGTTTTAAGTACTTCTTTTTGTATAGCTTTTGTTAGTAATTACTGTCTGTGGTATATTCACTGGAAGAGAAAATCTAGAGAGAAATTATTATCCCTACAGTAAAATATCCAACTTGCAAGATATTACTAGCAATATTAGTAATTTTGCTAGTTAGAAGTAATATTAGAATATTAGAAGTTTTAAATAACAGAATTGGGATAATAGGTCTTTATGCCCAGATATTAGAATTTTGGTGAGGCTGCAAGACCATAAATGCAACACAAAGGAAAGTAGAAGAGCACCAAGCAAGACTTGCAAAAGAAGATGGTAAAAATCTGCAGGGCATGTTTCACTGACCACCCACCCCCAGTGGGGAGACTGAAAGAAAGCTGGGTGTTAGGAGAGGATCGGGAGAGGCCCTGTGGTTGCTGCCAGACCTGTGCTCCTCTGGGGACCACAAACCTCTCTTCTTCCCCCAGAGACAGGGGAATCTCTTTTCATTCTCAGACGAAATCCTCTGCTCAGGGACCATCCCCTCTCTCTTGACAATTTCCTTGGAGGCATCACACATAATTGTCTCAAAGAGCTGGCTCTTGTAAACAAAAGCTAGGAGGGGAAGTATGGTCACTTTTGTTTTCCTCGCCTCACAGACCTTCCCTTTATTTTATTTTATTATTTTTTTTAAACCTGGGCTATTCTCACAGGTGTGAAGGGATATATCATTGTGGCTTTGATTTGCATTTCCCTGATGATAAGTGATGATGGCCTATTTTATTTTTTTTAAAGATTTATTTATTTATTTCTACAAGCACTGGGTACAGTCAGAAGCTCAGGAGGGTGAGAGAATTCACCAGAGTCAGAGTGGGGAGCAGAACAGGCAGAAGGACCCAAGCACACTGCTAAGGGGAGCAGTGGGCGAGGCAGGAGAGGTCTGTGCGCCATGTGGGACCCTTGCCAGTGTCCGGGGATCAAACCGGCGCTGCAGAGGCTGCGAGCAGCACAGCCCAGCACTCAACTGCTGCGCCACTAGGGGAGGCCCAGACCTTCCCTTTATGAGGAAGCCTGTTCTATTCCTGATTGATATAAAGAAAGACAGACTAGAAATAACATCTTAAAAACAAACGCTGCAGCACTTTAAAAATTCAATTTGGGACCATATCAAACATCAATTTTTTTAAATTTTTTCAAACATCAAGTATTAGAGACACTTTGCACCACAGTAAATGTTCATTGAAAACATGCATTTAATAACCACATAGCTTTCTATTTCTTTAAAAGAAGTTCTTTGAGGAAGCTAGAGAAATCAAGGAGGAAAGTAGCCTTTTCCTGTGGCAGGCCGCTGATGGGCAACTCTGGTAGGCACCAACTTGAGAGAGTAGTTCAGATAAAACCCACGTGCTGCAGAATCTAGGCTGGACCAGAAATGTTTACCCAGTTACTGCTACCACCATCTTCATGACCATGGTTACCACTTTCTGAGCCCCCACTACATTCCAGGCACATGCTATTTTAACCATCAGAGTTCTAGCTCTGTAACTTAAAGGTGCAGAATAATCACCCAAATTGCTTGCTATCAGTGCATATGCTCACCTGCCATCCTTCAGCATTCTACTTCATTTGGACTTGGGCAGGGAGGAACTGGGAATCCAAACGTTCGTTCAATAAGTGCTCCAGTTGATTCTGATACAGGTGAGTCATTATATTGAGACACGCCAGAAAAAAAAAAAGTTAAAGCAGTCAAATAACTTGCCCAAGACCTTTGTCTAAGGCAGTCTGGTGGCATCCCTTCACTCCCCTTGGACCTTAGGGAATGTTCTTTTCTGGATCCTCCGCTCTCTTCCCATCCTTCTCTGTGCCCAGTGTCCTTGTATCCTTCCAAAGGCAGTATGCCCTAGCAAGAACTCTTCTGCAGGTACCTGCTTCCAAAACGACACCCCCACATTTTTGCTCATACCCTTTCCACTTTATTCAAGAGTCTAGACCATTCTTCGACACTGTGGACACCACTTGGGAGTCTGTTAGAAGTGCAGTATCTCAGGTCCCACCCAGACTTCCTGAAGCTGAATCAGATCCCCTGGTGATTCACACACGTTCATAAATACATGTCCAAGTTGGCACAGCTGCTGGCAGTTCTCAGCCAGATGTTGATTTATTTGCTCAAGTGATTTCACCATTAAAACAGTCATTTTCAACTCCAGTTACATTTATAACTACCTGATGCTCTTTAAAAACTACTGATGTTGGTCCTCCCCAGTGGTGCAGTGGCTGAGCACTGGGTTGCGAAGCTGCCTGCAGCCTCTGCAGCACAGATTCAATCCCCGGCCACCAGGTGGGGGTCCCCATGGCACACAGACCTCTCCTGCCACCCGCTGCTCCTCTCAGCAGTGTACTTCCTCAGTTTGCCTACTCTGCTCTCCGCTCTGACTCTGGTGAATTCTCTTGCTCTCCTGCGCTTCTGACTGTACCCAGTGCTTGTATAAATAAATAAATCTTAAAAAAAAAGAAAACTACTGATGTTGGGCCCTCCCTGGTGGCATAAGGGGTTAAGCACGGCACTGTGAAGCAATCCACAGCCTCTGAAGCACGAGTTCGATCCCCGGCCAGCCAGAGAGAAATCCACATGGCGAAGCAGACCTCTCCTGTCTCGCCTGCAGCTCCCCTCAACAATGTGTTTCACTCAATCTGCCTGTTCTGTTCCCCACTCTGTCTCTGGTGAATCCTCTCAACCCCCGCAGCTCTGGCCGTGTCCCAGCTCTTGCATGCATAAATAAATCTTTAAAAAAATAAATGAAAACTACTGATGCCTGGGCCCCATTCCCAGAAAACTGAATCAAAATCTTTGTGGAGGAGGAGCATATTCATCGATGTTTTTAATAATACATCAGGTGAGGATAATGTGAAGTTAGGATTCAAAACTACTGTTTAAATTTTTTTTTCAGGGCCTCCCTGGTGGTGCAGCAGTTGAGCGCTGGGCTGCAAAGCTGCTCACAGCCTCTGCAGCGCCGGTTCGATCCCAGGCTCCCCGGCCACCTCAGTAGGGTCCCACATGGTGCACAGACCTCTCCTGCCGCCCGCTGCTCCCCTCAGCAGTGTACTTTGGTCCTTCTGCCTGCTCTGCTCCCCTCTCTGGCTCTGGTGAATTCTCTCACCCTCCCGCACTTCTGACTGTACCCAGTGCTTGTATAAATAAATAAATAAATAAATAAATAAATCTTTAAAAAAGATTTTTTTTTCACCATTAGGGGGTATTTAAAAACATACAAAACTGCTTTAAATAAAAAGAAAAAAAATCCTACAATGGTTTTCCCATTACATTCAGGATAAATTTGAAATTTCTTACTTTAATACCGAAGGCTTTTCTGAATGAGTGCTAATTACCTCTCCAGTTCCATCTCATGATCTTCCATGCCTCCCAGCCTGCATTCTCCCCAGTATGTCCTGTTGCTTCATAGCTGCATGACTTTGCCCGAGTTCTCTGTTTCTTTAATAACCTTCCCATTCCTGTACCTCATCAAAGACTTGATTCCAGGCTTCTACCTCTGGAAAGGAGCTATTTTTTTTTTTTAAGATTTATTTATTTATGCACACAAGAGCTGGGGTACAGGCCAGAGGGGCAGGGGGGTGAGAAGATTCACCAGAGACAGAGTGGGGAACAGAACAGAGAGACTGACTGAAATGCACTGCTGAGGAGAGCAGCGGACGAGGCAGGAGAGGTCTGCTCCATGTGGATCACCTCCCTGGCCGGCCAGGGATCGAACTCATGCTGTAGAGGCTGTGGATTGCTCCATAGTGCTGTGCTTAATCCCCTGTGCCACCAGGGAGGCCCTGGAAAGGAGCTATTTTTTAATTTTATTTTATATATTTTCTACATCATTTATCATTTTTGTACAATATATACATTTTCATTTTGGTTATATTCCCCTTACAATTCCCACCCCCCTTATTTTGACCCTAATTCCTCCTCTTCCCCTCGCCCCTGTAGTGTATCTCTGGTTTGTAGTTGCTTGTTGATTTTGATTTTTACTTTATTATAATTAGTATTTTTCCTGGTCCCTTATTTAGGTTTTCTAAATTCCTGCAACGAGTGAGACCATCCAGCGTTTTCTTTTTCTTTCTGGCTTATTTTGCTGAGCATGATCTCTTCCAGGGCCATCCATGTCACTGCAAATTGCATGAGTTTATCTTTTCTGATTGCTGAGTAATATTCCATGGTATATATGTACCACATCTTCTTGATCCAGTCATCTATTTTTGGGCATTTGGGTTGTTTCCATAGCTTAGCTATTGTAAATAGTGCTGTTATAAACATAGGGGTGCAGGTGCCCTTTGGAATTACTGTTTCTGAGTCATTTGGGTAAATACCTAGGAGTGGAATTGCTGGATCATATGGAAGCTCTATGTTTAGTAGGTCCAGAAATCTCCACACAGCTCTCCATAGTGGTTGGACCAGTTTGCACTCCCACCAACAGTGCAGGAGAGTTCCTTTTTCTGCACATCCTCACCAACATTTGTTGTTGCTAGTTTTTTAAATGTTTTTTTATGTTACACCATTCTCACTAGTGTACTATGGTATTTTATTGTAGTTTTGATTTGCATTTCCCTGATTACAAGTGATGTTGAACATTTTTTCATATGCCTGTTGGCCATTTGCATTTCCTCTTTGGAGAAGTTCCTTTATAGTTCTTTTGCCCATTTTTTGACTGGATTATTAACTTTGTTTTTGTTGAATGTCATCAGGTCTTTGCAGATTTTTGTGATCAGTCCTTTATCACTAGCATTTTGTACAAAAATGTTCTCCCAGTCGGTGGGTATTTCTTTGTTGAAAGGAGCTATTCTTAAGGAAAAAGAAAAATATCTCTTCTTAAAAATAATACTGAAGTTTTTCACTAATGCTTTCTAGCTATTTGTACAGTCAGCTCCAAGCAGACCTAAGCTATTTTCTCTCATAGCTACACTGTTTTTCAATATCCATACCAAGAGAATGTTAAATGTCAGAATGTGCTGATTGAGAGGGAACCCTTAAAAGTTGTTTGAAATTGATTTACACTCTGGCAAATGGAAAGACCAGTGCCTCTGGGCAGACAAAATCATCAACTTTGTCTCCTACATACATATTGTATATACCTAACACACACACACAAAAGCTAGCCTCTCCTTTCCTAGAAAAAAAAGGCTTTTGGCACATCATGTAATTCTTACTCATTTGAACTCTAATTTGACACATAATTTTTTCCTCATTTTTGATGGATTTTTACAAATACCATGAAATGAACATTGTTTTCCCATTTATTTCTCTATGTTGAGAATGTCTTCCCTAGAATAGAATGTGAGGGAAATGTTGGATTTAATGTTCTAGTTTTTAGAATAAGTAAACTTTGGGCCAAATTAAAAAGTTTATAAAGACCCTTGAGAAATGGTCAGGTATTCTCTTGCATGATTGTGTGCCATCTCATAAGAAAAAATCTAAACATCTTTGAAATGTGTTCCATTTTTTCTCATTTCTCCTTCCAACTCTTAAGAAACAGCAATAAGTAAGTGCCAAGAGTATATATTTCTTCTCTTGAATGCTCTGAGCTCTAAATCCTCCTTATCCTATCTACTAAGAATTGACTTGAGGGAGACAAAAATGTTAAAGAAAAAATGACAGGTGTCAGCACTGGGAACTCAACAATAGGCAGGTACTTTCATTTGTTTATTAAACAAATATTTATTGAGTGCCCACTATCTGTCGGATAAGATACATATTCAATCGGCAAAGTCCCTCTCATGAGGCTCACTGATATCACTGAAGATCTCTGTCTTGGCAAATCTGAGGGTCAGTTCCACATTCTCTAACTCCTCCCCTCAGTGGATTTTGCCCTCTTTCCTTCAAATTGTTTCTTTGGCCTGTAAGCACCATGCACTCCTGGTTTTTCTCCCTGGCAAAACCTTTGCTATATTATTCACTGACTCCTCTTTCTCCTGATAGGTAACAGCGAAACTTTTCTTCTTTAGCTACATTCTCATCCTAAGTGATCTCCTCCAGTCCTGTGACTAATGCTTGATGTCATTGTGCCCCAAATCTGCATCTCTAGTCCCCTCTTCATCCTGAGCTCTGGACTAGATCATATGTCCATATCTCTACTTGGATGCCAAATGACATTTCAGACAGAGCTATAAATTTCCTCTTAGAGTCCCCAGGCCAAAGCTGTTCCTCCTCCAGTCTTTCCCATTTAGTAAGCTGCATCATTTGTTTGACCAAGATCTAAATACTAGAGATTGTGGTTGGCTGCATGTTACAGAATCCAATGAAACCTCTCAGGAGACCAGGGCTGCCGGGTAACTCTTCAGTGACAACAATGTCCTGGGTTCCTTCTGTCTGATTTCTTCACTGCCTTATGGTTGGAAGATGACAGGTCCACCTCCAGCCTCACAGCCACATGCCAATAGAAAGAAAGGGAAGAAAGGAACAAGGTGGAACGCATAGAGCATGTATGGAAATAGCAACATATTCCCAGAAATTCCTCATAGACACATCTCTCATTGTCCGGACTGAGTAAAAAGCCCCACCTCAATTGCAAGGGAGGTTGGCAAATATCCTTTTTTAACTAGGCACTCTGCCACTTTGCACAATCAGGGTTCTGATATATGGAGGAAAGGTAGACAGGGTATCGCATAGGCAGTAGCAGTACCTTCCTGTTACCCAGGGTGCTCTCCTCTCCGAACCTCATCACCAATCTACAGGTAAGTCCTTATCAGCCCCACCCTTAAAACACTAAACAAATTCAGCTGCTATTTTTATTGCTCCAGTCCTGGCCTGACACCATCATCTCACACCCAGACCACAGCAAGAGTCCCCCAACTGGTCTTTCTCTTTCATACTTGCCCTCTCTCTAGTGCTTCCTTAGAACAGTACTTAGGGGGCCTTCCTGGTGGCTCAAGGGGTTAAGTTGCAGCATGATGAAGCTATCTTCAGCCACTGCAGTATGAGTTTGATCCCTGGCCTGGCCAGGGAGCTAACCCACATGGCGCAGCAGACCTCTCCTGTCTCACGACTGCTCCCCTCAGCAGTGTATTTCAGTCAATCCACCTGTTCTGTTCCCCACTCTCTCTGGTGAGTCCTCTCACCCCCTGCATCTCTGGCCTGTACCGCAGTTCTTGTATGCATAAATAAATCTTTAAAGAAAACAGTAGTCAGGGAAGTGTTCAAAGGTATACATATAATCATACTGCCTCCACTGTTAAGTACTCCAGAGGCCCCATCATAGCCGCACCCTCCCCGAAGCAGATCTTGAGACAATATTTGCATGCAAATCCTTTATTGAAGGTACAGGACACATGGTGAGACCAGGACAGGAAAGGAGCCTAGAGAAGGTACATATCGAGCCAGTCTCCCCAGAAAGACGAAAGACTAACCCCAGAGAAAGCACTGGGTAACAGTGTAAAACACTTGCTCCAGAATGACGACCCAAGGGACAAGGGAGGGTATTTATACACTAGTGCCCAAGGGGTGCTGGCTTTGCTGCAGTGGCTTGAACACCCAGTCCCAAATCGGCCCTTCCCTGACCTCACTCAATGAGAGAGCCAGCACTTTCTTCTACTTATCAGCCTTACTGCTTATAGACCTTCACAGCTTCTTTCATGTGGAGCAGAATCACAAGAGGGTTGAGAGTCACTTAATAGAACTTCTAAAATAATTCAAGGAAGTGAGTGTCAGAAACTTAACTGAGTTCTAGTGTCATTTGAAAGTAGTTAAGTTTTTGGGATGCTCTCATTTTGACCAAAAAATGTATATAACGACATTAATAATATTGGAAATTATCTAGTAGGGCATATATGATGTTTTTTAAGTCAATATATTAAGGTATACATCATTTAATACTAGCAAATAGGAATATGTGTATTATATCTGTAACTAGCTTGCTGCAACTATCGAGGAGGGTATAGATGAACAGTAAATGGTTTGGGGTAAGTTTCTGCCTTTAGATTACCTTACTACTTTCCTTGCTTCTTCAATTGTTCTACAAAATAGTCATTACAAGCAACTGTCAGAGCTGCCACCATGACCACAAATTCATTAAAATCCACTTCGTTGTCCTTATTGGCGTCCAGGTCCTGCATTATCTTATCAACCAACTGGGGATCCTTTTGGCACTACAAGGAAAAAGAAAATGTCTAACTCCCAGGCCTTCAGGTTCATAAGGACACCTGAAATCTTCCTTTTGTTTACCTTAAAGTTTTTATTTCTATGCTTAGCATCTAAGGACAATTTTTAAGAGACTATTTGCAGGTGGGTTTGACATAGGCACACATTCCAAACAAATTTAGCCCTGTTTCAGGACCATATAGTCCCAGCTGAATCCTAAACACCAAGCAAGCAGCAGTTCAAGTGAACTACTGATGCTAAACTCATGTTTACATCACATTATGATGTCACAGGTCAAGGACCCTCACAAATTTGGAGGACACAAACATAAATGTGAAGGTGTTTGGCACCAGGGCTGCTAGATTTAGGGACTAACAATACAGGATGTTCAGTTTAGTGTGAATTTCACATGAACAATTTTTTTTTTTAGGATTTTTATGTCATCAAACTTATTAAATTTACTCTTGGGCCCCCCTGGTGGCACAAGGGGTTAAGCACTGAACTCTGAAGCAATTCACAGTCTCTGCAGCACAAATTTGATCCCTGGCCGGCCAGGGAGCAACCCACTTGGCGCAGCAGACCTCTCCTGTCTCGCCCGCTGCTCTCCTCAGCAGAGTATTTCAGTCGATCTGCCTGTTCTGTTCCCTACTCCGTCTCTGGTGAATCCTCTCACCACCCCGTATCTCTAGCCTGTACCCCGGCTCTTGTATGCCTAAATAAATAAATCTTAAAAAAAAATTAATTTAGGGCCTCCCCGGTGGCTCAGTGGTTGAGCGCTGGGTTGCAAAGCTGCCCGCAGCCTCTGCAGCGCCAGTTCGATCCCCGGCTGCTCCCCGACCACCGGAGGAGGGTCCCGCATGGCGCGCAGACCTCTCCTGCCGCCCGCTGCTCCCCTCAGCAGTGTACTTCGGTCCTTCTGCCTGCTCTGCTCCCCGCTCTGGCTCTGGTGAATTCTCTCACCCTCCTGCGCTTCTGACTGTACCCAGTGCTTGTATAAATAAATAAACAAATAAATCTAAAAAAAAAAAAAATTAATTTACTCTTTCTGGTGCTTAAGTTGTATGTCCTGATACAAGACCCTTGGATAATATCCAGTTTCACATTTATGAAACTATCTTTTGTATAAAGAATGAATTGTATATCTAGCTTTATTTTCCCTTACTGCTAAACTGTCCTACAAATACTATTTTTGTATTCCTAACTCTTATGTTTTAGTTAGACACTATCATTGATATTTTGAAATATCACTGCTAGCAGATAGTCTCTTCTCATATAACTTAGAGGCTATTTATGGCCTTTTAAAAATAATTACATGTCTTTTCACTTACTGCCCCACAACTTTACACATCCAAATAAAACTGAAGTAATCCAGTTACATTTCACAGCCAATTTTTTACATTCTCAAGTAGGATATGCTGCTATATTAAATATATAGATGAACAATTTTTTAGCGTAAATGTTCCCAAAACATATGCAACGTACAATAGTTTTTAATCTAGCAGCCTTATTTTAGCAGAATGCCTAACACAAAGAGGCACCCAGTAAAAGGTAGCTCTTATGAGGATAACTCCATTTTTTTTTTTAAGATTGTCCTTTTTTTTTAAGATTTTATTTATTTACTTATACAAGCACTGGGTACAGTCAGAAATGTGGGAGGGTGAGAGAATTCACCAGAGCCAGAGCGGAGAGCAGAACAGGCAGATTGACGAAGTACACTGCTGAGAGGAGCAGTGGGCGGCAGGAGAGGTCTGCGGGCCATGTGGGACCCTCGCCCGGTGGCCGGGAATCGAACCGGTGCTGCAGAGGCTGCAGGCAGCTTCGCAGCCCAGCACTCAACCACTGCACCACCAGGGGAGGCCCTGATAACTCCATTTTTATGGACAGAAAGTAAAGCAAGGACCCCATAGAGATGTTCAGGGTTCAGAAGGGTGGGAGTGTGAGTACCCCCCTTGCCTATAAGTTGTTGATGAGAAAGGATTCTAAAAGTGATTCATTTCTTCCAGGTATTCCCCATTGCTCTCTCATTAGCTGCCAGCCATTAAAAGGCTGAAAACTTAAACTGAATTGATAAAGATCAACTTGAGCAAAAACAATTACAAATTCCACTTGAATAAATCAATGTGCCAAGTTCAACAAACTGAGCATTTTATGCTAAATGTTTCCAAACTAGATTTGGAAAAAAATAAAGAGTTCCTGGGGATTCACGAAATCAGTATGAAGAACTGCTATGTTAAATTTTTTATTTTAAGCTTTTCCCATAGAAGGTGGAGAGAAAAGATTGTTGTAATTACATCACTACAGTATTAACAGTGGATTTGGACAGAACACCACTATGCAAGGGTCGAGTCTGGTGCTAAAGTCTATTCAAGTTCAAGGCTGCTCCATGAACAACAGAGTAAAGCGTTTTCCACAGAGCAGACTCCAAATGCTCCATGATAAGTTTTCATGTGTCGATTTACTGAACTCCTGGCTATTTGGGGATGCCATCTTGTTTGCTGCCCAGTTCCTCACTGGCCAGACATACTCTTTCTGTCAATTCTAATCGGTTTGTGCTTGGCAGATGAAATTAAGCATGTCATTCACTAGAAAATTTCCCATCATAGCATAAAGTACCCCAGACTCCAATTCTGGCCAAATACATATTTTACAGATTTTACAGACAGCTAGACAAAGTTTCAGGTATAACTCACCTCACTAATTATCACTAGCTCAAACTTTGATTGCCACACCAGAATGCTGAATTGATGAATGCCTTAAATGTAGTTTTACTTCAAAACCCCAACACAGGCAAAATGGAAAATGCCTTCTGCCCATATACATAGAAAACCAGGGTGCCTAGTGTTTGCTTCCCTACATTTTGAATGATGGTGCACATGGTACTGTGTGTGATAGAACCACGGGTGCCTGTGTGCGTGGTGGCTGCCTGTCCTGTGGACCTCACCCACCCGCCACCAAGGGGGGCAAAAGCCGCAACTCACCAAGAGGAATTCCGTTAGCTCTTGCTGCAGGAGCATTTTCAGCTCCCCTTTGTTGAGCTTGAATCTGTTCCCTTCCTTGCAAGAGTACTGGTGGAAGGTTCTAATCATGGTGTCCATGGCAGTCTCTAGTGGGGTGGGCATGCTGGCGGCAGGCTGACCAGTCCCTGGGGCAGGTCAGCAAACTCCAAGAGCAAATGCTTCTTCAAAATAAGCAGATGGGGAAAAAGCAACATGTTCAGTAAAACAAAACATTCCACGCCCCAGTCATCTCAGATCACAAGTGTTAGTTGTTAAACCTGTAGGGGCAGGAACTGGGCACAGTGCAGGTTTTCTGATCCCATGCAGACCGGGTAAAGGAGGAGTCAGAGTCCTCAGTAGTTTTGCAGGTTTTTTATTTGGGGTTCACCAGGCATATGGCAGGCAGGGGTGCTGGCTGGGGGGCTGGCAGGCTGGCAGGCCTCCCAGCCCCCAGCAAGTCTTCACTCTATCTGGACTCTCTGGCGTTCTCTGCTTCAGCTTCTCCTTCAGGTTCTGCTGCTGCTGCTACTGCTGCTGCTGGCATTCCCGCCCCGTGACGCCGCCCTTAAAAGCACAGTCTTAGCTCAGCTGAATCCCATCTACCTATGCCCACACCCTACTCCAGGTGCCCGCCATCAGGCATGCATTCAGGACAAGGATCCATCATCTATCCTGATGGCGGAAGGGCAGAAAAGCCTGATATTTTCTTTACCCTACAAACCATAATAAGCTCCTTTGAAAGAAGGAGGGTGAACTTTACAGGTGAGTTATCTCCTCCCTAAACCCCACTCCCCTAAGATGTAGCAATTTGAGCGTGTTTATAAGTTAGGGAACCAATAAGTACAGTCTTAAACATAAATGAAAAAATAAAGAAATAAAGTTAGGAAGAAAAAATGAGGAAGAAAATACCTAATTTTGTAGCTGTTCGGCCAGGGCACCACTCTGTCAACAGGTGTGTACAATTATAGGCGTTTCTACCTGGGGTGCCACCTTGGCACACCTGTTCCCAAGATGATGAAAATTACCAGTGACAAGAGATTCAGATGCAGGTGCCTCTGCGTCAGGTTTTAATCACCAGAATAAACAGGTTGAGCTGCGGCCCCAAGGGCCAGCAGGGGAGGGGGGATGAGGGGAATACCCACTGTGTGAATTAGGTAAGAGAAAGGGAGGGAGAGAAGTTTCAGGTGTCCCTCATTATGGGAGCGCCTGCAGATAAGCAGCTAGTCATCAGGAAGGGGAAGGGGGATGGGCTCTATAAAGAGAGGAACTAAGCGAAGGGTTGGTTCACACCCGGAGACTCCTCAGCAGACCCCTAGCAAGGTCAGGGAGTAATCTTAGAGAAGACTAGTCAAACTAACCCACTGGGCTGTTGTGCAGCTGTAAAAAAAAATGAGGAAGCTCTCCAGATGCTGATGCAGGGAGGTACAAGCAGCAATCCAGGTGTGCAGGGAAGAAATAAAGAAGATGAGCATGTATCCTTGATTTGGCTAAGGAGTCTCTGAAAGTACCTAAGAAAGTTAAAAAAGAAAAAGGTAATGTAACAGCTGCCAGAAAAGAGGTGTAATAGTGCTCAGGAAGATTTCTCACTTCCAGCTTTTCAACTGATGTTACTTTTCAGTGATAGGAATGTCTGGCCCGGTCCAAAATGGGAAGGGTTAAACCGGAGTGTGTAGAACCCATAAGGGGCGAACATGGCTGAATGTGTAGAACCCATAAGGGGTGGGGATGAGGTTTTTCAAGTGAGAAAACTTAATAAAGAGCCCCTGGCAAAAAACCAAAGCCACTTGAGCTTTTAAATGCTGCCTGTCCTCTCAGGACTGAAATGTAATTACATAAAACGCAAACTAGTACTTTTTTTTCCCCTCTCCTTTCAACAAGTCTGTTGGGATGGAACTGAGACCAGCCCCTCCTCCTTCCTCTTACCATCCAGGGAACTGTGAAACCTCCCTAGGGGCCTCTAGGGGTGTCCTCACCATAAGCCTAAAGCTGAGTTTTCAAAAATATTTCTTAAATTGGTTTTTAAAATTATTTAAGTAATAATATTATTTTGAATGCTCAAGAGTATGAAATAAAACTAAAGTTCACTCTCCAGGCCTGGCCCTAGACCCCTAGGTTAACTCTCCTGTGCTGAAAGTCTGGACCGTGTGGCTTCAGCTCTCCCATCTGCCATTAACTAGCTGTGTGCCCCTGGGCTAGTTACTTCCACTGAGTCTGTTTCCCAATCTGTATAAATGGGATAACAGTAAAATCTACCCAACAGAAAGGATGAAATAAATTAAAATAAGTACCTGGAAGATAGTAAGCATTATGTATATTTCAGCTAGTATTATGCTTAAAAAATGTAATTTATGTAATATAATGTAATACAATATAATGTTATATCCTTATACCTACAAACACATGCGTAAGTCTGCCCAGACAGTCCCCACTCTGGAGATGGAATAACCCCCTTGAAGGCAGAATTGATACCTGGTCATCTTAGCAGCCCACAGCATTTAGCACGAGATCAACATGGAGAAATGCTCAGAAATCTTTTCTGATGTGAAAGAAAAAGAAATACCGGATGGTCTCACTCATAGCAGGAATCTAGAAAACTTAAATAAGGGACCAGGAAAATGAATAACTATAAGAAAGTGAAAATCAAAATCAACAAAATCTATGAACCAGAGACACTCTATGGGGTGTGAGGGGTGGGGAGGGGAGGGATTGGGGTCAAAATAAGGGGGTTGCAATTGTATGGGGAATATAAAAATAAAATTTATTTAAAAAAAAAATCTTTTCTGATGGATAATGAACAAATGAATCCGAGAAGAAAACTGTAAGATCCCCAAAGAGTTGAGCCTTGTCTGGTTTAACTTGTCTAAAGAATTGCTTACCTTTATTTGACATAAAAAAAAATTGCTTCATCAAAGAGAGAGACACAGACAGACACAGTACAGTTACTTCAAAGAATATAAAAAGTCTGAATTTGAAACTACATATTATCAGGCTGCTGAAACTACAAATGCACTTAAATGGGTCTTATAGAATATGAAGATCTTGGAAGTATATTTAAATCATATTCAGTGCAAATTAACTAATTTGGAGAATTCAACTGGCAGGCAAAACTCTTATTAGAATAAATATTTAAAATTGTGATGCTGTAATCTGATTTGAGAGAAAGGGCGGTAGTCTCCTTTGCTCCCGGGGGTTTAAAAGCTAGGTGGTTTCTGCAGTTCTTTAGCAGAGTTGAATGTTTCCTTTGGTGCATGCTGCCCCTTAGTGTCAGAATTCGGAACTGCATCTGGGAGCCCTCTAATTCCCAGAACGTGCTTGAAATTAAGCCCATCTTCAGGGGCTTATCTGTTCCATGAGGCAGCCCCAGCTTCTTCAGAAACAAAGGTAACGTCGAAGCCTCAATAAGACTGTTAGTCAGGGAATGTCAGTCTCAGGACAGGCAGGGGGGACATGTCTGTTTATAGCACTGAAGTGTTCATACTCCCCTACCTCCTTCTTTGCTCTATTAATTATTACAATTTTACTTTTCCACACTTGGCATAAGCCCTAAACCTTGGGGCTAAAAGGTACAACTTTGCATCCAAGAGAATCACAAAGAATGAGGGAAATGGAAAGATCAGATGTAGAGAAGTTTAAAAGTCAGGCTATTTTAGAGGAGAAAAACTAGTCAAAGCCACAACAGTGAGAGCGAGGCAAGCTGTTTGAAAGTAGGGTTTTGGCTGTGAAACCTGCAGGAAAGGCACTATGTGAAAAACAGGCCATCCTATCAACTGGAGCATGACTGACACCCACTTGAGCCTGCCATGAATTCCACATTCAGTCATATGAAAGCCAAGTTGCCCCCTTCCAAAGTTGGCATTTTTTCTCTTTTTATGTAACTGGTTCAAAGGTTCTGTCATTTTCTTAGCAATGACGTGGACACATCTAAAACAATTACAGGGTGTGAGAAGCAGCGATTACAAAAGGGAGTGAGGAAACTTTGGGGTGTGATGGATATGTTCATTCTCTTGATTTGGTGGTGGTGGTTTCAGTGCACACATATGTTGGGACTGACCCAAGTGTGCATTTTACAGATGTGCAGTTTATTGTATGTTAATTATACTGTATAAGGCTAGTCAAAGAAAGAGACTTTCTGAGAATCTCATAACTAGATTATAGCAAGCTGAGGTCCCAATCCTTGTTTGACCCAAAACTAAAGGCATGCAGTCATTTAAAATTAGAATTATAAAAACTATCAAAAAGCAAAGGAGGGCCTCCCCGGTGGTGCAGCAGTTGAGCGCTGGTTTGAGAAGCTGCCTGCAGCCTCTGCAGCGCTGGTTTGCTTCCCGGCCTCCAGAGAGGGTCTCACATGGCTCGCAGACCTCTCCTGCCGCCCGCTGCTCCCCTCAGCAGTGTACTTCGTCGGTCACTCTGCCTGTTCTGCTCCCCGCTCTGGCTCTGGCTCTGGCTCTGGTGAATTCTCTCACCCTCCCGCACTTCTGACTGTACCTAGTGCTTAAATAAATAAATAAATAAATAAATAAATCTTTTTTTTAAAAAAAGCAAAGGAAAAATCAGCAAAATTAAAATCAAATGTATGCTGTAATAGAAAAAAATGTGTACATGTAGGAAATAAGGAAAACATAATACTTTTAGTACAATCATGGGTGATTAAAAATTCCTTAATGCTGTTAATTGCATTTTCAATTAAAACATTAATTATATGGTTGCTTAAGATTGTAATCTATCTGCACATTAGGAAATGTCAATATCTCTTATGGTATAATGTCACATTTAAAAATTTAGCATATAAAGTTCCCTTTTTTTGAAACTTATTTTTTAAGGATTATTTATTTATGCATACAAGAGCTGGGGTGCAGGCCAGAGATGCAGGGTTGAGAGGATTCACCAGAGACAGAGTGGGGAGCAGAACAAGCAGATCTACTGAAAGCCACTGAAATACACTGCCTAGGGAGCAGTGGGTGAGACAGGAGAGGTCTGCTGAGCCATGTGGGTCACCTCCCTGGCCCGGGGATGGGGATTAAACTTGTGCTGGGCTGTAGGGGTTGCAGATTGCTTAATAGTGCTGTGCCTTAACCCCTTGCGCCACCAGGGAGGCCCGCATATAAAGTTCTACATTCAAAATAATCATATAATGTTTTCATCGATGCATTAGGAAAGATAAAGCAAATATGCAAAAATGTTTTTATCAAGATATAATAGTTTCAGGTGTACAACATAATTTGATATTTGTATATATTGTGAAATGATTGTCACACGTACAGATTTTTTTTCTTGTGACAAGAATTTTTAAGATGTCCTTTTAGCAACCTTTGAATCTACAGCATTACTACCTACAATCACCATGCTCTCCATCCCAGGCCATTTGTTTTCTAGCTAGAAGTTAAAAATATAAGTAGGAGTTTTTTAAAAGTGACCTTTTTGCTTTCTGCCTGTGTTAGTCTTGTTTTGGATGATTTAAAATCTTCAATAATGGATATATTTTACTTTTCTAGTCAAAAAATAAAATGAAATGAAGAGTTTAAAATCATAGAGTCAGCAAGCATTTGAACCACCCAAATGCGGATTTTGCTGTAATAATCACTAACTTTCCTCAGACACTTTTGAAGCTCATGAAGCCCTTTCAAACATATTTATTAGCAGTAAGTATTTGCCCCATGCTGAATACAGTGTGCGAGACATTGCATCATTCAGCACAAATGATCACACTATTACTGAAAACTGCATGGCACTTCATTATTAATTACTAAACTAGCCACAGTGAGTGACCAAACAGGACTCCTTTTTCACAGCAGGAGAATAACCTTGGGCTAAAATTTCCTTTCCTTTTAAGAAGTTTGTTCCAAAGTTATTCTAAGGGTTGGGTATATATTTGTGTGTCTGTGAGCACACTGTGTGCATTTTTTTAATCTTTCAGAAAAACAATTCTGACAATGAAATGAAGGTCAGAGGTCCCTCAGGAAATTTCAAGGAAAACCTGACTGCACATTTTTCTCCTCACCCTATGGTCCAGAAAAACAGGTTTAGAGACTTTGCCAGACATTTCTGCCAAGACAGTCAGATGCCTCTGCTCCAGGCATTACAGAAAGATGTCTCTTCTCTTTCACTTAAATGATGTCTCCTCTGTCCCCGAGTTCCCTACTGATATAAAGATATTTACCTGCTGCAACATGAATAACTTAAACAATATTACAGAAATTAAACATTTCCCTAATCATAAAGGCTGTCAAACACTGAAATAAATTACTGGGAATTTATTAGCTAAGGAAATTCTTTCACTGAAAATAAAAGGTTGTGCAAGTTATTTATTCTGAAGATGACAAAGTAGAATATTAATGTTTATTACTTGCCCAAATGTATTCTCTTGCTAGAGGAGGTGGCCCCAAATCAGAATCTTAATCTGAACCTTGGCCAGTCACGTTGACCAGATTGATAATAAGCAGGTAGAACATGTTTAGGCTGGTGCTAGTCATTTGTGCTGCAGGTGTGAGCCTTAGCTCATGTTTAGTAGCAGGACTAGATATTAGCAAGACCAACAATTATATTTTCATTGTCAGCTAAAACCACACCCATTATCTGCCATGATGTGAAACAAGATTCCAGTGATAGACACTCTTCAAAATGGCGCCAAAGGAGCCTTATCTCCTGCTATATGCCTGGTATAGTCCCCTTCCACAATGAATAAAGCTAATGGGTGTTACCAATAGGACATTCCATGGGACTTGTGAAGCTAGGGCATAAAAGACACAGCGGCTTTCAATTTGCTTCCTTTTGGATAATGTGCTCTGGGGAAGTCAGCTGCCATGTTGTGAAGAGACCCAACAATTCCTTGGGTGGATCGATATGGATCCATGTGGCAAAGAATTGAGGACTCTGGGGGCCTCCCTGGTGGTATAAGGGGTTAAGTCTCAGTACTATGAGGCTATCGGCAGCCACTGCAGCATGAGTTTGATCCCCAGCCAGAGAGCTAACCCACATGGTGCAGCAGACCTCTCCTGTCTCTCCCGCTGCTCCCCTCAGCAGTGAATTTCAGTCAATCTTCCTGTTCTGTTCCCCAATCTTAACTCTGGTGAATCCTCTGACCCCCACACCTCTTTCCTCTACCCCAGTTCTTGTATGCACAAATAAATAAATCTTTAAAAAAAAAAAAAAGAATGGAGGTCTCTGGCCTACAACCTCCACCACCCTGCCAGGCATGAGCTAGGGCCCTTTAAAGTGGAGGCTCCAGGTATGGTCAAGCCTCCGATGACTTCAGCAAGACCTTTGGGGAAACCCCAAGCCACAGCCACAGCTACACAGCTCCCAAACCCCCAAATTCTGTCCTGCAGAAATTGTAGGCAATTGTGGAACCTACTTTGAATTGAACAAACCCATCCTGTCCCTAACTGCCTCATTGAGACTTCCGGGTAAACTGCCAAAGCAGCAACTGGTTACTATGTAAGAAACAGGAGACCATCTGCTGATTAATACAACAGACCCGCAATGCAGCCTCTTGTCAACCAATCCAAAAGTTTCAAAACAAGTGACCCAGGTCAGAACATTTCCCTGCTTTGACCTTAAAAATTCCCCTCCATTCTACATCTGGCAGAACACAACTTGGGACTGCCCCTTGATTGTGGACCCAGATAATGATTCCTGTTCTCCAGTAAATACTTTCTTCATTACATTACATCCTGATTATTTCTTGGTTAACAGATAATACATGTTTTAAACTAAATTTGGAGTAAATTGTGCAACAAAAATTTGTTTGGAATATAGTTTATAAAAGTGCAGTCTTTGTATATGCCTCTTTAGAAAAATGTTGCAATGTCAAAAAAAAATGCTTCTTCTACTAGAATTCTCAGAAATAGGCTACAGCCATCCCACCCTAAATGAGCCTGCTCTCGGAAGCTAAGCAAGGTTGGGCCTGGTTAGTACTTGGATGGGAGAATTCTCAGAAATGAAATGTGTGAGGACATCCTTATATGTGACCCCAAAAAAGACACATATACCATCCTTTTCCAGGAGAGGACACTGCTTCCTATTTCCCACAGCCCTTTTTTCCACAAAGCAGGAATGAAAAATTAGGGGACTAATGGCTTCTCTCCAAGTGATCTTCTTGAATATCTTAACAGAATATTAAATTTACAAAAAATCAGACTAACCAAAACTCATTGTTTATGATTCTCAAAGCATCACCTCTCATGACAAAATCAAGCTGCTGTCACTTCTCAGCATCTGCTGAGCAATGTCTGCTTTATGAGAGCATCCCTGATGTGATCCAGCTCACTGAAGGGCATGAGTACTTCTCCGTTATGAGTGTGTTTTCTTGAGAGGCAACTCAGAATTCCAAACACCTTCCATCAGAAATCTTTCTCCACACTCAGTTCTAGCACTTTCAATAAAGGGAAACCCAAAAAGTTTTCTTTCTCTGAAATGTGATCTATGTGTAAGCTCATTTCCCCCTCTATTTTCCACCACGATATGGACACAGCAGGTACCCCAGCTGTAGCAGCAAAGGCTGCATGTCAAGCAGTGCAAACTATGGCCTCCGATGCCTGGTGGCCACAGTGGGAGCAGTTTTCTCACCTGACCAGTTCTGCGGTGTGGTTTTGGACATCATTCTTGGACAATTCGTCACAAGCACTGTTTCTTCAAAGCTCTCATAAGAGTTTGTGAACCTCTTGTTTACTTTAATAGATTCTTTTCTGCTTTAGCAGTTAGTCAGCTCCCATAGCTTGCAATAAGGAGCCTGAGTAATGTGCTCCATTCAAGAGGGACTCTGCTAAGCTGGTAGAATCTCCAAGGAGCTGTGGCCTTGGTCTCTCTCCACGAAGAACTGGCCTTCATAGACTGGATTTGCCAGTTTTGAGTTAAATTACAAACACTTAAGTCCCAAAGTTGCAGAAGCTAATTAAGGTTGCATCTTTCTTGACCACTAAATTCCTTCGTATTTGCCTTCTTGAGACTAAGTTTCCTCACTTTTAAGCAGAGCTGAATAGAGTCCTGGGTGTAAAGATCCTGTACTAATTTTCTTACTTTATGTCACCAAAAGACCTGGATTTCCAGAATAGGGTATTCTGTCATTTTGTTCAAGCTCCCTTTCCAAGCAGTTCAGAAGTAGAGTATCAAAGCTAATATAATAAGTATATATTCCTCCTATCTTGATTTGACTCCTAATTATATGGACATCATATGCGTTAACATTTACCTTTCTCCAGCCAAATCAAACAATTAGTTACAATGAAAACATCTTTTAGATTTTTATAGTTTGGGTATCTACCAAGTTGAGACATTTCTCTTTGGAGATTATAACCTTATCAGAAGAAATGTTTTTCATCTATCATCTACTCATTTACAAACATAATTTGTAATTGTGAAATAAAAACTTAGAGGCTACTTATGAAGAATTTGTGCTTTAGACTTCATAGCAATTAGCCCCCACCCTGCGTATCATTGTCCTTAAATGATGAACAAAGAGTATCTCAGTTGGAGCAGACATTTCCTTTCACCTTGCTCTTGCTCCCTAAGACAGTCTGCCACAACTGAACTGGCAAGAGTAGATGGCAGAAAACTGTGAAGAAATTGAGAACTCTCCAGATGTGTCAGCAGTCCCTTGGATTACTTCTGGAACCCTATTATTTTTTTAAGTGTTTTTCCTTATTTTTAAATTATATATTTTTTTCTGAAGTAACACTGGTTTACAACACTGTATATATTTTAGGGGTATAGGTTCACATCTCTTCAAATTCATGTTACCACAGCACACCCACCACCTATGCACCCATAATCCTTCACCACCGTCCATTGGGCCACCTCACCCATTGGCCCCCAAATCCTTTTCCTCCCCTCTGATGGACTCCATTCTGCACTCAGATTTCTAGGGTTTGTTTTGGCTTAATTTTGTCTATTCCTTTGTTTTGTTTCGTTATATTTCACTTGAGTGAAATCACCCCATATTTGTCTTTCTCCTGTTTTATTTTGCTTAGCATAATCCCCTCCAAGGGAACTCCATTATGATTGTCTCAGAGAGAAGCTCCACCCCCCTCATACCTATCAAAAGATAAATGGTCCTGGCAGCTCTATCCTTCAGTAAGCAAAGGCTTTATTGTTTCAAGTTCTGGTTACATAAGAACTTCTAAGAAGCCATTTAAGAAATCTCAGAGGGTGTATGTTTTGTAAGCAAAGATTTCATTTGATATATGCAAGTCTTCATATTAATGGACTATATTGGATACTGTTCCCTTTACCTGCCTTTCTGAAGTTTCTATTTTCTTGTTTCTCCTCTCTCTCACTATGCTCCGGGAAATGGCAGGCAAAGCTAATATAGAAGAAGTTCCTAGGAGCCTGTGGCTTTCAACTTCTTATAAACTGTTTTTGTCATTTCTAAAAAAATTTTTAAGAAAGTTCCTGTGCAATACTCTAGGTTTAACTATTAAAAACAAGAATGGTATAGATCAGGAAAATTTGTGTCTACAGAATGCCATCTCAGAGGGAATATGTATATAAGCAGAGATTTCATTTGATAATATACAAGTCTTTGTATTAGTGGACTGTATTGGATACTGTTCCCTTTTCCTGCTTTTCTGAAGTTTCTATTCTCTTGCTTCTCTGATCTCTTACTATGCTAGTTTTCCTCCAACATTTCTAAACTTCTTTCTCTGTCATCTTCCTCAACAGGAACTTTGTCCTCTGGTGCCTGACCTTTAAATGTGGGTATTCTCTATTGCTCCATGGGATCAGCCCAGGCATTTACACCAACTGTGGTGGTTTTACATACAAACGCTATGATACCAATTCCCAAGTCTATTTCCCCACCCCTGCCTGAGATCTGAAAGCCACGAGAATCACATCACTGCTGTTTTACTTCTACTCACCTGGGATAGTCTTGCAACTTCTTGTGACATGCTAGTGTTTTTCCGTGCTTCAGTTATTTGCCTATCTTGCTTTCATACTTACACTCCCAGAAGGAAAAATTAGATTGCAACTTTTATTGCTCTTCTTTGGACTTGAATTGGTTATGAGCTGCTAGTGATCACCTTGTGCTTGCCAACAAGTACTAGAATAATGGGGGGGACAAGTAGTTTGAACTTACTAAGGACATTGTCATTTCATATAACCAGAGCTGTTTGTTTCAGGAGTAATCCACTGCCTGGAAATGGAAGTCTTTTTCTTTTCCATGCTCTTTGCTTCTGACCAGTCACGAGGCTAGCTGTGCACCCACCTGCACACCTTTAACCATGCCTCACAAAATCGAGGAAATCAGGGACTTTCTGCTCACAGCCAGGAGAAAGGATGCCAAACTTTTCAAGATCAAGAAAATCAAGGTTAGGGCCTCCCTGGTGGCGCAGGGGTTAAGGACAGCTCTATCAAGCTACTGCCAGACACTACAGCACAAGATCAATCCCCTGCCAGTCAGGGAGCTACCCAGATGGCACAGCAGACCTCTCCTGTCTCGCCTGCTGCTTCCTCAGCAGTGAATTTCAGTACTTCTGCCTGTTCTGCTCTCCACTCTCTGGTGAATCCTCTTACCTCCCACACCTCTGGTCTGTATCCCAGTTCTTGTATGCATAAATAAATATTAAAAAAAAGAAAAACGAGGTTAATGTGAAGTTTAAAGTCAGATGCAGTGGATACCTTTTATCTGTGGCTATCACAAAGAGAAGGCAGAGAACTAAAGCAGTCCCTGCCCTCAGCTTTGGCCATAGGAGCTGAAATGAATCAGGCATGCTGATTTGAACTGTATTAAAAGTTTAAAAATTAAAAAAAGGTTAAAATTAAAAAAAAAAAGAGCTGGTTGTTTTAGTGTTTCCACACGTCATCTAGGACTCGAGATACTGTCTCTCCTCCTTTCCCAGCGGGCTCTCATCCCCGACTTGTCACCTGATGACCGCAAGGTAGCACCTGCAAATCCAAGCATCACATCTGTGGAACACCTACAGGATTGGGAGGGGTTGTTATTTGGAGGAGTCCATCCATTTCTCCAGATTTTCTGAATTTTCTAAAATTAGCCCTGTATTAGTTCAGTAGAGAAGTAAATTCCTGAACTGTATCAGATTAACCTGTAGAATTGCTTAAGTAGCTGTGCTTTGGGAAATGCCACTTGACTAGAGTGGGAAGCTGCTAGAATTAGCTTCACACGTCTATATATTCTGGGCATAAATGTAGTTGAACATATCATTCATGCGCTATAAAGACTCAGGAGAAATTTCTGTGTGGTTTTGTGTTGAGTGGTTTTGTGTTGAGAGGAGTCCTGAGTGACTTAAGCAATCATCATTTGGATGCTATAACTTGCCTGGCTGATACAGTATCCTCTTTTTCTTTGGCTTCTAGAGTCAAATTGTTAGGGGGAAAAGGATGTCCTAGAGCTAATTCCATACAGGCTTTGTGGACTCCACCCCCGACTCCAGACCAAAGCCAGAAGACACTTTGGTCTGGAGAACTCCAAATCCCATCACCACCAAAGGGAAGGTGGCTGGGACCTGAGGGTGGGGTTAAGCAGCCAGGTTTGGTATAAAGCCAGACACGTGGGCTTTGGAGGGGATCCCCCATTTTGGCTCCCTGCCAGCTCTCAGCGTCCGGCCAGCTCTGAGAGTGACTTTGGGTTTCCAGGTTGGCGGATCGGGTAGGACGCATTAGAGACTTTATTTCCCTATTTTCTCCCTGAGTTGTACATTTTCCTTAATTCTCTTTCCCTTGTAAATAAACCTTTTATTAACCTTTTGTGTGTGCCTGTAGTGGAGTATTAATAAGTCCCTTTTAAGCGTGTGGGTGAGGACCCACAGCCAGGCAACCCGTTTTATATCGGGGTTGCCCTATAACAAAATCTGTGGGTCACCTAGCCAAATGCATGATTTTGCCAGCAGTTTTAAACTCAAATACCTATAGCCAGGGTGATGGTCAAGCTATTTAACAACACGTACAATACAAATACTAATCAGAATGGGCAACAGTTGTAAATAATGGCCATCAGCCTGCCTCCACGGCTAGGCAGCTAATATAGATAGAAAATCAACAGTGAGTAGAAGAGAAAATTAGAAATCTCTCAATTTATTTTTGTTTCATTCACATTTGATAGAGATATAGAGAAATCTTCTATGATGATAAATGGGGCTGACATTCTGTCTCAGTGTTTAGGAGTAATAGGGATTAGAGTGGACTGCAGCAAATAGGAGAATTTGTATCCTCTTAAGAGTCAGTGCTCTTCAGATTTAGATTAGATCTACTCTGTGACCAGATTAAAATATGGCTTAACTCTCAGAACTTCCAATATTTTAAAGAAAAAAACTAGAAAATCTAATTATATAGAGCTTCCTTATACAATGCTGTTGACTTCTATGTAATAGAAAATTCCCCATAATCAATTTTTAAAAGTTAAAAAAATGTAATTTTAATGATCAGAAACTATCATTGAAATAAATACCATCATTTCTCTCCTTCCCCTCTGATTTTTTTACCATAAGTTCTAATAAATCCATTGTATTTTTTAAAAGATTTTTTAATGTATATATACAAGAGCTGGGGTACAGGCCAGAGATGTGGGGGGTGACTGAAACACACTGCTGAAGGGAGCAGCGGGTGAGTCAGGAGAGGTCTGCTGCACCATGTAGGTAGCTCCCTGGCCAGCCAGGGGATCGAACTCTTGCAGCAGAGGCTGTAGATTGCTTCATAGTGTGGTGCTTAACCCCTTGCGCCACCAGGGAAGCCCCTAAATCAATTGTATTGTTAACAAAATCTACAAAAATCTTTGGTAGAGGGAAAATCTTCACCAATAAGAACTGGCTAGACTCAGTCTGTCCCTCCACCCCTCTCACCGCCACAAGTGCCAGGTAGCTTCTGAAAGGGCTCAGAACAGAAGGCTCTGCTAAAACTGCTTTCTCAGGATTAGGCAATTAAGTCTACAATGCTACATAGAAGCTATAATTAAATCCTTTCATGGACTTAAAGTCATTCGCCCCAGGCCACATGGTGAAGCTGGATGAAGAACTCAGACCTGGCCCAAAACTTAGCAATGTGAAGAATTAATCCCTTCTCTGCAGGCGAGCTGGCCCTGGTCCACCGCTCAGACTTCAGGCTCTTAGATACCAACAATGTGGCTTCAGCCAAGCCCTCACATTCTCCACCAGAGTGAGAGAGAACAAAGGATGTTCCAAATAGAACAAAAAGTTTCTGCAGCCCACCCGAAACAATAATTGAGGTTTCTTCACAGAGATAATACAAAGAGAAATGGAACCAAATTTCCCCAAGGCCAGCAACTTTCGCTGCCTTTGTGATAAGGGATGGCAGCAGAAAAATATGCCCAAAATACTAAATAAAGGAGGAAAGAGATAGCTTTGCTTCCAAGATGCTCAGAGTCCTGTATGATCATTACCCTTAAAATTTGTGATGTTTAGATTGACAAATATTTAAGACCATGAAAAATCAGTGCTTACAATGGTGTGGGTAAAAGTTTAGATACTCCTATGTTGTTGACAGGTTATAAACTGGCGCACCATCCTGACAGTGCAATTTATAACAATCAAAAGTACACAAACCCTCTGACCCAGAAATACTACTTGTAGAAATGCAGTACACACAGACACTCCCTCCAATCACTCCGTCTCTACTGAATCACTCTCATTGCCTCTCCTACCCCATAGTCCTCTGTTCCCCTTTGTCCGGAGCCGCCTGGAGCATGCGCCATGTTGCACATGTGCTCGATGAATTAGGTTTCGATTTACTGTTTCGCCTTCGGAGAAACCCCTGCGTTCTCCTGTAAATCACGCGAGACTGAGAGGCACGATGGGAGGAGCGACCAGGGTATAAGAAGGGAACCGCGCGAGAGAGAAAGGACTGCGAGGAGACTGTAAGGAGATACAGCAAGGGTTACTGCGAGAGGAGCAGAGAGAAGGCCAGGGAAGTAAGAAAGTCAGGGAAAAGAAAGACATGGAAAAGTAGGAAAAGGATAAAGGAAAAATAAAGAAGCAAATGCTAGCGTCAAGTTGTCTCAAGCCCCTCATTTCAATCCTCAGCCCTTCTCTTCCCGTGCCTCCGAATCCTGAGGGTCGGGACACCCCTTCACAGTTAAAGTTTCTAAGGGATCATCACTTCTCATTCTTTCTTGAACATACTCTTGTGGTTTCCTCTCTCCACCATGCCAGTGAGACTGGTGCTCTTATCAAGGTCACCAGCATTCTCCGTGCAGTCAGGTTCAAGATTCACTTCTCTGTTCTTATATCACTTGACCTCAGTAATATTCCAAACAACTGAGTACTCTCACGTTCACAGTCTTTGCTTCCATGTCAGCATATCCATTGGTCTTTCTGCCTACTCCAGTGGCCAGTCCTGCTTAGACTCCTTTGCTGGCTCCTTTTTTGCTCAAAAAGGTCAGAAGTGCCAAAGGTCTTTGACCTAAATCTCATTCTCGTCATCTACGTCCTCACACCTAGGACATCTCACCAAGTCTTTTGCTGTAAAGGTGTTAGTGATATGTCAAAGACTGAAATATCAATCACCCCCCCACACACACACACACACCGTAAAAAGAAATCCAGACTGAGATATCCACATATCCTATTCAATAGTTCTGCTTGGATGTGTAACAGTCATCGATCTTGAATCCATAATGCCATGGTCAAATTAGAATTCTAAAACTTTCAATCTCCCAAATTGACCCACTGCTAATTATTTCATCATCATCCAGCAAAAAAAAAATCTAGGCATGATCTTTGATTACTTGATTCCTCTTTTTATCACATCTGTTGACTTTACCCTCAATGCATAACCCAAATTCTCTCCATCTTTATCATCACTCTAATTCAAGCTAACATCATCAATTGCTTGGATTTCTGGAATTTTCTCCTAAATAGTTTTGCTTTCCCTCTTGCACTTCTATAATCCATAGTCCACAGTGACCAATGGCTTAAAATCACCAGTAAAACAGCCCTATAGGGCCTCCCCGGTGGCGCAGCGGTTGAGCGCTGGGTTGCGAAGCTAACTGGCCTCTGCAGCGCCAGTTCGATCCCCGGCTGCTCCCCGGCCACTGGAGGAGGGTCCCACATGGCGCGCAGACCTCTCCTGCCGCCCGCTGCTCCCCTCAGCAGTGTACTTCAGTCCTTCTGCCTGCTCTGCTCCCCGCTCTGGCTCTGGTGAATTCTCTCACCCTCCCGCGCTTCTGACTGTACCCAGTGCATGTATAAACAAAACAAACAAACAAATAAATAAATAACATGCCTCTATAAAAAAAAAAAAAATTAAAAAAAAAAAAACAGCCCTATAGCATCACACCTAGAGTGAGAGTCAAATTCCATGCTCACTTACAAATCCCTTCAGTTACCTAACACCTGCCTACCTCTGCAACCTACTTGCTCACTGTCTTTTCCCCATCACTCATTCCCATAAACGCTTGCTTGGGATTGATTTTTCCCATGACTGAATACTGCAACTTAAATTTCACCTCCTTTAGTTTCACCTAACCTGATCCCTTAATACAAAATACCCTTAGCAATTATCCTCTCATAGAACTTAGTATTGTTGGATGTTTTTCTTAATTCCAGTCTCTTTGCAATGAGAAAAAAAGCTCCATGAGAATAGAGTTCTTGTATACCTTGTTCTCTACTCTATCCCTCACCACCATGAGTGTGACTTGGCAAATAGTGCTGGGTGGAAGAATATTGAATGAACAAGTATATACCAATATAAGAAGACAGGAACTGAAATACTGCTTGCATACAATACCAGTATAGGAGGGGGGAAAAAACCTAGAAGCTAAAGGATTCCTCATATTATTTCATTACTATACGCCATTACAGTATAACCATTTAAAGTAATGAGGTCAGTCTATAAATATTAATATAGAAATAATGTCCAAGATGTGTTCATATACATAATGTGTTAGCCAGCTTCCAAAATGGCCTCAATGAAGCCCTCTCTCCTGGTATTTATGCTGTTATGTAGATGCTTCCCAAATTGAATTGGAACTGGTTTGTGTGACCAATAGAGTGGAAATGACAGTGTGATACTTGGGAGGTTAAGTTCTAAAAGACATTGTGGCTTCCTCTGTTCTCTTGGCTCACTCATTTGGGGAAGAAGCCAACTTTCGTGTGATGAGGGCCATCAACCAGCCCTGTGGATGGCTCCACTAAGGCTTCCTGCCAACAGCCAGCAGCAACTTGCCAATGGTGGGAGGAGCCACACTGGAAGTAGGTCCCTACCCCTAGTCCAGACTTGGGATGAAGGCAACCTCAGAGGGTCCCAAGCCAGACCCACCTGCTGACCTTACAGAAACTGGGGAAGTTAGTAAATGTTTATTGTTGTTTTGTGTCACTAAGTTATAGTTCAACTCCTCTTTTACTTTTAAAAAGCATATACGTACATGTGCTTGTACATGCATAGAAAATACACAATGGAGTACCTGGGTTCTGACACCAGCAGGTAGGGAGGGGACTTGTCTCCTTTTCACTATGTGCTCACATTATTCACAAGAACCGTTTGTTACTTCTGTTTTTTTTTTTTTTTAATTTAAAAGCTTACTTTTTAAAAGATTTAGGCAAATTAGTGTTAAGAAGTATTAGAGCATGACCAAGGGAGTAACTGGGGGCCTCAAACTATTAGGGTGCACACTCTAAAGGGCTCTGCCCTCCTTCTCATAGAGACAAAGGAAGCACACACTTCGTGTGAAACATCTTTAACAGAATTGATGTGCATAGAGAGAGAAAAGAGGATATTCCTAATAATAGTTTCCCAGTAACTACCCAAAATTACACATCCCCCATCATGGGCAAACGCCTAACCAGATAGGGTCAGCCCAGAGCAGGGTCACTGCGCCACAAGTCTAAGGCAGCTTCTGGGAGGGAACAGTAAGAATGGGGTAAGGAGGCCCCAGAAAACTGTGACAAAAGGAGAAAAAGAAAAGTACAAATCAAGGGCCTCCCTGGTGGCGCAAGGAGTTAAGCAACGCACTATGAAGCAATCCGCAGCCTCTGCAGCACGAGTTCAATCCCTGGCCAGGAAGCAACCCACATGGCGCAGCAGACCTCTCCTGACTTGCCCACTGCTCCCCTTGTTAGGGGGAAAAGGATGTCCTAAAGCTAATTCCATACAGGCTTTGTGGACTCCACCCCCACCCCAGGCCAAAGCCAAAGACACTGGGAACTCCAAATCCCATCACCACCAAAGGGAAGGTGGCTGGGACCTGAGGGTGGGGTTAAGCAGCCAGGTTGGTATAAAGCTAGACACATGGACTTTGGAGGGGTCCCCCATTGTGACTCTCCGCCAGCTCGCAGCGTCCGGCCAGCTCGGAGAGTGCTTCTTGGGTTTCCAAGTCGGCGGATTGGGTAGGACGCATTAAAGACTTTATTTCCCTATTTTCCCTGAGTTGTACATTTTCCTTATTTCCTTTTCCCTTGTAAATAAACCTTTTATTAACCTTTTGTGTGTGCCTGTAGTGGAGTATTCATAAGTCCCTTGTAAGCGCGCGGGTGAGGACCCACAGCCAGGCAACCCATTCAATATCAGGGCCGCTCTATAACACCCTCAGCAGTGTATTTCAGTCGGTCTGCCTGTTCTGTTCCCATTCTGTGTCTGGTGAATCCTCTCAACCCCCACATCTCTGGCCTGTACCCCAGCTCTTGTATGTATAAATAAATAAATCTTAAAAAAAAAAAGTACAAATCAAGATAATGGCTGCCATTGTCTCTGACAAGAACAGCATTCATACGTGTCTCATATCCACGTATCTCTTTCCAAATCCTCCATGTGTCTCCTCTAAGTCCCCCTAAGTCCATGTGCAACTCAGAGACAGAGAAGCAAGAGCCCCACCTTCCAAATTATATAGCTTCAGGGGCCACTCAGCATTGCCCTGTAGCTAGTTGAGGAAGCTGCTTGTATGTGGGGGAAGGGAACGTGAGGCCTTTCCTGACAGAACAAACCACAACAATGCCCTTCCTAAGCCTTCTTGTCCCGTCAGGTTTTCCTGACTGTCTCCCACTCTCAACACCTGGCTTTGGAATAGGCTCTACCTTAAAGATTTTCAAGTAGTCCAAAAACTCAAAGGTGATTTTATTTATTTTTTATTGATTAACTTTACTGAGAACACTCATCCCATGTCTCGGCTACTGCTGCTAGGGCAGGAGGCCTGGTTTAATTATTTGTGTGTAGTTTGGCAATGATGCTGCAGTAGCTGTGCGATGAACAAATGAAGCACTCATGGGGCTGCTGGGTGCTGATGACATGCCTGGGCTTCAGGGGGCCTAAAGGATGAGGCTATGATTTCTGTAGGCGGTCCTTACTCTGGTTGTGCCTAATTTCCCACCAATAAAGACAAGACTCTGGGAACTATTTCAAAGGCTGGCCAATGATAGCAGCAAGGGCAGCTCATATCCAAACCACAGAATTCTTCGCATTCTCCCTCAATAAAGACACTTCCGAAGTTCAGCATGAGTGATTACAATTTTGACATTTGAATAGTACAACCAATGTCAGTGAAGTTCCGAGGCTTGAACAGAAGGACTTGATTCCTCAGGGTTTGTATTTTTCCTTCAAGGTATGGCATCATAAGTTTCTTTTTTAAAAAGACATCCAAACTCAGAGCCACAAATGTTAATGAAAAGGGGGGTGGGGGGTGACAAACAATGCCTTTGATTCGGTAATGTTTCCATTCCTCTCATGGGCCTCAGAAGAGTTAAGGTTTCAGGAACGAAGTTGTAATCACTAAACTATGCATACTGATGAGATTATAGCCCCAGGATTTATGAAATCTTGATAACCAGGAAATTAATTAGTTTGAACCCCCTGCTGCAAACACAACTGAAGTGACAGACATGGAAATACCCTTAAACAGCCCAACCCAGTCCGCCCAGCACTACAGGGTGCAAACCTGCATTCACTTTCAAACTGATCACACTCTTAGTAAATGGAGGCAGTGGAGTGCAAAATATTCAGATTTTCAGTTAGTTTAGAAAAACATCAGACCACTATGAAAGGCTAACACAAGCACAAAGACAACCACAATCCAGGGTACTTCTCTGGGGCGGGGGTGTGAGGGGTGGGAGGGTGGGGGGGTGGGGGGTGGGCAAAGTTCCTCTGAATTGGTTTACAGGTTCAGGTACACCAGGGGCTTTTCAAGCCATATCTCAAACATAAATAGGCAATAATTTTAAAAGCTTTGCTTCAACAAATGCAATTTCTTTTTTTTTTTAATGTTTTTTTTTTTAATAGAGGCATGCTTTTATTTTATTTTATTTATTTGTTTGTTTGTTTTGTTTATACATGCAGTGGGTACAGTCAGAAGCGCGGGAGGGTGAGAGAATTCACCAGAGCCAGAGCGGGGAGCAGAGCAGGCAGAAGGACCGAAGTACACTGCTGAGGGGAGCAGCGGGCGGCAGGAGAGGTTTGCGCGCCATGTGGGACCCTCCTCCAGTGGCAGGGGAGCAACTGGGGATTGAACCGGCACTGCAGAGGCTGCGGGCAGCTTCGCAACCCAGCGCTCAACCGCTGCTCCACCGGGGAGGCCCCAAATGCAATTTCTTATGAGTCTATTTTCCAAATCATTTCTTTTACACCTTTTAAGGTATGAAGACTTGGTGCAAATGAATTTTTAAAATTATCTCTAATTTAATAAAGCACTATTGTTATGGTCATACATGGAATACTACCAGGTCACTAATAGTAAGTTCATTTGCATTTTCTTACTTTTAGTGATCTGGTATGTATACACACTTACACTCACACCTATGCATACCTGTATACATATATACATATTCCATAAGCAAATTATAAAAAATTAACTCTCTTTGGGGAAATGGGCTTGGGTAGCATTTTATACATTTCTGTTCAATTTTACCCATCAGTATGCATTATAAAAATGACTAATAAAGAAATGACAAATGCCAAAGAAAAGGTTTCCCACTGGATCAGCTAATAGACCACCTGTGAGGACCCCAGGGTGTTTTACTGTTCAAGTGTTTATACTATTTAAAAAGCTACGAATGAAGTAACTTACATCAAACATAAAATGCAATCACTAATGTCAAGCCCAAATTAACTTTGGGGAATTAAACCCGATAGCACCCAATGGGGCTTATGGGCACAGCAATAAGGGTAGACCCCAGGGGAATGCCCTGGGTGGACTTCCCAGGCCCTAGATGAACAACTAGACATACTTGGCAGAAAGACTCTTTAAAAAGTATAAAAATGGCAGCTGGACACCAAGCAAACCATACACTCACCTCCACACGAATCCCTTTGTTGAGACAAGGCCATTCAACGCAGGCATCTGCCTCGAAGTTTTCCGCTTCTGTCTGCTGGATGCAGGCCCCAGAGCTTGCACACAATAAGCTCCCAAACTGCACTCACCTGAACCAAAGAGTTTGAGGTAAAAAGTGCCTCTGCTTGGACAGAACCAGCACCCTCATCAGCTTAGACTTTGGTTTGTTAACAATGGACTATGTTTGACAAAGTTTGAGAATGTTAGACTTATTAATGTACTAGATTGTTAATAGATAGAGCGCTGATGTGAATTTTTTTTTTTTTTTAAAGAGAATGGTATGGACTTGTGTGCTCCCAACTCACTCACTTGGAAGATCAGGTTGGCTGGTTTTCATTTGTCACAGGTCATCACCCATTTATTTGTTAGTTTGATAAACTGCAAATTAATTGACATTGTAGAAAGAAACAGTCATGTGTAGAACATTAATTTTTCTCATGACAACTGCAAGCCATTTGTTTCTGCTTCCTTTTATTCTGTATCCATCATCTTATGCTTTCTCAGCTTTAAGAAGACAACCCCACAAGCTTACTTAAAGCACAACTAGCAAGGAGGGCAGGGTATAAACTAGCACTCAGTGAGAAGGAAGCAGATCATAAATGAGATCACATTAACAGTCAGGGAATAAACAATAATGCTACACCCATAAAGCTACAAGTATAATGAAGTGCCAAACACTTCATCATCATAACTCTACCAGGAAGATTCTATTATCCTCATATGACAAATTAAGTAACTGATCTTCCCAAAGGCAATAAAACAGACAAGAAGGAGTCGGAATTCAGCCCTGCCTGGCCACTCAGGACCTGCACTTTGAGCCATGAGATTATCATCTTCTGTTCAAATTAAAACAAGATTTTATTCAAGCAGATTGGTAAAAAAGACAGCGATCAAGCATTTTAGGAAACAACTGCAAGGGTACTATTTTGGTAGAGTCGTAAATTACTGAATACAACCTAACCAGAGTTACCAATATTTAAAGTGGACCTAACTTTTAACTGGCCATTTAAATTCCAGTAACCTGTCCCACAAAAACACTCCCCAAAATGTCTGCATGCAGATGTTCAGTGCAGCACTATTTTAGAATATCAAAAAGAAAGAAAACTTCAGGAGCTACTGTTAGGGAAATGACTGAATATATTACAACATATGCAAACTTGTAAATAATGTGTAACCTTTAAAAATGGAAGTGAACCTATAGATGCAGATGTAGAAAGAATTCTCTTATCCTTGCAATTATTACATGTTTTTCATATAATGTGGTTATATGGAAAGGAATCGTCAGAGAGTAAAATGTACACTCTGGCCCCAGTTCTGTAAAAAAGAGTAATGCTGTTATTTCCCACCTCCCACTCCCCTTCTCTAACACACACACACACACACACACAACACAGAAGTAAGTTGTAAAAAAGTAATGTGTTATTGATAAGTCATACAATAAAACAGTAATTTTTAAATGCCACAAACACACAGTCACATAAAGTTGGTTTGGAGTCCGGGACTTCTCTGCAATCCACGCTACTTTAGCGTTCTTTTCCAAACAGGTGTGGTTCAAACCCAGTGAAGGCTCTATAATTTCATACATGATAACAAGTGAACAAAACTAACAATAAATAGTTCAACAACAATTGGAAAAAATACTAAGTGGTAAAATGCCATCCTTTGTCATAAAACACTATATTACTCAGACTACCTGAAGAGTGTGCTGAGATCAGTAAAAAAGTCAAACAAAATTTGTATTTCCAATGTTTAAAGTCCTTATTATATCGTCCATGAAATGATGATATATACAAATGCTCAAAGGATTAATAATGATTGAAAGTCTCCAAATGTCATCAGCTTTCATCATAAGCTGAACATATGAGACATGAAGCATTCTGTTTACTTCTCTTTTCAAAAACTACCTATGACATCTTGTCAAATGGAAGCAGCACTCAGAACAGTAGTTCCCAAACCTTGTTGTACAAGAATATCAGAAGGAAGCTTGTTAAAACTCGGGTTTCTGGGTTCCAGCCCCAGACTCTGAGCTCTCAGTGGAGAGGCTGATGAATCTGCCTCTTAAAAACAAGATCCACATCAATTCAATGAGGGGATAAAAGAACCCCAGTGAACATTCAGAATCTACTGTCCAATCCTAACTAGCTGCCACTGATTAGAAACCTGGCTCTGGGGAGCACCTTTCCCTCTCTTGTTTCCATATCTGTAAAGTCAGTTATTTCAACTGAACATTGCTGGGGGCCCTGAAGCCCATGAGATGTAAAAGAAATGTCGTTTCGGCTAAGAACTTTGTCATTACACCAAGACCGGTTTTTGCAAGTCAGTGGGTTTCAGTCTCTTTACTACCTTCTGCAAAGACTCGGTTGTTTCTGGGAACATCTGTGTAGAAGAAGAATTCTGAAACTGATATCTATGTTAGTTGGAGGGAGGGGGAGTTTCCCTTCTGAAGACAAAGAAGTTTCTAGCAATCCTGCGATATGCTGCATATAAATGGTATGTGGTAAGACCCGCTGGGTTAGGAAGCAACAGAAACATTCCATAACATTAAGCAGGCTCCAAGTCCTCCTCTAAATCTTCCATGAGAGAAGCTGGAAAATTCAATAGGTTGTTTTAACGCTGGTTGAACTTGAAGAGTATGAGCTGGATTTCCTGGAAAATTTCTTTGATGAAAGGGATACTTGCATCCGCTTGACGGTACGGACACTTCGACAGAGAAGAGCGTTCTTTGCATGATCCCTGAAGTCTTGTGAAACAAAGTAATAGACAAAGGGGTCAATGCAGCTGTTGAGAGTGGAGAGGCAGAGGGCTACGATGTATAGGGCGTAGACGTGGCTCTGGCCCTGGCTTTTAATCAAGAAATAATGCACCACGAGCAGAAGGTTACTAGGAGTGAAGCAGATCAGGTACATGGCCAGGACAGTGATGATGAGTTTAATGGCTCTCTGCCTCTTTATTTCTGAGTTTTCATCCATGGTAGAAGACTGGAGAGTTCTGATCATCAGCACATAGGTAGAGGCTGTGAGGAAGGCTGGGAACAAAAAGACTCCGATGGCCAGAGAGAGGAAGTAGTTGAACATGTCCCCTACTAATACCTCCTCGGGCAAAACATCATGACAGGTAGTTATGCCCAGGCTTGGAATGTAGATGGTCTGCTTCACAACATACAAGGGGATGGTAACCAGCAGAATCAGCAGCCATATTCCTAGGGAGACACCAATGGCAATATTTGCCTTCTTCCTGGGGTGCACCAAGGGATTCATGATGACCCAATACCTCTGCACACTCAGGCAGGTCATAAAGAGGATGGAACAGTACATGTTGCCATAGAAAAAGCCAATGAGTACCTTGCAAAGAACTTCCCCATAAATCCAGTTGTTGCCGTTTATGTGGTAGGCGATCTTCAGAGGGAACCAGATGACAGAGAGGAGGTCGGCCAAGGCCAGATTGGCCATGTAAATCACAGCAGGGTGCTTCTTCTTTGATCGGAAAAGAAAGACCCAAAGGGCCATGCCATTACTTGGCAAACCAATCGCAAATACAATTGTGTAGACAATTGGAAGAAAGACGGTGGTCAATTTTCCAGTGAGGACCAAAGTAGAAAACTCATCCACCGAAAAGACTGGTTCCATTGTACCTCCTTTCCCAGTGATGTTAGCTGAGCCATTAAATTTACCCACGAGACTTCTTCCTTTAGATTTAGTGGTTCCTATGCAGGAAAGTCAAAGCAGACAATGGTCATTACATAAATCAGTGTTTCAGGAGTAATGCTGGTTTGTTCAAATAGGAGTCTGTTAGACAAAGACAGGAGGGATACACAAAATGCTTACAGGGACTTTGTCTGGGTTGATGGGATGGATCACTGAGATTTCTATTGCTGAGTTTTGTTTCTTTTTTTTAAAGTAGAGGGTTGTGGGGTACGTGTGAAATAGAGCTGATTTCTATGAATCTCAAAAACACCTTGACAGCATTTCAATTTATTTTTCTAACCGCCCATACTCATTAGTTCCTAACTATTCTTCTAATGGCATCTATCTCACCCTGGAAGCAAGACAGGATCCAGCTTGCTATTAGTAATTCCCTTTCCTAAATTGTGACGCAGGGGGATTTCCAAGAGCATGAGGAACATTGCCTCTCCACACCTTTTAGCCTCAAGGTCACTTGACAGACGGGTATACCAAAGACAAATTTGTGTCCTGACTTTCAAGCAAGTCATGTGGCACAATATGGCATGTTTTCAAAATGTATCCGATCCCATATTATGTATTAAATTTTAGAAAACACAAGCAAAAGAATGGCATAACCAGTCTATATTCTGTTCTGACCAAGTGTTCATGAATCTGCCAAATAAAGTGGAGCACCATTTGCGGATACAAAAGGGTTTTTATTTTTTTTATTTCATGGAACAGTAGGCCTTCACCATGCAGAGAAACTGGGCAAATGTACCGTATTATGCAAGGAAGGACATTAAACTTACTCATGAATTTATCTGATACTTTTTATACTGAGTCATCACAATTTCTTCCAGCTTGCACCCACATTCATTAAGATTATTCACATCTCTTAAGGCTTCCCTATTAAGGACTAACAGTGGTTATCTTGCAAAAAGGATCAGTGTAGAGGTCATTACTTGACTTTTTACTTAGGATAGTGGGTTGAAAGGTAGACCCCAAACAGATGTCCACATCCTATTCCCTAGAATATGTGATCATTATCTTATTTAGAAAAGGGGTCTTTGTAGATATGATGAAGGCTCTTGAGATGAGAAGACCATCCTGGATTACCTACACTGACAAGTGTATTTGTAATAGAAAAACAGAGGGAGATTTGAGAGACACAGAAGAGAAAACCAAAGGGAAGCAATGTGAACATGGAGACAGAGATTAGAGTAAGGTAGAGAAACAAGCCAAAGAACACCAAGAAATGCCGACATCACAAGCTGGAAACAGCACAAAGTATGGATTCTCCCCTTGAGCCTTCAGAGGTGCCAAAACCTTGAATTCAGAGTCTGGACCCCAGAACCATGGGAGAGTAATATCCATTCCATTAAGCATCACCCTGTGGCAATTTGTTATGGCAGCCACAGGAAACTGATATCCTTAGGATAGACCTGTATCTTGTTCTTATTTCTCTTATAATTTATTTTTATTTTTTAAGATTTATTTATTTATGCATACAACAACTTTATTTTTGCATACAGGCCAGAGGTGTGGGGGTGAGAGGACTCACCAGAGACAGAGTGGGGAGCAGAACAGGCAGACTAACTGAAATACACTGCTGAGGATAGCAGCAGGCAAGTCAGGAGAGGTCTGCTGCGCCATGTGGGTAGCTCCTGGCTGGGGATTGAACTAGTGCTGCAGTGGCTGACGAGATCTTCATAGATTGCTTCCTAACCCCTTGTGCCACCAGGGAGGCCCATAATTTATTTTTAAAATAACGAATTCTTTTTCAATTAAATATTCATATAGATGACAATGTGCTTCTGATACTTGAATATAACCCACAATAAGAAATATATTATAGAAAGAAGCAGGTATATGGAGGTGTGAAGTCATACTCCCAAAATTATATAGTTACAGTGACAAATTTAAAAAATGGAAACAGGGCCTTCCCGGTGGTGCAAGGGGTTAAGCACTGCACTATTAAGCAATCCAGAACCTCTGCAACATGAATTCGATCCCCGGCTGGCCAGGGAGCAACCCACATGGCGCAGCAGACCTCTCCTGTTCGCCCGCTGCTCCCCCCAGTCTGTCTGCCTGTTCTGTTCCCCACTCTGTGTCTGGTGAATCCTCTCACCACCCTCCCCACCACGTCTCTGGACTGTACCCCAGTTCTTATATGCATAAATAAATAAATCTTTAAAAAAATAAATAAAAATGAAAATGGAAGCAGGGAGCCTCCCTGGTGGCACAAGGGGTTAAGATGCAACCTATGAAGCTATCCTATGAAGCTATCCGCAGCCACCACAGCACAAGTTCAATCCCCCGCCAGGGAGCTACCCATATGGTGCAGCAGACCTCTCCTGACTCGCCCGCTGCTCCCCTCAGCAGTGTATATCAGTAGTTTCTGCCTGCTCTGTTCCTGGCTCTGTCTTTACTGAATCTTCTCACCCACCCCCACCACCCCCTGGCCTTTATTCTGGTTCTTGTATGCATAAGTAAAAAAAGGAAACATTCTATATGGTAACCCAGTTCTAATACGTATAGCCATAGTGGGGGGAAAAATAGCTTCACAAAATAAGAACTACACTTATTAAGCAGGGTACACTCTCATATCCTCCTCCATACTATCCCTTCATCCCAATCTTCTTTTGCTTCTCCCCAAAGCACACACACATCTCCTCTCCAAAGCACACACATACACACACAAAGAACACAGATTGAAAATTAAAAAGTTTCAGGGACTCCCCAGTGGCACAGTGGTTGAGTGCTGGGCTGCGAAGTTGCCCGCAGCCTCTGCAGCACCAGTTCGATCCCTGGCCACCGGCGAGGGTCCCACATAGCAGGCAGACCTCTCCTGCCACCCGCTGCTCCCCTTAGCAGTTTCCTCCGTCTGTCTGTCTGTTCTGTTCCCTGCTCTGGCTCTGGTGAATATTCTCACCCTCCTGCACTTCTGACTGTACCCAGTGCTTGTATAAATAAATAAATAAATCTTAAAAAAAAAAAAAAGAAAATTAAAAAGTTTCAAATACCAAGTAACCCTCCCTAGGCATACTTCAGTAAATTTTTATGGTTCTTTCTGGGTACTGTTTTCCTCTGAACACTTGCCCAGCTAATAAAACCATAAGAAAGTCAAACACAGACTTCAGTAAAACATCCCCTATCAAGGTTAATTAGTAACTATAAGGCAAGAAAGGGATCTAAATTTAAAGTCCCATCTTCAGTTCATTACAGTGTTCTCTCTTATTACAAAACATTGCAAATACGGCCTCCCTGGTGGTGCAAGGGGTTAAGCATTGCACTGTGAAGCAATCCGCAGACTCTGCAGCACAAGTTTGATCCCCTGCTAGCCAGGGAGCTACCCACATGTTGCAGCAGACCTCTCCTGTCTTGCCTGCTGCTCCCCTTAGCAGTGTACTTAGGTCAGTCGGTCTGTTCTGTTCCCCACTCTGTCTCTGGTGAATCCTCTCACCCTCCACATCTCTTGCTTGTTCCCCAGCTCTTATATGCATAAATAAACAAATCTTTAAAAAAAAAACAAACATTTCAAATAGCCCATGAGTTTATCCACAGAGGACCATGTAAAATTTATAATATACTTTATAACACATTTTACAGTCATTAAAAATGGCTGCTGATATTTTCTGGTTAGTATTGATGCTTATTTATACAAGTACATAACCCTATGCTTGTACAATAAAACTTTCTATATTTATGAATATACTTTATGCATGCATTATGAAAGCATGGGAAAGTATATAGTCCAAAACGTTAGCAGTGGTTACTTTGATAACTGAGGGTGATTTAAATTTTCTCCCATTTTTACATGCTCATTTTTCCTCCACAGTGTACACCTATTTTGTTAGTATAATTAAAAAGCAACTGCACCGTGAACAGAGTTTCAGTCTCTAGAAGAAAAACCCAGAAGACTGCACCAAAGGGGACCAGGACCTGTAGGCTGAAAAAGTACTAAGCAAATTTTGACTTAAACTGAACTGCCGCCTGCCAGCTCTCCTCCAGGTCACACTGGGCAAGTCCTTCCCTTCATTCTTCATTGGCTATTTATGACGTCCTTTAGGTGATAAGACGGTGCTAGACCATGACATTGGTGATAAACAGGAGTTTTGGATTCGGGGGAGAGAGATTAAACATATTTATACAAATAATTATTAAACTGTTATGAGGGCAAAGAAAGTAGAGAGCTGGCCATCTTGATTCCCACCAAATCAATGTTTATCTGTAAACTTCAGTGGTGCTCTATTCTTAAACAGAACCAATTTAATTTCAAGTTGCAGGGAAAGCTCCATCTACCGAAAGTCTCACTGTTATTTAACTAACTCTTTAGGAAAGTTATCCTGCAAAGGAATAAAAATATGGGGGGCAGGGTGCGGAAGATGGGGAACAATATGCATTATTAAATATGCATTATTAAATAATTCTGGTTAAGAGGTGATTTTTTTTGTATTTCATTCAAGTTCACCTTGTATTCTGGAATCTTTTAGCCCCAGTCCCTCACTTTGTAAGCAAGTCAAATACCCACGATAAGCTTCCCATAGGAACTATCTGAACAGAACAATAAACATGTTGGGTCATCTACACTTACATTTTTTTAAAAATGTATGCAGATACTAAGTTTTGCTCCTGAATTTTACATTTCCAACTTAAAAGACAAAAGCAAATGGAGAAGTGTTCTTTACAGTTTCAAACTTCCCGTATATAAATGCCTTTACTCTGAGCTGAGCAATAAAATGCATAGCAGTTTTCAAGTACATCCCATTCTACCCAATTCCAGAGGGAAAAGAATCACATTTTCAGTCGAATTCAAATTCAGTGATCTGAGCTTTTACAATGTCTTTATGAAGAGGGTAAAGTGAAGCACTGCCATTTACAGCAGGTCTGGCAAATTTCTCAGGGAAATTAAAACCTTCCTTTTAAGGGTACCCTGACTGCCCCCAACAGCGGGGCTTTCATTAGCATCACAGCGGTCCAATCTCAGGCCAAACACACACTAAGTCCGCACAGGCCTGCTCGAGCTACGTACACCCCCGGGGGGACTAGTTCGAGCACACCCTAAAGAGCGCACCCTCAGACCTGGCGCAATTGGCGCGAGGGCACCCCGCGCAGTTTCGTAGCGGAGCAGGCAGCCTCCCGCCTGCGCACCTGAGCGGCCGCTCCGTGTAGCGCAGAAATAAATGGACCCGGAAACCCAGGGCCGAAAGGCCTCCCGGCGGAATTTAACACAGGTTATATTCCAGTTTTAAAGAGGGTCCAGTCTTAAATCGGTGTGACGCCCAACTAGAAGCTGAGCGATGCTACCTGGAGAACCCAGTGAGGTTAGGGGCTCGCTGGCATACCTCGGCCATCCATTTTACAGAGGCGCTCGGGGTCCCAGGTGGGTCTCGAAAACTGTAGGCTCATCCCAAAGAGGGAGCGCCAAAGGTGGATGGAGTTGCAAAAAGCGAGATAGAAGGTTCCCCGGCCGCGGGCTCCCAGAGTTATGCACGCGCCAACTTCAGGGGTCCCGTGGGACCAGCCGGGAGGAAGCCTCCAGGATGTGCGAAAAGCTTCTTAGTGGTTGCAGAGAAACCAACCCTGGGGGAGTGGAGGCTGTACCCCTCTGGGTAACCTTTAGAGGGGATCACTTCTTTTCCTTCCCTTCCCCTCCACCAACTTCAGAATTTCGGGTTGTCCCAGCTGAAGCCATAAAAGCCAAGGCCGAGAAGGATGCGGGCTTCTGGGACATGGTGGCGGAGCGGGCCGCCCCAACAAAACACCTTTAGCGCACCTTTCGCACACCTGCCGCGTTCCCAACACCTGTCCACGGTGCCGGGAACCCCGCGCCTGAGAGGTAGGGACTCTCCTTGGTCAAGTTTCTCACCTGGGACCGCGTCTTTGCCAGAGGCGGAGGCCACCAACAGGATGGCGCCCCCCAGCACCCACGCCGCGCCCGCGCCTCGCATGGTTGCAGCTGTCCCGACGCCAGCAGGCGGAGGTCGCGGGCACCGATTCAGCGCCAACTCGCAGCGCAGTTCGGGGAGAAAGCCACCCTCCCGCTTGCACCTAAGTCTCCCACTTGCAGTCTCTGCCGGTGACTCCCCGGAGACCGGTAAGTTTCAGCGAAACCCGATCCTCTGCGCGCACCTACGCGAGGCCACGCCCGGGGCTGAGCCGCACGGCCCGCCCCTTCGGAAGCCTGGCGCCGGGGCGGGGTCCCCCAGCCCTCAGGCCCAGCCCCGTGCCCCTCCCTCCTCACCACTCCCTCCCCACGTTGGAGGTACCCCGGGGCGACCTGGATTGCCCGAGGGCGGTGCAGTGGGGTACTGGAATGCAGGTAGAAGGAAAGCTCTGACTATGGTTCCTACTGATTTGGGCCACGCCTAAAATTACCTTTAATTTAACTTATAGGTTGCCCTCCCGCCCTCCCTTTTCCTAAATGGTAAAAAGCCAACACAAGCTTTCTCTGTGTAGCAAGCACTGAGGAATAAGGCGTGTTTCTAAGCAGCAGAGGGGAGGGAAGGCTGTGGACAGCAACGAAAGCAGTGGGGAAGGAGAAGAGGTCCTGGCTGAAGGGTGAGGGGTCTAGGATTTGGTTCTAGCTCTGCTGTTAACCAGCTATGATATGAATAAACCTCTTCATCTCCCTTTTAGGCTCATTTTCTCCTCCGTGAGGTGGAGCCTGAGAGAATATTTAGAACAACTATTTTAAGTGCCAAGTGTATTGTATTATCTTCTTTAAAATACCACTACACCTTGCACTGTAAGTATGATTATTATTCCCATTTTACAAACGAGGAAGTGGAGCTTAAAAAGATTGGCTAGATTGCTCACGGTTACATAATGTATAGACACAGTTTGTAAGTGCCCGTCGCATTTAAACTCGAGTCTCACTGCTGTGTTCTATTAATCACTGCACTATATCTGCTTACACCAGGGTCACTTCTGCACTGGGACTCACAGTCCAAAGAAATACAAGAGATAGAGAGGGTGACGAGGGGTGTGTGAACCTGGGGATGGCCTTTATCACATTAGTAATGTAATACTGTTAACTTGCTTTAATGGTGAAATAAAACAAATTTGACTGTTTAACATTTTAACTGCTGGGTAGTGGAGGAGCAGAAAAGAAAAACATGAGTGTTGTCTTCAGATATTTTAAGGATTCACATGTAGAAGAGCACTAGACATGTTCTGAGTAGTTGCAGAGAGCAGAAATAGCTGGAAGCCACAGTGCGAGGCTGATTTTGGCCCAATGCATGTGGTAGGAGATATCTGATTTGGCCAGCTTTTCCAAGTCCTGAGAGCTGCCTGTTGAGGTGGAAAGTCACCTCACTGCAGGGCTTGCTGTAAAGGACACGACATCTGTCCAGCATATTGAGGGGGAATTCTGTCAGGCTCATGAGCCAGACTGGGTGAGTCTGGATTGCCTTTTAAGGGGCTTGTACCCTGAGAGTCCATGACTCTCCCTAGAAGACCACAGTTTGGCAAGTCAGTTGCCAGTGACCATCATTAATTTTTGAAAAAGCCTAAACCAAAGGGCCACAATCTTAGTTGAGTTTTAAGATGGAGCTTGCATCTGATAAAGGCCCTGTGTCCTGTGTATGACCTCTTACTGAACCCACGGTGGGGCCAATTAACAGAATTAATGTGGGTTCCAGACAAAAGTGTACAAAATATTACGTAAGCTAGTTGTTTCAGCCATATCCCCAGTAAGACACTTCCCCAAAGTTAAAGAAGTAGATAGTTAGCACTCTGCCTTTTTGCCCTGACAGAGGAATCACAAGAGCTGGGAAATAAATGGTTGAAAAAAAAGAGAAGCCAATGGTCCTAAACATGCCATGAGACTGGAATAATTGCTCCCTGAATAACAGGAATGGGCTGCCGCCAGCGCGCACACACACAAGAATGGCCAGGGAAGGAGACAATTGGCCGGGGAAGGAGACAGTTCTTTTTAATGGCTGCCTTTCAAGAACCCCATCTCTTAGGAAACTCATTGCTGTTTCAAGAGAGTTCTTTTTTCTTTTTTTTTTTTTTCCCAAGTGAGTTCTTTTGGGAATATGGTAGGAGCTCAGCCTTCAAAAGCACATAACCCTGCTTTCAAATCCTAGTTTTTCTAATTACCATCTGTGTAACCTTGGAGGAAAGTACTTAACCCTCTCTAAGCCATAGATTCCTCATCTATAAAATGGAATTGATAACTGTAAAGATGACTGAGGATAAAATCAATTGCGACTCTGTTTGATACATTTTAGATGCTCAACAAATATTTCTTTTTGTTTCCTTCCTTTTTCCTCGGGAGTCTTCTTTACCACCTGTTCTCCCACTCACCCCACACAGCAGCACTCAGGGTGCTGTTTCCCAGGGCCACAGGCCTCACGATGTCCTCTCTTCCTGTCAGAAAAAGGTAACTTGAAGTAGCACAGGGGCCTTCCTCCCTGTGCAGGGGGCAGCTGTCCTGAGGAGATCGGTTCACTCCTAAGGGTCCCTCACTAGGGGAGATAATCCCTGAGATACCCTTCAGTCTTTCCAAGCCTCCATGTTGCCATCTGTAATTTGTTATTGTTACTTTTATAATCTGGGGATGATCACAGTGCGTTTGTTGAAAGGTGGTGATGAGGGTTCAGTTTGCTAAAGGCCTGTAAGCTGCTCAAGAAAAGGTAGCTAATACAAAATGGCTGCCCCGAAGGGACTCTTCCTCTGTCAGGGAACAATGCATCTAAGTCCACCTGTTTTCAATTTAAATTTTCACTGGTATTTCATCAAAATTTCCAAGAAAGCAATTACTAGGAAAAAAATTATTAATTATCTCAAGAATACGGTTTCTCCCAGCAGCCTGTATAAATGAACGACATTCTTTAAGTCATCTTGCAGATATTTTCTAGTAACTTTGGGAAAACAGAATTTGTTTTTTTTTTTAGACTCCTTTGCCCTGGAGGGCTTAGGGTGTTGATGGCTCTGTGGAACTGCTCAGAGAATAACCATGTGCAATTTCAGACAACCTGGCTTCTGCAGATTGGGAACTATGCAGTTTCCCACCCTCTACAATTCTAAGGAAACTGGATAGAACAGACCCAAAAGAAAAGTGATATCATCAATTCTACAATCACTTATCACACTCATCAAACTGCCTGAAGAAATGAGGTCATCATCCTGCACTCTTGGGACTCAGACGGATACATATAGAGGAACAGCTATATTCACTCACTTCCTGGCTCATCGAACTAGCATTCTGAACAAGATTAGCAGTGACCTCCACATGGTAAATTCTTTGGGTACTTCTCAGTTTTCATGTTCCTCAATATGACTATGGAATTTGACACAACTGCTCTTTCTCACCTTGAAAACTGTGTTCACCTGGCCTCCAGAATCACTCTTTGTTGATTCTCCTACCTCACTGCAGCTGTGAATGGGCTGGTTCTCACCCACCTTCCCAAATTCCACAATCTGGAATGTCCCTGGGTTGGTCTCTGGACTTTTTTTTCTTTTCAATATACACTCATTTCCTTTGAAGAGCTAACCCTGTGGTTTGAAATACCATCTATATGATGACCACTCCCAAATTTGTATTTCAAGCCCATTTATCTCCATTCCAGACACATAGCACATTCATGCAGCTACTCCATGTTTCCCTTGGCTGTAAGTCCCACAACTAATTTCCTGGTCCACCCCACCCTATCACGGCCTTCTCATCTCCTTAAATTGCCGCTCCATCCTTCTAGTTGTTCAGATCAAAAATCCTGGAGTTGCATTCTGGGCTCAGACCTAGTTTGTGGCAACATGGCTATGTTCCAAGAAGTTCAGGTTTGTTGGTAAATATGGGGGACCCATTTAGTGCCTCCCTTGGGAAATGGTGAAGAAAGTTGAAATCAGCCAACATGCCAAGTACACTTGCTCCTTCCGTGGCAAAACCAGGTTGAAGAGACCAGTTGTGGGGATCTAGTAGTATGGTTCCTTCATCAAAGTGGTGAAGATTTGGACAGCTACATATATATATATATAATGTAATGTGAGCCGCTGGAATGGGGGCCTACACCACCATTTCTGCTATCACAATGAAGTTTGCCATCAGAAGACAGAAGGAACTAAAAGATCAGTAGAAGCTGTCCCAATTGAAACACCACTAGCCTATAATAAGTGGGTTCAGTTATATAAGAGAAAAATGTTTGGAGTCATCGGTGACTTCTTTCTCACATTCCACATCTAGTTCATCTGCAAAACTGATCCGAAATGCTACCCTGGTACAAGTTATTGTTATCTTTTGTCTAGATTATTACCATAGCCTTGTGGCTTGTCTCCTCTGTTTTGCTGTTAAGCCCCTACAGAGTTTTCTCTCAACATAGTAGCCAAAGGGAACCAGTTAAATTACATCAGATAGCTTCCTTACTTAAAATACTAAGATAGCTCTCCACTTCCCTCTGAGTACAAACCAAAGTGTTTCAAAGGTTTATACATCCTGGCTTGTTCCTTAACACATGCACGCGCGCGTGTCTACACACACACACACCCCCCTCACCTTCTTTGAATTAATTTCAACTCCCTTCACTCATTTTACTCCAGCTCCATTCCTCTGCACTCACTAGACTTTGCCTAGGATGCTTTTCCCTCAAATACTGGGACAGCTTCAGCCCTCACTTACTTTCAGGCATTTGCTAAAATGCTATCTTCTCAGTAGGAAAATATCTTATTTAAAATTATATTCCCGGGCCTCCCTGGTGGCACAGGGGGTTAAGATGCAGCACTGTGAAGCTATCCACAGCCACTGCAGCACAAGTTCGATCCCCGGCCAGGGAGGTGACCCACATGGCGCAGCAGATCTCTCCTGTCTCGCCCGCTGCTCCCCTCAGCAGTGTATTTCAGTTGATCTGTCTGTTTTGCTCCCACTCTGTGGTGAATCCTCTCACCTGCCCCCAGCACCTCTGGCCTGCACCCCAGCTCTTGAATGCATAAATAAATAAATCTTAAAAAAAAAAATTATACTCCCACCCTATACTGTCCTCCCCGCTCCCTACTTTATTTTCCTCTATGGCATGTGTCATCATATTGATATTCTACATGTTTTAATTATCTAGTTTCCTTAATGTATGTGAGCTCCATGAGTACAGTTGTTTTCTTTTAGTTTGCAACAGTTTTAAAATTATGATTTATGAAGTAATACCATCTAGAGTTGGTAACTGCCTCTTACACACTCATCTCTCTCATGGCAATTATGATGTGAGTCCTGGCTAAAATCACTTCTCTTAAAATACAGGAAAGCAAATGTTTGAAACACTGCAAAAGTCAACCTTTAAAATGGAATGGAAAGGACAGGAAAATTTAGTGTTTTATCTATTTCTGTCTTCCTAATGCTAGAACACTGCCTAGCCTATGGAAAAGGTAAATTTTTATACATTATATATCTACTATATCTCACCTACTAGAAGCTAGGATTGCAAAGATCAGTATCTCTGCCTCCATTGAGTAGAACATCAAAAGTGAAGAGATTCCTAAGTCAAGCCCTGGGGTGGTAGGTAATGAGAACTCTCTGAAGAACTTTGAATACACAGAGAAGGAATGACTCCTGCCTGGGGCATCAGAAAATGGTTTCCACAGGAAGGATCTCCTAAGAGGGCCCTGAAGAATAATAGGGTGATTTTTTAAGTTAAGGCTAACTGCTGCAAGAGATAGTATCAGCTTTTAGTGGTTCAGTGAAGTAGATTTTTACTCACTTACAGCCAAATCCAAGGCTAAGTTTGGTGGCAGGCTCTCCTCCAAGTATGTATAAAAGAGCCAGGCTTCTGACATATGGGGTCCTGCCATCTTCAACTCATGGCTTCCAAGATCACAACAGAAGGAAGAGAGTGTGAAGGATTGTACTTACCCTTCACAGGGCCCAAAGGCCTAGTGCGAAAGTGGTGTACAGTCATTTCTATGTTGACCCATCCACATGGCCACAGCTCACTTCAGGGAGGCTCTGTGTCCAGAAGGAAGAGGAAACACAGTGATGACACAATGAGGTAGGAAGAGTACAAAAGTGTGTTCTGTCTGCGGAATAGTGTAGTGGGAAGCCAGAGCACCCACTGTGAAGGGAAGTGGCTAGAGATCAAGCTAGAAAGGTCGGCAGGACTCGCCTACAAGGGCATGTGTTTATATGAAGAGAACTTAGACTTTAGTACTAAGGGAGGGAGTTAAAGATTGAGTCATCCATTCTCAAACCTATCTTTACCTCACTGAGATTGCAGGTGGCCTTTCTGGAACTGAAGGAAGATACTAAATCAGGTAGAGGCTATATATGGAAGAGATAGGGGGAAGAAAATGGGAGAAGAGGGATTCATTCCTTCCATAGCTGTAGCCTTGAGTGAACTTCTCAGCCCTACTAATGTACCTTTCCATCTTTTTAAGCAACGTGTGGCATAACGACTATTCCCCATACCCCATCATGTGCTTCTTTGGTGAAGGAATCTCTGTCACAGATGCCATCCCCTGACTCTTTACATGGGGCACCAGTTCACTCACACACATTGTCCCCTCTCAGAAAGATGGTACCTTACCTACATTTCCCATGATGTCACAACTAACTCTGTCTACACTCCTCTCACTGAACAGCACCCAACCATACCAGTTTGTAAGTCTTCATAACTCTTTCCTTTAAAATATTTCCCCATTTTGTTTGAATGACAAAAAATATTAAATCTTACAATTTTTTTAATGAGAAAGAAGCCCAAGAACCCTAACCTAAATAGTAATTGTTTGCTAATACCTGAAATTATTATCATTTGAAAGTATTTCTTTGGGTCCAGAAAGGCTCAGTGTAATATCATCCCATTTTTTCAGCTTGGCCAGACCCCTGCCCTCCAGCTATAGACTAAGAGAAGCTGGAGGTGTGAGACAGCTCTCAGGGGCTCCATTTTCTTACAACAAATGACTTCTGAGGCCTCCTCCAGTTCCAGTGATATTTATAAGTGGGAGTTAACTAACACTTCAGAGAGGTGAGTTAAAAGTGTGGGGAGCAAGGCCTTCTGGGAGATTCCTTCACTGGGGTTGGGATGCTGGGGTTACTGTGGGAAAGGAGGGTGGTGTCAAAGACTGACTTTGCTACCCTGAGCCTCAGTCAGGAGGGGGTCACAGCTGGTAGTCTAACCACAGGGGTGACAACCTCCTGCCCAAATTTAACAAGGCCTAATTGGTGACTTTTCTTAGAAAATCAGTCATAACATCCTCTTTAAATAAGGGGAAGGGAAGGTAGTTTCCTCCCAGAATAGACTTATTTTTCAATCTGGGAGCTCGTGGACTAGCTGTCTTCTCTGCTCTGCTTCTAGTCTAGACCACAAGCTCTACCGTCCATTCGCAGTGGTTCCTAAGAGGCTCATTCTTAGAGTCTTATCTAAACAAGAAATGTTTCTCCTTTCATGTTACAGATGAAATACATGCATATTAAGTTTATTATAAAAAAAATAGGAAGAGAGGGAGGACATAGAAATTACTACTCTTAACAGTTTGATATATCACTTCCTAGTTAGAGTTACCTTTTTAAAATTCCTCTTAAGATTACGTTGTTGCACACCCACTTGTTAATTTAGTTAATAGTGAACATTTCTCCAAATTTTAAAATATTCTTCCATAGCACCATTCTAAATTATTGTATACTATTTCATCTTCTTGTAGATCTTTGTTTAATCTGTTGTGGAATATCCAGATTATTTTGGGATTTTGTCATTTTGTTTTAGACAACATAAACATGTCCTGATACATACATTTCTTTCTGTAGTCTCAGATTATTTCTTTATGAAATTATATTTTTACAGATGGGCTGATTTGCTATATTAAACATTTTATTAATTTTATAAGCTTTTAATGATTTGTAATGCTGCGGTCACTAACTACAATGAGAAATCATATTATAGCTGATTATAAACATACTGTTTTGACACATAATCCCATAATCACCAATCAGCAAAATTTCCCTTTGCAACCCAGCAGGATCAGACTATGGCCCTGAAGATGTGATAGACTATGTGGGTGAGAGGGAGAGAGCTCAGAGCTACTTCCTAACAGTCCAGGAACTATACAGAGCAACTCTGGGTGCATAAGGCTGATGCAGCTACAAAAATTACTCAGAGAAGTCTGAGGAGGAACTGAGACCAATGTGTGCTTTCAATCATGGGTCATGAAAGCTACTTATAGTTAGTGCCAGGAGACAAGACCCACCCAGAGAGAAGAGATAGCAGTGGCCAGTTTCTAGTGGTGTAAGGACAGCTGGTAGTGTTAGGGGGAAAAGTAGGAACAAGGACTTGGAGGAAGAGGGGGTCTGGGAAATCTCCCGAGAGAAGGGTAAGGCAATAATTCCTAACCGCACCAGGCAGCAGAAACTTCTTTGTTCCTGCATCTGTAAGCTCCTCATTAGCATTTGAAGGAAGTGCCTGGGGAACACCCACAGAGCCTGTAGGGCCCTGCAAAAACACCCTGGGCTGAGTAAGGGGACAGTGAACATAATTGCTCTGAGTCAGCCTGATTTACCAAATTCAGGACTACTGAAACTAGTGAACTCTAAGAAAGGAATAAGTTTGTTTCAATCCCAGCGAAAGTCAAAATTTATCCTACTTACAAAATTTCAAAAGTACTCAGCTATTTTGTCATTGGTCCAATATAGAAAGCAAAGTAGTTTAGAAAAGAAAAAAAAATTATTGTAGTAGGAATAGGGAACACTGTATCTCGTGAATTATGGACTAATGTTGTCTTTTTGTTAGAAATAGCATGTTTAAGAAACAGATGCCAAACTCACAACCTTATACTGGAGGTTTTCCTTGTAATATTAAATGCTCCTGTTGCTGGAAACATCACTGAACTTTTTGCAAGCTAATTAGAAATTAGGATTTATTTCTTAGTGGGGAAAATCAGACAATTTTTGACTTTGGAACCAAAGGATGACAAATAGGTGTATACAGGAATACAGGTTTTAGTTTTCTAAGAATCACAACTAGGCTCTGCGTCTGAAGTTATCCAGTCTACCCCCTCTGAGAGGGACAAAGGTGTCGTTGAACAGTATGGAATCCAAAGCACTAAGCATCACTGCTGAGTCCTGCCAGCTCGACTGCCCAGTTACACACACCCGCCATTCAGCCAGTTATTCTGAAAGGGAACTCACTTTAGAAATGCAAATGACTCACCCAGGAATGAGGGATTTAGCATCAGATTAGCAAACAGCTTTGAGGACCATTTGGAAGCCTGCTGTATTATGCTGGGAATACCTCCAGGGGTTGCTTTTGGAGCCAAAAGAGATCTGGACCAGAAACAGATTTGGTAAGGTACTTCAGAAACATTCCCTTTTACTCAACATGAAAGCGTTGAGTTTTGATGACTCAGCCAGGGAGAGCCACGATTTGGCAAGGACTCTGTTCCACTGGTTGAAGTAGTCTGGTTGAAGGGGCCTTCCTGCTGGCGCAAGGGGTTAAGACACAGCACTATGAAGCTATCCGCAGCCACTGCAGCATGAGTTTGATCCTCAGCCAGGGAGCTACCCACATGGCATAGCAGACCTCTCCTATCTCGCCCACTGCTCCCCTCAGCAGTGTGTTTCAGTCAATCTGCCTGTTCTGTTCCCCACTCTGTCTCTGGTGAATCCTCTCACCCTCCACACCTCTGGCCTGCACTCCTGTTCTTGTATGCATAAATAAATAAATCTTTTTTTAAAAAAAGAAGAAGTAGATATAGTCTTGGTCTAGAGCTGCTTCTAAAAATCTGATTTCTAATCTCTCTCTCTCCCCCTCTCATCCCACACCAGTCGCCTTGTCTGGGCCCCCTTGGATGTGGGTCTCTGCTGGAGTAAGTTTAGCCAAGGACCCTATGGGCTACAGAGGCCAAAGACAAAATAATACCTGGGGGATCAAAGTAAAAGCATCAAAGAACTGGCTGGACCCAGGGAGGGTAAAGGAGCCCCCAAAGGAGGGGCTGTGAAGAGGAGTGTAGGAAGAGAAGCCTAAGATTCAAGGAACCACAGAAGTGCCCAAGAGAAAACTGTGTACTGCTCAGTGTCCATCAGGCTCCCACAAAGCTATGCTGACTTGTCAGATGCTAAAATCCTCCTTCCATTAATCATTTTCATTTCCAAAGGGATTTTTATTTTGGAATGACTAAACTAGACAAAATAATTGGGAGGCAGTATGACCTTGCCGTTCAAAAGCCAGAACTCCTGGGCAAAACTGCTTTGGTTTAAATCCTGACTTCTCCACTTGAAACCTACATGAATGTAATAAAGACCATTTGTCCCAAACCAACAGCCAATATAATACTCAATGGTGAAAAAAACTGCCAACTTCTCCCTTAAGATCAGGAACAAGACAAGCATGCCCATTGTCACCACTTCTGTTTAACTTAATATTAGAGGTTTGACCAGAGCTATCAGACAAAAAGAGGAAGTAAAGGAAATCTAAGCTGGAAAATAAGAAGTGAAATTATCACTATTTGCAGGTGATATGCTATTAAATATAGACAATCCTAAAGACTCCCTCAAAAAGTTATCACAAACAATAGATGAATACAGCAAAATGACAGGCCATAAAGACAACTGAAGAAAAATCCATACCTGACTATATACAATGAACAAGAAAGAAGCAAAAGAAATTAAGAAAATATCTCCATTTATAATTGCTTCAAAAAGGATTTAATACCCCAGAATTAACCTTACTAAGGAGGTAAAGGACGTGTACAATGAGGACTACAAGTTGTTCCTGAAGGACTTAGATAGGGACATACAGAAATGGAAGGATATTCTGTGCTCATGGATGGGGAGAATCAGTAGAATCAAAATGACTATCCTGCCTAGAATGATATATAAATTGGTACAATCCCCATCAAAATACCAGCAATACTTTTCAAAGAAACTGAGCAAAAAATATTGAGTTGCTACAAAAGGCCTTGAATTGCAAAAGCACTCATAGGAAAAAAGGAGAGGAACAGAGGTATCAAGTCACCTCAATTCAAGCTGTACTCTAAAGCAACAGTATTGAAAGCAATATGGTACTGACACAAAAATAGATAAAAGGCTCGATGGAACAGAATGGAAAGTCCCAAAATAAATCCATGTACCTATTAGTAACTAATCCATGTTAATTATAAAGCTATGACTATATAAGGTGGAAAGGGACAGTCTCTAATAGTGCTGGAAAAATTGGAAAGTCACACATAAAAGAATGAACTTGGATTGGCTTCACTCATAGGAGGGATATAGGGAAAACAAATAAACAAAGAGTCAAAAAAAAAAAAAAGACAAAACTTGCAGGCCAGCTATAGATCTGAGGCAAACAGCAGGGGAGGGTGAGGGAGCAAGGTGGAAATAGGGGAAGGAAGAGCACAAGGGACGGTGATGACAGCTCACAGGTGACATGGTGGTAGGAGATTTATGGGGACTACACCTGAGAGGAGAAATCAACTATTGTCCAAAAATGACCAACAATGTAAGCCAATAAAAAAGTTGAATCAATTAAAGAAATGAACTTGGGTCACTTGCTAACTCTGTACAGAAAAATAAAATCAGAGTGGAGCAGAGATTTAGATATGAGACCAGTAACAACAAGATATATATCCATGACATCAATGATAAAGATGTTTTTGGTGATTCAACTCTTATGACAGAGAAGACAAAAACAGGAATAAACAATTGGGTTACCTCAAGTTAAAAAACTTTTATACAGTGAAAGAAAATAAAGAATATTAAAAATACACCCTGTTGAGTGGGAGAAAATATTCACACAATATATAACCAATACAGGATTAATATCGAAGCTATATAAAAACACACAATTCAATAATAAAAAAACAAACAACCCAAGTAACAAATGGATAGCAGATATGAACAGAGAATTCACTGAAGAGGATCTCCAGAGGGCCAACAGACATCTGAAAAAGTATTCATCATCTCTTCCAGTAATGAAGATGCATAGGGGCCTCCCTGGCAGCCTCGGGATTAAGTCTCAGTACTACCACCACAAGGGCCTGAGTTCTGAGTTCCATCCCTAGCCAGAGAGCTGACCCACACGGTACAGCAGACTTTTCTGTCTCACCCTCTGCTCCCTTTAGCAGTGTATTTTAGTAGATCCCCACTCTGTCTCTGGTGAATCCTCTCCCCTGCCCCTGCACCTCTGACCCACACTCCAGTTCTTCTGTGTAAAAATAAGTAAATAAAATCTTAAAAAAAAACTCCATTATAAAAATAAATAAATAAAAAGATGCAAGCTAACATTACTATGAGATATCATCTCACACCCATGAAAATGGCACATATTAAAGACTTCCAACAACAAATGCTAGAGAGGATGTGGGGAGTGGGGAACCCTATTACACTGTTGGTGGGAATGCAAACAGGTACAGCCATTATGGAAATCGATTTGGATATACCTTTAAAAACTAGAAATGGGGCCTCCCCGGTGGCGGTGGCGCAGCGGTTGAGCGCTGGGTTGCGAAGCTGCCCGCAGCCTCTGCCACACCGTTTGATCCCCGGCTGCTCCCCGGCCACCAGAGGAGGGTCCCACATGGCGAGCAGACCTCTCCTGCCGCCCGCTGCTCCCCTCAGCAGTGTACTTCGGTCCTTCTGCCTGCTCTGCTCCCCGCTCTGGCTCTGGTGAATTCTCTCGCCCTCCCGCTCTTCTGACTGTACCCAGTGCATGTATAAACAAACAAACAAACAAACAAACAAACAAATAAATAAATAAAAAACATGCCTCTAAAAAAAAAATTATAAAAACTAGAAATGGAAATACCCTATGACATACCATCCCCCTCTTAGGCATCTGTCCAAAGATATGAAACCATCAACATAAGCACCATATGTTCTATAATGTTCACAGCAGCAATATTTACAATATTTAGGATGTGGAAGCAGCCTAGTGTGGTATTTCCACACTAGAGTAGTCTTCAGCCAAAAGAAAGATGAACTTAGTCATTTTCAACAACATAGAGGGAGCTTGAGAGAACTATATGTAGTAGAACAAACCAGAATGATAAAACAAATACTGGGCATTTAAGTAGTAGACAATTTGATAAAGTAAAATACTTTCAAAAGCCAGGGGACATAAATAAACACCACCGAGAGGGCGCTGAGGTTAAGAGGTAGAGAGGAGGGAGAGGAACAGGGGATATAAAGGATGATGGGGGGAAATTTTTTTTTAATTCTTGACCATCACTGATGTGCTGTGTGAATCTGGCAAGACAATTAATGTCTCTGTACTAGAGGTTACCTATAAAGTAGAGGTAAAAGCAAAAAATAGCACCTTTTTTTAAAAAATTAATTTATTTATACAAGAACTGGGGTACAGGCCAGAGGCGCAGGAGGATGAAAGGATTCACCAGAAACAGAGTGGGGAACAGAACAAGCAGACTGACTGAAATACACTGCTGAGGGGAGCAGTGGGCGAGACAGGTGTGAGTTTCTCTCTAGCTGGCTGGGGATTGACCTTGAGCTGCAGAGTCTGCGGATTGTTTCATAGTGCGGTGCTTAACCCCTTGCGCCTCCGGGGAGGCCGAAATAGCACCTTATTTTTGGTCACTATACAAACTACAGGAATTTAGGTTTGTGGAGGACTTAGAATAGGTCCTTGTACATTGTTTTTTTTAAGTTTTTAAAATATATTATCTTATTAATGCATCCCCTGACTAGATACAAACTCTGAGAGGGGGGACCCCCTGGGTCTGCTTAGCACAGCAAGCACTCAACTCTTTGGACAAAGGGAAGCCTCTAGACCTTTCCTAGATACCCACTGCAGAAAAAGAAGATTGGAGCTCTATCTCCACCCACCAAGAAATAAAAAGCGTACCTACATGAAACAAAACAAACCAAAGCTGGAGAAGGAACCTGGAGAGCTATGATGTGACAGTTGCCTGTTCTCAGACCTTAGACTTCTCCTTGTTTTTACCATACAGGATGTGGGGCCAGGACCTTATCTGATGATAGTAAATGCTTGGTCTCTGAATCAGCACTGTCTGCCCAGGCTGAGGTGTGGCCCAGTGTGTGTTGACTATTCCTTGGTCTCCCACATTCTCCTGTGGAAGAAGAATCAGCAACCCAGACAGGTCTGCAGCTGTGGTAGAGGGTCAGACTGCCCCCTGTTCTCCAGGCCCAGGTCCTTCTACAGAGCCTCGGACTGAACGCATCTTAACAGAAAGAGAGGTCGACATCCCAAAGACGATGAATCCAAATCACCCTTGACATAAAATCTTCTATATTGTCAAAGCATAACTGCAGACAAACACTCCATTAATTTTTAGATTTGCTCCAATTTCATATGAAAAAGATGAGTTGATGAAAACAGAGCATTATTGCTACCTGCAAACAGCAGGAAAAAAGAGAAGCACTCAGAGAAGACTCAGTTTCCTTGGGCAAATCCATCATCCATTCTACTCACCCTCTTTTGACAAAGGGTGAACCCCTCCCGTGCTCCCACACAAATCCCCATGGCTGTGGTCCCTGTCCCTCTCAGTAACTTAGATGCATCAATCCAGTAATCTCACTCGTCTCTGATGGTTAATTTCCCCCTCTCTACTGGTTCATTTCCACCACCTAAAACTATGAAATTATGTTCCTGATCCCTCTCCAATCCCTTTCTTGACGAGTCTGCACACAAAATTCCTTAAAAGAGTTATCTGTTCTTGGGACATCCTCATCTTCTCTCCCCATGTTTCCTCTTGTACCCTGAAGGGAACTCCAGCCTTTCATCCCTACTACTCCATCTAAACAGGTTTCTGTCAGGGCCTCCCTGGTGGCACAAAGGGTTAAGTCGCAGCACTATGAAGCTATCAGCAACCACTGCACCACTAGATCCACCAGTCCCATCTGCTGCTCCCCTCAGCAGTATATTTCAGTCAGTCTGCCTGTTCTGCTCCCCGCTCTGTCTCTGGTGAATTCTCTTACCACCCCGACCTCTGGCCTGTACCCCAGCTCTTGTATGCATAAATAAATAAATCTTAAAAAAAAAAAAAAAAAAAACAGGTTTCTGTCAAGATTCCCAATGACTTTTCATTGCCAAACCTAACAGTTAATCCAATCCTTAGCTAACTTCTCTATTAGCAGCAATTCTCCAACATTCTTTTTCCTGTTTCCCTGCTGACCTCTCTGGCTTCCCGACATGCTGTGAGCTCTGAGGACCACACTGCTTCTTAGCTGCCCTGGCTTCCAGGCTGACTCACCCAGTCCCGTGGCTTTAATTAGCACCCCTACTGTGATAACTCCTGTCCTCAGCTCTGACCTCTCCCCTCAACCCAGGACTTGTATATCCTTACAGGCATCTTAAATGTATGTCCCAAACCGGGCTTTTAAATTCCAATCTCAAGAAGTACCCCCTGCCTTATAAATAGCAGTTTTTCCAGTTACTCTTGGAATTCGAATAATCCTTAACTACTCACTTTCTCCCACATCCAATGCATCATCAGTTACTTTTGGATTTCCAAATACCTCCAGAATAAGGAGACTTCTCACAATTGCCACCTGCTACCATCCTAGCCCAAATCATCTTCTTTTTTACCTGAGTTGTTCCAAGAGACCTTTCCTGGTGTCCCTTCATCCAGTGACTCATCTTTCCCCCAGGTAGCAGCCAGAGTCTAGCATGCCATGTCTGCTCAAACTCTACAGGATCCCATCTCAACAAGAAGAAAAGGCAAAGGCCTTCTGCAAAATCTAACCCCTGCCCCTTCTGGGCTACCTTGCCCTTCCTTGCTCTGCTCCAGCACTGGTCTCCTTGATGCTTTCGAGAATATACCAAGCCTCTGTGATGGTGCAAGAGTTAAGGCAACCTATGAAGCTATCCGCAGCCACTGCAACACGAGTTCGATTCCTGACCAGCCAGGGAGTAACCCACCTGGCTCAGCAGACCTTTCCTGACTCGCCCTGCTACTCCCCTCAGCAGTGTGCTTTGGTTAATCTGCCTGTCCTGTCCCCACTCTGTCTCTGGTGAATCCTCTCACACTCCCCCTATCTCTGGCCTGTACCCCAGCTCTTATATGCATAAATAAAAATTTTTTTAAAAAAAATAGAAGGGCCTCCCCGGTGGCGCACCGGTTGAGCGCTGGGTTGCGAAGCTGCCCGCGGCCTCTGCGGCGCCGGTTCGATCCCCGGCTGCTCCCCGGCCACCGGAGGAGGGTCCCACATGGCGTGCAGACCTCTCCTGCCGCCCGCTGCTCCCCTCAGCAGTGTACTTTGGTCCTTCTGCCTGCTCTGCTCCCCGCTCTGGCTCTGGTGAATTCTCTCACCCTCCCGCGCTTCTGACTGTACCCAGTGCATGTATAAACAAAAAACAAACAAACAAATAAATAAATAAAACATGCCTTTATAAAAAAAAAAAAAAAATAGAATATGCCAGGAAGTCTCCCACTTCAGGTAGCTTCTACTACCCCCAGTCTCACATCCTTTATCACCTCTTCTAGATTTTGGCTGCACTGTTATCACCAGAGTGGTCCTCCCTGACTCTCCCTGCAGAATAGCCCTTCCTGACATCGTTCTCTCTCTCCCTTACCTCTACCTGCCACTTCCTCCCTCACATATTGTGTATCTACAACTGACCCCCTGAACAACGTGGGTTTGAACAGCATAGGTCCATTTACACGCAGAATGTTTTCTATTCTGTGGTTCCACAGTCACAGATTCAAGCAAACTTGAACTTGGGTCAATTGAATCCCCAGATGTAAAAGCAAGTATGAGGGGGGCCAACTGTTAGACATAATCAGAATTTTGACTGTGAGGGAGGTTGGTGCCCCTAATCTCTGTGTCGTTCAAGAGTCAACTGTATTCATTTTTGCCTTCTCTTGGCCTTCAGTTAAACATAAACCCCACAACGCCAGGGATTTTGTTAACTGCTATATTTTAGCGTCTCTGACATGCCTAGCAATGAGAGGTGATCCATGACGATTTATGCAATGATTTCTGAAATTGCAAGTTGTCTTATGTAGACATGTTAGAGCATGAATATTTTTCTTATTTCTTTCTACAAGCAGGTCACTGGGAGTTGAAAAGAAAGGTTTGCATATGTGTTTTCTGGAAGTTGCCCGAAAACCCAGAAAACAGCTGCCTTGTTAATCTTACAAAAGGATCATGTCTAAAACCCCTATTCATGGCCTGTGTGTGTCTGTGCAGCTGACGAGTCTGGCCAGGTTTCATGCTGATCACTGCAATGACCAAGCTGTTCTCTTCTGCCAACAACTTTTTCATCCTCAACTCTTCCTCCCACTATCTACAGCTGCCTGACCACTTGGGCCCAATTGACCTCTTCCTTTTGCAATAGTTCTCCCTCTATTCTATTAGTTCTTTCTCCAGACCTATCTTTTTTTTTTTTAAAGATTTATTTATTTATGCATACAAGAGCTGGGGTACAGGCTAGAGATGCTGGGGGTGAGAGAGGATTCACCAGAGTGGGGAACAGAAAGGCAGATTGACCCAAGTACACTGCTGAGGGGAGCAGCAGGCGAGTCAGAAGAGGTCTGTTGAGCCATGTGGTTTGCTCCCTGGCCTGCCGGTGAGGCTGAGGATTGCTTCATAGTGTGGTGCTTAACCTTGTGCCACCAGGGAGGCCCAATAGCTGTTTTTATTATCCTTTAAGCCTTTGATTGCTTACCACTTTATGAAGTGTTGTGCTATATTTTCTTATTTTGTGAATTATATATGTCTGGATATATATGAATTTTGAGTATTTATATATGTGAATTCTCTCTTAAATGGCATTCAAATTCATGGAATGTATGGATCATGAACAAATAATAGACCCAGAATGAACACAGAAAAATTATGTAAGACTTAATTCATAGTTCCTGAGACTGTATCTTTAGTTATAACTTGGCAGGTATTTTTTTTAAAGATTTATTTATGTATACAAGAATGGGGGTGTAGGCCAGAGGTGTAGGGGGTGAGAGGATTCACTAGAGACAGAGTGGGGAGCAGAACAGGCGGATCTACTGAAATACACTGCTGAGGGGAGCAGTAGGCAAGATAGGAGAGGTCTGCTGCACCAAGTGGATTAGCTCCCTGGCCTGGGATTGAACTCATGCCGCAGTGGATGGTGATAGCACTGTGTCTTTAACCCCTGCGCCCCAAGGGAGGCCCAGGCAGGTATTTTTTTCAGGCTGAAGTTAGGGAGGAAGGGAAGAACTTTACCTGTGGTACATACATGATTACAAATAAACAAGTCACCATGGCTGATAGGAGCCCGTTGTATGGGAGAGGGTGTAGGAACCATTTCATGCAGAGTCACCACTCTTTCTCCTAGTCAGCCAGAATGATTAATTGAAAGCAGTGACACAAAGTACAAACACCTACATCCAGTCTTGGCCCGCATTTTCAATGCTGGGTCTGCCTTTGCCCAGCTGTGTTTGGATAATTTAACTTCTGTTTTCTTAGTTGCAAAGTATAGATGAGAATAGTCCTACTTCATCATGGGGTTATCATAAGAATTAAATGTTAAGTGAGTGCTTGGCCCACAATTAAGGGTTAAATATGTGGTTATTAATTCAATGACTACATTTTGCTTGTACGTTTAATTGTATTATTTTTTTATTGAGGTAACTTTGGTTTACATTGGATGTGATTTAGGAGTGTAGGTTCACACCCACCACCAAAGCCCCAATAACTCTCTGCCAAGTCCACTGGGTTGCTTCCCCACTCAGCTCCGCAGGCTCCACTTTCCTCCTCTGGTAGCCTCCATTTTGCAGCTGAGTTTCGAGAGTTCATTTTGGCTTGAATTGTCTGTTCCTTTGTTTTGTTTCTTTCTTTTCCATATGAGTGAAATCATCTGGCATTTGTCTTTCTTCTTCCTTATTCACTTAGCATAAGTCCCTCCAGGCCCATTCGCATTGTTGCAAATGGCAAGATTTCATCTTTAAGATGAAACAGTACTGAGTAGAACTCCACTGTGTATTTACACCACATCTATTATTATTATCTCAATTATTATTATTTGGGGGTTACATTTTTACAAAAATGTGGAATGCTTCACAAATTTGCATGTCACCCTTGCACAGGTGCCATACTAATCTCTGTATCATTCCAATTTTAGTATATGTGCTGCTGAAGAGAGCACACCCTCCGTCTTTATTCACTCATCTGGTGTTAGGCACTTACCTTGTTACCTTACCTAGGCTATTATAAATAATGCTGCAATGCTACAAATACAATACTCTGCAATGAACAGGGTACATGTATCTCTTTAAATTAATATTTTTGTATTCTTTAGATAGAGACCTAAGAGTGGAATCATACGGTAGATCTATTTTTAATATTTGAGAAACCTCCAGACTGTTTCCCATAAGGCTTGGACCATTCTACATTCTCACGAACAGTTTACAAGGGCTCTCTGACTACTTCTGCTTATTTGCTCCCACTTTGGGGTAGGTCTTATAGTTAACCTCCAGGGTATCTTCTTGAATATTTCTAGGCCACATGAGCGTCACATGGTAGGGAGGAGGGGGATGTGGGAGATGAAGGTGATAACTACAGAGGCTTGTTCCTGTCTTCCTTGGGAGCCTCCTCTGCCCAGAAAGTACCCAGACATCTCTAAATACTCCTCCATTAGGAAGTAGCTGGGGTGCCAGGAAACACCAACCTTTTATTGCTATTATTTTATTTGCAATTCTCAAATTAACCTGGCTCAGAATCAGTACTTAAGAGCAGCAAGGGCTTTTGGAGCAGTATCTGTGAAAGGTGATGAAGGCACAGGTTTTGGAAGGTACCAATGAGGTAATGGCTTTTGGCCATGACTTAAGGCTTCTAGCTCCTGCCTGAGAGGGAACTTGTTAGACACTCAGCATCTCAGCCCCTCCCCAGACCTACTGAATCAGGATGTGAAGTTTGGCAAGATCTACAGATAGCTCATTAGCACTTTCAAGTTTGCAAAGTTATGATCTAACCCCTCATTCTTCACAAACTTCCATAAAGTTAGTTAACAGTTCATTGAGAAGTTAGCACCTTGGCCCAGTACCTGGTAAAATTAATATCTAACTCTTATTTTCACAACACCCTTCACTTCTTTTTTATAACATAAGCCTTAGTGTTTTCTTTTTCTTTTTTGTTTTTGGCATAGAAGAACTGGGGTGTATGCCAGAGGTGCAAGGGAGCGGGTTCACGAGAGACAGAGTCGGGTGCAGAAAGGCAGATCTACTGAAATACATCGCTACGGGGAGCAGCAGGCGAGACAGGAGAGCTCTGCTGCACCATATGTGGGTTATGCTACCTGGCTGGGGATTGAACTCAGGCCACAGCAGTGATAGCGCCGAGAATCAACCCCTAGGCCACCAGGGAGGCCCAGACTTAGTGTTTTATAGATTCCTAGTTAGCTTCTTGTCTCCCTTGCCAGAATGGAAAAATGAGAGATCAGGGAACCCACTGATTAGGTTTACTATTGAATATTCAGTGCCTGTCGTGGAGTAAGTGACTGACTGATGGAACAAGGTCTAGGACTAATTCCCACACATTCTCTGTTGCACACCCAGGATGGGCGCATTGCTTTACACAATAGCTCAATAAACCACTTGATCCATCCTCCTCTTTTTATAAAGCAATGGATGCTCAAAGTACTCAAGTAATCGCCTTAGGCATGCACATCTCTCTGTTACCCCCCTGGGGCACTAGCAGGTGCAGACTCCTCTGTTGACCTCTTTCTTCTTTTTAAATGCGTTTACTGAAGTAATGTTGGTTTACAATGCTGCAAATACAATATGTTTTGGGTTAGAGTTCGCACCTCTAGAAATATGTTGTCTCACCCACCACCAGTGCCATGGGGTGTCCTTTGCTCCCACCATCCCACTGGAGTTGGATTTCGAGAGTTTGGTTTTTTGAACTCTTTTTTTTTTAGACATCCCCCAAACGTAACAGATGTCCGGGAGACTGTCCTTCTGATTTGGAGGTGAAATCACTGCCTCTGTACTTGACCATGTTTAAAACTAATCCATTTTCCAGTTGCTCTCCATGGTTATGAGAGGGGTTTTATTGGTGCTGTTATTTCATATGCTTTCATTCTGGATGTATAAGTATATATTCCTGACCAGTGGGACAACATGGCAACATCTGTTCTTCTGACTCAGTTTTGCTAAGCAACTTTCATTGTTTTTTCCTAATTTATCTCTAGGTTACTGTTATCTATTGATCCTTAGGTCTGTTCTTATAGAACAGACTAAAGCCATTTACTAACTTACAGAAAATAACGAAAAACCCAACAGCCAACAATGCTAATACTGGTAAACCCAAAGCCCACTCAACCTTGAAATGTGGCACCAGAAGAAAGTGGTTCTTCTACTACCTGGTATACCCCAGATATTTAGGGGATCTCTATTTCTACAGGATATTATTGAATTTGGTTATCATATTTCTCATATTATCCTGCTAAGTCAAAAATAAATGACCTCCTATTGGTGGTGGCGGTGTTTTCATTCACTATGCATCCCATGGGGGGAGAATAAAATATAGGGGGCAGGGCCTCCCTGGTGGCTCAGCAGTTGAGCGCTGGGTTGTGAAGCTGCCCGCAGACTCTGCAGCTCCGGTTCAATCCCCAGCTGATCCCCGGCCACTGGGTGAGGGTCCCACATGGTGCGCAGACCTCTCCTGCCGCCCGCTGCTCCCCTCAGCAGTGTACTTCGGTCCTTCTGCCTGCTCTGCTCCCCGCTCTGGCTGGGTGAATTCTCTCACCCTCCTGCGCTTCTGACTGTACCCAGTGCTTGTATAAATAAATAAATTAATTTAAAAAAAATAAAAAATAAAAAAAAATAAAATATAGGGGGCAGGGAAAGGAACCATCAGTGACAGGGAAGTAGGAGACAGGTGGGAAAGAGGAACAAGACAGGTGGGAATGAAGAAGATGAATCTGAAAGAGGAAGTTGATGAAAATAATAAGGGAAAATCCAATGAATACAAAGATATAAATAGAAAAGGTACAAGATTATTCTTATTACTTAAACATGTACAATATGCTCACAAAGCTCAGAAGGAAAGATAGTAGTATAGGGTAGGTTGGTTTGTTGTTCTTCCTTCTTACCCTACAGTAACTTACAGTGCTCTTGAGCAGGCAAGTTAGAACGTTCTACCCCACTGATGTTGGCCAGATGACTTGTTTTGGCCAATGGAAAATGTAGGTGGGAGCTATAGTACACTAGTTTCAAGGGAGGCTCTTAGGCACCATTTTTTTTCTCTTTTTTTTTTTTTTTAAGTTTTTTTAAAATTTTATTTCATTTCATATATTTTTTACATCATTTTTCATTTTTGCACAATGTATGCATTTTCATCTTGGTTATATTCCCCATACAATTCCCACCCCCCTATTTTGACTGTAATATCTCTTCCCCCCAACCCGCCACCCACCCGCAGTGCATCCCTGGTTTACAGTTGCTTGCTGATTTTGATTTTTACTTTATTATAAATAGTCTTTTTCCTAGTCCCTTATTTAGGTTTTCTAAATTCATGCTGTGAGTGAGACCATCCAGTATTTTTCTTTTTCTTTCTGGCTGATTTTGCTGAGCATGATCCCTTCCTGCTCCGTCCATGTTGCTGCAAATTGCATGAGTTTATCTTTTTTGATTGCTGAGTAATATTCCATGGTATATATGTACCACATCTTCTTGATCCAGTCATCTATTTTTGGGCATTTGGGTTGTTTCCATAGCTTAGCTATTGTAAACAGTGCTGCTATAAACATAGGGGTACAGGGAGTGCCATGTTTTTCTATTCATCCTTTTGCATTCTTGGGCTCTTCCTTAAGAAAAAAAAATCTCGGGCCTCCCTGGTGGCACAACGGGTTAAGACACAACCTATGAAGCTGTCTGCAGCCACTGCAGCACAAGTTCAATCCCCTGCCAGGGAGCTACCCACATGGTGCAGCAGACCTCTCCTGACTTGCCCGCTGCTCCCCTCAGCAATGTATTTCAGTCAATCTGCCTGTTCAGCTCCCCACTCTGTCTGGTGAATCCTCTCACTCCCCGCACCTCTGGCCTGTACCCCAGTTCCTGTGTGCATAAATAAATAAATCTTTAAAAAAAGAAAAAAAAATCTCCCAGTAGCTATTGGTCTGAAGAAAATGAGGGAACATGCGGCAGATGTAACCCAAACCTGAACCCAAACCAGCCAAGCCCAGCTGAGTACTGAGCCTCAGTGGACCCAGGAAAGAAAAAAACGTTTCTTGTCAGCTGTTGAGATTGTGAAGTCGATTGTTATGCAACAAAGGTGGGTTTGTTGTAATCATTGATGAGTGATGAAATCACTGGTTTTTATTCTCATACTGTTTTTTGTATTTTCCAAGTAACTGGAGATTGCTTTACTTTTAGAGGAAAAAAATAAGTAAAGCATAAGGAAACATGCATTTCCTATGAGGTCTCCACTATTATGATACAAGATTCAATTTATTTGAACTGCACATCTAAGGAACACCATTTTAGGACTGTAAAGGCAACTTTAGAAAAATAGGTAAGCTAATTCACATGTGTTTTCTCTGCTATTTCTCTCTCTGCACAGTTGACAATGCAGTTCACTATATGTGAACTTAACATATAGTTATAGTCTTTGTGTTTTGAAAGAGCAGCTATTTACAAGTTTGTATTTTAGGATCTCATTAAATGTGATTACATCACACACAAAGACAAGCTCAGGGGCCTGAGAGACCTCATCCATTTTGAGAAAATGAACACATAGTCAATTTTCTACCAAGGGTTGAAGAACTCCTTCCTTCCCCTTCATCTTTTGGTCAGAATAATTTTTTTGTTTTGTTGATCTTTCTCATTCATGTGGGGCCTAGTGGGTGGGAATAAAACAAAAGGGGTTGGAAAGGAATCACCAAAGGAAGGGATAAAGGAGGCAGATGGGAAAGAGAAAGAAGACATATAGGAATGAAGAAAAAAAATTTTTTTTTAAAGATTTATTTATTTATTTATTTATACTAGCACTGGGTACAGTCAGAAGCGTGGGAGGGTGAGAGAATCCACCAGAGCCAGAGAGGGGAGCAGAACAGGCAGACTGACGAAGTACACTACTGCGGGGAGCAGCGGGCACGGCAGGAGAGGTCTGTCGCGCCATGTGGGACCCTCACCGGTGGCTGGGGATCGAACTGGTGCTGCAGAGGCTGTGGACAGCTTCACAGCCCAGCACTCAACCGCTGTGCCACCGGGGAGGCCTGGAATGAAGAAAATTAATCAGAATGAGGATGGGGAGGAGAGCAGTGGAGAAAGAGGCAGTGGGTGAACTGGGAGGGGCAGGTCTGTGGGCAGGAGGACTAGCCAACATGGCTCCAGAAACCATATCTTCCCTAGCCTACACCAGAATTCACTGTCTGCACCAGCACTAGCTTGCGCCACCACATGGAGTGTGCCCTGACTTTCTCTGCCCTGCACAGCCTGGCCACGCTTCTTTCCTCCCCTAACCCACCTCACCATCCCCACCAATGTGATCCCGTCTCCTTCCAAACTTCTCCCTAGTGTCATTCAGTCCTTCCAAAATTCCTCACTGTCCCTCAATTTCCCACATGTCTCCCCCTGCTGAAGCATTCCAGTTCATACTAATGCTGCTCTTCTCTGAACTCTGGCTCAGATCTCTTCCCATGCTCCAGACTCAAAAACTTCACCTCCAAGAAATCACAACGGACACAGCAGAAATCAAAAGAATAATCAGTAACTACTATGAACAGTTATATGGAAACAAGTTCAACAATCTAGAGGAGATGGACAAATTCCTACAACTCTACAATCACCCAAAGCTAGATAAAGAAGAAATAGAACACCTAAACAGACCAATTACAAGCAGCGAAAGTGAAATGGTAATCAAAAACCTCCCCAAAAACAAAAGCCCAGGACCTGATGGATTTACAAATGAAATCTACCAAACATTCAGAGACGAATTAGTGCCTATCCTTTGCAAACTCTTCCAAAAAATTGAGAAGGAAGGGACAATACCAAACATGTTCTATGAAGCCAACATTACACTAATACCAAAACCGAACAAGGACAACATAAAAAAGGAAAACTACAGGCCAATCTCCCTAATGAACACTGATGCAAAAATCCTCAATAAAATCTTAGCTATCAGAATCCAACAATGCATCCATAAGATAATTCACCACGACCAAGTAGGATTCATTCCAGGGACACAAGGATGGTTCAACATCCGAAAATCAATCAACGTTATCCAACACATCAACAAAAAGAAATATAAAAACCATATGATAATATCAATAGATGCTGAGAAAGCTTTTGACAAAGTGCAACACCCATTCATGATAAAAGCCCTTGAAATTCTTGGGATACAAGGAACATACCTCAACATCATAAAGGCCATATATATGACAAGCCAACAGCCAGTATCATTCTCAATGGTGAAAAGTTGAAAGCAATTCCCTTAAGATCTGGAACAAGACAAGGATGCCCACTCTCACCACTGCTTTTCAATATAATACTGGAAGTCCTAGCCAGAGCAATAAGACAAGAGAAAGACATCCAAGGAATCCAAATAGGAAAAGAAGAAGTCAAACTATCACTATTTGCAGATGATATGATAATATACATCGAGAACCCTAAAAACTCCACAGAAAAACTAATTCAACTCATCAATCAGTTCAGTAAAGTGGCAGGATACAAAATTAACATGCAAAAGTCAGTAGCCTTCCTATACACAAACAATAAATCTGAAGAAGAAGAAATTAAAAAAAACATCCCTTTTATTATTGAAACAAAAAAAATCAAATACTTGGGAATAAATCTAACAAAAGAGGTAAAGGACCTATACAAAGAAAACTATAAAACACTATTAAAAGAAATAGAAGAAGACACAAAGAAATGGAAAGACATCTCCTGCTCATGGATTGGAAGAATAAACATTATTAAAATGGCCATCCTACCAAAAGCAATATACAGATTCAATGCTATTCCAATAAAAATTTCAATGTCATTCTTCAAAGAAATAGAACAATTATTGATGAAATTCATATGGAATCACCAAAAACCCCGAATAGCCAAAACTCTCCTGAAAAAAAAAAAGAAGGGAATAGAGGCATCACATTCCCAGACTTCAAACTATACTACAAAGCCATAATCATAAAAACGGCATGGTATTGGAACAAGAATAGACACACAGACCAATGGAATCGAATAGAAAATCCAGAAATAAACCCACAGATTTATGGTCAACTAATCTTTGACAAAGGAGCAAAGACTATGCATTGGAGCAAAAGACAGTTTGTTCAATCAATGGTGCTGGGAAAACTGGGTTGCTACATGCAAAAGAATGAAGCTTGACCACTACCTCACACCATACACAAAAATCAACTCAAAATGCGGGTCTCCCTGGTGGCGCAGCGGTTGAGCGCTGGGTTGCGAAGCTGCCCACGGCCTCTGCAGCACTGGTTCGATCCCCGGCTGCTCCCCGGCCACCAGAGGAGGGTCCCACATGGTGCGCAGACCTCTTCTGCCGCCAGCTGCTCCCCTCAGCAGTGTACTTTGGTCCTTCTGCCTGCTCTGCTCCCCGCTCTGGCTCTGGTGAATCCTCTCACCCTCCCGCACTTCTGACTGTACCCAGTGCATGTATAAACAAAACAAAAACAAACAAGTAAATAAATAAAACATGCCTCTATAAAAAAAAAAAATCAACTCAAAATGGATTAAAGAACTAGACATAAGACCTGAAACCATAAAATACATAGAAGGAAATATAGGCGAAACACTATGTGATATGCACATCGAAGACATCTTTACAGACACATCACCCAAAGCAGTGATAGTGAAGGCAAAGATAAACAGCTGGGACTACATCAAATTAAAGAGCTTCTGCACAGCAAAAGAGACAATAACCAAAACAAAGAGAAACCCCACCGACTGGGAGAACATTTTTGCACACAACACTAATGATAAAGGACTGATCACAAAAATCTGCAAAGAGCTGATGAGACTCAACACAAACAAAGAAAATAATCCAGTCAAAAAATGGGCAGAAGAGCTAAAAAGAAAATTCTCTGAAGAGGAAAAGCAAATGGCCAACAGGCATATGAAAAAATGTTCAACATCACTTGTAATCAGGGAAATGCAAATCAAAACTACCATGAGATACCATCTTACACCAGTGAGAATGGCACATATTAAAAAAACTAGCAACAACAAATGCTGGCAAGGATGTGGAGAAAAAGGAACTCTCCTGCACTGTTGGTGGGAGTGCAAACTGGTCCAACCACTATGGAGAGCTGTGTGGAGATTTCTGGACCTACTAAACATAGAGCTTCCATATGATCCAGCAATTCCACTCCTAGATATTTACCCAAAGGACACAGAAACATCAATTCCAAAGAACACCTGCACCCCTATGTTTATAGCAGCACTGTTTACAATAGCTAAGCTTTGGAAACAACCCAAATGCCCAAAAATAGATGACTGGATCAAGAAGATGTGGTACATATACACCATGGAATATTACTCAGCATTCAAAAAAGATAAACACATGCAATTTGCAGCAACATGGATGGCGCTGGAAGGGATCATGCTCAGCGAAATAAGCCAGAAAGAAAAAGAAAAATACCGGATGGTCTCACTCATAGCAGGAATCTAGAAAATTTAAATAAGGGACCAGGAAAATGAATAACTATAAGAAAGTGAAAATCAAAATCACCAAACAACTATGAACCAGAGACACTCCATGGGTGGTGGGGGGATTGGGGTCAAAATAAGGGGATTGCAATTGTATGGAGAATATAAAAATAAAATTTATTTAAAAAAAAAAAACTTCACCTCCACCTTCATGCATCATAATGTCTCAAATGTGTTTGACTTTTCCTAACCCTGCATTAGGAGGTAGGCTCTGTGGGTCAGCGTTTGGTTTGCTCCTGCTGTATGCAGTGCCAGAGGAGTGCAGCACCAGTGACTCCCCAGCACTAATGACTTAGCTGTCTGAATAAATGAATGAACTCCTATAGCAGAGATAGACAGGAGCACACACTGCACATTATATCCTGATGCTTCCTGGTTATCTAAATTTCCCAGCTGAACATCAAAACCCTTTAAGATCAGGGACCTTATGCTTTTGTATTAATCTGCATTTTAAAAAGATTTGTTTTTATGTATTTATGCATACAAGTACTGGGGTGTAGGCCAGAGGTGCAGGGGATGAGAAAACCCACCAGAGACAGAGTGGGGAGCTGAACAGGCAGATCTACTGAAACATACTGCTGAGGGGAACAGCAGGCGAGGCAGGAGAGGTCTGCTTCGCCATGTGGGTATCTCCCTGGCAGGCCGGGGATCCATCTCGTGCTGCAGACGCTGAGGATTGCTTCATAGTGCGGGGCTTAACCCCTTGCCCCACCAGGGAGTCCCTACGCTGCGTTTTTAGTATAATGTTGTACTCATGGGGAATTTATCCACCAATTAAATAGCAAGTCCCACAGTAGAACAAGCCTATAGCTAAAGCTACCTATCTCAAAACCAAGGAACCACATGCTAATTCACGAATATACTTATTTCTATGCAGTAATATTTTTCTTTTTTTCTTTTTGCTTCCCCGCCCCCCTTTTTCTACCGCCCCCCCCCACCGAAGTCTGCAGTAATTTTTAAGCCATTTGACCTCAGCCCTGTATAATATCAGTATAATACTTATCATATCTTTAACTCTCATCATTCTTTAATGAGTATGGTGTACTACACAGCAGGGTCTGAATCTTAGTCTCCTTTCCAGAGCTTCAGCCACTGACCAGCAGTACCTGAGCCCCAGGAAAAGCCCAGCATAGGCTGGCCAGTGGCTTCTGATCTTGATTTAAGATAAAGGCCACTTAGAGCTAGAGGCATCTGAGAACAAGTTCTGCAAGGCCCTGGAAACTGGAAGCTGAAAGCTGAGGTTCTGATTTGCTGCCAGTGACATCATACTTCTTAGACATCTTGGTCTTGCTCCCCAGATGTTTATCTGCTCTGCTTAGCTTAGAGCCTCTTTCACAACAGCAATAAGACACAACAGGAAGCAAATGTCTAGAACTGCTCCCCTCACTCCAGGGTGGTGTCCATCACTCTTGGACACCAGGGTGGCTCCAGGCCAATGCCGTGGGTTTCACTAGGAACTTCTTCCCACCAGAGTCACTGCTGTGGGTGGCGCGGACGTGGTGTTCTGACTGCTTTTCTGTCTGCATGAAGGGCTGGTGAGTGACTAATACTCACATCATTGCTCACTATATTAGGAAGCAATTATCTACAAACAAATTCATTTCCTGAGTCATCCAGTTTATTTAGTCTGTTTGCCTCTCGTTTTAAAAATCATCTCAGCAGTAAATTTACCCAACCCTCCTATAGTGCTTCCTGCTGTATTTCTCAGGAGATTATACATCTGGTTTAGATGGATTAACAGTGTTATTACTTTTACCTGTATTACTCAGTCTGCCCTATTCTAATCCGGATTTATTTTCAAAGGACAAATGTTTCCAGGATTAATTTGTTTTTCACTCCTCTGTGTGCTAGATGACTAATACTGCATTAAGCAGCTCACCAACTGCTTGGCTAGGTTTCTCTATCGCTCTCGCTCTTGTGCGCGCGTGTATCCACACATGTGCACACACACACTCACCTTCCTTCCATTTTCGTTTTAAAGTATGAATACTTTTAGCTCTTCATATTTTGTGAGTTTCCTGTGTCTGTTATAACAAATTGCCACTAACTTGGTAGATTAAGACAACAGAAATATACTCTTTCACGGGTCCCCAGGACAGAAATCTGAAGTCGATATCATTTGCTGGAAATGAATTCATCCCCAAGGGCTGGCTCTATGGGAGAATTTGTTCTGCACTTTGCCCAGCTTCTGGTGGTGCCTGGTCTTCCTTGATTTGTGACTATCACTCTAGTCTCTGTCTCTGTGGTCACATTGCCTCCTCCTCTATCTGAGGGAGATCTTCCTCTGTCTCTGGTTTGTGGGACACTTGTGATGACATTTAGGGCCTCCTGGAAAATTCAGAATAAAGTCTCCAAGGCAAGATTCTTAATCACATCTGCAAAGACTCCTTTCCCATATAAGGTAACATTTACAGGTTTCAGGGATTAGGCTCTGATAGGGGGTGACCATTATTTCATCTACTACACATTCCCTTCCCTGCTTCCCACAATGCACAGAGTAGTTTGTATCTACATGTAAAGGTTGATGGAGGAAGATAAGGAAGAATGAGCCCATCTTTTTTTTTTTTTAAAGATTTATTTATGCATATAAGAGCTGGGATACAGGCCAGAGGCGCGGGGGTGGGGGTGGGGTGAGAGGATTCACCAGACACAGAGTGGGGAACAGAACAAGCAGACTGACTGAAGTACACTGCTGAAGGGAGCAGCGGGTGAGTCAGGAAAGGTCTGCTGCACCATGTGGGTTGCTCCTTGGCCTGCCAGGAATCAAATTTGTGCTGCAGTGGCTGTGGACAGCTTCATATGTTGCATCTTAACCCTTGCGCCACCAGAGAGGCCCCAAGAAAGAGCCAATCTAAAGGAAGCAGATGAGTTAAGAATCCTTGCTTGTTAATTTCTTCTGGCAATCAGGTGGATCCCTGGCACCAGTTCTTGCTTCCTGGGGTCATGGGGGTGCTCTACTCTGGAAGCCAAAAAGGACAAAGGTATTTTTCTGTGGCAACTCAGGCACTGACATAGGATACAGCCTCAGCCAATCAGAAGTTCTCTCTCACCCAGCAGTTTGGACTCTTGAAGGTGTGACTCATAGATGTCTGGAGATTCATTCCAGGGCAGCAGGGTCAAGGGCAGCCCTGGCCCTCATCCCATGGCCTCCCTGCTGTGATGGATCTGGCTGAGTTTTCCCTCTGCTTCCCTCTCTCCCCCCAGGTTTCTGAATATTTCTCCACCCTGGTTCTCCGACATTCCTACCCATTCTCCAAGCCACTGAACACCCTGGCAGGACATTCCTTTGCGGTTGAAGTTAGCTTGAGTTGGTCTCTGTTGTTTGTAAACACCGCCAACTTAAAAATTGCCATCTCTAAAGCTCTTTCATAAAACTCAACAACAGCCTTCCTCAAGGTGATGTCCTTTCTGGTAATGCCGAAAAAGTTTGCCATGTCCACGGCAGGAAACACCCAATGTCTGTGTGATTCAGAAAAGGAGTTTTATGTTATGAATTACTGTGTAGCCTTTCAAAAACAGGAAACTTTTATGGTTCTCAGCTATCTAAGTCCACTTAAAAATTATTTTCATGCCTTCTTTATTATCTTGAAATGAAGTCCACAAATAATATAATCTACCCCTTGATACAATTTCTAGTGGCAATAGGTCACTATTGTATATGAGTATTTGTAAGTATAATAATATACATAATTAAAGGAAATAATTTGTATATGAAAATCTGTACTTCAACAAATAAATGCATAACTATGACTATCGTAGAGGTCCCTACACATTTATAACCCTGCAAGTTTACAATGTGGCCTATTGAGAACTCTGTCCCGTGGATGAAGAATGCAGATCACTCAAGCAGGCAGAGATGATTAAATTCCTTTTGGAAAACAAAAGCTACCAGTGCCTATGTACCTGCAGAAAGGGAAACTTAGGAGGGTTAAGTGATGGATAAAGATACCTCTGAGGAAGGAAGTGCAGAGTGGAGAGCAGGATTTAGACATTTTGTCCTCTTTCTGTGTTCTTTGTATCTTTCTAAAATTAATGTGCTACTTTGATCATAAAGCACATACAAGGAAGGAAAGGGCACTATGTACCACGAATCATGTGCAGAGTGACGAGACCATTAAAAGTCCAGCAGGGCAGGCTGGGGTAGTCTGGCTGTGAATACTCCAAGCCCCAGGGAGGAGAACGCACTCATTGTTTTCTCTTTTAGTTATTAGAATGAGTTTGGTAATTAATGGCCATGTGATCTTGAAGCAAGGTCACCTGCCAGGTGACTAACCTTAGGCTGTATTTATAGCATCACAGTGTTGTTTATGTTACCATAACTGCACACCTGGGTGAAGCCCAAACCTGTGGAGCTGGCAGCCGACCCCAAACTGCCAGGAATCCAGGTGGTCCTGCCCCATCACCCACGGCTCTCTGACTGTGATTCAACTTCAACATGGGAATCACCAGCCAAATACCTACAGGGCTTTTATCTTTGGGTTTATTCCACTGACATTAGTTGACGATTAAGAAGCTAAATAGAACACTCCTTTGCTTGCCAAAATCTAAAAGCTTTGGAAATAGTCTTGGATTTACATTCCTGTTCTGCAACTTAATATTCTCAAAGATTTTATTTGTCTGTAAAATGGGGATAGGAATCTATTGACTTTGTGAGGCTTACTAGGAGTAACAGGTAAAATAACGTGTGTAAAGCACAAATTTTAAAAACCAAACAGAAATTTTAGTTGTCACCATCATGAGGAAGACAAAATTTGGTAGTTTCAATCAGTTATCTGCCTGCTAAGCTGAAAATCAGAAATCTTTATTTTTTTTAAAGATTTGTATTTATTTATGCATATAAGAGTTGGGGTACAGGTCAGAGATGCAGGGGGTGAGAGGATTCATCAGAGACAGAGTGGGGAACAGAACAGGCAGACTGGTGAAATATACTGCTAAAGGGAGCAGCGGGCGAGACAGGAGAGGTCTGCTGCTCTATGTGGGTTGTTCCCTGGCTGGCTGGGGATTGAACTCATGCTGCAGAGGCCTCAGATTGCTTCATAGTGCGGTGCTTGTGCCACCAGGGAGGCCCAAAATCTGAAATCCTTAAAGCAATATAGCCAAGATCCATAATCTTTACAATTCCCAATTATATTAGCCTAGGTTCCCCAGAGAACAGCGCTAATAGGATATATAATAAGAAAATAACTAGCAGTTATGGAAGCTGAGAAAATCCAAGTCGTGCAGTTGGGCTGGAAATGCAGGTGATATGAAGGTGTGGGTCTAATCTGAAGGCCTGAGAATGCAGAGTGAGAACATTGTAAGTTCTCCTCTGTGTCCAAGTCCAAAGAAGACGACTGGGGGCATCCCTGGTGGCACAGGGACTAAAGTCTCAGCACTATCAAGCTATCGCCAGCCACTGTGGCATGAGTTTGATCCCTGGCCAGGGAGGTGACCCACATGGTGCAGCAGACCTCTCCTGCCTCTCCTTCTGCTCCCCTCAGCAGTGTGTTTCGGTAGATCTACCTGTTCTGCTCCCCTCTCTGTCTCTGGTGAATCCTCTCACCCCCTGCAATCTGGCCTACACCCCAGTTCTTGTATGCATAAATATACCCCAGTTCTTGTACGCATAAATAAATAAATAAAAATAAATCTTTTTTTTTTAAAAAGGAGAAGATTGATAACCCAACTCGAAAGACAGTCAGAAAGCCAATTCTGCCTTTTTGTTAATCAGGCATCAGTGGGTTAGATGAGGGCCCCCTGCACTGGAAGGGCACTCTGCTCTCCTCTGTCCACCAATTCAAGTGTGAATGTCTTCCACAAACACCTTCATGGACACGCCCAGAACAATGTTTAACCAAATACCTGGCAGGCTGTGGCCCAGTCAGGTTCACACATAAAATTCACCATCACAATAGTGTCCAGGATAAAAACCAGAATCTTATGGCAGATGGAGGGGGTGGGGAAGTTTGTTAACATGAAGATTGCTGGTCTCTACCTGTGACCCCCTGAATAATAATCATTGCTCCGAGAAATCTGTGTTTTAGGAAATTCTCCAAAGCCTTGTTTACATTATAAAGTAGTGCTCCTTGAGATGCTGACAAAATTTGGCAAAATGGACTCAGCATCTGTCTGAAGGATGTGGCACTCAAGAGCAATAATCACAGATAGTGGCACATGAGTGCTACCTCAGGGAATATATGGGTCATCTTCAAGTGGGAAGGAGGGAGCTAGGTGGGTTGTAGGTATTGATCTACCTCGGGGCAGAAACCAATCTGAGTACACAATGCACACCCCACCCACCTGCGGCTCAGAGTAATTTCACAAACTTATTGTTCAGAGTCCTAAAGGACAAAGAACAGTACTGGGTTATTAGTATTCTTCGATGACTCATACTTAACTGCTTGCTAATTTCTGTTCTTCCTCAAACCTGCTTCCTCCCTGTTTCCTGAGAATTGAGATTTTTTCTTTGTTTTTCAAGAATCATTGTCCACAAATGTGAGCTATTTTTTTCTATTACTGTATACTACAAAATTTCTCTCTCCCACCCTCCTCCTGTGTGTGTGTGTGGGGGGGAGGGTGGCAGGGGTGGCAGTTTCTGAACTTTGGAAAGCTTTTTTTTTTTTTTTTAAAGATTTATTTATTTATTTATACAAGAACCAGGGTACAGGCCAGATGCGCAGGAGGGTGAGAGGATTCACCAGAGACAGAGCGGGGAACAGAACAGGTAGACTGATGAAATACACTGCCGAGGGGAGCAGCAGGCAAAACAGGAGAGGACTGCTGCACCATGTGGGATCCTTGTTGGCCAGCCAGGAATCGAACCGGCACTGCAGAGGCTACGGACATCTTCACAGTGCAGTGCTCAACCGCCTGCTCCACCAGGAGAGGCCCAAATTTGGAAAGCTTTTATGAAGTTCTGTGGGCTCTAACAGTCTTCCTCTCCCCCACCCCACGAACATAGTGTAGTCCTGACTTTAAAACATGTATATCACTTTAAAATGTATTTAAAGTAGTTGCTTAACAGCTACGTGAGCACAAAACATACATGTATTGTAAGAATACCTTCATGAAATAAATTTTAAAAAGAGCAGCATCATGAATTTATGCGTAGTGAATATTCCCATATAATCAGAGCGCAAATCAAGACACAGACAGAACACTAAAAGATCCTCTTAGTTCTCTTTCATTCATTAGTGCCCACAGGGGAACAACTGCTCTACTTCCAGGATAGATGTGAGTTTTTCACTTTTGAAGTGGCTTCTATTCATTTTCTTGGAGTCTCATCAATGTGGTTGCTTGCAGTTATGGTGATTTGCTATTGTTCTCACTGCTGCACTCCAGAGCATTCTGTGGCTATCCCACTAAGAGTTTATCCATCCCATTCAAAATGAGTATTTTGAGTTTCCTGTTTTCAGCTTTTGCAAATAGTGTGAGGAATAGTTTTATTTATTTATTCATCTTCATAGCTTTTTTTATTTTTTGTTTTATTTTTTACATAATTTTTCATTTTTTTAAAGATTTATTTTTTATTTATACAATAGCTGGGGTACAGGCCAGAGGCGCATGAGGGTGAGAGGATTCACCAGAGACAGAGTGGGGAGTGGAACAGGCAGACAGACCGAAAGCACTGCTGAAGGGAGTATCGGGCAAGGCAGGAGAGGTCTGCACCATGTGGGAATCTCCCTGGCCAGCCTGGAATTGAACCCGCGCTGCAAAAGCTGTGGACAGCTTCACAGCGCTGTGCTCAACTTGTTGCGCCACTGGGGAGGTCCCATTTTTCATTTTTAAACAATATTTGCTTCCCCCACCTCCTCAGGTGTAGTACCCACAGAGTTTCCTTCACCAATGCACTTGTATACCATCACCTCAGTCCCCTGTGCTCCTCCCTCCTTCCCTGGGATCCCTCTCCTACCTCCTCCCCTGCAGTATGTCTCTGATTTATAGTTTTTATACTGCCTCAGGAGGCAGGAGTGTTATTCAAGTTAAAAAACAAAACAAAGACTGCTTGTGGTAAACAAAAGAAATGAATGAACATTCCACAGATTCCTCTGCTCACTCTGAAAATGGCTTCCAGGGTTGGGAGGCATAATGGGAGGCAGGGCAGGAGAAGAAAAGGACTATAGAGCAGAGTGTTATTTACAGTTTTGCCCGGTCATCTTATTTGCTTCTCCAAGGCAACTCCAGGTCTGCTATGCTAATTTGGTCTAAATCAGTAGCTTTTTAAAGCACTTGCTGGGCATCCAAATTGACCCATGTAGGGGCTTTATGATGTATTTATTGTTATTTGGTCAACACACCAAGACAGGGCCAGTGTTAGCCAGGCCAGTTAAGGCCTTATCAAGTGCCACTCCAGTTTTGACCTTTCCTACAAGGGTCAGAAAAGATCATTTGCAAAATTAAGAAAGATTTGAGCTGGAGGTGGGTTCCAAAGGCTCATCTAGCCAGACTCCCTTAAAGAGAAGGAAACTGAATTCCAAATTCATTCAAGATCACATGCAGAACTGGATGATCATTTGGAGCCTTGTCTTCAGCTGTAGGATTTTGTGTTTCTAGGCCTGACTGCACCATATTAGGTGGTGGTGTATTTTTTCCACATGACACTGATTGCTTCGCTATTTTGATTTCTTGCATTTGGGATAGTTTTCTTTCTGATTAAAATGTTATTGCCCTGTTGTGTGCTTTGGTCATTTTAGTTTGGTTTGATTTCCCATTTTACTTGCAGTGCACAACCAATGATATTAATACGGCCTGGAGTAGAGGTAGACGGAACCCACGTGCCAGGGCCCTTAGGACAGGCATTTTCAAAGACATGTGGTTATGAGCATACATATGTAGTCATAATACCTTAAATGCAAATTAGAGAAATGCATTGTCTGCTTTACATCTATAATAAACATTTTTTTGCATATATGAAGAGTTCTAGAAAGCTATCTGAACATTTTTATCAAGTTTTTGTTTAGGAATTCTCTGATTTTTTTTTTTTTTTTTTTTACAATCAGGTAAAAACTAACAAAGGTAACAGAAAGAAAATACCTTTTAAACAGCCCACTCCAGGTGAAAGCCTAACATCTCACTATGGTTCTGGGGTGCAGTGTTAGTGGCTAGATAGGTAAAACAAAGAAACAAAAATTCTTATTAAAAGTATGAAGTAGGGCCTCCCCTGGTGGCTCAGTGGTTGAGCGCTGGGCTGTGAAGTTGCCCGCGGTCTCTGCAGTGCCGGTTCGATACCCGGCCACAGGCGAGGGTCCCACATGGCGTGCAGACCTCTCCTGCCGCCCGCTGCTCCCCTCAGCAGTGTACTTCGTCAGTCTGCCTGTTCTGTTCCCCGCTCTGGCTCTGGTGAATTCTCTCACTCTCCTGTGCTTCTCACTGTACCCAGTGTTTGTATAAATAAATAAATAAATCTTAAAAAAATAAATAAATAAAAGTATGAAGTAGGTGGAGTTTGGAGATGAAGCAGATGGAGTGATTAGGCTTATACCTCCTAATCACTATGTAGCTCACTCAATATTGTGTATCTCATCCAATTTTTAGATTAAGTTTGTTTTAAGTATTGCTTAGCAAATACCCAGGTGCTGCTCAGTCTGCATAGTTTTGTCCATATAGGTAGCAGCATGGTGACAGTTTTATTCCAGAGTTTTCTGAAGCCCATTCTGTAAGTATACTGATTGTACAGAGGGTATGTAAGAAAGTCTATCTTTTTCTGTTTAAGCATTTATGAAGAACTTACTAATTGTCAAACACTAAGCTGAACATAAAGGTTTATGAGATGAAACACACACAAGGAGTCCACCATCTGGGATGGGGACATAGGCAAGTAAACAGAGTCCAGAGGACCAAGTGCTGGGGTAGATTAATGTAAAGGAAGCTTCTGGAATTCCGAGAGTGAGTTGGGGTGGAATGGGGTAACCCAGCCAACCCAGACTTGTGGGAGGGTCAGGGGAGATTGCCGAGATAAAGCTTGATCTGGTTTGCTGCAGAGAAGGGATCATTTAGCTACCCCCACCTCAGATCTGGACATGCTGTCACCCTCCTGCTGTGCCAGCCTCCACTCCCCACTCCTTGTCTCTCTCCCTGGTGGTGGTAGCGCAGCGGTTTGAGCACAGCGCTGTGAAGCTGTCTGCAGCCTCTGCAGCACGGGTTCAATTCCCTGCCGGCCAGGGAGAAACCCACATGGCCTGGCAGACCTCTCCTGTCTCTCCCACTGCTCCCCTCAGCAGTGTCTTTGGTCCGTCAACCTGTTCTGCTCCCCGCTCCATCTCTGGTGAATCCTCTCACCCTCCCGCACCTCTGACCTGTACCCTAGTTCTTGTATGAATAAATAAATCTTCAAAAAAATAAAAAAACACTCTACATAACCACAGTATCGTTATTAGAAGATTAGTAATAATATCCAAATATCATTTAATGCCAGTCCATGTTCAAATTTCTCAAATTGTTATATGATATTGGAAATCATATATGTTGATTAAAATATGTAAATAAATGCACATGGTGGTCCTAGTGGAATCCTATTTCTGCCAGCCAGGCCTTCATATAGTACAGGCTCATAGGCTCTTTCCTTTCAAATTATTTTATTTCACTCTAGAATGCTGCTCCAGGAAGATGCAGTTTGCCAGTGTGACAGTAGGGGGCACCATGAGCCCACACTGCTATTTGCCAGCTCTGGTGACTTTCCCTAGTTGCCAGTGGATGCCCAGATGTCTAGGTCGTTTCCACTGTGTCACAGTTGTACCTGAGATTTCAGGGTGCACTCATGACTACACAATGTCACCAGTCTCCTTATGGGAAGTTATAAAGACTTCAAGGAAAATTTATTCCATTAAACATCAGCTCTCAAAACTGTGCTGTGAAATCAAATAAGCAAAAAGCTATAATTAACTGAGCAAAGTACTTAAAGGAAATGACCAAAGTACGTAAAGGAAAAAATAATAATTTTGAAGATGGATTAAAAGTCAAATTGTTAGTACTTAGCCATAATTCAACCATTATGTACAAATTTTTACAGTATCAAAGTATACATGTACATCGTTAAAAGAAAAATAAAGCAAACAGAAAGGGTTTTTTAAAAATCATTTGTTTTCCCTCTTTCATTTCTTCCCTCCTACTTGACAATCACTATTTGAATACTACCTGGTTTTAGTTCTAGATGTTACTCTCGTAAATTTCTTTTCCTAGTCCTTGATTCTTAACTTTAGAAAGTATCTGTTGACTTCTAACAATAATAGAGTAGAGGGCCTCCCTAGTGGCACAAGGGGTTAAGTCTCAGCACTGTAGAGCTACTGGCAGCCACTGCAGCATGAGTTTGATCCCGGCCAGGGTGCTACCCACATGGCCCAGCAGGCCTCTCCAGTCTCGCCCACTGCTCCCCTCAGCAGTGTATTTCAGTAGATCTGACTGTTCTGTTCCCTACTCTGTCTCTGGTGAATCCTCTCACCTCCCACCCCCACATCTCTGGCCTACACCCCAATTCTTATATGCATAAATAAAATAAATCTTAAAAAAATTCAAAAAAATAATAGATTAGAATTTCATTCACTTATACTGAATCACTTTTCCTCTCACAATTTTACTCACAGCTATATTATTGTTTCAAATGACTTTAATTGGGGTATAGGCCAGAGGTGCGGGGGATGAGAGGATTCACCAGAGACAGGGTGGGGAACAAACAGGCAGATCTATTGAAACACACGGCTGAGGGGAGCTGTGGGAGAGACAGAAGTCTGTTGTGCAAGTGGGTTAGCACCCTGGCTGGGGATTGAACTCCTGCTGAAGATAGCTTAATAGTGCTGAGAATCCCTTGTGCCACCAGGGAGGTCCCTATGTTCATTGATTTTAGAGAAAAGCTTTGGGCTTCCCACAATGTACACTGAGAATATCAGCATCTCTACTCTTCTCCGCCTCCTCTCCCTCCTTCCAGCTCTCCACCTTTGCTTTTACGCAAGCACAGCTGATAACATTTTCACTGTGTTCTATAATCATCAAGCTCTCCCTGCTGAGCAGCACCTAAAAGATGACAATCAGTAAGCCATAATCATGACAGCTATGGAAACACTGTTCGCAGAAAAGCCCAGTTGTTTGAGCAATGATTGTTTTCTTCTCCTTAGATGCAATGTCATACTCCCTGTGCCACTTAGAGTGTGTCTAGCATTAAGGCATAAAAATTCTCTTTTTTCATACTTTGCTTGAAATCATGGTATAACATACTTGGCTCCATTTAAGTATTAGGAATTTCTTGCACTACCACATTTTTTTCTTTGGATTTTCTAAATTCCTTTTTAAAAAAGATTTATTTATTTATGCATACAAGAACTGGGGTACAGGCCAGAGGTGCGGGGGTGAGAGGATTCACCAGAGACAGAGTGGGGAACAGAACAGGCAGACTGACTGAAATACACTGCTGAGGGGAGCAGAGGTGAGACAGGAGAGGTCTGCTGAGCCATGTGGGTCACTTCCCTGGCCGGGGATGGAACTCGTGCTGTAGTGTCTGAGGATAGCTTCACAGTCCGAGACTTATCCCTTTGTGCAACGAGGGAGGCCCCTCTAAAAGAAGTAACATGCTTTTGCAATCAGATCTCCTTCCCACCTACTTCCCCTCACCCTTTGCCCCCCAGCTTATTTTACCTTAGAATCTAGGCTGTTCTTGATGATATTTTTTTTTTTTTTGCTGCCCACAAACTTCCTTTGATACTTTCCATAGTTCTCATCCTGGTTTGGTTCCTCCATGGCTTATATCTCATATCATTTTTACCCCTTGGGTACTCCCTGTTCTATTTGAGCACATCCTCAGGTAACCTCTTATGAAACGGTATATAGCAAGCAAAGTTTACCTTTATGAGAATGTATTTATCTGCTTTAATTTTAGATAAATGTGCTGGATATTAGAGAATTCTAAGTCTTAAATACTTTTCCTACAGCATTTTGGGAATCTTTCCTTTTAGCAAGATTCTATTTTCATCCTCTTCCTCAGTTTTCTCCCTTTTACGTGCAGACTCCAATCTAAACACTCTCTGGGCCTGTCAGGCAGAGTCTCCACTCCCCAGGAGCCCAGTCTGCACACAACCCTGTATGTGTCTACCCTCTCTGTGTATAAGTTAACATCCTCTTTCCATCTCTTAGAAATCTGTTGTAATCATTCAACTACTGATGCTCAACCATCCCTCATTTTTTTTTTATCACTACAACAAGATAATGGGAAAGAAGAAACACAAACCTACATGCTCTGCTCACCTCTGCATCTGGAACCTGTTTTACATAAATTTGTTTTTCCTTGCCTTTTTGTTTACTTGTTTTTATAAATACCAGAGTTGTGTTTAACTCTATTTTGCTAAACACACGGAAATGATATTTAGGGATTACTAACATATGAACTGATGTTTGGGCTGAAAAAGTAGAGTAAGTCCTTCATTATCCTTAGTGATAAATTCTTAGAAATTGAGAATTTCAGTGAAACTACATATAATAAAATGGTTTTGTTCAATGCTAGTACAGATTGTTTTCTCAATGATGTCATAACCAAAAGGACACAGAATGAAATGACTTATTCAATAACCTGCTACATATAAGGACTGTGTGCCTGATATAGTTAGAGGATACAGCCCTGGTTATTTCTCAGAATAAGTACTTATTCATTTACAATCTTCCTAGAACTTCAGTTTATATAGAAAACTACTAATAAGCATTAGTTCCATTCCTAATGAGTTTATAATTTCTTTTTTTTAAAAAAAGATTTACTTATTTATTTATACAAGCACTGGGTAGTCAGAAGCGCGGGAGGGTGAGAGAATTCACCAGAGCCAGAGCGGGGAACAGAATAGGCAGACTGATGAAATACACTGCTGAGGGGAGCAGCGGGTGAGACAGGAGAGGTCTGTTGTGCAATGTGGGACCCTTGTCGGCGGCCGGGGATTGAACCGGCGCTGCAGAGGCTGCGCCACCAGGGGAGGCCCAGTTTATAATTTCCAAGCACAAAACAGATACAAACATTTATTATGACCAACTAAAGAGCAAAGCCAGTGAGGAATAAATAATGTCAATAAACAAGGGAAAGATTCACAAGAAACTCTCATTGTTGATTCTACTAATTTGTTCATACAAAAGCTTATCTTAATAAGGTCATCACAACTATAAAAGAATGGCAATAATTAGTCTTCCAAAGAATATGTGTAAGTTTTAAGTATCTTGCCTTTCCTATAAGGACTGAAGATTCGTAGCAGGACTGAGGATAGTAGAGTTTTCAGATCACTTAGTCACAGAACATCTAATTTGAGATCAATGATAGTGACCTTCATATAACAGCTGGGCTGGGCATGGCAGGTGTCTGGGTGCACACAGCAGGGAGCAGAGGCAGCAGAGAGGCAAGGTTCCCTCAGCAGAAAACCAGACTTTGCACTGACAGTAACTGGAGAGGGCACGCTTGGATTCCTGGACCTATCCAGGAAAGGGATCTGGGGAGGGAGGATTTTCTCATGCAAGAAGACATTAATTTGTCCTTGTCACCAGGTCATATTAATTTCAATATTAAAGAATTAGAGGAAAGTTGGACATACAAATCATGCAGCCACAAAATTCTGTTGATTCTCTCCCTTAGGAAGTTGAGTTGGGGGAAGAAAATGAAGTTGTCTGGGAAACTTAGCTGGTCACCACAGCAGGAGCAGGGACCCACTCCTCACGCTACCGGCCATTTGGGAATAGAAGCAACCTCAGCCCTGCCCTGAGCCAGCAAGTGAATCTTGAGGTAAACCCTAGCCTCTGTAATTCTCACTAGTCAGATCTGTCTAGGCTTTAGCAATCTCACCCACAAATTAATTGGGTTTGGCACCCATAAAGAAATGGGAACTGGCATCCACAGAGCATAGAGATGGAATGGAAAAGCTTATCACTTCTTTAGGAATGTGAACACTGCATTGTCTGGAGAGAGATAAACCAAACTGGTGCTTAGGAAAATCTTTGAGTGGACTTAGGGGAAGGCTTCTCTTTGTGAGTAAAAGGTACAAGCCCTGTCAGATACTAATTAAGGAAGACAGCAGTTATTAGCTTCGCCAACCCTGCCGAACTCGGACCCTGTCTAGAAAACTAAATAACTGACAATGCCCCGCTAGAGCCCTAGTTGTAATACCTCTGGGCCACTTGTGTTTTTCTCCCCATGGAGAATTATGCTCTGCTCCAGAATTATGATCAGCACCAGAAAGCTGATCCTTGGAGAGCCAGTCATGCTTCCATTTTGGTCATGCGTGTGGTATCTCGGGTGCTGCTCAGGTCTTCTTTTTTTTTTTTAAAAGATTTATTTATTTATTTATATGAACACTGGGTACAGTCAGAAGCGCAGGAGGGTGAGAGAATTCACCAGAGCCAGAGCGGGGAGCAGAGCAGGCAGAAGGACCGAAGTACACTGCTGAGGGGAGCAGCGGGTGGCGGGAGAGGTCTGCGCACCATGTGGGACCCTTGCCCGGCGGCCAGGGATAGAACCGGCACTGCAGAGGCTGCGGGCAGCTTTGCAACCCAGCGCTCAACTGCTGCGCCACCAGTGAGGTCTGCTGCTCAGGTCTTAATACTGGAAGGAGTAAGCAGCAGGCTCATGTCCTGCTGCGAGAATCGCCCCTCCGCACACAACAATATGCCTCTAGACCAGCTCTTGAAAAACCAGTGCTTTATTTTTTATTTTTTTTTTTAACAATACATTTTTCCCCCAAGATTTATTTATTTATTTATTTATTTATTTATTTATTTATTTATTTATTTATTTATTTATTTATTTATTTATACAAGCACTGGGTACAGTCAGAAGCGTGGGAGGGTGAGAGAATTCACCAGAGCCAGAGCAGGGAACAGAACAGGCAGACTTGATGAAGTACACTGCTGAGGGGAGCAGCGGGCGCGGCAGGAGAGGTCTGCGCGCCATGTGGAACCCTAGCCCAGTGGCCAGGGATTGAACTGGTGCTGCAGAGGCTGCGGGCAACTTCGCAGCCCAGCGCTCAACCGCTGCGCCACCAGGGAGGCCCAAAACAGTGCTTTATACGAGGAAAGAAAACTAAGTGAATATGTCTCTCCCTCACTCTAAACCCACAAAATAAACACACTTAGATGTTGACTAGTTGCCAACAGTTGCAAATTCCACAGCACGGAATCATTTGCCAAGAATCATCTTCTGTCATTTCAACTGCGAGTGAGGTTGAGGGGTGCAATGTTTGCTTGCATGCAGGTAGTTTTTTAATTAAAGAAATTTTTTTGTTGTATCATTTTTAATTGAAGTAACATTGGTTTGCAACACCATGTGATTTAGGGGACTAGGTTCACACCTCTTCAGATATAGGTCAACGTCTACACTTACCACACTGGTACCTTTCAACAGCCAGAGTGTGCAAGGAGATAGAGGCAGCCCAGACTCTGTCCACCCTTCCTGAGTAGCTGACAGAGGGTTCCAGAAGGTTAGACTAACACTATGAATAACCTGAAAGTCAGGCTAGACCAGGCTCCAAGGTTAAACCACTGACCCTCCAGGGAAGCCAGCTCAGTCGAGTGTTAAATAAATGTGCCCTAAAAGAAACTGACCCTCAGTGAGGTCATCTGCACAGTGGTTTTAGAGAAAGTCAAGTGGACTTTGACTTGAATGGATGACGTTTTGAATAACATGCTGTTTGTGGGATTAAAACTTGTTGCTTTAAAAACGAATCTTGGCAAAACTTTCTGGGTTAGCACTATCTTCCCTTGGCCTGAGTTTGTCAGATGTGCAACTTGAATCACTGGTTATCTGATCACAAATCAGGTGGAGATTTACTAAGAACTCAGGCGATTTGTTTCAACAGTTGCTACAAAATAGCTGGATGTGAAGCTCTTTGTGGATGTCAAACTGGCAGATCAGAGCTTAGGTTCTTTTGATGTTTTGTCATTTGTTTTACAAATTTATTTTACAGAAGAATAGATACTTTGAGAGTTCACCAATGCAAAGTGTGTAAAGTATTATACAAACCCACAAATCCAGGGTTTATCTGTCAGGAGTTTAGAGTCCCACGTAATGAAAGTTTCCATGCTACTATTCCTGTCCTATCTACCTCCTTCCTCCCTTCTTTCCTTTCTTTTCTTTCTTCCTTCCAGGTGGTTTTACTAAGTCTTAGTGGAAGCAGGAAGGAAAAGGAAATAAATCACCTTCTTCAGTGGGTGGTTCTTGATCTGACCCAAAGCTCTTTGTCTCTGACCTGCAGTGAGAAGCACCTGCTTGTAGGTCATCTGACATCAGTTACCCCACTAGTCTCAATCATGGGCCTTTCCGGAGCTCCTCAGGCAGACACTCTAACTCAGCACACACAAACATGATGCCATGTGGCCTCTGGGTCTATAGGCAGGGGCATAACCCTCTCATTAGTCAGGTCTAGAAAAATCAAATCACTTAGAATCACTCTGAAAATAGAAAAACACATACCCCCCGGATTGTCTCATTTACATTTTTTAAAATGTTTAAAGTATAATTTTAAAATAGCATTTTTAAAAAGACCTTGAAAAAGCAATTCTGGGGAAGCTCCTGTTGTCAACATTAGCTTCTTTGAAAATGGACATAGTTTTGTTTACAAGACAAGTTTGGATCAAGAGCCTGCAGACCCGTCCCTGCTGGCATGTCTGTCACTCGTTATCTGTGGCCTTGAGTTGTCAAACCTCCCTGTAAAAGAGGACTGTACCTTAGATAATTGATTAGCGGGCACTCACCTCTATCCTGATGGCAGGATGCTGGGACAAGCCGACCACTGCTATCTGGTAGAGACTCCTCAATACCGCTACCGTTCTCTGTTGCTGCTGGAAAAGAAAGTTCATGAGCTGCAAAGGGGAGAGATAAGAGAGCAGGATGTGAGGTGTGAGAGGGGTATTTACTACTAGACACTCGTCACCTCCTCTTTTTTGCTTAAAATGAATGTAAATGCTTGTACATGTATTAATTAGCTCTTGTCTCTCTCTCTCTCCATGGGTTTGTAGGGCATGGGGATAGGTAAGTCCTTGGCCTCTTTATGCTTATTTGAAACTACTAGTCTGGAAGGCAATCACAATTGAAGCTGGATCAGTCTTTAACATATGGAACTGGGGGCCTTCCTGGTGGTGCAAGGGGTTAAGCACCTCACTATGAAGCAATCCGAAGCCTCTGCAGCACGAGTTCCATCCCCGGCCGGCCAGGGAGCTTCCCACATGGCACAGCGGACTGCTCCTGTCTCGCCCGCTGCTCCCCTCAGCAGTGTATTTCGTCAGTATGCCTGTTCTGTTCCCCACTCTGTCTCTGGTGAATTCTCTTGTTAGGGAGAAATGATGTCCTGAGCTAATCCCATACAGGCTTTGTGGACTCCACTCCCACTCCAGACTAAAGCCATCAAGACATTGGAAAAGACAAATCCCGTCACCACCAAAGGGAAGGTGGCTGGGACCTGAGGGTGGAGTTAAGCAGCCAGGTTGGGTATAAAAACCAAACACTTGGGCCTTGGGCTGGCTCGCTGTCGCTCGCCTCTTGGCTTCAGGGCTCCTGGCTTGCAGCCAGCTCTCAGAGCGCCATTTTGGGATTCCTGATCGACGGATCGGGTAGGACTCATTTAAAACTTTGTCTCCCACTTTTCTCCCTGAGCTGTACATTTCCTCATTTCCCCTTCCCTTGTAAATAAACCTTTTATTAACCTTTCGCGTGTGCCTGCAGTAGAGCATTGATAAGTCCTTTTAAGTGCGCGGGTGAGGACCCACAGTCAGGCACCCCGTTTTGTATCGGGGTTGCTCTACAACACTCTCACCCCCCATACCTCTGGCCTGTACCCCAGCTCTTGTATGCATAAATAAACAAATCTTTTTTAAAAAAAAGGAACTGGAAGAAAGTTATCTAAGTACAAACTTTACATAATATATCTAGAGGAAGGAAGGCTATCTCTTTCTTTTAAAACCTAGGAAATGTCTTTCCCAGAAGTTTCTAGGTCCTTTCCTTGTACGTCATTGGCCTGAATCATAGCACAGTTTCATTCCTGAATCACCACTGGGTCCAAGGGACTGGTCTTACTTGAGAATTACCAGCCCTTCCTTGGAAGGGTCATCCTTCCTTGAAACCCCAGGCTGTGTTGGGTGGATATAACTTCATAAAACTTGATAAAAATCAGAGAACTATTATGAACAGATAAAAGAAGAATGAATGTTTGGCTAGTGAACAAAAATATCCACTGTAATTTTCTTAGATACCCTTTCAGAAAACTTTATCTGGTGTTTATTTTATTGAGAACACTAGCAGTACTAATGCTAGTGCATGACTAGGGGGGACCCAAGGACCCCCAAGTTGTGAAGGGGTGCATGCTCTGAAAGGGATTTGGACATTTACATGCACAAAGGCAAAGAAAGCAGACAATATAAAAGATTTTTACTAGAGTTAGTGCATAGAGAGAGAAGAGAAGATATTCCTAACAAAATGCTGAAAATTACCTATCCCTCATGGACAACTCCCCAGCCAAACAGGTTCAGCCTGAAGCAGGGGACAGGGAAGCCTGACAGCTTGTCACAAGTCTAAGGTTCCTTCTGACAGGGAACCACCAGAAAGGGATTAAGCATGTTCTAGAGAGCTGGGACAGAAGGCTCAAAATTCAAAATCAAAATACAAATCAAGATAACAGCAGATGGTCTCTGCAAAAGACAGTCTCCCCATGTGTCTTGATATGTCTCCTGACCCCATAGCTCCTTCAAGTTCCTAGGTGCAAGCTAAAGCTGGAGAAGCAAGAGAGTGGGCTTCTCTCCTTCAATATTATATAGGCCCACCTGGTTGCTCAGCTTTACCCCTTGTCCCCAGTGCTCCCCAGCTCAGGAGCCTGGTTCATAGCCTCCAAGGACTTGTGATTCAAGGTGGCTGCATTGATGTGGCAGTGAGGACAATGGTGCCTCTGCATCATGGAGGGGCATCCGTAACACTGACTTGCCCATCTTTGATCCTGACAGCAATATCTACTGTATGTTTCTTACCATCTGCCTGGTGTTGCATCTTGCAGATAATGTCTCATTTTAATTTGTAAAGTGCTGTGTTAAGTGCAGTTATTTGCTCTCCATCTTAGAAGTGAGTAAACCAAAGCTAAATGAATGTCAGTGATTTGCCTAAAGACACTGACATTAAGTTTGGAGATGAAATCGTAGTGTGGTCCCTGAGGGTAAGAAGGTTTAACCACTGCCCTTCCTACTACCTGTGTGCTCACGAGTCACTGTTTCTCTCCTGCTACTGGCCTTTACCTCAGTTGCCCTTCAACTACCCAGTCCTACGGCCTCATTCCCAACAGCTCTCGCTCGGAAACACTTCACTTTTTCTACCTCTTTGTTCACACCCTCAGGTATTCTGCTTTTTCCTTTCCTGATTGCTCATCTCTCTATTTTTTTTTTAAGATTTATTTTTATTTTTGCATACAAGACTGGGGTGCAGGCCAGAGGTGTGGGGGCAGGTGAGAGAATTGTTAGGGGGAAAGAATGTCCTGAGCAAACTCCATACAGGCTTTGTGGACTCCACCCCCACTCCCTCAAGACACTGCAAACTACAAATCCCATGATCACCAAAGGGTTGCGAGGACCTGAGGGCAGAGTTAAGCAGCCATGTTCTCTGTTAGGGTATTTAACCAGCCATATGAGCAGGGGTCAGCCTCATGGCCATGCAGCGCTCGGTCTCGGCAGGTCATTGGGATTCCAGGTCAGCAGAACGGGTAGGACGCATTTATGAATTTATCTCCCTCTTTTTCTCCCTGAGTTATTCATTTCTTAATTTCCCCTTCCCTTGTAAATAAACCTTTATTAACCTTTTTGTATGTGCCTGTAGTTTAGCATTAATAAGTCCCTTTTAAGCACATGGGTGAGGGCCCACAGTCAGGAAACTCATTTCATATTGGGGTTGCTCTGTAACAGATTCACCACAGAGTGTGAGCAGAACAGGCAGATCTACTGAAATACACTGCTGAGGGGAGCAGCAGGAGAGACAGGAGAGGTCCGCTGTGCATGTGGGTTAGCTTCCTGGCTGGGGATCCTCATGCTGCAGTGGCTGCAGATAGCGCCCTTGCACTATCAGGGAGGCCTACTTGCCCATCTTTGACCCTGCAGATACCACCTGTGTCCCTTTTCTCCTGCTCATTTCCCCAGCTTGTCAGTGCCCTCCTGCTTCTTTCCTTTCTCTTACTTGTTTGGACTTCATGCTGACCATTTCACTTACCTCTATTACCCTCTCCATTTCCTCACACCTGGTCTATGTTCCACCTGGGCCCTAGACTTGCTAATCCCCACTCAGAAACCAATCTGACCCAAAATTCCTGCACTGGAGTTTCCTTCTCTCCCTTCCTCTCTCCCTCCCTCCCTCCCTCCCTCCCTGCCTCCCTTCCTTCTCTCTTTCTTTCCTTCTTTTTTTTTTTAAGATTTTTATTTATTTATGCATATAAGAGCTGGGGTACAGGGCAGAGGTCAGGGGGTGAGAGGATCCACCAGAGACAGAACCGGGAGCAGAACAGGCAGATTGACTGAAATACACTGCTGAGGGGAGCAGCGGGCAGGACAGGAGAGGTCTGCTGCACCATGTGGGTTGAACTCCTGCTGCAGAGGCTGCGGATTGCTTCATAATGCTGTGCTTTCCAGCCCCCGCTCAGTGTTTGAGGTATTTTTGTCAGTGATGCCTAGTCTGGAAGTTCTCTGAAAGTCTCTCTCCTGTGCCGACCCTCTCAGCAGACAGGTGACTAGAGAGCCTTTGGCTCTACTGAGAAATGGAGCCTTCGGGTAAATTTATCAATAGCAAATGCCCCACCCTTCCACCATCATTCCAGCAAGAGCTGGAAAGTCCTGAGGCTGTGATTATGAGGTATTTCCTAATTAGGACCTTGGTACTGAGGTGTAGTGGGGTGGAGTTTCTCAAGGTAAGCCAGGAGAGCAAGTACTCAAGGTTACTAAACCCTGCCACTGGGCTGAAGGTGAGAGCTGAGCCAAAATGGGGCCCTGGGAGAGGTTATAAAACTAGAAAGGTCTGAGAATGAGGAGCACAGAAAAGGGAGAGAGGTGGTGAGAGAAACTTTGAAAGCAGAGTAGCAGAGGTCTTGGGATTTTCCAGGGCCAAGGCTTGTGCCGGCATTTACTGGCCGGAGCAGGAAGTGCACGCTTCCTCAGATCCGTTCTGTATTTTCCTCAGTGTTTGTCTTACCTCCTCAGAAGCTACAGCAGTCCCCTTGATTTTCTCACTCCTTCAAAGCCCCTTCCCTTCCCTGATCTTCATTTTCTTTTCACAAACCTGCTCAGAGCATTTTTATGCTTAAATATAATTTAAATTCAACTCTTGTCTCTTTCTCGCACATTCATTCCTTCCCTTCAGAGTGGTTACTTGGAGCTGAGACCTCTTTTTCTCCCTCTCCGCACAGCCGCCGCCATCCCAGGGGTCCTGGGGATGTGACTCCCCATGTTCCCTGGCCCAGTCCAGTGTCTTATCTGGGATGACTTTCAGGGGAGCCTCAGCCTTTATCATATTGCTGTCTTTGGTTTGCCACCTTCTTCATTGATTTTTTTGGCTCCTTTATGGATTCTTTTTTTTCCTCCTACTGGTCCTTGAAAGGTAATGTCTGTCTTTCTGCTCGACGTTCTCTCCAGTGCAGTCTCAATCAGTCCATACTTTAACTCACCCATATGTGGATGACTTCCTAGATCTACTCTCTTTAGAAATCAGGGTTGGGATCAATAAGCAAAATATGAGGGTGTGCTAAGAAATTCAATAATCATAAATAATCTGTTGATGGAATTATTGTAAAAAATAGAAAGTAATGCAAAAAAAATCAAAATGAACAAAACATCAGACTTTAAGTAAAGTCCAGATCAGCATTTGTGTTGTATAAAGGCATACTGGGGCCTGAGGGCAAAGGAAAATTCAGCACTACTGCCCCCCAAGCATGCTAGTGATCCTCTAGATTAGAGGGTCTCAACCACAGCTGTGGATTAGGTACCTTTGGAGGACTTTTTTTTCCTTTTGAGCTTTATCATAAAATTAAATTCACACAACATAAAATTCGTCCATTTTGAAAGTATAATTCAGTGGTTTTTATACTCATAATCTTATAAAATCATCACCACTAATTCTAGAATATTTCCATCAACTCAAAAAGAAACCCCATGTCCAGTAACATTCACTTCTTATCACCCTCTCTCCCCCTCACTGATCTACCTTCTGACTTTATGGATTTACCTATTCCAGAATTTTACGTAAATGGAATCACAAAATATGTATGTTTCTTTCCCTTAGCATAGAGTTTTCAAGCTTCATCCACATCATGTATCAGCACTTCATTTCTTTTCATAACTGAATAATATTTCATTGTATGGCTATGTTGAGGAACTTTTAAATAATGATGCTCAAATTCTATCCTCAGATTGTAACAGAGGCATCTCCACAAAAAGGTGAGGCTCCATGTTCTCGGTCTCACCTACTGAGAGGCGAGGCAGGGGGGCTCAGAAGAGCACTTGGAGAACACTTGGGGAGACACACAGAGGCTTGAGAGACAGGAAGGGGAGACACTGGAGAGAGACACATGGAGAAGAAGGGCCCACTTGCTTCTCAGCTTTGGACCTGCATCAGAGAGGTGGGGGATGTGGAGACACATGGGGAGGCACAATGGCAGCTTTATCTTGATTTATCTGTGCTTTAATTGTGCTCCTTTGTCCCCTTTCAAGCCCCTTTCTCATGGTTCCCTGCCAGAAGGTGCCTTAGTCATGTGGCAAGCTTTCATGCTTCAGAGGCCCTACTTTAGGTCCACCCTGTTTCACTGGGCATTTACCCACACGGGGATGGGAAACTTTGGGTATTTCATTGGGAGACTATTATCATTTCTTCTCCTGTCTCCAAGCACTCTATTCTAATAAAGTTCTTTCACACTGAGCCTGTTTTTTCTTTGTGCACACTGATGGCCAGACCCCATTAGAGTGTGTAAGTTTGGGAGTCCCACAAACGCCTCAATCTGTCTGCTAACAAGAGATCCTGATTCCATTTATTTTTTCTTTTCATTTAAAAAACCTATTCCTTTCCCAGGTGGTGCAAATGCCAAGGGATTATCACTCTTGACATCTAATCAAGTTCCTTGGCCTCAGAGCAACTATGAAAACTATCACTTGCCTCTATAGTGGCGTTTATCATGCTTTGAGAAAGTGGTCATGTGTCTTTCTGAGCTTTCAAGTACAAAAATCATGTCTTATTTTTTTCTGTATCTCCTCAGGGTCTTGCTCTGTTCTGGCCTGCAGGTTTAGTTTGCTGAACAAATAAACTCACTAAATAAAAAGAGTGAATGAATTATGAACTACGTACTTATATTCCATGCAATAATTATAAGTAATTATAAATATATAATACATAATAGTTACATATCCTTTATAAATGTGTGTTACTAAGAAGCACCTCAATAATCACTACACAGTTCATGATGTAGTTATTTTTTTTTTTAATAGAGGCATGTTTTATTTATTTATTTGTTTGTTTGTTTTGTTTGTTTGTTTTGTTTATACATGCACTGGGTACAGTCAGAAGCGCGGGAGGGTGAGAGAATTCACCAGAGCCAGAGCGGGGAGCAGAGCAGGCAGAAGGACCGAAGTACACTGCTGAGGGGAGCAGCGGGCGGCAGGAGAGGTCTGCGCGCCATGTGGGACCCTCCTCTGGTGGCCGGGGAGCAGCCGGGGATCGAACCAGCACCACATAGGCAGCGGGCAGCTTCGCAAGCCAGTGCTCAACCGCTGCGCCACCGGGGAGGCCCTGTAGTTATTTTTTTACAGTTCATGAAATCCCTCCAGGACTTCAAGGTTAACAAGAGTGTTATCTACCATTTATCACCACTATAATCTGCTGGTGCCATAAACTAGGAAGGGAGGATTTCCTGTGGAAACCAGATAAGTAAACCTGGAAAACAGGAAACGTAATTCTGTATAATAAAATTTAAGTGAAGAGAATCTAAAGATGATTCTGACCTTTCTTTTCAAATGAAAGGCATTGCACATGCTCTGGGGGCTATTTGGATTTGCTGTGGGATGGCATTTTTTGCACTTCTCTTCATTTTTTTAAAGATTTATTTATTTATGCATATAAGGACTGTGGTACAGGCCAGAGGTGTGGGGGGTGAGAGGATTCACCAGAGACAGAGTGGGGAACAGAATAGGCAGATTGACTGAAATACACTGCTGAGGGGAGCAGCGCGCAAATTAGGAGAGGTCTGCTACACCACGTGGGTCACCTCCCTGGCCAGGGATAGAACTCATGCTGCAGTGGCTGCAGGTAGCCTCATAGTGCTGTGTCTTAACTCCTTGTACCACCAGAGAGGCCCTCTCTTAGTTTTGATTTTAGAAAATCTCCCTAGATTTCTAAACAGGCCACCTACTGTAGGAAGACCTGTCTTCCCTGTTGAAAGAAGTTGCCATGGACGATGAGCTGTAGGGAGACTAAAGCAGACAGGACTCAGGCTGTCTGTGAACTAGTAATATCTTCCACCCTGTCCTCAGAGCAGGCAGACGTGGGCCTAGTGGCTGAGCTGCAGTTTTGACTCTTCACCTTCAATAGAATTGATGACTTTTTTCCAAAACAAAGTAACAACCTCAACTCTGCAGGAGAACATTCATTTCATTATTGCGAAGTAAAATCTTCTGCTCTTTCTCAATTTCTTCTAATAAAATTTGAGTTCCTTTGACTTGTTCTTTCTTATAAATTAATCTAATGATCTTTTGCAGCCTAAACTTTAAAAGTTCAAGTCTACTTAAGTAACCATCGGACCAAAACTAAAAAGTCTAAGAAAGAAAAGAACAAGATGATATAATCTCTTCTCCACAGCTGAGAGGAAGAGACACCAATTGTGTATTTTCAAATAATTCCAAGAATGTTATCCAATAAAATGGCAAACTGAAACTATTTACCCAGAATCAAGCTTGCTCTTCTGTTCAATGTAGACACTTAGGGACTAATTATAACTATTATCAATTTGTGTCTGGATGTATTATTTGAACAAGGGAATCTTCTGAAATACCCTGACTTTAGAAGAATTTCAAGACCTATGAAAGAAATCCTTAATCTCTAAATAGAAGTTTGTAATGGGTTACCTTACTTGATAATTTGCTACCCAGCTAATGGTATATAATACCATTACCAGAGGTGTTATAATTGACACCTCTGTTTTCCTGAATGGTCTAAAGATGCTTGTAAAATTACTTGCCAAATAAGGCCAATGAGGTTGGTCTTTTTGACATGCCTATTTCCTTCCACGTGATTGAAGATAATAGAAATCTATGACTCTGCGAAAATCCTTATTTTAAATAAACAGTTTGAGAGTCTACGTCTCACTTAAATAAGTTTTTCTGTTTCTATAACTTCCCAGGAGTCCACAGTCACATCACACCATGTTCTAGTGGTTCTCTAAGACATATCTTCATAACTTAAGTGTGTACTTGCTACTTTGCCTTTCATAAAACCAGTCTCTCTTCACATAACCCTCTGGATCCTTTGTACATCTTCATAGTGATGATGAATGGAGGCTCCTCTTCCTGTGGCTCAGTGAAGAAGGCAAATGCACATCTTAGAAGAATCCCTTTGGTCACATGAAAAGTGAGACCCTACACATTTGTCTCAGTCACTTATTCAACAGCCTAACCATCAGCCGAGTTGCAAGGAAAAGGCTTCCAGGGATCCAGATGACACAAAACCTCTTTAGAACACTCACCATGGACAGCCTTGGGCCATACTGCCATCATTTTTTCCTTTTTTGATCACAATTCCACAAGCTTAATTATATCTGCTTCCCAGCTCCCAGCAGACCAGCACCAGTAGTTGAGAAGGAATGTGCTGCTGAAGTCACCTCGCTGCTAAGCCCACAGGTAAGAGGGAAGAGACAGAACTACAAAAAGCAGACACAAGAGCTCAAAATGTTTTGAGGGACTCACAGCCCCATGGTTGAAAGCAAACCCTTCTACCACCTCAATAGCCACTAGAACAGAGAAGGTAAAGTAATTAGTGCTCTTTATGATGTTGCTTCAGCACAAAGGGAGGATTCACTTATTTGCATATACTGTATGAAAAATTTCAGGAGGGCAAAAGTGAGCTTGGAGTTAATTAATAAAGGCAGCAGATGCAGCCAGCACCCTGCTCACATCCTTGGACAGTACTGATTCATTATCTCCTGGCTGACTTCCAAGTGTCTGCATGTGCACTGAGGATTTCTTCTGAAACCAGAGGAAGGCTGCTTTCTGAATGTGATCTTGCTCAGCCATCCAAAGGCACTAAGGGATTGATATCCCCCATCCTGGGAGCAGCACTTAATAAATAACCCTCAGAGGTTGGTGTCTAAATATATCAGTTCCTTCGCCTGCTGAGTAGATCTTTTACTGAGTCTCCCAAATTTTCCCTGTGTTAAGCTCCAGTCACACTGAGTGGTTACTATCCCATCCCCTATCATTTTCTTGCCTAAAGATGTCCCATGCCAGATAAACTACTTGTACACACATGCTGTTTCAGGCTCTGACTCTGGGGAACTCTGCACTAATACAGAAAGGTAAACTTTGATTACGTGAATATTCAAGTGTTTGTTTCTCCACTGTTGCTCAAAAATGAGATGTAATGAAAAAGCAAAATACTTTTCCTACCACCCACGTTTTCCCTTGGTGCATGTCCCCCCACACCTCCCCCTTCCAGACAGAAAAAACAGGAAAAAGGAGTGTGTGTGTGCATAAATATAGAGAGTCAGAGAAAAGAGCAAGAAATTCAACTATTAGCAACTGAACTTGAAGATTACTTAGGGACAACCAGGCATTTTCCTTTGAACTTTCTCAGATGCCAGAATTGAACAATCTTAAAAACCGCCAGGTCTACAACATTCAAGTGTCTCCCAAGGTTTAGCAAAATGGCCTAAAAGTTTAAGCTCCCTTTACAAGAAAGGCTTCCCAGGGCACTTACTTCCTTGGATCTAGGTCAGTGTAGGGTAAAGTAAAGTATCAGGCTTTTCTGCTCTCCTGCCATTAGGATGGATGATGGGTCCCTGTGGTCCTGAATGCATGCCTGATGGCGGGCACCTCAAATGGGTGTGGGCATGCGTAAGTGGATACACCTGTGCTGAGAGACTGGGCTTATGAGGGTGGTGTCATGGGAACACCAGGAGAGCAGAGAGAAGAACCACAAGAGATCCATGAGAGCAGAGAAGCAGAGAGAACGCGAGAGAATGCCAGAGAGCCCAGAAAGTATGAAGACTTGCTGGGGGCTGAGAGGCCTGCCAGCCTCCTGGCCCCCCAGTACTCCTGCCTGCCGTGTACCTGGTAAATCCTAATAAAAGCCTGCAAAAGCCATTGAGGGCTCCAGGACTCTCTCCTACTTAACCTCGTCTGCTCGGATCATAGAGAACCTACACTGTGCCCATTCCTGCCTCTACAGTCAGGTGTCCCCTGGATGAAGAAGGACCCCCACAGTGACAGATGGTGAGCTTTGTGTTGCCCAAACTCTGGGGGATAAGGGGGAGTTGGGCAACAGGAGGTGCCTTGGGTGAGCACCCTCTAGGCCTCGGCCCACCCCACTCCTTGCTGCATTGCAGGATCCTCTGTGGGCATACTTGTCCCATCTTGGGGATGGGCAGGTGAGCAAATACCTTAGTCATCACCCCCGAATGAGGCTCTGGCATCTGCCAAACTTCCATCTCCTCTCTCCTTGAGTGACTGCCATAGCGACCTGCAGAGCCTTCAAGTCTTCCTGGTGTTCGCCGAACTCGCCTGTTCATAGGAGTCACCTGGCACACTTGCTAAGCACACTGTTTCCAGATGGCAGTTCCAGAATTCCTTAATCAGTGTCTCCAGAGAGAAGCCTGGGGATCTCTGTGCTTCACAAGTGCCCCTCCCCTCCCACCACCACCAGGTGGTTCCTATCAGCTGGCTCCTGGGGAAACAATGGAAGTGGGAGAGAGGCAGGGCATCTATAAACAACTCAGCTGGTCAGGTGTGTGCCTCCCGCTGGTACGTCTTACATCCAGAATGAATTCAAGGGAAGACTTAGCATGGGGGTCTACCAGGGCCTGTGATAGTTCTGCGATTCCAAAGAAGCTGCAGTTCATATAATTCCTGTTTAAAGTGTCCTCATAGGGGGGCCTCCCTGGTGGCGCAAGGGGTTAAGCACAGCACTGTGAAGCTATCCGCAGGCTCTGCAGCACGAGTTCCATCCCCTGCTGGCCAGGGAGCAACCCACATGGCTCAGCAGACCTCTCCTGTCTTGCCTGCTGCTCCCCTCAGCAGTGTATTTCAGTTTGCCTATTCTGTTCTCCACTGTCTCTGGTGAATCCTCTGCACCTCTGGCCTGTACCCCAGTTCTTGTATGCATAAATAAATAAAATAAATCTTTAAAAAAAAAGTGTCCTCATAGTCCAGGCCAACCTTATAGGAACCACTTCTTCCATTTGCTATGGGATAAGGACAACCTGCTGAGTAGAGAGGAGTGCCATTTTATATCCACATGCCACCAGAGATGTAGGACTCAGTAGCTTCCCATCCTTGTGTAGACATGCTTACATCAGAAAATCTCTGACTTCCTCTGCTGAGCACAGAGGGCCAAGAGCGATGGGTTCTAAACCACACCTATGAGCCCTGTGGCAAATATAAAGAGAAAGAACAAAGTGGAGAAGAAAAACTTACTTAGCATTACTTGCACAGATAAGAATCTTATGCCGATAATACTGTATAAAGGCTTTATGTATCTTAGAACATGGAAAGTGCTGGAAGCCCTAATAAGATGGTGGTGGGCAAGATCTTACATAGGTAACCTGTTGTACCAAGCACTAGTCTGTGCTCAATACTCTTCTCCGAACCTATAAAACAAGCGTCAATCTGGTAAGTGTGCATCTAGACTTACTGAACCATGGCCTGACCTCTAAGTGTCACCAAGTCCTATCTCCCCACTTCCTGTCAGGAAGAAATGCTCCATTCTTCTAGTTACTGCATATCAGCTGGTAGACACAATGTGATTGCGTCAAGAAATGTCAAATGTCTAAATAATCCCCACACAAAGTATTTTAAAATTCTAGTTAAAAAGGTTATGTTTTTTACATCTGGATGAGGCTACTGATAACATCTCAGGCAACGTTATCTCAAGAAACAATTTATGTCATAAAATGAATAAAAGAGCAACTAAAATTAAGTTAAATGGGAAGCAAAAACCCTGACATTTGTTCCATAAACTTTTTTAAGGGTCACTTTGAAAGCATAGCTCTTCTGATTTTTAAAATCCAAAGATTTAAATCAGCAGTGAAATACCAAGAAAAATATTTAAAAAAAAAAAAAATCATTGACACAGAAGGGAGAAAACTGTCCTTGCTCACATTGCTTTTTCCTAGTGGCTTGTTAGTTCATCAACTGTCTCGTCAGAAAAGTCAGAGAGTAAGAGCAAATCTTCAATTAAAATGCCAGGTTTTTTTGGAAGCATATTATATGTTTCAGCAAATATTCCACTGGGTGAGGAGTCCTCTTGCCCTCATTCACATAGGCTCGTGGTAAGGCATGTGCTAATGAACTGGGTCCAGGACCTATGTCACTGAGATGTTTTTATTATCCTTAGGTTGACATTAAAACATATTTATTTTATTTTATTTTTTTTAGAATTTACTATATATCAAGTATTATTTTATTATTCTTTTTTAAAAGATTTTTTTATATTCCCCATACAATTGCACCCCCCTTATTTTGACCCCAATCCCTCCTCTGCCCCCCCCATAGTGTGTCTCTGGTTTATAGTTGCTTGTTGATTTTGATTTTTTCTTTATTATAGTTATTCTTTTTCCTGGTCCCTTATTTAGGTTTTCTAGATTCCAGCTATGAGTGAGACCATCTGGTATTTTTCTTTTTCCTTCTGGCTTATTTCCCTGTATGATCCCTTCCAGCTCCATCCATGTTGCTGCAAATTGCATGAGTTTACCTTTTTTGATTGCTGAGTAATAGTCCATTGTGTATATGTACCACATCTTCTTGATCCAGTCATCTATTTTTGGGCATTTGGGTTGTTTCTAAAGCTTAGCTATTATAAATAGTGCTGCTATAAACATAGGGGTACAGGTGCCCTTTTGAATTGTTTCTGGGTAAATACCTAGGAGTGGAATTGCTGGATCATATGGAAGCTCTATCTTTAGTAGGTTGAGGAACCTCCACACAGCTCACCATAGTGGTTGGACAAGTTTGCACTCGCACCAGCAGCGCAGGAGAATTCTTTTTCTCCGCATCCTCGCCAATATTTGTTGTTGCTAGTTTTTTAATATGTGCCATTCTCACTGGTATAAGATGGTATCTCATTGTAGTTTTGATGTGCATTTCCCTGATTACAAGTGATGTTGAACATTTTTTTCATATGCCTGTTGGCCATTTGCATTTCCTCTTTGGAGAATTTCTTTTTAGCTCTTCTGGCCAATTTTTGACTGGATTATTTTCTTTGTAAAACATATTTATTTTTATTTTATTTTATTTTTTAAAAGTTTTTTTATACAAGCACTGGGTATAGTCAGAAGGGCGGGAGGGTGATAGAATTCACCAGAGCCAGAGTGGGGAACAGAACAGGCAGACGGAGGAGATACACTGCTGAGGGGAGCAGTGGGTGCGGCAGGAGAGGTCTGCGTGCCATGTGGGACCCTCGCTGGTGGCCAGGGATTGAGTAGGCACTGCAGAGGCTGCAAGAAGCTTTGCAGCCCAGCGCTCAACCATTGCGCCCCCAGGGGAGGCCCTGTAAAACATATTTAAACAGCTGAAATCATGATCATGTTGTTCTTAAAATACAACAATGAGCTATTTAATCATGGTAGATTTCACTTGATGGCCTTGATTCTTTGTCACTCCCAATACCCTTGCCTTTGTCATGTAGCTTTGAAATGTCTTTCCCAAAAACTGGACAGTCTATTTCTCCATCTTATCAAATTGGAACTGGCCAATATATAATACCACATGCCAGTTCTAATCCTAGACCTCAATAAATTCTGCACGTACCCCTCTTCTCTTCTGTTCCTTCGCCATCGCCATGAGAATATGCACAGTTGAAGATGGGAGGTGACTTATGTCACCACAAGTAAAATCTTCCTCAATAAGTGGATAGATCAACCTTGTTGACTCCTGCCCCTCCAGGGCATGAGTAATAAATGTTTATTATTTATTAGGTGCCTCTGGGGTTTTATGCATTTTGTTGCTCAGTAATAACTGGCTGATAGCTCTATATCAACAGAAATCTTTCAAAGTTAAAGGTACAATTTTTTTTAAAGATTTATTTATTTATACAAGAACTGGGGTATAGGCTGGGATGGTGAGAGGATTTGTTATAGAGCAACCCCGATATTAAACGGGTTCCTGGCTGTGGGTCCTCACCCGCGCGCTTTAAAGGGACTTATGAATACTCTACTACAGACACACGCAAAAGGGTTAATAAAAGGTTTATTTACAAGAGAAAAAGAAATAAGGAAAATGTACAACTCAGGGAGAAAATAGGGAAATAAAGTCTTTAATGCGTCCTACCCTATCCGACGACCTGGAAACCCCAAAGTCACTCTCAGAGCTAGACGGACGCCGCGAGCTGGCCGAGGGCCCCAAAATGGAGAGCGCCCCCAAAGCCCACGTGTCTGCCTTTTGTATCCACCTGGCTGCTTAACCCCACCCTCAGGTCCCAGCCACCTTCCCTTTGGTGGTGATGGGATTTGGAGTTCCCAGTGTCTTTGGCTTTGACCTGGGGTGGGGGTGGAGTCCACAAAGCCTGTATGGAATTTGCTTTGGGACTGCCTTTTCCCCCTAACAGATTCACCAGAGACAGAGTGGGGAACAGACAGGCAGACCGACCAAAATACACTGCTGAGGGGAGCAGCAGGCAAGACAGGAGAGGTCTGCTGCGCCATGTGGGTTTCTCCCCGGCCAGCTGGGATAGAACCCGTGCAGCAGAGGCTGCGGACAGCTTCACAGTGGGACCCTCAACCGCCTGCGCCACCAGGGAGGCCCTAAAGGTACAATTTAAAAATAAATTGACCTATTATGTACTCTCCTTTTGCTTCCCTCCCTCAAACTGATAGTTTTTGGATAGCTTTTTAAATATCTGCAACTCAGAAGCTGTTAACTGTGATTAGCTCTGAGGACATGGCAGGAGGGTAATTCTTCACCCAATGTCCTTTTGTTGTTTTGAAACTTGAACCACATGAATCCAATCCCTTGCAAAAAATACATTAAAAATCTTACATGCACACGGAGCTTTGAGAGCCTGTTTCTATACACAAGGCAAAGTAAATGATAAAGACAATTATTTGTAAGGCTAAATCTCTCAATGCATATAGTCAGATAATTAGGGTCAATATCTAGGGAAAAGATCTAGAGAATCTTAATACTCCAGTAACTTTGCAGATGGACACAATAATCTATGGGGCATTTCTGAAAAACTTTAGCCTCTGAACAGATCAACTGTGGTTTTCGGCTTGTTCACCAAGAAATATAGGTCAGAGGTTTCTTTTCAACACTAGTTCCATAACTATCAAAGTTTGGTGTGCACAAAAACAATGCCTGCCTCCAGTTCCCATGGTAGAGATTCTGACTGCAGGTGTGGACAGAGCCCAGCAATCTGTATTATACTGAGCAGCTCAAATTATTTTCAGGGACTCCATTTTGAGAAACACAGTGAAGTCAGTATCCCATGGGTTTATCAAAAACTCAAGCTCCCTTCACTTTACAGAAATAACGAGCTCCAGGGTGCCCAGTTCATTCTCAATAGATCATTTCATAATTAAGGAAAAAAGAGAAGTAACATTAAGGACCCAAAGCATGGCCTGAGACAGGCAGAAGTGAGTTAAAGAAATAAAGCCCCAGTGCTTCTTTTTTTTTTTTTTTTTTGAAAAAGAAATTCATAGAAGAACTAATCAGATTGTTCCAGTGCTAGATAGTAACATGTAAGTTATATAAATTAATTTTAGGAAGAATGAGGACTAACATAATTATGCAATGAGACCAGTCAAAATAAAGGAGTTTTATTTTGAGCAAATAATGTTTCCTACTTGATGAAAGATGAATTCCAGAGAAAAATTAATGAGTAGCCATTTGGTATAAGTACAAAGTCTATCAATCAGAGGAAGAATTGAGGCCTGGTTAAATAGGCTGACAAAATGCTATACTGAATGTTCTGACAGACATTTATGCTTCAGAGTCTGCTGAAGACAGTTCTGTTTTCGAGTTTTGGAGCATAACATCAGGGCTCCACAGGGAAGACTCTTGAAGATGTCAAATGTAGGGGTAGAATCATAGAATTTTCTAATACTTTTATTCCATTTGGATGATATTTTTAGGTATGAAATACAAGTTGCTGCTAGCAGATACTCTAGAATATCTGTTTAAAAATATTAGAAGCAGCATTGGTCACCTGGCATCCTGAGAAGAGAATAAGGACTAGGTAACAGGGTTGGAGTTTTTATTCTGTGTGCTTTTTGTTTGTTTTATCTTAATGTGGACTGCTTTTTTGTTAGGCAAGTAGTACAGACGAAAGAGGTAGGAGCTACCTAAAAGGAAAAAAAAATAGCCTTACTTTCTAAACATAAGTTTAAATGTTTTGTTATATTTTCCATCAGCCTTTGCTCCCACTTGGATTTGTTTTTATCTTCCATGTTGTTGGTTTCATACCACTGAATTTTGCTTTTTGAAAATTAAATACTGTAAGCATTTCCAAGCCCAACATGAATACTTGTCATTTTAAATGGACATAACAGTCCTAGGAGAAGCAGTCCTCTGAGGCTGAACATTCAGAGGCTCTTCCAGCTTTTTGCTAGTATGCAAATAAGGATGCTATTAAAACCTAGAAGTCTATTTTTTTTGTATTATTTATAAAAATTTTTTTTTAGGACAGACTCCCAGAAGTCATGCAACAGGGTCATCAACCTTCTAAGGGTGAGGACATGTTGTCAAACTGTTAGGGGGAAAAGGATGTCCTAAAGCTAATTCCATACAGGCTTTGTGGACTCCACCCCCACCCCAGGCCAAAGCCAAAGACACAAATCCCATCACCACCAAAGGGAAGGTGGCTGGGCCCTGAGGGTGGGGGTAAGCAGCCAGGTTGGTATAAAGCCAGACACGTGGGCTTTGGAGGGGGTCCCCCATTTTGGCTCTCCGCCAGCTCGCAGCGTCCGGCCAGCGGGTAGGACGCATTAAAGACTTTATTTCCCTATTTTCTCCCTGAGTTGTACATTTTCCTTATTTCCTTTTCCCTTGTAAATAAACCTTTAATTAACCGTTTGTGTGTGCCTGTAGTGGAGTATTAATAAGTCCCTTTTAAGTGCGCGGGTGGGGACCCACAGCCAGGCAACCTGTTCAATATCAGGGCTGCCCTATAACAAAACTGCCTTTCCTAAAGCATTCCCGCAAGCATTCTCTTACCCTTGCTGGTATTTAAATTTGTCATTTACATGTGTCCATTTTTGAAGAGCTGTTTAAATAGCCATTCTAGGGAAAAATCACAGCAATTAATACTGGTAAACATAGTACACATGGTAAAATAGGGGCGAAGTCTGTGTTGTTTTAAATTGCAGCTATTGATTATTGCTGTAAACACATTGCGATGTGTTTTCCATACAAGTTATAGTTCCTCTAAGATCATTTAGTTGCTTTCTCATCCACTCTAAGGGGAATTTACACCTGGTTTATTGATTGTGCTGCAAATACATGTTCCCAAAGTTGACTTCCTCTGTTTTTGTTTTCTCTCAGGCTCAGTGTAGTCAAGGACCTCTACAGGATGACCCCTGGGGTGACTAATTTGTCTGAGGATTTGCAAAGTTCCCTATTCCAGCACCAGCAAAGCTGAAGCTCCCGTGCTGACTTGCATCCCCAGCTGTCCCTGAGGTCACCATTTTTCAGTCAGACGCAGAGACAAAAAAAATCCACATCTGCTTTCTGGTAACCAGACGCTGCTGCTATCAGCCACTATCTTTCCAAACCCGTCTCCACTCTAACCCCCACCCACTTGTGAAATGGTTTTATGTATGAGATTAGAACCTTTTAAGCTATCTTACTCCCTCGAAGAGCCCCAAAGGGGTGAAATATACACCAGGATAGATAACACCTAAACAAATTTTGATTAAGCACCTATGCTACTGTTATATTAAAAATTGCCCCAGGGCCTCCCCGGTGGCGCAGCGGTTGAGCGCTGGGTTGCGAAGTTGCCCGCAGCCTCTGCGGCGCCGGTTCGATCCCCGGCTGCTCCCCGGCTGCTCCCCGGCCACCGGAGGAGGGTCCCACATGGCGCGCAGACCTCTCCTGCCGCCCGCTGCTCCCCTCAGCAGTGTACTTCGGTCCTTCTGCCTGCTCTGCTCCCTGCTCTGGCTCTGGTGAATTTTCTCACCCTCCAGCGCTTCTGACTGTACCCAGTGCATGTATAAACAAAGCAAAAAAAAAACAAACAAATAAATAAATAAAACATGCCTCTATTAAAAAAATAAATAAATAAATAAAATAAAAATTGCCCCAATTTTGCCACAAGAAATTACCCCAGAAAATGATTTTAAGGTTATCAGAATTGAAATTTTTGAGTGTTTGGACCCCAAGCTGACCAAATTTACCTCAGGTCCATCTCTTAGGGCACTGCCATTCAAAGTATGGTACAAGAATCACTGATGTCAACATTAATGGGAATTTGTAAGACAGGCAGGTCCTGCCCTGATGTGAGACTGCATGCATCAGCCTGTAGTTGAACAAGATCCCCAGGTAGTTTGCAAGCATGCTACATTGAGAATCACTCACTGTAAGGAGTATTATCTCTGGTTTTCACATTAGAATTTTCTGAGGGACTTGAAAACAATATACCCTGGCCCCACCCCCAAAGATTCTGATTCTTATTGATCCAGAGCTGGGACTGGGCATGGAAATTGTTTAGAAGCGCTGCAGTGATCCTATAAGCAGCCATACCTGAGAACTGACTAAAATTTCTAAAACTTTCTTTTAATGAGTCAGAGTTGATAAAAATGTTTTCTAAAACCTGAGATGCTCAAACTCCATAACTAAGTGTTTTATATTATAATTAAATAAAACACAGCTCCTGGAGGTCAGGACACATCAGCCAGTATCAAGAGCATCTAGTTATCTGAAAATAAGGAATGAAAAAACAAAAACATACAAGAAACAACTGCGGTTTTGCCCTTAAATGCATTGCATTACCGGCAATCCCAACCTTGGCTGTTTTCCTTCCTGGGTCACATAGCAGCACGCTCCTGGGTCACGCTAAAATGGCCCAGTTTTGTGGTCATTAAGAGGGACAAAACATCCAGACTGACCTTGTCACCACTAACTGTCTCCAGGTGACTATAAATATGGTTTCAAAGTTCCCTAGCGCTTATGAGTCATTTCCTGAAATGTTGAACACACAACTGGCTAGGTAGAAACTTACTGTTATCTGAATTCCAAGATGCTGCTGAATCTAACCTCTGGTTTTCTGTTTCCAGAAGAAGAGCATGTAGTCAACAGTCCCCACTACAGGAAGCGTGGCACTTGATGCTCACTATATGGAGATGCCAGAACCAGTAGGCAGTGCAAGCTGTGGTTCACCTCTGCTGGCTGGAAACCAGGCCTCACATAGAGCTTTCCAACTCTAGGCCATTGTAGGGTAAGGTAAAAAGTAACAGGCTTTTCTGCCCTCCCGCCATTAGGATAGATGACGGAACCCTGTGGTCCGGAATGCATGCCTGATGGCGGGCACCTGGATAGGGTGTGGGCATATGTAGATGGGATTCACCTGGGTTGAGACTGGGCTTTTAGGGTTGGCGTCACGGGGACGCCAGCAAAAGCCAAGAGAAGCAGACACAGAGAAGCAAAAGCAGAACCACCAGAGAAGGCCGGAGAACCCAGAGTGAAGACTTGCTGGGGGTTGTGAGGCCTACCAGCCTCCTGGTCCCCCAGCACCCCTGCCTGCTGTATACCTGGTAAATCCCAATAAAAGCCTGAAATGCCACTGAGGTCTCCAGCACTCACTTCTCCCTTACCCTGTCTGCTTGGGTCATAAAGATCCTGCTCTGTGCCCATTCCTGCCTCTACAGCCATGTAAGACCTACTGCCTTATTTCTGCTGCTTCAAGATTCTGAACCACTCTGGGCTGTCAGAAGCCCAAAGTGCGGGGCCTCCCTGGTGGTGCAAAAGGTTAAGCGTCAGTACTATGAAGCAATCCGCAGCTATTGCAGCACAAGTTGGATCCCCTGGCCAGGGGATCCATATGGCCAGAGCAGATGTCTCCTATCTTGCCCGTTGCTCCCCTTAGCAGTGTATTCCAGTCAATCATCCTGTTCTGCTCCCCACTCTGTCTCTGGTGAATCCTCTCACCCCCCCACCTTCCCCACCCCTGGCCTGCACCCCAGCTCTTGTATGCATAAATATCTTAAAAAAAAAAGAAACCCAAAGTGCTACCCTGCAGCTGTAAGCCATCTATTTACTTCTCTGTGCTTTACAATTACTGGTTTCAATGTCTTCTTAAAGGCAATTAAGCTGGAATATTTTGCATAAGAGCAATCTTTTCAAACTTTGTGTGCTCAGCATACCTTACAAGAAAATTGTTGAAGACCTCAAAGAGTTTTTGTTTGTGTAGGTTTTATCCAGGTGTGTGCTAGAATCAGTTTGCACCAGTTCATCAGAATTTAATATTCAGGAATTTTTCCAGTCAACTGTTAAACCTATGAAAACTTGAAATTGGCAATAGAGGGAGTATTTATACCAAGGGAATTGGCAAATGCTACAAATCAGGGTTTGTTTCTTTTTCTGGAGATCTGGTCACCAATAAATCACTGATTATTATCAATACTGACCATGCTAGACATGAAAATGAAAAATTTTTGAAACTATTTCACTTAAAAAAACAATAAAGCCATTACATGTTAACATACATTATTTTAGATAATTTCCCCCCAAATGCTTTAATGAGAAGAGTTGCATTGTTTTTTATATTTTTGCAAATCTCTTTAATCCTTGTCTTAACAGAAGATTTTCGTTATCTTCTGCATTCAATCTGTTGCACTGTCATGTTTTAAGACTTTTGACCTCTACATCTCTTGAGAGGGTCTCAGGATCACTGCATTGGGGAATTTCTCCACTGTGGTCAGATTGTAGCTTACTTAAAACATAATTTCTTTTATCCTGTGGTCAGTTGTTTTCCATACACACTTGGTCTGTAATTTTGAAAGTAAGAATAGTCATGCAGTTATGATTCTGTTTGGAAATTACTATTGTCTTAATTTTCACTGTGGTGCCCAGGTGAGCCAGGCTTAAGAAATTTATTTATTTATTAAGAAATTTAAATGCTGCTTAACATTTCCCATTTGTTCTCAGTGCTCAAGACTTCCTGAGTAGCATGTCAGTGTTTTTCTTAACTTCTAAAATTCAGAAGTATAACCTAAAATTTTCCATGTGCATGTTCAACAGCCAAATATTCCATTTCCTTAAAAATGCTATTTTAAGTTGGTGAAAAAAATTTCTACATAAGAAAATTCAAGTGTTTTTTTTTTATATACTCAAACAGATTTGAAAAATAACAACAGAAGAGTTTAAAGGTCACTTTCTGATTAGAATGGGAATGGTATTTCTGGTGTTCAGTCCAGTGCCAGGCATCAGAAACTTAAAACACTTTTGTACTAAATTAAAAATTCTGTGAGTTAACAGATTCTGGTTTAGTTGAAATAATTTTTCTATTGACTGAATCTAGATATAGAATTTGGTTTTCAGCTCTCAGAGGTCCTTGTCATTTTGCTTCAACTTCCTTCACCACCCTTGCCTCAGGAAGCATTAGATGGCAAACTATTGTTACCCATGGGCAGCCCTTCTTCAGGTTTCAACCTGACTCTGACGTTTTTTGCGCTTCCTTAGGAAAGAACTTCAGACTTGACCCATGATGCTTAGAATCCAGGATCTGAAACATATTCTCAAGGATATAATCTTGAATTTTCCTAAAAAGGAATTAAAAAAAAAAAAAAAAAAAAGACAGTGCCTCTGGTGGAAACAGTGCTTTTCTCCCTCCATCAGTTTTTCCATATCCATTCTCTGTGCCCCAAGAAGTTGATCTTGGGCCTCCCCGGTGGCGCAGCGGTTGAGCGCTGGGTTGCGAAGCTGCCCGCAGCCTCTGCAGCGCCGGTTCGATTCCCGGCTGCTCCCCGGCCACCAGAGGAGGGTCCCACATGGTGCGCAGACCTCTCCTGCCGCCCGCTGCTCCCCTCAGCAGTGTACTTCGCTCCTTCTGCCTGCTCTGCTCCCCGCTCTGGCTCTGGTGAATTCTCTCACCCTCCTGCGCTTCTGACTGTCCCCAGTGCATGTATAAACAAAACAAACGAACAAACAAACAAATAAATAAATAAAAAAAAAAAACATGCCTCTATAAAAAAAAAAAAAAAAGAAGTTGATCTTTACGAATGACATCACCCAGGTATTCCTTGATCTCTGGGTTTGGGTTAAGATCCCATCCTCCCAGCGATGGGAGGTACCAGCAAGAGATCAGAGGATTGGGGGTCAGTATATTCCCTTTTCCACCACTTTGGGCTGGGGATGGTAACAGTTTCCCCTAATCGCTAGCCCTTGGGGATGCTACAGCGTCCCTTGTTGGTTCAATTAACCCTGTCCACACCTCTGCAAATTGCCTCTTCAGTAAATATGCTCATGAGTGAAACCCTTAGAGTGACCTTCCTGCCAGGGTCCTGAAAGACAATAAAAATTCATTCCAAACAGACACCATGCAATTTTTCATGTTTATTAATATAGGTTACATAAATTTCTTTAAAAAAAAACATAAAAACAGTGACATAATATTTTGTAAGTACAAACTGATAGTACAGTAGTGATAGTCATATTAAGTCAGAGGTATTTAAATATATAGAGACTGAATAAACAATGACAGTAAAGCTCCACTGAGTTGAATAAAATACAGTGACTAAATTAATACAATCAATGCTAGCCTCTACTTAGAATACATGCTTTCATATGAATTATAGCATTTGGAATATTTCCTCTTTTAAATAAGTAAACATTTGCCTTGCAACTGTCCACTATTATTGTCTGTTTAAAATGCCAGTATTTTTTCATAAGGGAAAAAAAGTACATTTCAACCTAAATTTCAAATTATTTTGTGAAATACATGAGGATTTCTGTACTTGAAACTTGTTATGGGGTTAAAAATGCTTTTATAATCATCTCATGAACTCTTAAGAAAAGTGAATAAATATAAAAATATTTTCCTAAACTTCAAAGTCAGTTTCATTTTCTTCTATTACGTCCAATCAGACTGACATCTTATTTAATTTTGTAAAAAAAATTTATGAAGATTGCAATTAATGCAAATTGAAAGATGTATTTTTAAAGATATACTTCTTGTTTTATATTTTTACTTCAAATTAAACCACAGAAAGCAGTAACATAAATGTTCAAAGTTCTTCAACTAACAGGCCTTGCCTGTGTGAACATGCTTGGTGACATATGGCTAAAAGCACTTTTTTATATAACGACATTTTTTCTACCCATATCACACTCTATGTATCAGTCTACTTTGTTCTTGAGGGCAGGTCTCAGTATTATTCAACTTTGTAAGCCAGCACTCACCAGAGAGCACAAGGCACACAGTAGGACTTCGTGTTTGCTCCAAGGGTTTCCATTTGAGCAGGGATCATGCAGGGTAACTGCTGGAAGAGCATGCCTTTTTCCTCCAGTCTTAAACTAGGCAGAGAAGTCTTACAGTCTTTATTTCCTGGGGTAGCACACACTGCTTTACTACATTCTAATAAACGTGATCAATCCAGTGAACTCTTGAGGGAATCTCAGGAAGAAAGAGCAGATGTGGTGAGGACCCATTCCTCTGCTCCTTGGCTGGAGGGTTTCTGGCCAACCCCTGTATAAGATGGCCCTGCCTTGTAGCCACTGCTCAGTCATAGTCCTCCACCAGGGGCAGGTTACTGTGAAAACCAACTGCAGCTCTCCAGTGGCAGCCTCACGCTTAGTTTATACACACAGCATGTAAAACATCAAAAATGCTACCATGCAGTCTATTTTCATAATGTTGAGGTGTCATACTTTGATATTTTGAAATGAAAAAACAGTAAGACTTTTCTACACAGTACTAAATCTTAACCCTCAATAACGTAAACATTGCTGTTGCGTCACTTCAAAGTACAGTGATGTACATAAGCTAAGTCCAAACTGTAGAACCGCTCACAATTGATGGATATCTTCTGATGTTCAGGGCTAAAGCCCATAGACCCAAATCTTGATTATTAAATCAGAGAATTGGAGTTTATTTCCACCATCACTAGAGGGAGAGAGGAGAAAGGGGTTTCAAAGTGCCTATTCCATACCACTCTGCAAATGATATCTGTGTGTAGACACATCTATGTAACATAAGAGACACACAGCATAAGATACACACACATCACCTAAATATATCAGAACGTGACCTTCATTATCATGCGGCATTGGCAATACTCTTTTCTTATTCCTGTTCCATTTTTCTGTAACTAACAAATATATATACTTTAATGGCCCTTATAAGAAGGAGGTATGCAATAATATATTTGTTGTTTTTAGATGGTAAAGCCCATACTTTGGGGGGATAGTTAATAGAATCCTCAGGTTATTTGCTCTTTTACCTTATCTTTTTAAGTCAGCAGCAGCCCCCTTTCTCTAAGTTAACAGCTTCTTGTATATGCTGTTATTCAGGTTACTAGAGCAGGTATCCATTTTACTTGCCATCAGCTGCCCGCTGCTGTTGTAACTGCTGGGATCAGCACTCTCTTTACAGCATAAGATACTGTAGAGGTACCTCTGGCAGTCAGAGGAAGCATAATAGTAAACCAAGGGGTCAATGCAACAGCTTATGCTGCTGACACAGACACAGAGGAGATAAGCAAAGTAGGCGGCCTCTGTGGTGGAATCCTGAGAAAGGAATGAGTAATGCAGAATCAGAAGGACATTTGTGGGCCCAAAGCAAATGATGAAGATACAGAAAACAGCCGCCGACAGGAACAAAGCTCGGGATTTTTTGCTCCGGGTGGCAACCGTGGAAGAGCTAAGACATCGAATGATAGACACATAACAGACTGTGGAAATGATCAAGGGCACAAAAAAGAAGAAAGCAGAGAAGGTTGAGAAGTAATATGCATAATAGCCTTCAAGCAGGGTCTCATTGAGCACGTCATGACAGGTGGTTATGTTGAGCCCCGGCACCTGGGTGGTTTGCTCCTTGAGGAGAAGAGGTAACACCCCAGCTATGGCCATCCCCCAAATGGCTAGGCAAGTGAAGGAGGCCCGTCCCAAAGTACGCCAGGAGAGGGACTCAATGGGATACACCACAGCCAGGAACCGGTCAATGCTTATGACGGTCATGAGCATGATGGATGCATACATGTTACAGTAAAACGCGGCCGTGACAAAGCGACACATTTCAGACCCGAATACCCAATCCATTCCAGAAAAGTAATAGCTGATCTTAAATGGGAGTACAGACACAAAGAGCACATCGGCCATGGCCAGGTGCAACATGTATACCACAGCAGGCTTCTTGACCTTCATTTTCAAGATGAACACAATGATGGCCATGACATTGAGAGGAAGGCTGACTAAAAACACGCCGGTGTAGACAGAAGGGATAAAGAGAGTCAACCAGGCGCTGGTCAGGTATCCCGAGACATCTTCCGAGATGAACACAGGTGGCAGTTTTGGAAGAGGACTACTTTTGTTGATGGGGTTGAATCTGTCTTCAGTTAACCCACTTTCATTTTCCTCCTCATATTCCCCCATGGGGAATGGTTCATATCTGTCATTGGAATGCCTGAGACTAAATGACCGGGGATCCACAGTTGCATTTGTTGCTTTTGACTCTATTAAAAAAAAAAAAAAAGGAATTAAGAAAGCAAGAGAGACAATTAGAAAGAGTACATTATTTTCTTTTTTATTTTATTTTTTTTTGGTTTTCTTAACAGGAGTGTGGGTGGTAAAAAAACAGGCAGTATACAAATGGATTAGAGGCTTTATCAAGGAATTTGCTAACTCAAAATAACATACAACATTGTATTTAGGGTGTCAAGGAAACACTTTTAAAACTCTGTTCCTCAGAGGGACAAGGTGACCAATATGCTTCCAGACACATACCCTGTAGGAGATTAGGAAAAGTATGTGATATGAACGTAAAAATGAGCAATTTCTGGAGCCAGAGCTATCCAAACATTTCACTCCAGGTTGTGACTTCTTCTTCCTCCATATGCCTTCACGTGCACATTTTCTTTATTTACTTTGCAGCCACTCCTTGAAACACATTCCTCTCAATAGAAAAATCCATAAAGAAAGCTGGGGAGATTTCTTAAAGATTATGGCGTTAGAACAAATTCAATGTAAGACCAAAGTCTCCCACTTCCATGATCAATGGCATGTGACAGTTTTCCTCTTACTCTTTTCAGTTCAGACAGTGTAATGTCCCAGATCTTTCATCGTGGTTGGGTCCAGACCACAGTCCTTAGAAGTTATCTTCTAAGTTAACTACAAGTTACCTACCACCTCAGTCATCTTCCTGCCTCCTTCCTAAGCAGATCAGAGCAGTAGAGATGGGCCTTGTTCATGGCCTTCCTCAGCTCAGTTCTAGAAAGCTACAAGTGGGAGGATAACCGGACTTTTATTTAAAAGTATAATCCAAAAGTCAAAATAAAGGCTCAGCTGCAAACTTCCTTTGATCACTCTCTTCCACTAAAAACATCCATTTGAAATGTTCATCCAAGAAATGGAACACCTGGCTTCTCCTTCCGTGGAGCTTTGTGAAAATTCTGCCATTAAGGAGACTGGGAGAAAAATTTAGGCATTGGAAAGCTAAAGCTGAGGGGTGGGGTGAGACACCCCAGGGGAAAGAGGGGAGGGGGTATCTACCTCGGGGTATCTACCTCTGGGACTGTTCACAACAAAGGCTAGACGTGCAGGTCACTTAGAAGTAATATTAGAGGCTTAAAAGATTGGCTGGAAATTTGTGTAAGTACAGTGGATTTTCAAACTTTTGGTTTCATTTTTCAGTAATGGAATCCTTCCTGCAAAAAAATTTCCCACAGAGAAGCACTGTGCAGCAAGAGTTCTGCTTCTGCACTGGCTAAATAAGGTCCTAACAGAAGACCCAACCATCCCTTAAGATAAAAATAAAGGCTCATATGCAGTTTGATATCTGTATATGCTAAATCTGTAATGGCAAACTCAGAACCCCTTTTCTCCCCCAAATCTATGATCTGAAGGCATTTAGGTCATAGACCTGAAGGTATCTAGAGAGATTCTCATCAACATTGACACCCATCCTGTAGGTTTCCTGTTTTTAATGATTTTTAGCTTGAGAGAGGATGTTACTAACTCTAGCCTCTAAAAGTGAGTAAAACTCAACTAAAATTTTGTCTTTTTGCTCTAAAAAATCAGATAGCAGAGTTTAGGGCAACCATAGTCAGTGAAAAATGAGGAGAGAATTCTCAAAAGGAAAAAATCAGAGAAGGGAGCCCTAAATTCTAAAGCAAATTCTGCTCAAAGCTTCCACTGATTTTTGATCATGCACTCATAGGGAAGATGGAAAGCAGTTTTGTTAAAAATAAAAGAACTGAAGTGGTATTTGATTGTTTGGTTAAGTGGGAGTTGCATTTTGAGTCCAGTCATATTAACTGTTTGCTAAAGTGAAAACACCAAAATTCCTTGAAGGACTATAATAAAATTCAGATTCTTCACAGTGTGACATTGCCCAGGATACAATCTAAAAGCATTCAGTACAAAAAGAATCAGGAAAATGTGATGCTGTGTCAAAAAACCAATCCCAAAATGACCCAGATGTTGAAATTAGCAGAGAAAGATTGTTAACTATGCAACTACACATTTGCAACTATGTGCAATGAAGTAAAGGAAAATATTTCATTGACATGAATGGGAAAAAAAATACCCCAGGATATACTGGCAAAGAAACCAACCAATAGAAATTCTAGAACTAGAAAATATAATAAATTAATATCTATTTCCAATATGAAAAGGAAAGTTATGGGAGTAGTATTAACTACTAAGAGACGGTAGATGAGGACGTGGCCATGAAAGGTAGAGGTCAAACTACCTCATCAAGGTCATGAGCGGTTCCCCTGAAGATGAAGGGCTAATCTGGCAGGAGATGTGTCACAGGGAAAAAACAACTATTTCCATGACCCAGCTTCTGAACACACATAGATCTAGACTGTTCCTCAAGGGTAAGAGACCACTTCTATCACTCTCTGAATGTTTAGTCCACTGCCCCGCACATGGTAGGTACTTCTTATACTGACTTTTCTTTCTTCTCTAATTTAAAAAGAGTTTAAAATTTTAATATTTTGATTTACAACTACATGTAAGTTTTACAACTACATATAAGAAGCAGGTACAGCATTATATTAATAGTTTGATATCTGTATATGCTAAGTAATGAGCTCAGTCAAAAACCTAATTTCTATTCACCATCAAGCAACTAACCCCGTTTAGCTGTTTTACCTGCCCCCAGGCCCCTTCCCTCTGGTAACTACCATTCTGTCATCAGTACCTAAGGGTTTGTTTTTGTTTTATTTTGTTTGTTCATCTGTATTGCTTATTTTCCACATATGAGCGAAAACATATGTTTGCGTTTCTCCCTCTGATTTATTTCACTTAGAACAATCACCTCAAATTCCATCCATGTTGTCATAAATAATAAGATATCATCTATTTTTATAATTGAGGAGTATTTCACATCTACTTCATCCAGTCTTGTGTCGATTGCCATTTAGGTTGTTTCCATAGCTTTTCTAATAAATTAGCTTCCCATCACAGATTTGCATTCTAATAGACCCTTTAAGGAATCACTTACACTTCTGAACTCAGTCTCAGACTCCCCAAAATAGAATTCCAGTACCTATTTGGCCTGTAAAAATCTGCCAGTGAGTAGCACCCACGTGAAATAGGACAATGCCTTTACTTTATAAACTCTGACAAGAATTGCTAGATTCTAACCCCTCTTTCTCTCATTGCAATGTAGCTTCCTTTTAAACCCAATTATTTGTTCATTCTCATTTACTTTTAAGTTAAAGCAGAATCTAGGCTTTTCTTCCTACTTATTTAGCAATTTTTTTTTGTACTGTTTTTCAGTGCAATGAGGGGCCTGACTGCGTTGTAAAGAACACAGCCCCCATGTTCAGAGCAAGAGATCAAGTTTAGTCTTTTCCAGAAGTGTCTCCTCCTCCTGGAGGAGTGTCTAACCTACTGTGTGCAACTTAACCCAGGCACAAGGAGGCCTGACACTGGTATCAGTAGCCCTGCTGTGGGATGGGAAGGTAGCTACCCTCAAGGTCATAATGAATGTGTGGGAGCTGAAAGAAAAGAATGAATGGTTTCTGGGATCTTAATACCACAAAGATATGTGTCCTTTGAGGCTGATGCAGAAGAACATTAAAATAACACAATATTTCTCTGCAGACTTGGGAGCCTGGCCAGGTTGAGGACTTTTTTTTAAAGATTTATTTATTTTTATACAAGAACTGGGGTATAGACCAGAGGTGCGGGAGGGTGAGAGGAGGTCTGTTGCACCATGTGGGTTTCTCCCTGGCTGGCTGGGAATCGAACCTGTGCTGCAGAGGCTGCAGACAGCTTCACAGCGCTGCGCTCAACCCACTGCGCCACCAGGGAGGCCCCAGGTTGAGGACTTTTGTCACGCATGGTGGTACACTCACTCACGTGCACATATGTGCAAAAACCAAGGCACCACCTAGAGAAGTGACACAATTTGAACTACTGAGTACCTATCACTAAGCTTCTTAGATACTAAGACTTGAACTGAAAATTAGGTTGCACTCTGTATTTAGTACTTTGGCAGTAAGTATTTATTTTAAAGAAATGTCCTTCCTGGCTAAGCCTTCTGGGAAAGAGTGGTATTCATGACACAGGCATTATACTCACTGGAACATGAAATGTTTCTACGCTGGAGCCAAGGAAGAATGCTCAATCCCTTGGTTAAACACTATTGCTTAAGGTGCCACTTTCCCTTGCTATTAAATATAAGCTTCATATTCTGACTTTTGGGGAATTAAAGAACGTCAGCAAAAACTTTTTTTTTTTGGTTTAAGTGTATACCAGCATCAAAGAAAGCACAAAACCAATTCCAGGTGGACAGATATAGCCAACTAGCTCAAGCCCTTAAGGCTGAAATTTGAGTTTGAATATCTTGCTTTTCCTCCAGCCCTAGCACAGCTCATAGGTCAAGGAGAAAGTGCCTGTTAGAGCCAAAAAGTTTGTAATTCATTTGTTTTTGTTGTGTGGTTACACACACACACACTCACACACACATACACTCACACAGAGCTGAGGTCCTAAACCCAGTTCTCATACTTGCTAGCTAAGTTTTATTTAATTTAAGTTCCCTAAATGGCTCTTGAATAGTTTTGCTCCTGAGTATAGCATATAGCTAACCAGCCTGAATATAAAATCTATCTCTGGAAATTTTTTAAAATTAGCAACTCAGGCGATGCTTTTTGTGCCTTTGCAGAGATCTGGCCAGGAAGCAGAGCGGTGGCTAGGTGCTTGTTCAAGGCCCCATTCCATCCTGGGGTACACACACGCCAGCCCAGTGCTGACTCAGCTCTGCCTTACAGGGTTCATGCTCTCTGAGAATTAACAAAGCAGAAGTCCTAGGATCTGGCTCACATTCCCACACAGAGCAGAAGAGTTGAGCCCTGTACATTTCCATGAATGAATCAACACTACAGGCAAAAGAGAAATAAAGAAGAGAATGATGGAAAAATAATAAAATCATAGCAGCCCCATCAAGTGGAAAAGTGCTCCACTCCTTTATATGGAAAAGCATATCATTTTCCAGTGAAAATAACCAATGCTCCTTAAAGTTCTAACTGATTACAGATCTGGGGTAAAAATACATTAGATGGGGCCTCCCTTGTGGAGCAACAGGTAAGGCGCAACCTATAAGCTGTCGGCAGCCTCTGCAGCACAAGTTCGATCCCCCGCCAGGGAGCTAACCCACATGGCGCAGCAGACCTCTCCTGACTCGCTCGCTGCTCCCCTCAGCCGGGTATTTCAGTCAATCTGCCTGTTCTGCTCCCCACTCTGTCTCTGGTGAATCCTCTCACCCCACACCTCTGGCTTGTACCCCAGTTCCTGTATACATAAATAAATAAATCTTTAAAAAAATACATTAGGTGAGTCTGAATATCTTCAGAGAATATTAAGGTCAGGTCAGAAAGACTCTGGAGTCAATCTGAAGGAACCCCCACTAACCAAAATGGAACAATTGATCATCAAGAGAAGTAATGACAGAATGAGTTACAGTCACATATGCTAAGATCCAGGGGTTCAGAATGAGTTCAGATGAAAACAAAATCTTTCTGATCACCTTTAGTGGAAATGAGGAGATCCAGTTGGAAAATAGGTAAATAAAGGCACGATTCAAGCATTTACCTTGTCTTTTCTGAATAAACAATATTTCACAGAAACCAAAGAGTCAGAAAGCAAAGTTCTTCTTCAGATAATAATTCCAGTGTATAAATACGGAAATAGAAATAGATTTTTAAAAGCATCGTTGTAGAAAATAATGGTCTTAGTCCAATCATCATTAGTGGGGTCTAAAACCGTTAGGTGTAAGGTCGATGGCGAACTTTACAGTGACTGGCTGAATGAGCTGACAACACTGGAATCCACTGAATCAGCTTAAGATCTCAAGGAGAGAGACAATTTTGAGGTGATGTAAAAGGAAGTACGAAGCGCCACTGCTGCAGTAGTGTTACAAAAAACCAAATCTAAGTCTGATCAAGTCTCCAGCTCCAAGGACTCAGCACGTTACAGAGAGTGAAGAGGACAGGCCGGCCTGATGAGCAGCCCTGCCAGATGCTGGTGGCTAGCTCCAGCACGCAGGAAACACCCTCAGACAAATGACTCAGTTTCTTTGACAAAAAGTCATAAACAAGGAGGAGAGGGGAAATGGTTACAGATTAAAAGACATTTAAGAAACATGTCAGCCAAATACAGATACAGTGGTGGGTCTTGTTTGATCCTGATTCATATAAAACAACCAAAAAGGCATTTTTGAGACAACCAGCGAAATTTGAACACTGACTGAACATTACATCATATTAAGAAATTGCTCTTGGTAAGTAGGTGTTGTAATGGTTTTGTGGTTATGTAAAAAAAAAAAAAGAGTTCTTTTCTGTAAGGATATTTATACTGATGTTTTTATGAATAAAATGATATATCGAGGATTTGATATAAATTTGTCTTATGGGGAAGGAAGAATGTGAAGGTATAGATAAAACAAGCCATAAGAGGTAGCTAGACTGTTCATTTTGGGATATGTTTGAAAATTTCCATAATAGAAAGTCAAACAAACAAGCTTTTTGTGTGTGTGTATATTTACTTGCCACTAAACTAAGGAAGGGTTTTGCTTTTGGCTTTCTTTTACCTTAGGTTTGAAGGGGAAAAAGTGCTTGCATGTTTTGTGAACACAGTTTTATATTTGATACTAACTCCTCAGAGGCTTTTCTGGAACATGAAGGCATCAGTGTATGAAAGATACATCTCATTTGTTGAGTACCTATTATAGGCCTTCCCCTCTATCTGAAAGGAGAATAATTCCACTTGGTATGATTTGGTAGCTTGTATTTTTGATCTTTGCATGCTCCAAATTTTTTCATTTAGATTAATGGTAATAGCATTCCCAGGTCCAAAGAGTAACCCACCAAGTCATACCAACAAAGAACATGTCTACTTTCAGATAGCAGAGGAAACCTGTATATGGCAAGCACTTCGCTTACCTTACCTCATTGAAGTATAACCCTCTTCTGAAGGAAAAAAGGGATGTGTGGCCTAAACTTATGGGCAACATGAAGGCACAGAGAGGCTAAGTAACCAATTCAAAGTCACACAGCTAGTAAGTGAAGAGACCAGGATTGGAATCTAAATCTGCCTGGCCTTGGGTTCTTTGGTCTTTTGAACCACACCACACTACCCTGCCCTTCTAAGAAATTTGAGATTCGTGACCTATTCCTAAAAGAGTACTATTTTCTCTAAGCGTTTACCAATATGCATCTGCCATTCTTTTAACTACAGCAGGAAGTACGTGATCATGTGAATAAATAATTTGATGGTGCCCAAGGCTCTGTGCTTGGTAATTCAGGAATCCTGTTAACCCCAAGTTACATACCAACCCCAGGTCAACAACCCAGCCAGCACAGACAGGACAGATGAAGCTGAGAGACATTCAAGGGCAAAAATAAACCCTTCAAAATACTATTTTCGATGGGGCAGAAGCATGAGCAGGAAATGGACAAAAACTTCTGAGGAGGAAAAATCAGAATTAAAGGCAGAATAAGGTAAAAGTAGCTGCAGGATTAAGAGATGTCCAATACCAGAGAATGTCACCCCCAACCCTTTCCACACCCCCACACTTCCCCGGCCACCCCAGGCCAGGACTCAACTGGAAAGCACACCTAGGAAAAAATTGGGCAAGAGGCCGTTTCAGTTAAGTGCAAAGCAAAGACAACCAGCAAATTTAAACATCAGTGTATCCAAAACCAAAGCAGGCATAGAGAGGACAAGGTAAGCTGGGACCTTTGGCTGGGGCTTCCTGGAGGCCACATGGTCTTAGGACACTGCAGGCCTCTGGGGAACCTCTCAGATTCCTCCTAGTTTTCCCCATTCCTCAGGACAGTTGTCCACCACAACTTACAGCCCTGAGCATATTATGTCTGGTAATGCTACCCTCTCCAAGACAAAGAACCAAAAGGAAAACTAATTCACAGGAAAAGATGTTACTAATCACTAGTTCCTGCCGGTACCAACTGTCTCCAACCCCAGCTCCGCCCAAGTCTATCTCAGTGTGTAAACCTAAACTCAAATTAGGTTCTAGATATGATAGAAACATCATAAACAGCCCTTTACAGAATGTGGAACTCTTCTTACAGGACTGAGGGTTTTAATTCTGCAAACTACAGATAAGTTGCTGCACCTGCAGATGGTAGAGATTCAACAGTGTTATAAAATCAACTTACAGGGCTGTCGAGGCACTCTAGACTTGTAGCTATGGAGATACGATGACTGTCCATGTATATTTACTACACACACGCACACCCGGTGTAGGTATACTTCCTACCGTTGATGTTGGCCGACAAAAACCAAAACAGTGGAAAACACTCTCTCACGATACTATTTAACGTCTTATTCAATTCATTGTGGATTTGAAATATAAGTAGATTATGTAATGTCCTTTCCTAAAGTGAAATAAATTTATTTTCAAGTGCACATTATGGAGAATTCCTATTAATTTAAAAGACAGGGTTGTCCAGAAAGCATATAAAGGCCTACCACCGCCTTTTATGTGGCAAAACAACATCCATGCTTTGGGATGGCGAGGAGGCCCTATTTGCAGTGGGTTTCTCCAAGCACAATATGGAAAGGGGGTTTGAGAGAAATAGACGTTCATACCCAGGAAAAAACAGTATCAGCCTGTACAGAGAACTATTTACTCTGAGTTCTAGCAAAAGCAAGAGAGGGCCCATGGCAGAAAGAAAGAAACCACAAACTAGGGAAACTAAACTGAAAAGTCTGTATGTCGCAACGGTGGCATCTTAGCATCACAGTAAAAACCAAACCAAAGCCATGGTCCGTAATGTCTCTTCTTAGATGTTTTGTGAGCACCTGCAGCAAAAGAGGTTGTAAGTATGGACAGGAGGTGCAAGGGGTTGGGAGCTTCTTGAGTGCTAACAGGTACAGGGCTTCCTTTTGGGGTGATGAAAATGTTTTAGAACTAGATAGGGGTGATGGTTGTGCAATACTGTAAATGTACTGAATGCTGCTGAATTCTATACTTTAAAATGGTTAAGTGTATCTATGTAAATTTTATCTCAACTTAAAAATACGACCTATTAATGAGAGTTCTGAGCGAAAAAGGGGTGTGTGCCCAAAATAAGGAGCGTGAAAAGATTAGAAATGTGGGTCCGGGTGAACTGAGGGGTAAGGGAGGGGGCAGCAAGGGCCCAGGGGAGAAGACTGGGCAAAACATCCTGGAAAGGTGGAACATTGTGAGCTGCTGAGAAACCAGGTTAGGGCCACAGCACATGATGGAAGGTAACCAGCAGAGAGGACAGCAGAATATTCCTGAGAAAGAGTCAGAACGCCTCAATAAGCTCTCACACAAAGGAAAGGTGGACAAATTAGGAGACATCATACTATCTTGATGTGTCTGGTAAAAATAAAGCCAAAGTCACAATGAATGAATGAAAGCATACATGAGAGAGAGAAGGGAGAGAGGGAGGGAAGAAAGGAAAACAGAAAGAAATTCTTTTAGATAGATATTATAGTAGCAAATGACTTGCTGGTTCATAAGAAAACTGAATTTCAGGTTTTACAGAGGTTTCTGGTCTGCGTACACACCAGAATCATTGTCCAGTTTTGTGTTCTATGCTTCAGCTTAAGATTTCAGTTTCTGAGTAAAAGTCAATTAATTGGCATATTCACCACTAGGGATCTATTTATAGTCTGCCTTATCTATTAGCAAAAGTAAATGGCAGGACACCAAACAGCAGGCAAGCATAAACATTTACAAGACTCCTCCATGTGCTAGGCCTGAGCTACCAAGGCAATGAGGCACTGACTTTACCTTCTAGAGGTCCCTGGGAGCACAGGGGGACTACTTAATACTCCAAGAGGGGCTAGAGGTCTGGATGGCTTCTTTTTGATAGGGTGTGGTAGAGAAAGCTTGCACTTTAAAAAGACAGACGTGATCAAATCCCAGTTCCTCTTTTAACTAGACTTGTCACTTAAGGATTCTGGGTCTCAGTTCCCTTACTTGAAAATGAGAATGACATCTATTCAAAGGGTTGTTATAAGAAGTAAATAAGACTGTACAGGTAGGATGTTGCCTGATAGGTACCTCATTGAGGGGTAACTTTTTTATTCAATGTGAACATATGGACTGTGAAAGAAGGCATGCTGGGCACAGGGGGTGGCAGGGAGAAGGAAGCCAGAGAAAGCAAAGTTCTTGGAGGAAGAACTAGTGGGTTGGGCTGGGTGTAGCACAGGTAATACAATTGGTCATATAATAGGGCAGGGATTTGTAATGGGGTACTGGAAAGAGGTTAGGGGCCCATTCTGCAAGGAGGGGGCACCACACTCTATGCTAAAGAATCAGGTTTGACCCTGTGGGCAGGAAAGCAGCACCCAGGCCCCTCTGCCAATTACTGTAAGCCATTCTTGAAATTTTTACCCTCCAGATCCTTATAAAAATATTTAATAGATTTTGTCTATTGGGGCATATAACAGGTATTGTTTCAGGTGTACAACATGATTTGATGACTGGATATAACGGATGCTCGCAAAGTTTATACACATCTCCTGGACACTGACCCTCTTTGATGAAGGCGAGTCATCTCACTAAAATCACCTGGATACAGGAATATAAACTGGTTAATGGACTTAACAAATTTCTCAATAAATATCTACTGAGTGAAGATTTGTTCTAGACTTCATGTGGATAAGTGGAAATTTATGTTCTTGGTCAAGGAGATGAGATACTCACAAAGTGACAAAGCAAGAGATGCCAAAATGAGTCAGAACAAAAAGTCCGAGTGTGCCTGGGATGAGTTCGCATGGGTGAGTGGGGTAGGCTGTGGCAGGATTTCCTATGGGCTGGGGTCTCCGGCCGCTCTTATCACAGAGAGCTGGTTATGACAGATGTGTTTAAATTTTCCAGTGTGCAATGATAATAAAAAGGAGGCCTATTTTGGTTGATTTAAAAATTCTCCAAAGAGTAATCCTTGCACCCAGGACCCCTTCCTCTACTGTCTCTGAATTTTAATTTCACCATCAGCAAAGTTAAACACCCACTTTACAACTTGATTTGAGAGGGAGAATGAGATAATGTGATGTGAATCTACCCCCTAGACTCAACATGGACTATGACAAGAATCAACAGCTTTCCTGTTCTTCTCTCATCCTCTTTCCTATTCTCCCTTCCAAAGTAGGATCCGGCACAGACAAAGTAGTTAAAGTTTGTACAGCGATGTTTCTGTCTACACGAGCTCTGTTCACCTTAGCATGCACCATGCAGCCTTAATCTCACTCTCTAAATGAGGCCAAAAAGCTTCCTGAGGGACACCTGTGAGGAAAGGTGACTACGGAGGAATATGCACTTGTGTGAAAGAATTCCTTACTCCCCCAAATCCCAATGAAAATTTGTATTTTCAAGAGCTTGGCCTGAAATAAAATTACACAGTAATATCTGACATCACATATCACCACACAAACATCCCAAGAGATAAAGTTCATTTTACCCACAGGTTAGTTGCTATAAAATTTTGCAGGCCTATCTGCAAATGCACCCAGAGCAAAGTAGGGCAGAGGAAATGTACTGTGCCACCTCTTAATCTTGATATGTTCATACGATTTCCAGAGTGGAAGTCATATAGACAATCTTTCACTGATAAAAAGGCAAACAGCCAGAATTTGCTTCTGCATGTTAAAAAAAAAAAAAGGCAGCTCTAGTCTTATAAAGTATTGTTACTAAAAGGAAACAAAAATATGCTACCCCCCCCCCAAAACACACACATTTTAACGAGTGTCTTTACAGGCTGAAAACTCCTGTGTCTTGTTTTTTATGGGGAGAGGTTGGAAAATACATTTATTTGGTCAAGTAGTCAGACACTTAAATTAGTGGCAACCTCCTCTTTGCAGCAGACCAGAAACTGAAATACTGAAATCAGATGGTGTCGGAGGGAGCAGAGGATATGCTTTTCCTCCACTCACTTAGAACCAATAGCTTCCAAGTAACAAACAAAACTTCCCAACAAGTGCCACCCACCTCCCAATGGCTATCTCTTATGGCTCTCTGGCTCCACTTTCTACTACATGGACAAAGGGACTGAGGTTTTTGTCTAAACCACTTTCCCCCTCTGCGAAATGTACAAGAGAAACAATCTCAACAGAACAGAACTTGGGCTGGCGCGGGTCTCCATTTTATACTGAAAAGGCCAGACGTTTATTGGTGGAGCAACGTGAGACCCTTTCTTTTGGGGGATGGTCCTGAGATAAACAGGCCACACAGCGACAGCAAATGCAACCAGTGGCCACAGCTTCCCTTGGAAAATCCGACGCCTGGATCCTCCATCTCTAGCACCGGTCGCAGGCCGGCTGCACCCCCCAGAGCCAGGCTAAAGGGGCGTCGGCTGGGTGGGTGGGACAGGCGCGCCACCGAGGTGGGACAGGAGGACGCGCGATCTCAGCCCTAACGCTTGCTCGGTTTTAAGAGGAAACTGAGGCAAAAGTGCGGTCCGAGGCACCCTCCTCAAAGAAAGGGCGCTGTGCGGACCCGCTCAGTCCCCTCCCGCGCGCCCCTCCTCCCGCGCGCCCCATTCCCGCGGCGGCCCGGCTGCCGCGCCAGAAGGGACCGGGGGAAGCACCGCGGGCGGCTCTCACCTCGCTGTCGGCCCGGGGCGCGGGCGCAGAGCTGGGGGCCGCACAGGCTGAGTCCCGCGGCGACCAGCAGCAGCCGCCGCGGTCCCATTGTCCCGGGGCTCGGCGCGGTCTGCGCGGCCCGGCCGCTCGCGGACACGACCCCGCCTCCGGGGCCCGGCCTCGGCGCGCTCGTCCTCCTGGGCAGGTCCGGCGGCCCGCGGGTGCCTGCGTGGGACTGAGCGCTCGCCGCCCGGCCGCAGACTCCGGCGCCCCGCGGGCCCGCGCTCGTCCTGCGCCGCCGGGCGGGGGCGGGGCGCGGCGGGGGCGGGACCGGGCGAGGGGGAAGAGCGCCCCCCGGCGCGGAGCGCGCGCCTTCTCGCGGCGGCCGCCGGCCCTCGTCCCGCGTACCCCTCGGTTCCCGCTCAGCCGCCCCCGGAGCGTGGCTACCCGGCTGCCTAGCGCGCGCGCTGCGCCCCCAGCCGGGTCTCCCCGGCTCCGTCCCGGGCCCCCGCAGCCCGCCGCTGCCCGCGCGGGAATCCGAACCAGACAGTTTTTCCTCTGGGAAGCTTGGACCTGCGGATCTGTCAGCGGCTCAGTCTGGCAGGGCCGTGGAACGCGGCCGCTGCTGGCTCAGCCTTCAGTTGCCCTCCCAGAGAGCGGGGACGGCCGCGCGGTCCGGGATCAAAGATGCGCCCCGGGGCGCCGGCCCACCTCGGCCCAGGCCCAGACCTCCTGGACCCCGCAGGGCGCTGGGCTTCAAGCACGGACCTTATTTGGGAACTCCATTAGCGACCACTTTGAAAGTGACTTGGGGCTATGGATTAAACAGTTTATTCTGTAATGATAGGTAAGGACAGAATTCCTACATTTGGACAGAATTTTTTTTTTTTAAATATTTATACACACAAGAGCCAGAGATGGGGGGGCTGAGAGGACTCACCAGAGACAGGGTGGGGAACAGAGCAGGCAGACTGACTGAAACACACTGCTGAGGGGAGCAGCTGGCGAGACAGGAGAGGTCTGCTGCGCCATGTGGGTTGCTCCCTGGCTGACTGCTGAGTGAACTCGTGCTTCAGAGGCTGCAGACAGTTTCATAGTGCGGTGCTTAACCCCTTGCGCCATTAGGGAGGCCCTCTTTTATTTTTTTAATGAGGTATCATCTCACACCTGTGAGAATGGCACCTTTTTAAAAAAAAGATTTATTTATGCATACTAGAACTGGGGTACAGGCCAGAAGTGTGTGTGTGTGTGTGTGTGTGTGTGTGTGTGTGTGAAAGGATTCACTGGAGACAATGGAGAACAGAACAGGCACCAGAGACAGAATGGGGAACAGAACAGGCAGACTGACCGAAATACACTGCTGAGGGGAGAAGCAGGCGAGACAGGAGAGATCTGCCTCGCCATGTGGGTAGCTCCCTAGCCCGCTGGGGATCGAACTCGGGCTGCAGAGGCTGCGGATAGCTTCATAAGTTGCGTCTTAACCCCTTGTGCCACCAGGGAGGCCCTGGACGGAATTTTTGACATCATCATCATCATCATCATCGTCATCTTATTATTATTATTATTATTATTGTTGTTGTTTCCCTGTATTTTGCGCAGTTAGACATTTCATACGCGGGCACTTACTCACGGACACTCCGGCTGCGAGTGGAACCAGCCATCCCAGGGCGGCCTCTCCTTCCCGCCCCCACCCGGTGTAACTGTTTTTCCTCTAAAACGAGCCTCGGCCGGCCCCGCAGGGCCCCCGGGCTGCTGTTCTCTGCGCACCCGCCCTGCGGGCGCCTCCTGCAAAAGCGAAGCCGGGAGGGCGCAGCGCCCTGTGTTCTTCTGTTAAGGGGCGCTCGCGCTTTCCTGGACGCTGTGACTTGAGTTTAATAGTTTGGGCAAATTCAAGTCGCAGGGCTGGGGACACCTAAAGACCCCGTGGAGGACGTGGCGCCTGAGGCCCCGGCGGCATCAGCACGCAGTTAATTCTGCTTCGAGACCCTATCTGGCCTTTTCGACCGCAACCGGAATTGGCTCCCCTTCCCGGCAGTTTCTAGGAAAAGTTTATCCGCAGCCCTTTCTCTTCTCAGATGTGCGGGCGTGTTCTGTGCCCTTTGCCGATAAACTGCCCGCTGAGAGGCAAGGGTCAGGTTTTAAGCTTTTTTAAAAGGGAAGTTTACAGCGGGAGTGTCATTCCACAACGAGAATCCTGATAGTGAAGCCAGAGGAGAAAATATAGCAAAGACCATGTTGTTCTTCCCTTTACTCCCCAGCCCCTATCATCCTCAGAGCACAGCGCCCTGGTGTGCATAGAAGCTGCTCTAAAATTACTAAATAAAACAATTTAGTGCTATTTAAAAATTATCCCTATTCAATTTTCCAAAGAACACATACGCAAGGAAGAAATTTCTTCCCTCGGGGCTAACATACGCCGCCCTATTTTTCATCAATGCTAACATGCCATTGATTTCAATGCACAACTTATGTACCAAAAGCAAGAAAAACATACTGACAATTAAACTATGACATGCTGGTGACTGTAAGAAACATGTCAATTCAGGGTGGTTAGACATACTGTATGAAATGAAAAGGTAATCAATAGACGTGCCTAAAAAAATGTATGAGACCAAGGATATTAAAGAAAAGTTAGATTCTCTAACCTCCCCTTCTAAGAACCTCACTCTGTGATATTCTTATCCACCAATGGTGGACAGTTTCTGTCCACCATTCAAGAAAATGTCTCCACAAAATATGTGCAAATTCTTAAAAAGTGGAATAATGTGTACTATGATTACACTTAAATTTTATTGATTTTATTGGTGAAAAGTGTCTTTAACCGTTTTTACAAAACTGTGAAGTTTAAAAGGGTGTTTTTTTCCTCTTAATTAGAACAGAATGTACCTCTTCTGACAAAACCAGGGCCCTTGAAACAAGGAAATGTTTAAATTTGTTGGTCATGTTAACTAAATTAAAGTATCCTTTAGAAAGGCTAAATACAATAAGGAGGGGGAGTTAACACAATGAAGTTATTTCTTTAGTGTTTTCTAAAAGAAAACAGATGATTGCTAATCATGCAGCCACCAAAGTTGAATTCACCTTTAAAAACAGTGGTTTGAACTTCAGTTTAGCAGATTCTGTGACCCTACTTAAGACCTATGAAATCAGATTCAGTTGTCCACATTGACGACAAGAACCCAGGTGATAATATGTCTATCAGGTCAAAGTTTGAAATACAGTATTTGAAGTCAGTGGTTCTCAAAGTTTAGCATTACTCAGAATCATTTGGAAGACTTGTTAAACCACAGTACTAGGCCCCACCTTCAGTTTCTCTTTTGGAAATCTGGGGTATGGTCTGAAAATTTGCACTTTTAACAAGTTCCCAGGTGCTGCTGACGCTGAAGCTACTGGTGGTGGTGGGGCTTGGAGGGTGGAGACATTTTGAAAAATCACTACGTTGAGAGCAAAAAATAACTGAACAGGATTCCATTATAGTTTGTGTGATTTTTCCTTAAATTACACAGTATCTCGGGCCTCCTTGGTAGTACAAGGGGTTAAGTCTCAGCACTATGAAGCAATCCACAGTTACTGCAGCAAGAGTTCCATCCCCAGCCAGGTAGATGACCCACATATATAGCACAGCAGACCTCTCCTGTCTCGCCCACTGCTCCCCAACAGTATATTTCAGTAGATCTCCTGTTCTGTTCCCTACTCTGTGTCTGGTGAATCCTCTCACCCCAGCACCTCTGGCCTATACCCCAGCTCTTACATGCATAAATAAATAAATCTTTAAAAAAATAAATTACACATCTCAAGCCGAGAAGAGCATAGTGCTTAATATAACACCCCTGGGCCTATAAGACATCAACAGATATATGTAAATGCACATCTATCCTATGCTGTCTAAACTTTTTGGGTACTTTCTGTTTCTATTTTTCTAATTTTCTCATCTACATTTTTGTACTCTTAGTACATTTGCATATTTAAAAATTTAGTATTGCTTTGTTTTAAATATTTACACAGGGAATATTTCTGCAGCTTGCATTTTTCTAGATTTATGTGGGGGCTGAGCTTCTGGTTGTATAGTCTTGAGACTGAAGACCTGTGATCCAAGAGTTTTGATGTCTGAGGGCAGAAGATAGTTGTCCAGTTCAAGAAGGGAGAAAGGGAGAATTTGCCCTTCTTCAGCCTTTTGAGTCTATTAAGACCTTCACAAGATTGGATGATGCACACCTGCTTTGGTGAGGGGGTTTTTCTACTCAGACCCACCCCAAATAATTCGTTGTCACCTAACTGGGCAACCCTTATCCCTGATGCATAAAATGAACCATCACAGGTTCCAATATATTTTAGCTAAGAGATTTTATACTCTAAAGAAAATGAACTAGAAAGAAAGGCAATCTAAAAAATCTGTGTGCATTATCTTCTTTGGAGGTAAGAGTTGAGAGCGCATATGTTGTTAGACTGAGGCTACCAGTAAACTCCCCATTCATACAAGGGCCAACCTAAAGCAAGATGGGGGCTCCTGAGGGGCCATGGGGTGGTGGGGGTCAGTCTCTTTCTCAGTCCACTGAAGAACCCACCTCTGGGCCTCTACCTCTCTGTCGTTTAGAATGCACTGCCAGGCTCTGGACTCTCAGCAGTGATGGAGACATCTCTGTGCTGTGGAGCTTACAGGACAACTTAGGGGGCTCTATCTTAACCTACTAAGGTTATTAAGTGCTGGTTTCAGTAGCAGAGACAAAAAAGATTTTTCAAAAGCTTATCAAAAATAAGACCACCAAGACTGACCAGAATCTCACAAAACATTGATGACTTTACTATTCAGAAGACTGTGGTTTGACTCTTGGAGTGTTTGAGGAGCACCACAGAACCTACTTACCACAGCCCAAGTTGTAAAAATGACATCATAAATAGTACCACTAATTAGCACCCAGCCACACATGCATACACCAGCATACATATGATAGTCAAAGATTGCAGTGTGATTTCCTCACTGCCGGCATCAAACACAGATCTTTTGAGTGTAGGAGGGTGCTACTTAAGTCCTGTGTACCCTTTTAAGTTCCAGATACTGAAAATTGGAGTTCAGGGGAGCATGGACTCTTAGTCTTCCAGAGTGAAGATCATTTTTTTTTTTTTTTTTAAAGATTTATTTATTTATACAAGAACCGGGGTACAGGCCAGAGGCGTGGGAGGGTGAGAGAATTCACCAGAGACAGAGCCTGGAACAGAACAGTCAGACTGATGAACTACACTGCTGAGGGGAGCAGTGGGCGAGACATGAGAGGTCTGCTGCGCCATGTGGGATTCTCACCGGCCGGCCGGGATCAAACCCGTGCTGCAGAGGCTGCAGACAGCTTCACAGTGCGGTGCTCAACTGCCTGCGCGACCAGGGAAGGCCCCGAAGATCATTTCTTAACAGAGGAAACATGATCGAATGTACATCAAAATACCTGAGTTATTTATGCAAAAATCAAGTTCTTTCAATTGCTAAGTGCCTTAAAGGCAAAAAAAAAAAAAAAAATTTCCCCTTCCCATTAAAAAAATATGAGCATGGGACGGGGGCCATATTTTGATGCTTCTTTGGCATCAGGTTTATTTTGAGCTGATTGGTTTAAGAAACTGCAGATACAGGAGAAGCTCTGAAAATTGACCAGCTTTCCTTTTGTAAGGAAAAAGAGCATAAGAAACAGGGCTTAGCTCAGAGAGAGAGCTCCTACTGGAGAAAACTTGTACAAATGAAAGATTTAACCACGAAAAGGCCTCTGGTGGTTGCAGAAAGTCTGCCTGGGAGAGGAGCTCCTAGGAAGGCTTGGAACCAGCTTGAAAGAAGGCTTGGGGCTGCCAAGGCTTCAGTCCACTCAGGAGGTGGGCTAGATTGGGAGGTTTAGCGCAATCTGGAAGAAGCTTCCGAAGGAGACAGATGCTGCTTCAGGAGAGACGCAGCCATGGTGGGGCCTCAGCAGTACCACCTGTGACAACCCCAGCTGCCACAGGTTAGCTGGATCCGGTCCACCACTTCCTGGGTTGTGTGCCAGTTCCAGGCTCTCATGGGGTGGGGAGTACCACCATTTTGCATGAGCAGCTTCTGGTTTGGACTATTAGACACTGCGGACACGACCTGGGGAAGGACAGCTGGCCACTTGTAGCCTTAGGAACTCTTCTTACCCCGGTCTCCTTCTGTAAGGAAACCCTGTCATCATTGCACCGAGGTTGAACCGTATCTTGCATTGTGGGCACACGGGCAAAGAGCTCACAGTGACCTTCCCCCGCTTTGCTGCTTTCAGTAGGGCAATCCTTTATCCCATATTTTCTCTTCTCACTTTCCTGAAAATTACCATCTCCCATCCTCCAACATCTTTCTTGTGTCTTTACATGAAGATGGTATTAATGTGGTAGCTTGGACGGTTTTACTCAGTTTTCCTAGCTATCCTTCAGGGATAAATGAATTGTGCACATTCATAAACTTCTGTTTTTCTCTTGTTAATCTGTCTTATTAATGTGATCTTAGCCAAGAACTTGGAAGGGTAGAGGGAAAATTATCTTTCCTCCTTTACACTGGTCAAGAGGCTTTAGTGGCTCCAGGTTATGAGGAATTCAACTGCCCCCTGACTTGGGGATTGGTTCAGTCCTCCTGGGAGGGGCACAGGCCTTGGCTCCAACAATCGCTGTTCCCATGCCCACACTGGCTTCTTTTTCCCGCTCCATTACCTGCTTTCCTCTCTGGGTCATTCATTCCTGTCCCTTCAAAGCCTCAAACAAGCGACAACTGGCGATATCTTAACCTCATTGTGTGGGCCAACAGAAGAAAACATTCATAGCTTTCCTTCAGGGTATTGGCATGACGCAAAATTCTTTATTGGTATAGATAATATTCAAGCATATCACTCGGTGACAGAATAAATTGAGATTAGCTTCTTTCAACCATATGACCCGGCAATTCCACTATTAGGGATCTACCCAAAGTACATAAAAATATCGATTCAAAAGAGCGCCTGTACACCTGTGTTTATTGCAGCACTATTTACAATAGGTAAAACCTGGGAACAACCCAAATGCCCAAAAATAGATGCCTGGATCAAGAAGATGTGGCATATATACACAATGGAATATTATTCAGCCATCAAAAAAGATAATCTCATGCCATTTGCAGCAACATGGATGGAACTAAAAGGAATTATGCTCAGTGAAATAAGCCAGAAGGAAAAAGAAAAACATCGGATGGTTTCACTTACAGCAAGAATATAGGGGAACCCAATAAGACATCAGTGTAAAAAAATAGTAACAGAACAAAACACAACAAAGCAAAAACGGACAATTATAAATCAGAGACATCCTGCAGGGGAGGAGGCGGGAGAGGGATCAGAGGGAGGGAGGGAGGAGCTCGGGGGACTGAGGTGATGGTGCACGGGTGCATTGGTGAAGGAAACTCTATGGGGACTACACCTGAGGGGGTGGGGGGAAGCAAATATTGTTTAAAAATGAACAATGATATAAAAAATTAAAAAAAATAGGAAAAAAAAAAGATTAGCTCCTTTCAGAGATGCCATGAAAGATTAGTTTTTGTCTTCAAACATCTTTTCCTAATTTTGGCCCCTCCTTCATGTTTCCACTACATGTCTTTCCTGGAGCATGAAGAAGAAAGCGTGTGCTGCTTCCTACTCTTCTGACTCCAGTCCCTCACCTAATGCTTGCTGTCCAGGAGAGGTTTCTTTTCAAGGTGAATCTTAACTGTCTTTGACTGCTTTCACATTAGTCTGTTTTAAGATTAGTGCATTAAAAACCTATCCACAAACTGTTGAGGCAACAAATAGTTTTCAGCAGGATTTGTTTTGGCAGGAAACATGACCTCCTTTGTCAAAAATATGTATAGCCTGGACCTATCAGGAAAGTAGCAGCTTATATTTTTAAAAATTCAAGTTTTCCAAATTCTGGCAATCTTAAATTTAAATAATGAAGCTCATTTGTACTAAATGATTAGAAGCTTACCTACTTTCTCAATGTTTTGTAACCCCTGTGGAAAATAAAGCCTGCTGAACAAGCAGAATTCAAAGCTTTACGGGGTTCTAACCCAAGAGTCTGGATTTCTGTGGGGTGGAGACAGCTAACCTGTTCTCAGTAATCACAGCTCCTTTCTCTTAATAATAGAACCATCCTCTTCACACTAGGGTTTTAACTGGGTCCATGGCTTTAGAGTTAGGGACCCTATTTCCCAGCCTCTCCTAAAGCTAGCTGTAGCCATTTGACTAGTTTTGGCCAGTGAGGTGTAAGCAGAAGTGATTCCTATAACTTGAAACAAACGGCTTGCTTTAAACTTCTGTTTCCCCTTCCTGCTGCTCTGGATCTCTGGATAAACATGCAGGCCTGCTCACTTACCTTTGAATTGCTGAATTTGATAAGAATGAACTTCTCCCCTGTTTCCAGGCACAAGTCTTTAGATCTCTTGGTCACTAGCAAATACAATTATAAATATGTTATTTCTTTTCCTGATTAGCCTCCCCAGTACCACCTTCCACCCACTAAAGGATTTGGATTTATTAAGACAACTAAAAAGCCAAATGAATGTAATTAAGTAACATTTATTTTACATAAAACAATTTTCAAAGAATACATTTAAAAACCAACTAGATACTGATTTTATTGCATTACAAAAAATTGAGAGGCACAATTGCAGTATTCAAATAAATTGTGAGGAATGGAGGTGAGGGCTGTGATTGCTATCCACATTGTTCCTTAGTCACTTAAAGGCTCTGGGTACAAGAGTCTTTATCATGAGGCAGTAGTGCACTTCATTTAGTAGGAATAAATCACATAAAATATATACTTTTATACAGAAAATGTTACCATATTGTCACTTTCAGTTACTTATAAAAACTTCATTTTGAATTGCACAAAAGTTCTCTTTTAAAATTGATAACTCTGAGAAGATAGGGCTTAGAACTAAGTATCTGTCTAAATAATTCATTACAAATAATTAAGTTTCCATTTCTCCATAGATAAAAATAATCTATGCAGAATTACATTATTCAAATGGGACATTTAAAATTTTTTCATAGGAAAATAGGTTTACACATTAGTCCCCTAGTCAGCTAAATTTATTTTCTCCCTACTTTAAAACAGATCACAGAATGTCCAAAATTTTAAATCAGAGTACCTATACCACAGTATAACGTGGAAGTGTTTACGTTAATTCATTTTGTGTATCATTTTACTGTAGTATCAAATTATCCAAAAGGCACATGGGTACATTCTTCAAAAAAGTTTTGGTCTTTAAAAAAAAAAAAAAATCACACGTTTATAAGCAGTGATTTCAATCATGTTTAAAAACAAAAATACTAAACAAATTCATTTCCCAATTTAGATGATACAGAATCCATGAAATTTCTCCAGGCACTTCACTTTCCATAGAATTTCTTGTTCAGCAGGTATATGAGAAGGTTTACATTCACTTTAACCTTATCAAACATTTTCATTACAGCTACACCTTCATATTGCATCTGAAGTAAATCCTGAAATTGTAAGGAACAGTATTAATCCTCAAATTTGACATTTTTCATATTCAAAAAACATTCTAAATGAATTAGTTGAAAAAATAAGACTCAATTGATCCAGTGACCAAGGTGGAGGTTCTGAAACTTTAGTGTACATTAGAATCATCCAATCAAAACACAAGCTAGTTCAAGCATAGAGTTCTGGCCTCCAACCCTGGGAAATCTTGATTTTGTAGCTCTGTGGAGGGAGCCCAAGAATTAGCATTTTAACATGTTCCCAAGTGATGATGATATTGATGGTCTGGGTGTCCTATTTTTAGAAACATGGATCTAGATCACAGAAAAAAGAGTTTCAGAATTGATAAGAACTGTGTGAAAAGAACCACAGCATTAATATCAGATATATCACTATAATTTCAATTTTTAATCGACACATTAAAAACACAAGTATTCCAGCAAGATGGGGTCTATCCTTTAGAAACAGTACTATTTTCTAAAGTAGCATGAGGAAGATAATTCGCCAGGGATCAAAAAATATATTATCATTCCTACATTTTTCTCATTGTTTAAACATTTAGATTTTGGATATATTTTATAAAGTACATTTTTATTTCAGCGGAATGAGCAGATATACTTTATAAAATAAAAACAGGGAGAAATGAGCATGCCAGTTACTGATAGAGCTGTGTGAAGTCTGAGAACCACTGAAGAAAATTACTTGTTTTGTTCTAAGCTAATTCTGTTCTTATATTGAGAATAAGCCCACATTATCAAGTCAGTATTGTTGTTTGGTTGCCACCACACTAGGGAAATCAATTCTCCTCCTAAAATCAATAGGTTGGTCAGACCAGTCACATGTGTGTGACTAAAGAGTAATATTTTATAATCATACAGGGTAGTCGGCCTTTCCAAAAAGAAAATATTCCTGGATTACCTGCACGTAATACCCAGGTTTCATGTTCTTGTTTCCAGTCCTCAAAACTTGTTGTTTCTTAATGATAGAGCCTATGTCTTCTGCAGAAGTTGGAAGTCATCTTTGAGGGAACCTTGGCTCTTGCCAGCTTCTTTGTTCACTTCCTCACTTACCTCTAGTTATACACAACTAAATCCCTCCCATTAGATGTGCTTGGGGATGGAAAATCCACATGGGGCTGAAATTCTTTTATCAAGCATGCTTTTGCCTATTGTAGTGGAGATTCAATTTTCCTCTGAGAAATGCAACATCTGTTAAAGTCTCTCAGAAAAAAAGAATGACAATAGCTAAGCTTTGGAAACAACCCAAATGCCCAAAAATAGATGACTGGATCAAGAAGATGTGGTACATACACACCATGGAATATTACTCAGCATTCAAAAAAGATAAACACATGCAATTTGCAGCAACATGGATGGCCCTGGAAGGGATCATGCTCAGCGAAATAAGCCAGAAAGAAAAAGAAAAATACCAGATGGTCTCACTCATAGCAGGAATTTAGAAAACCTAAATAAGGGACCAGGAAAAAAATAGCTATAAGAAAGAAAAAATCAAAATCAACAAACAACTATGAACCAGAGACACTCTATGGGGGGGGAGGGGAAAGGAGGGACTGGGGTCAAAATAAGGAGGTTGCAACTGTATGGGGAATATAAAAATAAAATTAAAAAAAAGAAAAAAAAAGAAAAAAGAATGAAACCAGGATGATTGAGAAGGAATGATGTATGTGGGGGAATTAGTAGAGCAGAGAAAATATGATTGCAATTGTGGTTGGAAGACCAGATTTTAGTACAGTTTCCACCATTTGCTATCATATGGACCTGCGATATCACAAACTCTCTCTAAAGTTCTTTCCCTGTGTGCATGCTGGGAATAACACTGCCAGCCTCACAGGGGTGCTATTGGCCAAATGAGATCAAGGTCTCTGCAATCCCTTTGTCGGTCACCCTTGGCAGGATCAACTAGACTCCTGTGAGCTTGGCAGTGGAGCAGAGGCATCAAGATTTGATTCCAGCTGCACTTTTGACAGGGAGCAATCTGGTCTGCTTTGTTCATCAGGGAAAGGAAAAGGGCCAGCCCTGCAGCCCTTGCTGAACCCGGGCCACTGTGCGTACAGACCATCCTGACATGTGTCACACCCTCTGTTATCTAAAAATGTACAGCTATAGGATATCATCAAACCTCACCATTTCCTTTAGGACTGAAGAAGACCTGGGAACATGATGTTAGAAAGGATCTACTTTAGTCCTCTTAGAAACTTCCATCTGGCTCCCAGATCTTGACTCACATTAACAACTTGGTCATCACATTTCTCTTTGGCCACTCACACGATAATGTCGTGGTCTGAAAGTCCTCTGCATAAACACAAGTCTGACTTTATGTCTGACAGTCATTGTGTGCTTGGCCAGCTTCTTGGTTTCCAGAAGGGCCCTGCACTTGGTCTAATGTTTTATAGTCACTGTCTTGATATTCTTAGTAATTTTAAACAAGGGGGCTCTATATTTTTGTTTTGCAATGACTCCTGAAAATTACATATCTAGTCCTAACATGGTAACGATTTTAAAAATCTGGGGCATATTTGCTACCTGTGTACAGCTAAGGAGTAATATTTCACCATCAATTGTATATAAATGAAGGGTGAACAACTAATCCTACTGCACACCAAATCCTTAACAAAGGAGCAAGTGAAACTTGGAACTTGAGCCAGTTCAAAGAATCTCATGAAATTCCTGAGCCTCTTTACACGGATATTTCTTGGTCACTTGTGATTCATCTGCTTTGTTCATATTGATTGCCTTGGGTGGTTTCCTTCTTGTCAACCACAAGATACACATCTGCTACTTGCAGAAGAATCACTAGAAGAAAATCATCTGCATGCCACAAGCACATTATCTTCTCTTCCCATTTTCACCTAAGTGTTAAATAAGTAACTCAACTCAAGACTGTTAAATGGATACAGTTAGTGACATTTAGAATAAGTCAGCAAAGGATACTGTTTACTTCAGCATGCTTTTCATAATTGCATACTATATTTAATTTTTCTCTCTCAATCAAATTGACTCCATTATCACAGTCCTTATCATACCTACAAAGTAGTTCCCATTTTTCTTTTTAGCTACAAGGAATGCCAGACAGTAAGAATGTGCTTTGGTAGCGGCTCCCAGGAGGGGGAGGCAGCTTCAAGGTTCCCAGCCAGGGCTGAGCAGGCAGCAAGGCCAGAATTTACAACATACCCAGTGACTTATCAAGGTGATTCATGGAGATACTTGAAGAATATCTGGAAACCATTTTATAAGTGGTTTGGGGCCCAGGTAAATAGGTGCTATTTCCATTTAAAAATCCTTATATGGTTGAGCCTGTGCTAAAGATTAAGAAGTTGGGAGCAGATGAACTTAAATATTTGGTTGCAACCTCCCTGCATTTTTTTTTTTTTCTGTTTTGGATACATAAGTCTGTTCAAGTATATTTGGCTAAATATAGTTTTAGGAGAAAGTAGCAATAATTCTTATTGCAAACACAATTTTTCTATTTACAGATACCTGTTTCACACAATCTCTTTCATTCTTATGATCCCAAACACTTAACACATAGATATAAGAAACTGATGGGAGAACTATCCTGGGAAGGAGGCATGGGAGAGAAATGAGATCAGGAAAGGACCAATGTGGGCACACACAGCCCTTAGAAAGGCAACTTCAGAAAACTTTCTAACTTGTATGTGGTAGTTCTGAATACTTTCATGTTTGTTTTTTTTTTTGTTTGTTTTTTTTTTTTTGCTAAGCTTCAAAATTGAAACAAGGCTTAGAGAACTGGACTACTATGGCTTAGCATCTGAAAGCGTTTTAAGTTCCAATAATTTGAAAAGTCATAGCTTCTAAAAAGGCAACATTTCAATGAAAATTGGAAAGCAAGGCATGCGTTGTTTGTCTGTCAATCTTCACTATGGTGGGGAAAGCACAAGCAGGGGACCCCTCAATGACCTACACCATGAAATTCAACACAATTTGCAGAGACCCCAAGCTTACCTGATACTACACTTGATCTTAGCCAAAAGGCCGAGTAGCTTACCTGAATATTGAGCTGTACTTTTTCCATCTCAACAGCCAGGAATTTTGATCTGACATCAAAGATGCCCACATCTTCAGTAGATATGATATCAAATGTAACATTTTTAAACCTAGTGAAGAAAGGGATATTCAAACACATGGAGCAGCAAATAAAAGCCTAAAGCAGAAGCTAATTAAGGAATCTTAATTACCATTCTTAGTGAATGATCTACTGGGGAAATCACCCCAAACCCTCCATCATCTTTCTTCTACTCTGTTCCCTAAAGCTAAGTCTGATAAAGCTGGTTGTGAGCATAGAAGTAGGTGCCTTATTAGAAAAAAAAACAAAAACAAACCAAGACTTTATATTCTTTAAGTGTAGAAAATAGAATTGGAAAGATCAGAGAGTCGCAGAACCCAAGAATTAAAACATTGATTTATGCTGTTTTCAGGCAGGGGGAGCTTTGATGGGCTGGTTATGGGAACACAAGCCATTTCACAAAGGCAGGTGGGATTTGGAGCTCACACAGTGAGCCTGGCTGCCCTGAGACAAAGGACAGGATGGTGCACAGAGCTCATGGTTCCCTTAAAACAGAATCATTGGCACCTGGTGGAGCTGTGGGGCCTTTGTTTTCTCCTCAACTGACGGCACCATTTTCGGGGGAGCTCAGACCCTGACACTGTCTGTGTGGCTTTGAAAAGAGAAAGGTACTGTTTGCAGTTGTAAATGACTCTACCCATCAAGACCAACAGACAGCCTTTCATGCTCACAGCTGTGACTCAGTTCTTGGCAAATCCAAACGCACTAGACAAGCCATGGGAAACACACCTGATCAGCACATCACACGGCCACAGCAGCAGATGCTAAAGGCCTAGCGGTGAACCTAGACTTACAATAGAGGTATTTCCCCCTGTCATCTGTAACTGAGGGTAAGCCTCGACTGACCAAATGAAGCTCTCTCAAAGGTCACAGGGATTCGAAGAAATGAGTCAGATTTTGTGTGAGTGATTAGAAGGGGGTGTTTTTTGTGCAGGTTCCAGGTCACACTCACTGGTTTGTCTGCACGTCATCTATTCCCAGGAGGACACCCTTCTCATGCAACTTTGCTGCCGTGTACCTCACTGGCTTCGATCGTTTTGTGCCTTTGGGTTCTTCTTTTCCATCAAGTTTAATTGACCTCCGACAATTTCTGGCAAAAGGAGAACAAATCATAACAGCAAATTCAGCTGTGTGACAGTGCAATGACCTTGCCCTGGGGCACACCCCTGCTCAGCACTGGCCTCCACTGCACTGAGTGCGCAACTCTGCATTTTGTGATAGTAAGAGATTGTGTTTCCCATGCAGTAAAACCTCACTCCCTAACTGTTTAAGGGAGTTAAGTTAACAGTTAATAACTGTTAAGTTATTTTTAAAATTACTAACGTTTGAGTTGTAGGCCAATACTTTTTATTCTACTTGTACTCTCAATACTTCCTCAGCCATATTGAACTAGGTGGCTACATTTAGCCATTTAGCCACTGCACAAGCAGCTTTGGGGAGTAACATAAACTGTATATCCCTATGTATTATTATACATTAATATCGCTATGTATTTATTTAACAAACACTAGTGGCTTGCACTGCTGAACTGCTTGCTAAGTGTTACTGCACATTATCAAAATCAACATTTCCATAGGGCTTTAAAATGAGTCAACTCTTTTCTCTCATTCAGTTCCATAAGAATACTTGCGAGGTAGGTACCCTAATCCCACTTTAAAGCTGAGAAAATTGAGGTTCAGGGAAGTTTGCTGGACTGGTTCCAGATGACACAATGTAAGAGAACTGAAATCCAAATCAAGTTCACCTGATTGCAGGGCTTGTAAAATGCTTCGAAGTAATTGCAATAAATATGTAAAGAAAAACCCTAAAACTCTTATTCTTACTGAAAATTAACTTTACCAACTTTACCAGGAATAGTCTGAATGTAATTTCTATGCTGAAAAGCAAGTGAATTAAAATTCAGAACTAGTGGGGTCCAAATAAATGAAGTTTAAATTTTTACTTTCATTCATCACCTCTTCTATGATTAATGCAATTGATTTTTTCATACAGCACCACTCTATTGTCACATTGATTACAAATTGTTAGAAATATTATACTACATATTTAAATGGGTAATTAAAATTTGATTAGTATTGACCTTAGTCTAGTGATAACAATAATTACCAGCAAAGAATATTCATTAAAAAAAGAGTCATATTGTATATAAGAACAATGTAAAATATGCATGCTAATGGGTAACAGAGAACTGCCAAATTTTGTCTTTTGTGTCAATAATGGTTTTTTAAAACTACTAAGCAATTAAAAATCATTAAGCTGCACTGCATGACTAGCAAATATGTGGTGTTATCTAACATTATCAAGTACATAAAACAATGTTTATTGTAAGTGTTCCAAAAACAAGAGCAGCTTTGATTTTTGTTTTATAATGTTTTAAAAAACACCTTTCACTAAGAAAGACAAAAGAGCGGAAGTGTTTTGTAAGTGTTAATGCTACTTGCTTACAACACAGCAGGGTAAGCTACTTTAATTCCAAAGTAAAGTTGATGTGGAATTTGAATTTCTAAATTCATTCATGACTTCCTAGTTCATAGCGGCAAATAATAAAATTGAGATTCTGGTTTCTTGGTCTGCTTAATAAAATAGTTTGCTTCAAACCTAACCCAGGGATTGTAGATGAATTGAAACCCCAGGCTAATCATAACATTATAGATGTTGACTTTAACTTAAGTTCTTTTCAAGATGTCTAAACAACTTGACTTTAACGTACTTTCTTTTCAAGTTGTCTAAACAAGTCTTTATATAGGTGTCATAATAATTAACTTGGTCCTCGTAAAATGCTGATTTCTTGTTAAGTGCATGAAGGGTCTGCTGAAGCTTTGCCAATTCGGCTTTCCGAAGTTTACGGTGGATTCTTTGATTTCGAATATCCTAAAATCAAGAAAAAAAGGTTATCATATGAGATTCAATCAGCAGTTTGTTTTATGATGTTGCCAATTTGGGACAAAAAGAATATCTAATATGAAATCACTACTTATGACTATTGTAGCTCATCTCAGTCACCTTGTTTGAATCTCAACACTAAAGTGTTATGATACTTTACTTCAGAACTGGAAAGTGTCGCTATTTCACTTTAAGAGTTGCAAAGGTTTATATATTTTCTTGATGGCAAAGAAAAGAAAAAAAATTAGAATAATCATAAAATAACTTTAAGGAAAAATGGTGCTTAAAAAGGGGCTTAAGGGAGACTTTAGCGGGAGAGAAGCAATTTCTTCAGAATATTTTGACCATTCCACTTCGAAGAACACTTGAAATTGAAAAGGCTTATATTTCATTATTGCAGTCATTTTAGAAATAAGTGACAATACACTTTTTAATCTGGTTAATATTTCTCAAGATTTGTATAAACAACTGGACTCTCAAGAATGACTGAGCAGATTCAGTGTACTGATTACTTGGATTTAAATAGAATTCCTGGAACATAATGTTGTTTAAGCTGCTTACATCTAAAAGAGTGATGCTATATTTAAACTTATAGACTTAAGATGTTTTCTGTAATTTTAACTGGCAAGTTATGAAAATATTTAAGAAAATGGGGCCAGTTAAATATTTTTCCTTTGTGAGCAATTAAAAACCATTCCCCTAGGGATCAGATTTCCCCTTTCTTAAGTAAAAGTTCATTCAACAGAATCTTTTGGTGGATGCCCTCATGATAGCTTTTTTCTGTTTTTAAGGCAAAAGCATCAATTTCTCTACCACATATTCCTGAACAGAGTATTTTCCACATCAAACCACAGAAAGAAATGTTACTTCCTTTGAGTCACTCAGGCTGGGAGAAATAAGCCTACTGTCAGAATTGACCATAACTTTACATAGAAGAGTGAAGCTGAGTGTATTTCCCTCCCAAAATGTAAAAACTTTTTCTGATTACTTAACTGCCCTTAACTTGCAGTCCCATTTTAATTTGCATATTTGGATTAAAAAATATATATCCTTCTACCCAAATATATACTTCTTTATCCTTGGCAAACAGATCTCGGCCATTTCCTGTGATATTTCCTTGCACTAATTTGAGATCCTTTTCTAATTTGAGGTCCTTTTGTCAGGAAGTTTTTCAACTGTAAAAAATAGGGAAGGGATCATGCTCAGCGAAATAAGCCAGAAAGAAAAAGAAAAATACCGGATGGTCTCACTCATAGCAGGAATCTAGAAAACTTAAATAAGGGACCAGGAAAATGAATAACTATAAGAAAGTGAAAATCAAAATCAACAAAAACTATGAAACAGAGATACTTTTGGGGGTGGGGGATGGGGGGGAGGGGCTGGGGTCAAAATGGGGGGGTTGCAATTGTATGGGGAATATAAAAATAAAATCTATTATTTTTAAAAAAAATAGGCGGTAAGAAAACAGAAATGAACCTTTAAGTTCAAACTGCATATTTAACTAGACAGTTTGGAGGTAAGACTTCAGGGACACAGAGTTACTACCATATCAGTGGTGGATCCCAAGAGCAATTGGGCTATATGACAACTAACAACTCAAGAAAGAATTGCCTGAAAGTATCATTTTTTTTGGAAAGTATCATTTTTAAAACTAGGAGGTATTAAAAGTATAGATGAAACTTGCCTATCACATTTTCTGAGCATTTATATCTGCTGTGTGCCTACTCTCCTAATGACTCGGGGGAGTTGTGCTTATTGTCTATTAAAAGTCATCAACGATTTGAAACCTTTTCAAGTCTGTAATATTGAGAGGGGGGGAAACATGCCATATACAACTATGAATCCCTCATGTCACCTCACAGAGTGCCCAGTGTGTGACCAATGATTAGCAAATGTTTACTATGTGAAGAAGAAAGAATACTGTTTCCAAAAACCTTGGTGATGTTATTGAGAATGTCTTGGTATTTATTTTTGGATGACACAAGTCCAGTCTGTTCCAATGTCCGAAGATTCCTCTGGATTTTCCTCTTTTTCTGCTCCAGAGGCAGCTGTGCATCTGCAGCCATAGACTGGCTAGTCTTCATTTCCTCTGGAGTCCTGGAATCTATAATGGCACGGCTTACCATGTCTGTGGAGTGATTTATTTCCTAAAGAGGGAAGATCAAGATTGTTGATTTTTAAAAATCTCTTAATCTCACAGTTTCAGAAGCTGCAAAAGGCAAGTTCATGTCAAAATGAGAGAAGTCCTCAAGCTAAAATCAAAGACCAGAACCAGAGTACGTTCTTCATGGGTTTTGAAGTAGGTCTCTCAGAAGAAACTACTTCATCTTTTTTTTTTTTTTTTTTTGAAACTACTTCATCTTTGAGAAACATGGCAGTAGTGGCAGGTCTACTCTGGGCAAAATTCTAAATGGCTAGTTTACTGCAAGGTGACAAGGGGCCTCAGTAGTGGCCATATTATAATGGATAACTGATACTTGGTAATTCCCTGGACAAAAAGGTTTCAATTCTTGTGTGGCCTATTGAGGAAACTAAAACTAGATTATCCATTAAAACATGGCTCCGAGGATCCTACACATCTAGAACCCAACTTTACTAAACTCTCCCATATCAGCCACATTTATGGAGACTCATAAGCTGTGAAGGCAGCCAGAGATCTTTGTTCTGATGAGGGGATCATTCTTAAACTTCCAGCTCTGAAAATCCTGCAGGGTTTGAACCAAAATGGGGAAAAAATATTCTAGTATGCGATAATTCTTAAATAAATGATTACTTATTCAGTGAATAAAAATGATTTGGACAGCATTAAAAAAATTACAGTAATTAGGGAGAATGGCATTTGTCCCCATTTCACTGTATAAGGTAAGTAAGCCACCCCACCAGTTAAATCTAAGGGCACAGATGCTGCTGGAAACAGAACGGATAGGTCAACATTATAGACACAAGAACAATTTACTAAGTCAGCAGCAATAAATAACAGCAGTACAATAGCATCAGTGGCAGACACTATTACTTAATATGTAACAGCACTTAATATGTGCCAGGTATTACTACACATTTAAAGAATATGTTTAAACTCATTCCTATCTGCAGATTGGGCACTATTATTTTCATTTTACAGGAGAGGAAACGGAGGCACAGAAATATTTCTAGGTGCCTAGAGTTACACAGCTAGGAAGTACAAAGATATTTGGAGAAATATGAAACATTTGATAAGGATTGAAAGTCTCATGTTAAATTAGCAAACATTCTATCCATTGTTTAAAAAATGTTCACACATTAACCAACATCATTTGAAGTTTTACTGCATATATATATTGTTACAAACTGTGACTGATTTCTTGGCAACCATTTGAATTAAAAATGATTCAGGAAAATTATGTGTAGCTCTGCAAAGAAATAACGAATTAGATAATTTTGTTATCTTTTGTTTTGGGGAGTGGCAATTACTGGTACTAAAGCAGTTATCACTGATGTTCACTTAATTCAGAGCAAACTAAATAATGACATATTTTAAAGGATGTTGATAAACAGTCTAATACAAGATTATTTTGAAACTATAGTTACTTATACCAGAATAATGGTGCACTGACCCATGGACTCAGATATTTTCTTCTGAAGAATCTGGAAAACATTTTTAAGTGTGAGACACTTCTCCATTTCTTCAGGTTAGCAAATACAAAACTATGAAAGGTATTCTTCCATATCCTGTCAACCAGAACTGCCTCTTAACTTACCTGCCTATCCACTGTGATACAGTTTATGATGAACATTCTGAGGGCTGAAAGACCCCAAACGACTTTCCTAGTCTGGGCTAAATTATACTTAGTATAAATATTGAACTGCTTGTTCTATTTCATTCCTACTGATACTCCCTATGGCTTTTATATATGGCTAAACTCAGTTTTCCAGGGTAAAAGATAAAACTCCATAGTTCCAAACCATGTCAGACATAGTTTTCTGAGATAACAGTAAACATTTGGCATGAAGATTAAGAAAATCAACTCAGATCCATAGTACTTGTTCTTTTACATTAAAAAAACCAATTACCTGTTGTTCAGTTGCTGGTGTCTCTAAGATTTCTGTCAATGTGTTCCCTGGTTGGTTCCGGATTACATCAATTATCAGCTTTTTGGTCCTGACAAAATAAGAGAAAGAAGAAACACACTTTCAGAAGCAGTCTTGAGGGAGTATACACACATGTGCACAAATGAAGCTAAAGAGATAATCACTTAAAGTAAAACAGTCCTGCAGAATTTACCATGTCTGCTCTAAGGCTCCTGAAGGGTTGTGAATACTTGATAATAGAAGTCTGGGTTTTATACGCTTGATGTACTAGGATTATACTGTCAGTAACATGGACACAGTATGTCAGAAGTTTCCTTATCTAAATACTTTTTTTCTTTTTAGACTGAGATACATTTGATGAGCAGGAAGGACAAGTGTTGCTGATATGCCCACTACTGTAGAGGGTGCCAGAAGGGTATCTAATACTCCCTTTTCCTGACTTTAATAGCATTTAACCTTATGCTTAATACATCATAAGCCTTTAGGAGCCAGACCAACCATTATGCTTCCTGATCTGAGAAAGTTATGCAGTGGTTTGGAGGCCAGAGGGAGTAGAAGCCCCGTGTGGACTGCAGAGGCTTCAGCTGGGGGCCGACTCAGCAGCTACCAGGATAGGTGTTCAAGAAGCTCAGGTCTGGGGTCTCCCTGGTGGCGCAGAGGGTTGAGTGCAGCGCCGTGAAGCTGTCTGCAGCCTCTGCAGCACCAGTTCAATTCCCGGCCGGCCAGGGAGATACCCACATGGCCTGGCAGACCTCTCCTGTCTCGCCCGCTGCTCCCCTCAGCAGTGCTTTCGGTCCATCTGCCTATTCTGCTCCCCACTCCCCGCTCTGTCTCTGGTGAATTCTCTCACCCTCCTGTGCCTATAGCCTATACCCAGTTCTGGTATAAAGAAATATGTCTTTTAAAAAAAAAGAAGCTCAGGTCTGGTGGAGGAACTAGCCAACAGGTATGGGTCTTTGTCTTCAGGTGATAGAGAACAGAACAGTTGCTCAGTAAAAAGTAAAGAGCTGGAAAACTCTGGAAATGCCACAAACATAAAATTTTCATGTGTTCTTTATGGTAACCAGCCATGCCTTCCCAATTAAAGATTAGGTAATATAATTAGGCAAAACCCTTGACACAAAAGGCAAATAAATGCTCACGTTTGCTCCTTTTTACTTAAGTGGGAACAGTATTATTGGCTATAGCCTGTCATCCAAAAGAGAGAAACCTAAACAGAAGATGCCTTAAACTATAAACAGGTCTGCATGATGTCTGAAGTTTCACTTTCATTGTACTTTTATTATTGTGATTAACCTCAGCCTTTCAAAGGCATGCCGTGATATCACCAGATGATGAATTTCTTCCCCAACTGCAGCAGGAAGTGCTCATGCAGGATGAGTTGGAAAAGGGTACAGCATTGTTCATGTTTTGAAGCGTAGGGGCAGTGGTTCCCACATGTCAGGGGGGACCTTCCAAGGTCACTGCAGATCTCTTATTTTTGAAAATAGGATAAAATCCAACAAACCAGCTGGCAACAGATTTTCCCTCCTTTCCTATTTATTGAAAGCTGTAGAAGGATCATAGCTATTTCCTTTGGCCCCGTGACCCTTTCCTGCTGGGGATTTACAGGCTGTCTGGGAATGCACAGCTAGGACTCCACTGGGAGTCAAAGGTGGGCACACAGCTAATTATAGGCACGTGGGAGACGGCCCTGCTCCTGAGGCGGCAGCTCAGATTGCGTATCTTCCCCATACACAACTGCCTCTTCCCTTCATCATCATAAATGTATTTAACAGGAATGTGAAGTTTAAAGTAAAAGCTTTGGATGATTTCAAAAAATGTAAACACAGTGATTTTTCCTATTTGAAATAATATTCTAGGAACCACTCAGGACAGAACACTCCCAGCTTTATCTTCTTTCCAGCAGCTATATATGACCAAAACGACTGAAGTCACTGATGCTCGCCCACCAGGGGCAAAGAACGTTTATTTATTCAGGAGCTGCTAGGAACAAACAGCCCATATAGCCTTCTCCTCTTGGAATTTTACTTTCTGTCAGGCCTATGGCATCTATTGCTGACTTATGTAAAAGTAACCATCTGGTTTCCTGTTAGGAAGCTGCCTGCCTCTCCCCACTTCGGCCTCATGGGTAAGGGCTTTGGGGCCCAATGGAACTTGGGTGGAATCAGGGCCCCTGTTGCTCACTAGTTGTGTGGACTTGTGCAAATGAGATAAGCCCTGTTAGGTTTTTCTCTTTATTATAATGAGAATCTCTCAGAGGGCCACGAAGCTGTGCTGCCCAAGAGGTAGCCCCTGGCACAGGTGGCAGGTGAGTACCTGTGCCACCTGAGATGTGCAATAATGTTGATGCACACACTGGGTTGGACTCAGTATGGAAATGGGAGGTACAATAGCTCATTAACATTTTTTTATGCAGACTACATATTGATCTGATAACATCTTGGGTCTACTGGCTTAACTATAATATATGATCAGACTTCATTTCAACTGAATCTTTTTAAGAAAAATTTAAAATCCAGAAAATTTAAAATCACTTGTGTGGCTCACATTTAATTTCTTTCAGTGAGGGCAGAATATTCCATTCTTAAATAGCAAGCTCATTCTTGGAGACCTGCCTTCCAGAGAGGTCACAGGGCTTCCGCACCCAGGGGCCCCTTTGGGAAAGAGTCCAACCTCTGATTCTACAAATGGGGTAACTAAGACCTAGTAAGAGTTTCAATCCTTGGACAAAAGTCACTCAGGAGTCAGAACTGTGTTTCTGTCCCTTCTTCCAGCACCTTTCTTTTTTTCCAAGTGAAAATCCTCCATTTGTTTAAACCTCTTCACAATAGGATTTAGAGAGAGTTCATAGTTCTTACTGCTCAGCTTGCTAATGACCTTCCCATCCCAATGAAAATACAATGTTCTAGATATAGTCTGACCAGTTTTAAGTCACCAGTTAGTCATTGGTCCATGACTATTCAAACAATATGTAAGAGGTTGATCAACCCAAGGAGCCTGCCCTCCCTGAATGAGGAGGATTCTAGCCCTGAGAAATAATAATAATAATAAAAAGAAATACAAGAGGGAATTTACTCATCCTAGCCGTGCTCAAGCCTCATTGTCAATATGTGGACCCGCAGGGAACATGTAAATTGGGTTGGCCTTTTGGGTTTGCTCATTCCATTCACATGGCCCCTGAGATTACCCTCTGACCATTAATGGTGTTCCTGAGCCTCTCCCTCTGTCATATGCCCGACATTTTAATAATATGATTGCAAATTTTTAGCATCAGACCTTAAACATCATCTTAGCCATTTCAGTGCCTGTGCCAATTTGGACAAAAACAAGGAAATCTTTTCAGTTGATAATGGATGTTCAAACAGCATCATGTGATAGGAAAAAAATTCTCTAGAGATGACAATTCAAGCACTTAGGCAGCTAAGTTATGATTAAAACCCACAAATATTAACTTCTACTTAAACACACATACTTTTGTAGGAAAATAGTCTTAATAAAGGCCACAAGAATCACACATTTTAAGCTGAATCATAAGTTATAATGAAAGATCTGCAATTGTTTGCTCTTTTAATACCATGCTTGGCAGTATTGACATACAGCAGTGGCCAAAACTGATGCTCCCTATTGCATAAATATACAGAAAGGAAACAGACATGACATGTTTCTTCCTACTCAAATATGCGCTTCATATCTCTTCTATCAGTCATTCCTTCTTTTTAACCTGGGAACATGCCCAGTATCAGTTATGCAATAACTGATCTGCTAGCATTCTCCTTTATTCTCAGATTCCTGCGAATACAAAGAGCAATGACCTTATCCTCAACAAGTTATAAACACTTGTTGCATCAAAAGTGCAGATGCTGGAAGATGATCTGTATTTGAATCTCTGCTCCATTTCCCTGCTATACTACCAGGAATTGTGTGTGTGTGTGCATGCTTTGCACCTAGTTTCCTCATATGTAACATATACATAATTATCTCTACCTTTTGGAATTGCTGAGAGTGTTACATGACATCTCTATATACATGTTGCTATATATTTGTTATTTATCTATTATAGGATAGTAGCTGGCACATGGTAACCACCACACAGATGTTTATTATTAATATTACCTCCATCCTCATCTAGTTAGTAAGAACTAGGACACTAGCATGGTATTAGAATTGCAAGCATAAGGATTAACAATGCCCTAGATTTTGCTATTGGAGGGGTCTCTATGAGGATGAGTTACTCATCTCTGGGGCATTTTCAATTTTATAATTAATCAACAAAGAGGCATTTCTGAAAGTTAAAAACACAACCTATTTAAACAAAGAAGGAACATAAATTTTTTAAAGAGAAAAAAGTCAGGTATTTTCATGTTCTATCTGCTGTGCTGTCTAAATGATTGCCCATTTCATGCAGTAACTTCTGAAAAGCATCTCTTATTTTAGTTAAGTGTGATTCTCTAAGGAAGAGTCTCAAGAATGGTGGTGTATGAGTTGGGAATTTGGTTTATTACCTTTGAAAAAAGTCATTACCGTAAGAGTTTTCAAATCAATATTTCTAAGTGTGTTTTAATGGAACGCCAAATGAGGTAAGACTTAGGAATTTAAAATATGTTAGTGACTATTTGCTTCTTATAATTTTAGACTTTAATTTCCAACCTCGAAGGTAAAGATTCAGACTAGATGGTTTTTAAGTTCCCCATCAATGACACATTTTGTAATTATCTCTTACTATCAGAGATTTTCAAATATATACTTAAAGAAAGTACAATGAACTTGGAAGTAAGGTTTGTCTACATGATGGAGCAAATCCACTGAATCTTTTGGGTAACATTCAAATTCTGCTTTCAGGAAAGGCCACTTGGTCAGTCTGTATTTCAAGTTGTTATCCACATTGATCACTGGGCGACTTTAGTGAAGGGCTCTGACAACAGGAAGATCTCAAGGAATGCTCAGGAGAGGCTTCCTAGATTCCAGAGGTCTATGAAAGCAGCAAGTTATCAAGGCTATTAAAACATTGGGCCAAGGGCCTCCCCAGTGGCGCAGCGGTTGAGCGCTGGGTTGCGAAGCTGCCCGCGGCCTCTGCGGCGCCGGTTCGATCCCCGGCTGCTTCCCGGCCACCGGAGGAGGGTCCCGCATGGCGCGCAGACCTCTCCTGCCGCCCGCTGCTCCCCTCAGCAGTGTACTTCGGTCCTTCTGCCTGTTCTGCTCCCCGCTCTGGCACTGGTGAATTCTCTCACCCTCCCGCGCTTCTGACTGTACCCAGTGCATGTATAAACAAAACAAACAAACAAACAAATAAAGAAAGAAAGAAAACATGCCTCTATTAAAAAAAAAAAAAAACATTGGGCCAATAGCCTTTTTTTTCCATACATGAAAAAGTTGATCACATGAAATTGCAAGAGACCTCAGGCAGTCAAAAGAATGATGAAAAAGAACAAGTAGGAAGACTTGCACTTTCCGATTTCAAAACTTATTGCAAAAGTACAGGGATCAATGAAGTGTGCTACAGGCCTAAGAATGGACATGTAGACCAATGGACTAGAATTTAGTTAATTTGTTTTTAACATTGGTGCCTGGACCATTCAATGAAGAAAAAATAGTCTATGAAATGGTGATGGGACAACTGGACATCTATACACAAAAGAGTGAAGCTGGATCACTTCCTTATACCTTACACAAAAATTAACTTACAAGGAATCAGATCTAAATATAAATAAATAAATAAATCTTTAAAAAAAAAGATATAAAGGCAACAACTAGAGAACTCTTAGAAGACATGTAAATCTTCATGACCTTGGATTAAGCAATAAATTCTTAAATATGACACAAAAAAGCAACAACAACAAAAAGACAAACTAGATTTCATCAAGTTAAAAAAAAAACCAAAACTTTGAGTGGAAAAGATTACCAAGAGAATAAAAGACACCCCCTGGAAAGGGTGGAAAATATTTGCAAATCTGATAGGGGTCTAGTCTCCAAAATATATGAAGAACTCTTGTAACTCCGGAACAAAAAGACAATCCAGGCAAAGAATGGACACTTATGTAACAATAGACAAATGACTGGGAAGGAAAGATGCGCAACATTATTAATCACTAGGGAAATGAAAATCAAAACCACAATTAGATACTGTATGCCCACTAGTATGGTTGTCAGAAAAGAGCAAAGCAGAAAATAAGTGTTGTTGAAGATGCAGAAAAATTGAAACTCATACTTTGTTGGTGGGACTATAAAATGGCGCAGCCACTGTGGAAAAATAATTTACAGTTCCTCAAAAAGCTAAACATGGAATTACCACACGATCCAGTAATTCTTGGTATAAACCACAAAGAATTGAAAACAGGTTTACAATAAAAACTTGTATGTGAATGCTCATGGCAGTCCTATTTATAATAGCTAAAAGATGGAAACAAATTAAACATCTACAAAGAATGTGGTATATTCACACAATGGAATATTATTCACCCACAAACATTATGCTGAGAAAAAGACCAGACACAGGACACATGTTGCGGGAGATATAAGGAATAGACAAGTTCCCAGAGAGCAGATTTAGTGCTATACCAGGAAATGCAACACAGGGTCTGGAAAGATGCTGCAGGGGGACCAGGAAAGTGACTGTTTAATGGGGGCAGGGTTTACTTTTGGATGATGGAGATGTTCTGAAAGTAAATAGCAGTGATGGTTATACAGAATTCCGAATGCACTAAATGCCACTGAATTTTAACTTAAAGTATTAAAATGCTAAATTTTGTGTTATGTGTATTTTAGCATAATAAAAAAAAAATGAAGCCACTGGCTGGCTCTACTACAATCACTGAAAGAACAGACAGTGTTAGTTTCCAGCACACAGTGCGGAGCTGGGAGAGAGCCACCCAAGGGCTGAGGCAAGGGGAGACATGCACCAGGTTGCCCAAGCTAACACACAAGACTGTCCAACACGTCTGAATTTTAGTTTAGCTTTTAAAATATGCGTTTCAAAAATTTGCTGTGCATGGAGACTCATTCAGAAATGAGTATAAATATAAAATCAGATTATTTGATATTTTAGACTATTCAAATTGTGATTTTCATTCATTAATGAGGACATTTGAGTTGGCTGCATTTGGGAAATGGTGCACAAATGACAAAAGGAATCATGAAAATAATTCTTCCCATTATTTCTAAAAACAAAGTTTATGAGATTACAGGATAGTTAGCCTAATTTAATTTCCACACAATCTGTATTTCCAGTTACCTTTATAATTGGCACTTGCTCCAACAATCCAGGGAGCAGATACCACAGCTTCCCTCATTTCTCTGTTGCCCTGCCCTGAGCTGTTTCTCTGCAAATTCAATCTGACTTAGCAATCAGTAGTCTCATGGAACTGCCCTCAACTCTAAGGAGGCTGAGTCCTCTGTCTTACAGTTGAGAGCTGCCCTCTGCTGTCAGTTTCAGACCCTGGGAAGGCAAGGGACCATTACTAAAGCAGCTCATCACAGCATCCCCAGCATCAAGCCCAGTGCCATGGACATAGACTAGAGACTCAAATATTTGTTACATGAATGATTGGAGCCCTAGATGATCTGAAAATAAGATAACAGTGCCTAACAGTAGCAGCACATATCACAACACAGTAAGTTCTCCTTCTTAACATTAGAACTCAGGACATGTAGCTTTCGATTGATTTAAATACTTCTTTGTTTCCTGATTTAAATACTTCTTTGTTTCCTTTGGTCCCTATTTCCACTTCCATTCTCCACCTCAGCCCAATATACAACTGTTCTAATGTGCTAACACACATCTGTTTGTTTATATAAGTTCTCAAAAATTGCATTGCTGGGTGAGCACTTGGTTTTGGTGTAGGGTGTTTTAATCTTGTTATGGATCACATGTAAAGGACTGCTGGAATATCCAGAGGTCTTGATGAAAAAAAATACAGTATTGATTACAAGTGTGAATGCATCCCTGAAATCTTTGGGGATAGAAAGGAGATAAATAATATGAAGGCTGGTAAACATATCTAGGTTTTGATGAGAAAGAAGGCTGATAAATCAGATGCTATCACCATCTTGTCATGGATACACCACTTTCACCAGCAATTAAATTTGGTTCAAGGTATTTCTTCACTAATATTTTGGCCACTCTGAAACAGCTAGTTCCCTTCAGTTACCAAAGGCTGAGTCGATCACTTTATGTCTTAAAGGAAAGAGATCCAAGTTCCACAAATTACAGCTGACCCTTGAACAACCTGAGAGTTAGGGGTCCTGACCACTTACAGAGCTGAAAATCTGAGTATAACTAATAGTTGGCTCTGTACACTCGGTTCCATGCCCAGGATCCAATCAACCTACATCCAACAGTGGGTGACCCTGTGAATGTGGAACCCATGGACAGCACAAAATCCACATAAAAGTGAACAGACACAGCTCAAACCTGCCTTCTTCAAGGGTCAACCAAAGTACAAAACTGCAAACAAAACAGGTTTAAACTATCATGATGATTAGGTCCTTCTTACACTCTAAGAGTCTATTCTTAGTTTGGTTAGATGTTTGATGGCTGAACAGAATGTATTTTAGTATCAGCTTTTTAAAAATGAGTTATTTGGGGATTCAGCCTTATTTGAATTTACACGGCTTATGATGCAAAATTGGAGACAAGTGTCCTTTAAGCCCCAAACTTACTTTATCATGAGGCTTTGGCCGTCTATTGCCTCGCCATCCCCCACGTCATACTTGCTTGTCAAGTAAAGAGAAATCTCAGTCTTTGAGAGTTGATGTAGTGTATTAGTCTTGTTAGGGTCGTTGGGGTCAATGGCTCCTTCCCCTGGAGAAAAAAAACATTGTCATTCCTCCAATTCATCCACAGTGATGGTGGCATAAGACTAAGATCAAGTTCTGTGGGAAGACAGGTGTGGGTGTTGGACAGATGACCATGGTATTCATTAAAAAAAATCACAGTCCAGCATAGTCCAATGCAGTCCAATATAGACGTTTAAAATCATTGATTTAAACATTATAAAATTTAAAATACATAAAATTTATATGATATAGATTAACAAATACTTTTTGAATGTTCAGAGTCAACCTTCAAGAATATCAAATTGGGGGCCTCTCCAGTGGCGCAGCGGTTAAGTGCTGGGTTGCGAAGCTGCCCGCAGCCCCTGCAGCACCAGTTCAATCCCCGGCCACCAGGTGAGGGTCCCACATGGCGCTCAGACCTCTCCTGCCGCCCGCTGCTCCCCTCAGCAGTGTACTTCGTCAGTCTGCCTGCTCTGCTCTCCCTCTCTGACTCTGGTGAATTCTCTCGCCCCCCCATGCCTCTGACTGTACCCAGTGCTTGTATAAATAAGTAAATAAATCTTAAAAAAAAAAGAATATCAAATTGATTTACACTCTTGGACATCAAGGGCTAGACTTAGCCCTTAAGTTGTTAAGACTTAATAACTTAAGTCTTAAATTCCCCCCCAAATGGTGATTTGCTAGGAAAGACAAACAACAAAATGCAAACTAGAGGAGAAGGAGAAAGAAGAAGTTCTTACCAAGAAATGATTCCACGCTGGGTACGTCTCCCAGCAAGTCCAATAGTTCATTCAGTAAGTCCTGTTTGTCAGGGGCAATTGCATCCTGGTGTTCCAACAGGAGCTTTGTATACAAAGAAAAACACAGAAGATTACGTTCTCAACTGCTAATATATTTACATAGTTCATTTTCCAGTTTTGCAATATTTTTTTTGATATCATTTGAATCTTAAATATGTGTGACATTTACTATAATTTGAGACCATGGAGAATCTTTATTTTATCTTAGAGGGACGTGCAGCAAGCACAAAGCATAATGTCCTCAAGTTTCATTCTTATTGGAGATTTCCTTCTTTCTTGTTCTTTATTAAGGTTAAGTAACATTCCATTTTATGTATACACCACATTTTGCTCATCCATTCATTCATCTATTGATGGGTACTTGGGTTCCGTCCACATTTTGGCTACTCTTGCAGCAAGATCTCACAAGACCTGGCCAGGGCCACCCTTCTACCATCTAACCCGTGTTCTACTCTACCTTTATGAAAAAAGGCCAAGTTGTAGGAAATAACCTAAAAAGAGGAATCAGTCTTTTGGCTAGCCCTTTGTAGCAAAGAGGAAAGTTCCCTATCTCTTCAAGTAAAAATCATGCAATAATCACTATTTGCTCTAATAACTATTAGATGCCAAACATATCTTTGGCACTGAACAACTTTCATGGGGAGTGAATGGCAGAAATGTCTGTATGGTTTTCCTTGGCTTGAGACCAGGATACACCAAGTTCTTTCCTCTTTCACCAAAAAGGATCAAAGGTTAGTAACATTGCTGGGGTGTCTGGCCAGGTCTTAGAGAAAATTCTTAACTTTTGAGGAATAACAGCTTTGAGGGGGAAACCATGAAAGACAACACATCTGTTTCTGCTTGGTTTTAGAATTAAAATAATATTTCCAAAGTATAGAAACATAATTTTAGTTGTTTCGAATAAGTATCATATAAAACTCTGAATCATAATGAGAAAATTAAACTTTTCTATTTTCAATCTTTTCGTCAACAGCTTTGAAATATAGTTCATATACCATAATTTAAAATGATGCAATGTGGGCCTCCCTGGTGGCGCAAGGGGTTAAGACACAACCTATGAAGCTATCCGCAGCCACTGCAGCATGAGTTCGATCCCCAGCCAGGGAGCAACCCACATGGTGCAGCAGACCTCTCCTGATTCACCCTCTGCTCCCCTTAGCAGTGTATTTCAGTCATTCCGTCTGTTCTGTTCCCCACTCTGTCTCTGATGAATCCTCTCACCTTCCCCCTACTTCTGGCCTGTCCCCCAGTTCTTGTATGCATAAATAAATAAATCTTAAAAAAAATAATTAAAATTATGCAATGTGCTCAGCAAAATAAGGCAGAAAGAAAAGGAAAAATACCGGATGGTCTCACTCATAGCAGGAATTTAGAAAACCGAAATAAGAGACCAGGAAAAAGACTAATCAATGCAAAGTAATAACCAAAATAAACAAGCAACTATTAACCAGAGATACATTACGGGGGAATTAGGGAGGGAAAGGGAGAGGAAGAACTAGAGTCAAAATAAGGTGGGGGGTGTGCAACTGTATGGGGAATATAACCAAAATGAAAATGCATACATTGTACAAAGATGAAAAATGATGTATTATATAAAATAAAATATTTAAAAATAAAATAAAATACCAATGAAAAAAAAATGATGCAATAGGTTTTTGGACATTCTGAGAATTGTGCAGCCATCACCACTATCTAATTTCAGGAAATTTTTATCAACCTGCCTATGTCCATTAGCAGTCACTTCCATTAATCCCTCCTCCTAGCCTCTGGAATCCATGAATCTACTTTCTATCTTTATAGATTTGGGTGTTCTGGGTGCTTCATATGAATGAAATAATGCATGGACTTTGTGACATCTTCTTTAACTTAGCATGATATTTTCAAGGTTTGTCCACATTGTAGCATGTATCAGTACTTTATTTCTCTTTATTGTCAACTAATATTCCATTACATGGATATACCACATTTGATTCATTCATCTCTTGATGAACATTTGTTTCTACCTTTTGGTTATTATAAATAATGATGCTATAATCATTCAAGTACAAAAAAGTTTTTATTTCTCTGGAGTGGAATTGTTTTATTGTATGTTAACTCTGTGTTTGATACTTAGGAATTACCAGTTGATTTCCAAATTAGCTGTGCCAGTTTACATTTCTACTATCTGCTCAATTACTCCACATGCTTCTCAAATCTGCTATTACCTGAGTTTTTGACTCTAGCCATTCTGGTGTATAGAAATTGGAATGCAAATCAAAACCACAATGAGATACCAATGACACTGAACATCTTTTCATGTGCTTTTTGGCTTTCTGTATAATTCCTTAAAACAATATCTATTCAGATCATTTGCCCATTAAAAATTATGTTTAAGTATTTATTTTTAATTACAGTCCAATATACATAACAAAATTTGTCAGGTTGACTGTTTTTAAGAGGGTGGTTCAGCGGTGGCCATTCACACTGTTATGCATCAAGCTCCAGTCTTTTCAATTGAAACTCTGTACCCATTGCCCTATTCTTCCTTTCACTAGCCACCACCATTCTACATTCTGTCTCTCTGAATTTAACTATTCTAGGTGCCTCGTGTAAATGGAATAATAATAGTTACTGGCTTATTTCACAAAGCATAATGTCCTCAAGTTTCATTCTTATTGGAGATTTCCTTCCTTCCTGTTCTTTATTAAGGTTAAGTAACATTCCATTTTCTGTATATACCACATTTAGCTCATCCATTCATTCATCTATTTTTTTTTTTTTAAGATTTATTTATTTATTTATACAGTCAGAAGTGCGGGAGAGAATCCACCAGAGCCAGAGCGGGGAACAGAACAGGCAGACTGATGAAACACACTGCTGAGGGGAGCAGCGGGTGGCAGGAGAGGTCTGTCGCGCCATGTGGGACCCTCGCCGGTGGCTGGGGATCAAACTGGCACTGCAGAGGCTGCGGCCCAGTGCTCAATCGCTGCGCCACCAGGGGATGCCCCCATTCATTCATCTATTGATGGGCACTTGGGTTCCTTCCACATTTTGGCTACTGTGAATAATGAACATGGATGTACAAATATCTCTGATTCTGCTTTTAGTTCTCTTAAAATGGAATTGCTACATCATGTGGTAATTCTATTTTAATTTTTTGAGAAGCTGTTGTACTCGCCTCCACAGCAGCAGCATCACTTTACTTTCCCACAATTGTGTACAAGGGTTACAACTTCTCCACATCTTCACCAACATTGATTTTCTGTTTTCACAGTAGGCATCCTAACAGGTGTAAAGCTGAATCTCATCGTGGTTTTGATTTGGATGCTGTAACCATCAGTAAAGTCAAGCATCTTTTCATGTGCTGTGGATATCTTTGTAGAAATGCCTATTCAAGAGTCCATAGCTCCTGTTTTAGATAGGCTGTTTTCTGCTTTTGAATTGTAGGTATTCTTTATAAATTGGATACCAGATATATTATTTGCAATTAGTTTTTCTCATTCTCTTCAATTTCTTACTTTATTTTCTGTGTAGAAGAACTGGGCTGTAGGCCAGAAGTGCAGGGGGTGAGAGGATTTACCAGAGACAGAATGGGGAGCAGAACAGGTGGATCTACTGAGATACACTGCTAAGGGGAGCAGTGGGCAAGACAGGAGAGGTCTGCTGCACCATGTGGGTATCTCCCTGGCTGGGGACTGAACTCAGGCCGCAGTGGTGATAGTGTGATAGTGCTGAGACCTAATGCCTAGGCCTTCAGGAAGGCCCCTTCAATTTCTTTTTTTTTTTTTTTAAGATGTATTTATTTATGCATACAAGAGCTGCAGTATATGCCAGAGATGCGGGGGTAGGGGAGGTGAGAGGATCCACCAGAGACAGAGTGGGGAACAGAACAGGCAGACTGACTGAAATATACTTCTGAGTGGAGCAGCGGGCGAGACAGGAGAGGTCTGCTTCACCATGTGGGTTCCTCCCTGGCCGGCCGGGGATTGAACTTGTGCTGCAGAGGCTGCAGATTGCTTCATAGTGCAGTGTTTAACCCCTTGCACCACCAGGGAGGCCCCCCACTTCAATTCCTTGATAGCATTCTTTATAGCACATTTTCATATGTTGAGGTTCAATTTATTTTTTCTTTTGTTGCTTGTGTTTCAGTATTTTATCTAAAAAAAATTACCAAATCCAACACACAAAGATTTAATCCCGTGTTTTCTTCTAAGATTCTTATGATTTAACCCCCTAACATCTAGGTCTCTGATCTCTTTCAGGTTATTTTTGTGTAGCATGCAAGGAAGGGGTGAAACCTCATTCTTGGCATGTGGATTTCAACTACCATTAGTTGAAAAGACTATTATTTCTCCACTCTTTTTGCTTCTTGAAAATGAACTGACATAATTTTGAAGGGCTTCTTCTGGTCTCTTAACTCTATCCCACAGAGCAGTATGTCTATCCTCTGCTAGTATCACACTGCTTTTATCATTCTTTTTTAATCTTTAGACAAGTGAATGAGAGAGTATCTGTTTAATGCTGAATTTTCCTTCACATTTCCTGACACTTGCTAATTGGGTTTTTAAGGAGAGCAGGTCTCAAAGGCATAGCTTCAGGAGAATTACTATAACCAGCTACTTAGTTTTCATTTTAATCTTTTTACTTACTTTTAAAATTTCTGCTTATTACAGGGCAAGTGAGCTTTTCTGCTAAGTTAGAGACATTTTATTTTGAAGCAGAGTAATACCACTCCTTATTGATCTTTTCAAAAGGTGAGTTCATTGAAAGAAAGACTTCATATAAGTAAAAGAGGTGACATATGTATGATATTTTATGGGGAAGGTAAGTTAGAGACATGAACAAAATGAGCAAGATGGATAAATTTATATTCTTGTTCTTTAAAGGTATAGGACAGCTGATTTAACTGTTGTCTCTGAAAGGAATGAATCAGGCAATTGGCTTTTACCCTTTATTCTGATAACAACAGAACACAAAACTTCCTGGAGATGTCTCCTTAAATAACTTACTTGGAGGTTCTACATATTCCTTAGAGCAAGTAGTGCTGCCGCCATGCCTTGTCTGCCTGTGACGTCACCTCCTCAATTGAGAAGCTAAACAGGAATGTCTTCTCCTCAATTACATTACTCCCACATTATTACATTTGCTTCCAACTTAAAACAGCAAAAAAATCCCAGTGGGTCACAAGCTGTTTCCCAGAAGTGGATAAATTCTGTTTTCAATTCTTGTTAACAAAGGAACAGACCATTTCTCCTTAAAGAGTAACAGTCTAGGGCCTCCCCAGTGGCACAGCAGGTTGAGCATAGTGCTGGGAGGCTGTCCGCAGCCTCTGCAGCATGGGTTCGATTCCCAGTCGGCCAGGGAGACTCCCACATGGCGTGGCGGACCTCTCCTGTTGCGCCCGCTGCTCCCCTCAGCAGTGTGTTTCGGTCCGTCTGCCTGTTCTGCTCCCAACTCTGTCTCTGGTAAATCCTCTCACTTTCCCATGCCTCTGGCCTGTGCACCAGCTCTTGTATAAAAATAAATAAATCTTGGGCCTCCCTGGTGGTGCAAGGGGTTAAGACGCAACCTATGAAGCTATCCATAGCCACTGCAGCACGAGTTCGATTCCCGGCCAGGGAGCAACCCAGATGGCACAGCAGACCTCTCCTGACTTGCCCACTGCTGCCCTCAGCAGTGTATTTCAGTCAATCTGCCTGTTCTGTTCCCCACTCTGTTTCTGGTGAATGCTATCACCCCCACATCTCCGGCCTGTACCCCAATTCCTTTGTGCATAAATAACTGTTTAAAAAAAAATAAATCTTCAAAAAAAAAAAAAGAGTAACAGTCTAAATGAACACAATATCATTTTTCCTCTGCTGTCCTTGGAAAAGAATCTCTCATGGTAAAATATAACTTCTCACCACTTTTACTGCATGAGGATACTGCCCCCAGCAAATGTGCAGCCAACTTTGAGGGTTTTCTGACATGGGTGCTCTGCCATAAAAATAGACAGATGGGCCGTTGCTCAATTATAAATCAGTCTACATGCTCTGAAAATTATTTTTGCAAATGGTGCATTGCTGGACATGTTTTCTTTGTGGTTGTGAGTATTTAAAAGAAACAAGTATAACCTCTTCACTTAACCCACTCCTTCTGCCGTCATGAAGAACTGCAGAGCTGCCTTTGTTTGGGGCCACTCACAGGACTTACTGGCCACTATGCTTGTTACAAATGTCAAGGAGATTCCTTGCTGACTCTAACAAAGGGAAATCAAAAGTCATACATTTTTTCTTCCAAACTCACATTCAAACTTTTGTTTCTTAGAAGAGCTTATTAATAGAGTGAAATTTTAAGCCATTTGCCACTCATGAGTACATGAGTACACACCACTCATGGTGTGATGGGGATGTGGCAGCATTTTTGAGAGATGTTTTGTCAGATTTACCCCATTGCTATGCATATAGCCCAAAGCTGGGTCATCCTTAACTAGTGCTTCGAAGCCTTGAGCATGTCACCAAATCAGCTAGGGCCTTGTCAGATGTAGGTCCTGACCTGTGAGGTCTGGTGTGCGTTTCTGACATGTCCACGGGACTTCACTTGGTGTACCAAGGGCCAGCACTATTCTTGATAGGCTGAACTTTAAAGATTCTAAATTTTTCAGAAAATAAGTTCTATTTGGTCTAAAAAACTAAATCCAAAACAAAAAGCGTCTTGATGCTTAGGCTCTCATTTCACTTGGCTATAGCCATCTAAGGTTTCCCAATGCCAAGAAAGCGGCCCTGCCCCCGGGGGGCTCAACACACGCTAGTGGCAGATGGTGATGTTGTTTGCATTTCAACCAGATGGAGGCTGTATGACACAGCACAGACTGTGAGATGGGAGTTTCGAGAACAATAGAAGTGATTCTTTGCAGGTGGGTATTGGTGGGTGGGGGTGTCTTCTGCCTCTTTCCTAATTCAGGCAGCCTGTTTATTCCCTTTTCTTTTGTGTCCAAACATTAGAATAGAGAGAGAATTACTGGAAAAGCTAAGAGAATGCTTGAAGTGGGGAAAGAAAAGGACCTCCCTTGTGGTCTAGGGGGTAAGTCTCAGGGCAATGGCTTGAGTTTAAGCTTGGCCAGGGAGGTGATCCACATGGAGCAGCAGACTTCTCCTGCCTCACCTACTGCTTCCCTCAGCAGTGTATTTCAGTAAATTCACCTTTTCTGCTCCCCACTCTGTCTCCGGTGAATCTTCTCACCACCCCATACCTCTGGCCTCCACCTGCTATTCTACACAAAAATAAATAAAATCTTAAAAAAGAGGGGGTAAATTGTAGGGGTTGGGGCAGTGTGGCCTTGGTGAGTGGGGTGAAAATCAGAATTAGCCCTTGCTGAGGACTTAAACTGCATATTCAGACTTTGTAAACAGATTGTGTAACAAGTAAACTGTCATTGTTTGGGAAAAGGAATTTTGTTAATGTATAAGAGCCAGGGAATAAATTACCAGAGGTGTTTTAGGATTAAGAGTTTGAGATTAGCGGGGCCTCCCTGGTGGCGCAAGGGGTTAAGGCTCAGCACTATGAAGCAATCCGCAGTTACTGCAGCATGAATTTTATCCCCAGCCAAGGAGGGAGGTGACCCACATGGTACAGCAGACCTCTCCTGTCTTGCCCGCTGCTCCCCTCAGCATCGTATTTCAGTCAATTCGCTTGTTCTGCTTCCCACTCTGTCTCTGGTGAATCCTCTCACCTCTCACCACACCTCTGGCCTGTACCTTAGTTCTTAATGCATGAATAAATAGATCTTCAAAAAAAAAAAGACCTTTAGCATTAGCACATGTTTATAGTACCTCTGCAGAGACCATATGTTTTTAAGATAACGGGGTCAATGGTGGTCCTTTGCCAAGACCCTTCCCCAACCCAACTTACTGAATGTGTGTTGATGATTTCTTCAATTGAGATATAAATGACTGGTTTGCTGACCATCACCACATCTGTGTATTTATCCATATTGAACTTTTCTTCTGGCTCAGGGACATTGCATGCTTCTTTGAAATATTTCCTAACAAAGACAAAAACAGTCAAATCTGTGAACTAAGCTGCTTCACTGGAATAGTGGGGAAATATTGAATGATGACTAGTGCTTTGTTCTCCACCCCAAACCTCAAAGGAATTTGTTACAGACTCTCCCAGGCTGGCTTCCGATTCTGGGAGCTGAGTCCATGTTTCTGCTGTTGGACCAGCTCTTCTGACAGGAATAGAGAGAGAAGTAAGGCCTGAAGCCCTGTGGGTGAGTCATTGTAATCAAATTACAGCTGGTCATTTTTTAAAAAGTTGTTTTTCAAATGACCCCAGAAATTTAAACAAAAATATCAAGGTATCTCTTGATCTAAAAATCATGTCTTTTTAGAGAAAATAAACCAAAAACAGTTCATCAAATTTGTTGCTTTAAATGGCACATGTTCCTGAGCCTTCAACCTCCTCACAGACCTTCAAAGTTTCTTTTACCAATTCCCCAAAAACTTGAGTTAAGACTACTTTAGTCTCAGTTGATTCAAACATCGGTTGCTGGCTGATGAAAGGATTGTTAAGTCTAGATACACAAACATATTGTCCGGTACCCGTTCCTCCAGTACCCAGACTTAAAATGTCTGCTAGTTTAAACTGCAGCAAATTTAGACAAAGAGATCAAGAAAAACCCGGGTGTTATGACCATGGTTTAGAAGTGATCCTTTGCACAGGTAGATAGGTTGTTCTATTCTATAAAGTTGCAGATGTTTCATATGCCTGAAGTAACCTTTGGTATAGATCCTGAGGCTCATGTTCCAGAAATGACGTCTGCCTTCCCCACTGAAGGCTTGGAAGAGTAAAGGGTGGTGTTGCTGGGGGGTAATAGGGGGGAGCATGCTGGTCATCCTGAAATTTGCTAGTTTTTTATTAGTGTTTGGGGAACATAGAGAACAAATATGAGAGTAAAAAGGGAAAAAAAGAATTTATGAAGAGATGAGAGGAGACTTTTGGTTTTGTTTAATTTTTAAATGAGGAAGAGCTAGAATCACAGATTGATAGTAATTATCTGAGGAAAAAGGAAGTAGCGGGCAACTCTAATAGCAGATAAGGGCTTGCAGGAAACAGACATTATGTTTTTAGCCATCGAGAGGAACTAAAATTAGCAGCCTGAATCAAAACTTCCTGGAGTTTGGGGAACTGGGGAAATTTTCTCACAAGAAGCCACCAATTCTAAATAGAGATTAATGATCATGAACTACCTTTGTCAGTAGTTAAGTCATTAGTTCAGAGGAAAACTAAAGAATAGGAAATTATAATTTCCCAAATGAGACGTGAAAGAGGCCACATTTATATCATACTTCTATGACCAATGAACAGAATCACAGACAAGAAGAAAAATGAATGTCAAGATAAACATGCTTCCTGAGAAAGCCTCAGGTTGAGTGAATCTTCTTACTAGATCACTCCTTTCACGTCCCAGGCTGATTAGTGATCTGACTGGAAACACAAGGAAACTCAGTAGAATAAGTCCTACATGCAAAATTGAGAGGATAGAGGATAAAACAGAAGATACAGATAGAAAACATAAACTTAACAAACACAAAACTTGGATTTCCCCAAGCTTTCATCACCAAATACAAAGTTTCCACTGTCTCATGCAGATAAAGCAAGTTTTTCCTGACTGGACAAGTTTTTAAACAAAATACTCTTCTTAAGTTCAACAAAGCAGAAATCAACTACTTTGATATTTTAATTCTAAGTACTATAAGTCTGTAGCATGTTAGGAAGAATAAACACTTCGGTTAGTTAACAGCAGGAACTGTATTTTGGGGATGACTCAATGTAATAGGGGTGCTGGGTGGGGGGCAGCAGAGAGCAATAGCTCAGTCTGCTAGCCTCTTCCTTCTCTTCCCCACAATGCCTGCCAGAGGGAACGCACACAGCCCCAGGCTCCTGTGCTCTACCGTCAACTCCATTTTGGGCTACAGAACACACATTACAGGTTTCCTTTGTTCCATGAAAGTCGAATGTTCCTATTTGGAACGATTTGGTGGGCTATTTTGGGGACCTTAGAATACCATTTCCATTAAATTTACATGTGAAAATTTTGGGATGTTCCCAGATGTCAAAAATAACCTACCACATCCTACCAAATAGGAATGTCCTACTTTAGGAGTGCAGGGGAAACCTGTTTTCTTGTCTATTATCTGGCAAGTTTCTCCAGAAGTAATGAGTCCTCTCACCTGAACTCCTGATATGTCTCTGTTAAATAATTGTTCATGGATGAGAGATGCTCATTTTCTCCTTCAAACAGCTTGTTGGAGGCTGCGTGCTGAAGAACTTTGGCCACGGATCCCAAGTTTCTCCTTTGGTCAGGAGTTATCTGACCTCCGGCTGTCATGTCGATGATGTCAAAGCCGTCTGGGGCTACGATGGTGGGGTTCATGTACCGATAGTAAAGGAGGTTTCCAACAATCTGGGGTGATGCAGAAGCAGAGACTATGTTTAAGAAAGAAAACTAAAAGAGTTTCAGATTTGTTTTATTGAAGTAAATATTCATGTACATTTTCCATGAAAGTGGATCATTTCATGACATGAACCTTACCAAGGAATTAAATAAAGGTGGTGAATACAATCACATGTTATGAATATAATTAACAAAATTATTTTTGGTGAAAACTATGCTTATTGTTCCCTAATGTTCTAATATAATGAGTAAAATTTCCAAATTAACCTTAGCATAATGAATAATCTTGATGACTTACATATTATAAGTAGTCACACATGGGGAAAAATCTTAGGAAATGGTACATTGGTAATTTTGTCTCAGACCCCCAAGAGAAGCTATGATGAGATTACCCTTGAAAATCTACCTTTAACAGCTCATCTTCTGTTGCATCTGGAAATTTTTCATGGATGGAATTCTTCAGTACTTTGGCTATATACCTCAATCCATAACTACATGTAAAACAGATGACAAAAGAAAATAATGGAAAAAGGCTAAGTAGAAGGATACAGCATTTGTTCCAGTCAACTAAAGCTGAGCAGTTCTCCTACAAATTAATCATAAAATGAGATGGTGACAGAATCACAGGACTTTCACTGATCATAATTAAGTACTGTTCTGTGTTGTTCCAGCCTTAGAGAACAATTGAATCAAAATATAGGCAAACTTTTAAAGGAATAAACACAGTATGAGGGAAACACCCTAGTTTCACTACAGGAGTTTTACACAGTATTCCACAAAGAATGTTGAAGTTGCTACTTATACACCACTTACGGCAGTAGATCAAGGGAAGAAATGATAGAATTCAGAACTTTGTCGGTGACCCTTCTCAGATTCTCAATGGATGCTTCCAGCTTATTTTTCACTTCTGGGTATGTCAGCGCTTGTTCTGTGGTCACATCATAAGGCAGCTTGCTGAAAACACAACAAATGACATTCAGTTAATTGGGAGATTAGGAACAAGCATTTTATCCTCACTGAGTTCCAAGTTTTGGCCCACTGGAAGGGCATGGAGCCAGGGAATGGACAGTTACAAGCTTCTGGATGTGCAGTAGGTCTGTGATCAGCTTCCTGATTTCCTGACAGGAGTTGGCATTGGCAATTTCACTGGGTTCAAATCAGATCTTCTTTGTGCCACTGCAAAGGACACTCCAGGCACACCTCTTCTCAAGCCTGTGCATACTCATTCATGGCTATGTCCGCAGTGCCGACAGGAGAGAACGCTCCAAAATCAGTATCTTGACTTTCCCCAACAGTTTGCCATTATAAACAGTGCTTCCACAACCACCACACACTTCTCTTGGAATAACTTAACTATTACCTAAGATATCCTTTTGCAGGAAATATACACTCGGGCTTGCTTGGATTTATACCTGTTCTGCTAATACTTACATGATAAGTTACTTACTTGGTAACTATAAAAAGAAATATTATTAGGTAAAGAGAAAGCATGTGCCATTTCTACATCTCGGTTTAAAAAAACACAAAGAAAAACCAAGGGAGAGAATTATAGAAGATGTGAGTTGGGGTCAATTGATACTGAAATGTAAAAATAGCAAGATGAGAAGAGTCCAAGATTGAGACCTGCATGGATATATTAAAGGGAGGTAACATCTTGGATTGAAACTGACTTTGTACAGTAAATTCTGTTCTCTCACCACAGCTTAATATACCTTAAGGGAAAATATAAATATGCAGGTAAAAAATGATCATAAAACATGACTGAAAACCCACATCTCCCTGGCTTTGTTACCTGGCCTCTCCAGTCTGTGTTTCCAGTTGGTTCACCCAAGCTTTGTACACATCTACAGGGCTCGTGTTGATGATCAGGGACATGTCATCGATGATCTCTTTCACCACTGGAGCCAGGAGCTGGCGCAGTGTGTTCTGCCCGCGGGCTCCTCTGTTGAAGCTGACGACCATCTTGATGACTGTAGGGTTTCCAGTAACTATGTCCTGAACCTGGTCCACCTTTGATCTAAAAACCCAAAATAAAATAGATGCTCTGCTTCTCTGGATGGAGTTTTAGATAGTGCATATGGTCTCTGCTAGGCAAGAGGGGCTATAATTTTATGCGAAGCAAAGACAGCAGGATTTATTTAGGAAGGAATCATTTGTAAGATGAGTGCTTCATATCTGAGAAATTTAAGGGTCTAAAAATAACTTTTCAACCTTAATTTCAATCTCAAAGGCAGGTATGAGCTGTAGGTGGCCCACGATAATACAATACTGGGTAACCTTGGGTGTAGTATGCCCCTTCTAGACAGCAATTTTAAAAGTAACTTTCCATTTCTTCAAATCCCACTCAAATTTACTACAATGCACTTCTGACTATATCACATGGTTCCTTCTGACTTCTGATCACCAACTTCTGTGACCTTCCTTTCTCCTTCAGTTCTGTGTAACCTCTCACCCTCTGAGGCTTGACCATGCTCTCACTCTCTAGGGTCCGTAGTACATTATTTCAGTCCTCATCATACCTACTTATTCCTTATGCTTGTTTTGTTGGCTTCTCTAACATTTTAATTTGGTTTTCTTTCACTTCTTTCTAGATGCTCTTCCCTCCATGCTCACTCACAGACACAGCTCAGTCACCATCTCTGGCGGCTCTATCTTCTCAATCTCATCCACCATCTCCTTCCTAGAAGTTTGTCTTGAATTTCCAGCTGCACAATTTCACCCACATAGTTTATTACCCATAGGTTATACTTATATTAAAAATAATCTATATTAAAAATCCAAGCTATTTTTCCATTCTGATTTTCCTCATTCTCTGACATGTGTAGCTCTATTTATTCCTGCTCATGCAAGCAGCAGACCAATCTGCCAAAAAATCAATATAGTCATGATAATACCTTGCTTAGAAACCTTTCACACACTCCCAGAAAACAGAGTCTCAGCACTTGATCCTGTTCTCTGTATCTCCTGTGAGTTGGCCCAACCAGTCATTCCAGCTTCACCTCCTGGCGATTACTAATTAAGTAATATTTTAGTCGACTAATCTAATTTCTTGCACTTTGGTCATGCTGTTTTTGCCACCCTTGTGCCTTATTTCCTCTTTTCATCTCTTCATATAAGAACTGTATGCGTTCTTCAAGGTTTTGTTTCAACTAGCTCCTTGTCCATAAAATCTTAATCAATCAACCTAACTGGAACATTTCTTTCCATCCCCTGATCTGTTATTCTGTACACTTCATTCATTTAGTGCTTACCTCCACTGCACAGCATTATTATCTTTCATGAATCCTGTTTCTCACACGGGCTTATAGGCACCCTGAGGGCAGAGGTGCTGGCTTTAGAAAATCCCTAAGAACTAGCACAGCTTAAGGTATCAGGAAATCAGGAAGCAATTAAGGTTCACCGAGTTGGCTAAGAGCATTTTTCATATGGCTTTTTGGATCATTCCTTATAGCTACTGATACATTTTTTACATAACAAAATCATAAAATAAATTAACAAAAGACAGCTTAAATGCCAGTAAGGAGGGAAGATTATTTAGCAGAGACTGTTATCCGCATCCATTTATTACTCAGAGTTTCAATTAAGTTATATTTTCTCACTGACTTTCAATAATCTTTTAAGTTTCAGTTGTTGTACTCCTGAAGAATAAAAAGTTAATCTAGGGCCTCCCCTGGTGGCGCAGCGGTTGAGTGCTGGGTTGTGATCCCCAGCCACTGGCGAGGGTCCCACCAAAAAAAAAAAAGTTAATCTAACACTAGAAAAGATATCATTGGTAGGAGAAAGTTGTATCTGAATATACATATAATGACATAGAAATTTCTCAAAGTTGATATATTTTAGTAAGTTTAAAATAGCTTACAAGAATAATTTTTCTGTTATTGCAATAAATTGGAGATAGTCAACATTAGCAAATAGAGCTATTCACTGGTATTTTTACAGATATATACATACAGTATTTCTTCCTCCAGAGCAGTTTTGAAAAGCTTGAGGAGTAGATATTCTTCTCGCTGATTGGAAGCATAATTGTATAGAGTGAAAATAACAGTATCCATAAATTTAGTTGACTTATTCTGTGGCATCTGGAAAATCAGTTTAGCCAGGTATGAAGGATTGGTCTAAAAGGCAGGCAGGAAGAAGAAAAACAAAATACCCAAAACTATATGTTAATGTATCATTAAATCAGAGAAGTACCCAGTTCCTTGCTTTTCAAGGACTTAATGCATATAAAGTATACAGAAGGGTATCTGGCATATAGTAAGACTTCAAAAATGATCAACTATATTAATATGATATTATAGAAAGCTGTACTGGAAAGTTATGATAGGATTTAAATGTTATATAGTACATGATATAATTAATATAATACAATATTATTATGTACACTTTACATTGTTAACTTTTTTGATCCACATATTAATATTTAGTATAAAGACACAGAAGAGAGAGTGGCTGATACTCTGATATCCAAAAGTATTAAATAACTAAGAGGAAACTTAACAAAGAAGGTGTAGGACTTATACAATAAAAATTAGAAGACATTGCTAAAAGAAATAGAAGTAGACACAAAGAAATGGAAAGATATTCCCTGCTGATGAATTAGGAGAATTAACAGTTAAAATGGCCATCTTACCCAGAGCAATATACAGATTTTTTGTCTTTAGAAAAAAAAAATTTTGCTATCCACATCAACTAGGATTCATCTAATACACATAAAACAGCGTGACTAAATTTTTTAAGAAAATCCAAATTCTGATTTGACTTTACTACTTAGATTTATTTTCAAGCTCAAGATTGCTGAAACTTTATGACTAAGCATCTCAGGACAATGTCCTGGAGTTCTATTGTGATTCTTTCTCCACACTAAGGATATGGGATTGTGAGAAAGCAAACTTACTCTACAGTTAAAGAAGCCCACACATCATTCCTGTCACATGATCTAGAAACTTTTAATTTAGGTTTATGGTGAAGAAACAAAGCCAAAGCAAAACCTATACTAGCGAACCTGCTGCTCTAGCTAAGAATTCTTGCCAGGGCATAATTCAGATAATTTGCTTTTCCACAGTTTCCTCACTGATCTTGCATTTAGGAGAGAGAAGAAAGGGTGGGGGAAAAAATATGATTTCAAGAAACACTTCACTTGGCTGTGCCCTGGGATGTTGAGCTTTGGATTGTTTGGGAGCTAAAATTTGGTGGAATTATTTTAAACATGTTTCTGTGCTTTCCAACATCTCCACCCCCAACCACCACACACACACTTTTATTAATGAGCTTCCACTTATATGACAGGGTAAACAACATAGATCTTAGGCCAACAGCTAAATTTTCCCTTTCTTATAACACAGACTCCATTCTAAATCCAACACTAGGAAACTCCTAGGAAGCTACACATACTTGGAAATTCATGGAAGTCAAAATGATTAATGCTAGCGCCTCCCTGGTGGCTCAGAAGTTAAAGTCTCAGCACTATCAAGCTATCACCAGCCATGAGTTTCAAACCAGACATGAGTTCGATCCCTGGCCAGGGAGTTAATCCACATGGAGCAGCAGACCTCTTCAGTCTCACCTGCTGCTCCCCTCAGCAATGTATTTCAGTAGATCTACCTGTTCTGGTCCCCACTCTGTCTCTGGTGAATCCTCTCATCCTACACCCAGTTCTTGTATGCCTAAGTAAATAAAAATAAATCTTAAAAAATTGATTAATGCTAAAGATTAAATTTCCAGTTGGTGGATGATTACTCATCTAATTTAGACACCCTTCCTTGTTTAACACAAGCCTCCTTTCTCTCTGAAAAGGTAGCTGGGGTTAAGCAGTGGATTCCATGGACAATTCTCTGTTAACATGCTTTGTCTATGAAGTGACATAGTGGCCATCAGTGAAATCTGCACCCTTTGAAGAAAATTTTCTCCAATTAATTATTCCCGGCAGAGGGTTCTCAACTCTACCAGAATAAGAATCTTGTCTCTCAGTGGGGCTAGTCACTCCATGGTTTGCGTAACAAGTTTTCTGTACTCCTAAAGCCAGTGATGTCTTCATGAAGAGGCAGGCATCTCCAGGGGGTGAGGGAATCCCCACAAACAGCAGTGGAGCAGCATGCAGGGGCCCAAATCTCACAAGAAAGAATGGCTGACCTGCCTCTTGGAAAAGGTTTTCCTGTTGAAAGGGAGGCTTTGTTTATATCTGTCCCATTATTTATTCAGCTTCCTTTGAGACAAACTGTATGTGAGCAGGGTGGAGGAGGCAAATCAATGGTCAAAAATAACTGGTCTGCCAAAGTCCAAGCAGGACCAATTGAACATATTAGTTTTCACCCATACTGGAAGCAATGGAAAAATTTATTCACTATTTAATGCTATGAAAGGAATGAAATAAAAAAAGATAACCTGTTTCCCTAAAAGATGGATCTTTCCCTAAAAGAAAGGCAGGCTGGTCCTGGTAAAGGTCTGTTTTTCACAGTTACTTTAAGTTTTTCATGGTTGATAGCATCAGTTTATGTTAATTCGGGTTATACTACTGCTGCAGAAAACTGTTAATATGGTTATAGAGAACATGGGCTCTGAAGTCAAACTGCCTGGATCCCAGGAACCCTGTATCCCAGTTACTGGTAGTGTCTCTGTTTTCTTATCTAAACATGGAAACAAGGTACTTAGTAGGTGCTCGGTCCTACTAGCTGCAGTGTTGGGGAAAGATTCACTGTAAACCACAAACACGGAACCAAGTACTTATCCAAAACTCATTGTGAAAGATAACTTGTTCTCACCTGTAAAAGATAAAACAGCTGCTGATATGTTTCTAGTGCTTTCCTTCTCTCTTTACTCAAACTCTTGATTCCCTGGTTGTCGGTATTATTCAATATCTGCATTTCTCCACCTTTTTTCTTATTCAGCTTTGTTCTGTGTGAGATTACGTCCTGGAAAAAAGTTTTTTTTTAAATAAATAAAATTACAACTTTTTAAATAATTTTAAAATAATTTTAAATAAAATTATAACTTTTTACTCAGGTATTCTTTACCTTTACTCAGGTATTCTCCCTTCTCATACACTCTGAATCACACACACACTGAAGGAAAGTCTCACTCCTCCCATTTCCCTTAGGAGACAACAAACGAATAAAGAATGCTAAGCAAATTGAGGAATCTACTTTGAAAACGAATTTGACCTTGTAATATTTGTTTTTCCAGGGTTGAACTTATTTGCTCTTAAGAGATAATGTAGGTGTCAACACATCTTAATTGGGAAATAAGAATTTTAACAAATGATGGTGGGACAACTGGCTCCTCACATTTATAAGAAAGAATGGAGAGCCCTACCCTCATGTTACAAACAAAAATTAACTCAAACGGGATCAAGGAATTAAATGTAAGAGCTGAAACTGTAAATTTCTTGAAAGAAAATGTAGGTATAAATCTTTGTGACCCAAGACTGGACAATTTTTTCTCAGATGTGACACCACACCAAAAGTACTAACAACAACAGAGAAAATAGGTGGATTGGACTTCATAAAATTGAACACCTTTATGTTTCATAAGATATTATAAAGTAAAAAGCTGACAGAATGACAGAAAATATTTGTAAATCATATACTGGATATGGGACTTGTAAGAGTTCTTTATACATTATAGATACATCTAAATAACTCAATTGAAAAAACGGGCAAAGGATTTGAATAGACATTTTCCCAAAGGTCTATAAAGGTCCATAAGCACATGAAGAAATGCTCAACATTAGCAGTTATCAGGGGAGAGCAAATCAAAATTACACGATACCACTTCATTCTAACTAGCAAGGTCACACTAAGAAAGACAAAAATGGATGTTGTTGATGATGTGGCGAAATTGGAAACTTCATACCTCGCTGGTAGGAAGGTAAAATGGTAGAGTCACTTAGAAAAACATTTTGGCAATTTCTTAAAAGTTAAACATAGAGTTACCATATTACATTTTCTTTGGGGTTTCTTTCTGGGATGATGAAAACATTCTAGAATTAGAAGTGATAGTCACTTTTGTGATTAGGCAAAATACCACTTAATTGTATACTTTAAAAGAGTGAATTATCTTCTCAATTTATAAAAGCGCTTTTTGAAAAAATTTCAAACTATGGAAATTAGATATGGAAGGGCAAAGAATCCTCTAAATACTTAACAAAAGTTAGGTTCCCCCCTCCATTGTATTCCTTGGAAAACGTGGCTGACAACATTGTGAAGTGGTCACCTCAGGCCCTTTGTACTCTTCCTGACACTCAGAGTCATGAACAAGAGTAGGTCCTTTAGATCAGGATCTACTAAAGATTGTTAACATAGACACACAGTATAAGACACGATTCATTTCTCTCTTGGTATAAACACATACACACACTCTCACACAGACACATACCACACCCACTGAAGTTTCCTGGAGGAATGCCCATTTTAAAAGAATTGTAAGACACATGACTACCAGATGGAGCTACGGTTACTTTAAGAACTAAGCTACTTTCCTGAAAATCTTTTCTTCCTCACTTAACAAATGATCACTGTTAAGATAAAAAGTCAAGTTTAATTCTACCCAAAGAAAAAAAAAATCACATAATCTTTTGCCCAGCTTTTCTTATATATGTATATATATTTTACAGTAGATGAAATTACACAGATTTAGGCACCATTAGTCATTAGATTGTGAACCTTATCCTCCCCTCCCCCTCATGCCCTTGAACACTTTTTGTGCTGTAGAACACTCAGCTTTGACTAATTCTCTCATCCGTTCATTGTGTTTGGGTTGTTTCCCACTTTTTCCACCATTTAGCTTCAGCCGTACTATTCTTCTCCTCAGACTGGAAATGTTACTATTAAAAAGACTAAAGACTATATATTTAATAACTATTAGTTCAATGTCTAATAAGGGTTTGATAAATATTTGGTGTTTGAAAAGATAAACTGACAAATTAACTTTGTTTACAATGCTATTGATTAGATTTTTTTAAAAAAAATCTTGATTATCATAAGTATCTGAAAATATGCCATGATTGTATTTCCACAAGCAATATATTGTTTCTACTATTTACTGTTTTGCAACTGAGTATTTCAAAAGGCAAGTCATTTCCTGTTTACAACTTTATGGGAATAGGGTAAAACAAGTTTAAGGTTATAAAAGGCATTCTCTGAAGGACCTGCTGCAACATATTTGAACTTTAGAAGTTCTCCTGTGTGACAAACAATACACATGATTTTCCTTAAAAAAAAAGTAAAGTACTGTTGGTATTTTTTTGAGTAAAATACTGAAAGTAGAATTAAATGCAGAATATTTAAATCATAGCTTTTGTCATATTTAGAAAAGATTATCATTTCTTAGTTTAAATTGGCTCTATTTTCCCTTCAACTCTTTCACTGGTGTCTCCATGAGGGCTGGAGATGAGGGGGCAGTCACGTATGTCAACTTAACTAACACATTCTCAAGATAACTAGTTTTCCAGAGCCACATAATCAGTCACTGGGATTTGGCTTCTCACCTTTAACCATGGTATTCTTCTCAGAGCTTCTAGAAGGTCAATTTCCCCCCTTGACCTATCAGCTTTCTGAAAATTAATATGGCATAGGAACAGGGACTTAAAGTATTCCCCTAAAAATCTCCATTTCTTGGGCAAAAGTGACACTTTTTACATGGTTTTAGAGAGCTCTGACATTGGCAGGTTCCAAACAGATACAGAGCGACAGCATGATTTATTCAGGGGCTATTACAAGGGCACTAGCACATGCTGAGGTGGGTTTTATCCACATCTTAATGACTGGAAGGCACCATTGGCCTCTGGAGGGTGAACTGCGGTGCTGCTTTCCTGTAGCTTGTAGAGTGGTCCTGAGTGACAACCATCCCACATGTGCATGGCTAGATTCTAATGTCTTGTTGATCATTCATGGAATTCAAAACTCCATGTGTACTTATTCGACCCTAGAACCTGTTTTACTTATAAGTACAATATACATCTCCTCTCCAAATTTTAATACACATTGAATTTTCTAGGATTGCAATTCTGTGTTATGGTGGGGGATACCACACTTTGCTTACTCTGAACTTTATTGACGTTGTTCTCCATTTTGGAAAATGAATCACCAACAGTTCCTCTACTCACCCATCCATGCCTCTCAACTGTGGTTATTCTGTGAAGAGGCCTGAGCTTCTGGCAACTTGATCACATCTAATGGCATTGGGTCCATGTATTTTCATATTGAGATATATTATTATAAATTACTCTTTTTTAATTTCTTTTATATTCATATAAAGGCCTTTTTATGAAGATAAGTGAGGTTTTATTTTATATAAATGTCATTTCAGAATGGTAAAAAGCTTTACAAAATACGTCCTATGAAGGGTTCCTACAGTTTTGCAGGTTTGAGAAACACTAATTTTTAAGAAAAATGGCAAATGATCTTTGGACAAGTCCTTCTGGATTCCAAATGAGCTGATAAGCAGGGCGAAGGTGCAGTGGACAAGCACATGTGCATCTTTTCTCTTCTGGGAGCCCAAAGTCACCAAAACCCACTGACCTCTAGTGTGATCCTGTTCTTAACCAGGAGCCCGATCTTGATGTCCATCAGGTTCAGGTCTTTCTCCAGCTGTTGATTGGCTCTGATCTTGGTCACTACTTCTTCCCGTAGTCGTGCTACCTCCAGCTCCTCCTGGAAATCCAAGTCACTTTGGTCCAACAGGTGTACAAATTTGCGGATGACTGATAATGGTGGGTTTTCAGAGCCAACTGCAGGCAAAAGAACAGGCACACTTGAATTTTACATGCTTGGGATGATCATCAATAGAAAAGAAACCAGGTCTTTTAATAAACACTGCCACAAAAAAAGATAGCACTGTATGTACTTGGTCTCTGAAGTGAATCATTATACCTCATGTAAAATCTGGTCAAGGGAACCAATTGATCACATAAATAAATGCACACCACTGATAATGTCCAGCCTTACTGTTTTCTCACTATCTAATACCCATTTATCAGCCCTTGCTCACACTGTTCCCAGGACACAGGCACTAAGAAGATAGCTCTATCCCTCCATGCCTCACTGATGAGGAATCTGGGAAAGAATGTTAACATGAATGACTTGAGCTCTGAGTGCCTGTGGTTGAGTCAGATAAGAAACTTGTGTTTTTGCTGCAGGAAGCAGACAGTTGGTTCTTTTAGCCCAAAAGACCACTGGGAAGGAATAGAAACTCGGTGAAAAGTGAATTAGAAAAATTCAATGAAGGGAAAAACAAAGAACAAACAGGAATCTATGTGATGACAAGTGGAATAAATGTTCTAGTAGGAAGAAATAAAATGATTTTAGAAAATGAAATTTGGTCCTTGTCCTTTCAGCAGGGAATAAGGGAGGGCACTAAGAATCTAGAAGACCAGCCTCAGACATTAATAGGGGCATTTATATCAATTCTGAATGGACTTTCCATTAGTGTCATCTCTGGGAGATGAGACTGTATCTTTTTTTCCTTTTTATTTATAGTTTCAAAGTCTCTTATATGAGCATGTTTCATTCTTAAAATGAGGAGAAAATCGTAAGTCAGCTGTAATGTAAGCTTATATTTTGGTTAACTGTTTTGGATTAGATTTCTGACTCTAGCTCAAATGTAATACAAAAATATGAGCATTGATGCCAATTCCATTCTTTTTTGAAGAAGTATCCATTCCATTTAATCCCATCCATTATAGCATGAAGCCCTATTTCCTGTTACCTTATGTTCTTTTGTGGGGCCTCTGAACTTGGGGCCTGAGACTATCAAAATCTGCTGGACACAGTAGGCAGCCTCTGTTTTGGAGTAGCCTCTGAGGTGACTAAAATGGAAATAACTTGTTGCTTCGTTTATAAGGAAGCTGCCATTTGTTTCAGAACACTCCCACTTTCCACTTACCCAGTGTCCTGTAGTCATCTCTAGCTTTGCTTGCTCTCAACAGCGACTGTATTTTTATAATTTCATTTCTCTGCAAAAGATGAAGACCAGTTGTAACCTTCTAGCATTCCATCTACTGCCCAATTTAGAACTTAGAACTATTTAAGAGCTCACAGGATTTAAGAATGGACTCTCTTAAGGACAGTGTTTACATGTGTCTCATTCAATTTTGCATTTTCTTTCACAAAAGTGTTTGATAAATTAGACAAACTATAAACAAAACTGTACAAAGACTATTTAAATAAAAAGTTTTAGAAAGGGAAAAGAATTTTAGCACCAAACTCAGATAATCTCATCTATGTTCACATATCTACTTTTTAAGAAGATAAAAATTTACCTTGTGAGCGTCTACTTAAATTATTTGGTTACAGAAAAACCGTAAAAACACAGTGGGAAAATACTTCTTCAGAATCCTTTTTCTTTGGCATGACTAGACCACATTAATTTCCTCTCACCCATTTCCTACCCAGTACTGACAGGAAAAGTCTCACTCAGAACGTAAGTTCTGAATTAAAAAGAGCAAGTTTTGAAATATTATCATACTGGGTTCTAAAACCTATTTTTAACTCCTACTATTCATTACCATCATTTAACTAAAATCATTCTAGCCTAACATTTCAATAAAGAATTCGTTAGTTTGATTCTCAGCCAGAACAAAAAATTCACATGCATGTCTCTTACATGATCTTGGAAATACTGTAGTCGTGAAAGATAATTCTTTCGTGCTCGTATCATCCGGAACCAGGTCTGAATCTAAAAATAAGTTAGAGAAATCAAGACAATTACCAAACCACCTTAAATATCCTTCTTATGCTGTATTTCTAAAAATGGTATTTTATTTGATAAAAAAAGTGAGACCACCAACTAATATCTAAAGCCCATGTTCATCTCCTTCTTCTTTCACTGTTCGAATGAAAGAACTGAGAAAGACCTTGTTTCAGGGGTTCAAAAACATTTTATGTGCTACTTTTAATCTCATTGCCTCAGAAGGAGGGAGTAGCGAAGGTAATGTAGGTTTGGATTATTTGCTTTAATGTCAATAAATAAGTCAAAAGGGCAAGACAATTTGCTGACCATTATGAGTAGTCAGGGAATCAAATTAAGTTCAGGGTTTCTTCCAAGATCCTTTAGTTGCATCCACTATCTTTCAGGCCTTTACATGAAACTCTAAAAAGGTCTCATGAGGGACCATTGGTTCTCTCAAAGAACAGGCAAGTGCTCCACAGTGAGCACAGAACATTATTTCAGTAAGGGGCTAATGCACAATTGGATCTAGACCACATACTCTCTAATATTTTCACAGTTCCAAAGGTCTTTTAAACAATCTGAAATCATTTGATTTCAGTCTCTCTCTTGTCCTGACTCTTATCTGGATTTCCAAGTTGAATCCAAGTTCATTTCTATATAATCCTTTGATTTTTAATTCAGAGACAGTGGCCAGTATCTTTTCTCCAACCTTAGAGTAATCAGTTTGGGTTGCATTGGCTCACTACCCAGGTCCTGACTCAGCTCTACTTCCACTTGCCCCTGGTTTTGCATTTGACTTACAATTAATGTTCTAAATTGTTAAAAGTATGAGCATTCTACACTTGATCTTAACCAAAAGGCCAGGAGGTGATGTGTAAGCATTCTAAATATTGGTGGCTATGGTAAAAGGAGTATGAATCTTCCTTCTGATTTCAAAGCTCATATAAACTCTTTCTATAGTCTATCTTCCAGAAGCAAAACAAAATGAAGGGAAACATTTGATAAGGTAAGAAAGGATATTTACCTTCACAATAGAAGGAACGTTATCATGGAACACTTTCTGCCTTTCAAGATATGCTTTCTGTTGTTGATGTCTCCTCCAAAAAGACTGTGGAAAATAGTGAGTTGCAGAAGTCATTATGTGCAATGTTCCCCATAGTTTATTTTAGAACGCATGAGAACAGAGGGGCTCTCAAGAGACACTGAGCTGGAGTGTTTTCAGGGACCTCCTTCCAAATCTCATCTGGACATTGTCTTTGGGGGTGGACATTAAAGTGAGGAGAGCAAACCGGCTCACAGTTGATGCTTGCTTTGTGCAAAGAAAAGCAGAGTTATCATGTAGTAGCCCATTTTTTCTGCTCCAAAGCAGAAGTAATAATAAAACGGAATTGCCCTGAAACACACAGACGAACTGGGTGCTGGTATCATTTATTAACAATTTAAGATGCTTCCAAATAGTGACCAAAGTACATCATTACTCCAATAAGTGGCCCCTGTGCTCCAGACCAAGCAGGAAGATGTTCTATGAATTTGTGACTATAGCTCCTTGAAAATAGCAGTGCTATGATGGAGCATGCATTATTTTATGTATTTCCACATCAAGTTTAATGATGCTTCACCAATACAGTGTTACTATATTATCACCATTAGAGAAAATCTCTATAGGAAATATTTACAAAAACAGAATACAAACTGATATCTTTAGGACTGAGTGCATAAGTATTATGCTTATTCCAATTCATTTACGAGTATTTTTTTACTGAAACACAACTTTTCCTGATTCTTTATTTTGTTTTACATATTAGAAATGAAATACACATTCCTAATTTTAAAAGGACAAATACAAACATTAAATTATTTTCATAAATTTCTTTTCATGCCTGCACATATTTCTATAGTTCATGCTTACAAACATGCATATGAATCTACTTCTTTCATTCTTTTTATGAAAAAGTATGTGAAATTTTATTATCCCTTTAAAAATAATATCTTTTTTGGTAGCTATTCCAAACAAAGCAGTCAGGATAAAATATAAATGTTCAATCAAGTACTTGCCACAGATTTCCCTAGACATGACAATTATGGGTTAAGAACCTTATCACATACCATTGAATTAGTTATTGAAATGGGCACGTGGTTTTCCTCTTTCAGGCTAATATAGCAAAAATAAATTATACAGGACAGTACACTATCTGAGGGTTTACAACAGGAGGGAGCTTAACAGCACTTCTCAAACTTTGATGCGTATAGAAAATCATCAGGGAACTTTTTAAAATGCAGATTAAGACTAAGTGGGTCTGGGTGATGTTTCCAGGCAATGGCAATGCTGATTCATGTGGTCTACATTTTGAATAATAAAGACAGAAACAAAATTAAAGGATTTAAAATTGATCATTCTTTTAGAAAATAGCACCATGGCATTTGCAGGTGGGACATTTTTGGGACGAGATGAGGTAGAGAAACTGTTCTCTGATGTCACCAATAATTGTTCATATAAGTGGCCCAATAGCACTGTAGAATCAGGGAAGTGACCCTAATTGTGGGTCACTGGATTCCACAGCCATCTCACAAGTCACATTTATTAAGCTGGTCTCGGGGGTGGTTCATTTATTTTCATGGGTACTTCTCTTTTACCTCACAGAAGTACAAATGTGCAAATATTTATCACACATCCCATTCCTCGATCCAAACTGAAAAGCCAACAAGATACTGGGATTGGTTCAAGTAATCACTCTGTTGTCCAGGAATTATCTAAATTCCAGGAACACTACTAACATCTATTAGCTCAGATTCACAAACACTGGAAAACGTTCTGGACAAGGAATCTGTCATAGTAAGAGAAGATATAATATTGAAGCATTTGTGCTTTTGTGGAAGGAATCCACTTGCCCATTTTGTACCAATTTTTTAAAAAAAGATTTATTTATTTATTTATACAAGCACTGGGTACAGTCAGAAGTGTGGGAGGGCGAGGGAATTCACCGGAGCCAGAGCAGGGAATAGAACAGGCAGACTGTCTAAACACACTGCTGAGGGGAGCAGCGGGCACGGCAGGAGAGGTCTGTCGCGCCATGTGGGACCCTCACGGGGCGGCCGGGGATTGAACTGGCACTGCAGAGGCTGCGGGCAGCTTCACAGCCCAGCGCTCAACCGCTGCACCACCAGGGGAGGCCCCATCTGTATCATTTTTTAATGTATTAGGAATTCAATACCACCAATGGTATTTTCCTTGAGATTTAGTTTTCTGTTCCATCTCTTTATTGATTTATGTATTTTTTTTCCTGGAATCCTTCTATATTTATAATGCTTTATTCTTACTTTCCCAAACCAAGACAACTTGGCTGGGTTTCTGGTCTATAGAAGAGGAAAATTACATGCACCTTCTTTTATTTTACATTCTTATTTTCAGTTTGTAAGTTTTAGTTCCCACAGAACTGGCTTTCTTAATTCTGCTCTAAGAGTACTCTTGTGCCAAGCCACAATTATAGATTTTTCTAATTGGAGACTGTTTATGAGAAGGAATTATGGGTTGAAAGTTGGGAAGAAGGAGCTATTGATAAAAATGCAAAAGGAGTCAAAATTTGAAACCATGAAATCATTTAGAAGCAGTTTTTTTTTAAAGAAAGAAATCATTTACAAAAATATCAGTTTGCTTTTCTGCTATGAGAACTGGTGGGAAAACCTCTAATAGCCCTCCTTGTATTTTGGTTTTTGTTACCATAAATATATTGTCTGTGTAGTGCATCTGTAACAAATTTTCAAAATCTTTAGACCACAGAGTTTATTTCCTATTTTATCATAATAACTAAGTCTCTAGACAATCTGATGCTAAAATTTGGTTGCTTCACTTGAGAATTGGACACCCAGGACAGTAATATTCAAATTCCCAACTCTGAACTTGTGAGGCACAAATTCTTCTGTGGCCAAGAAAGCCCTAAACATTGATTACTTTTCCCTTTCAGCTTAAAACCTCACCATGTACAGTGTAAGTCACATTAGGACAATGTGAAAAATGACTGTCCTGTGAGCACACCCCTTCCTCCCAGCCTGCAGCCTCTGCTACTGCTGCTGGTAATCTAATGTTGCTTCATGGTGATGGTGCACGGGCTCATTGGTGAAGGAAATTCTATGGGGATTACACCTGGGGGTGAGGGAAAGCAAATATTGTTAAAAAGTGATTAATGAAAAAAATTAAAAAAAAAATTGCAAGTATTTGCACAAAGTAAAAAAAAAAAAAAAAATAAGAAGCTTGTTTTCTTTGTCTCGATCTGTGGCATTTTCTGACCTGAAGCTTAATATTTAACTTAGTAAGTGCCATGGTTGTTTTAGCATTTGTTATTATTACACTTTTACCCTAAAGATGGAATTACAGCTTTCTTTAGTTTAGGCAAACAAATCCTGTAGCTATTTTTCCCTTCAGTGTTAGCTTTTCTGATCTTTCCCTGTGCCATATCAACCCACCTCAATGTTGGATCCCTGTTCTCTGTCTTCTGAGTCACCATCTGTATACTTCATCATTTCTAAGACCTACTGAATACCTAAAAGCTGTGGGTACTGGGAAAATTCAGTTACGTGAATTATCCCTTTTAATCCTCTGTAAACGAAATGGGTAGTATCATTTACATATGAGAAAGTGTACTTAATCTTCCACTCTTTTCCTCAGCTTTTTGCTTGATTTTTCTCATTTTCTGTGTATTTCAACTATTGTCAGTGTCTGCTCTACATTCAGTAGTTTTAAGTTCATTTATATCCTATGATGTCATTACTTCCCTTCTTTGACTATCAGTTATCTTTTCACTGCACTGTGTCATCTTGTTTCATGAAGTCCATGTCTTACTAAATTTCTTGAAAGCATAAAGAATTCTAAGTACAAAAATTACTTCCATCTCCTGGAATCCAAGTATCTTTAGATGTTTACTACAGTTATGATATTTTACAACTTATACTCATTTTTCTTTTGTTGATACATCTTTTTCTTATCTGTTTGGATTTTTTGTGTCTCATTCATTCTTATATGTAGATAATTTTATCAGGGCCTTCTTACTGGTCAAAAACATGGCCACACAGATTCTCCCTGACCTACCTCCATGTTTGCTTGGGCCCTTCTGATTTGTCCCATAAGCACTTGAGACAGAGGACTGGCCACTGATCACATGTATGCTCTGTACCACTGCTCAGTTCCTTGGGAGGAGACTGAGAGTGGAAGGTGGTGGTTGGCCTTTGCCTGGAAGTTTTTTCTCTGACTTTATAAAGACTCCTGTGTCTGGAGTTGGTTTGGTTTGCTAGGCAGGCTGAACTGTTCCATGGGGGGAAGTCTTCTTATTGCAGATCATCCCCCCAATTTTTGCCACTTTGGCAAGAAATGAGGTTAGCATGACACCCTTGGTCTCACGGTCATTTGGTTTTGTGGGTCAGCAGGTGTCTATGGATTACATAGTCACCTCCAGTCTGCTGCTTGCCCGTGGACCTCATATCCTTCTTGTTAGAAAATTGTTAGTGAAAAGGCCTGGTGGGGCGACTTCATAGAGAGTGGTGGCTCCTTTTATTCTCTGGAGGGGTGGCAGAAACAGGCCCCTGTCCCTCCCTCAGCCCTGTCATGACTTCAGCTCTGGGTCATAATATCAGATGGAATTTATACCAGTGAGATCTCCAAAATTTCTTCCAGCTTCAACGCTAGTCTGTGTCTGAGACTGGGGAGCTTAGATGTGGTCCAAACCATGTCATATAGGCTGACATTTTGAATTTTGTACAAAATTAGAGTCTTAGCATCATTGCAGATGATTTTATTTTTAAGCATTTTCACTTTTTATGTATTTTGCCTACCATTTGTTTAAGGAAGGAATAAACTGAAAAACTTAATGGTTTACTCAAAAACTTCTTTAAGTGTCAGCTTTAAAGCAGAAATTTCCTTAAAAAATTATCATTTCTGCCTTCTAACATCTTAAGCTGTGAAAAAACCCAAATACTTGAGTAAGACACAAGACATAAGAATATTAAAAACTTGTTTTTAACCCTGAACAGCAATAGTGGGGAAGCAGACAAGTACTCCAGTAATCACAAAAAAACCAGTAAACAAAAACCGAAACCCTTCAACTTAAAAACTTTCAATTTTTAGGAAATTCCACAGTTATTGGCCAAAATCAAAATCATCAAACTCTGTCCATCAACAACAGTATCGCTTTGGATGTGAAAAAGAGGACACACCTACAACTTTTTGGAAGCCAACATGGTGGTGGGAAGGGGGTGCTAGGGAATACAGAAGAAAAACATCTCAATCTGGCAAGTTCCCCTCCTGTGAACCAGAAAGTTCTGGCAAGTCATTCAAATTTAAGAATAACTCAACAAAAATGTTGGGAATGAAGATTTCTTTCACAGGCCTAACTGAAGAATGATGGATAGTCTTGGAGATGCTGAATTGATTTCATTAGCTCTTCTGTTCTTTCAGGCTGGGAGAGCATAGAAACTCAGAGGCCACTCAATATCAACTGACCAATAAAAACCAACTCACAAAGCACTGGAGTCAGAGAGTATATGACACCAAGAGATTCAGCTTTTTAAAGAAACAGGATTTCACTCTGATCAGCGGTGTCCCTCTGGCTCCGACTTGGCTGGAGGTAGCTGGACCTTCACACCCTGAAGAAAAGATCATCCACAGCCTGCCCATCTCAGAGCCTTAATAAAGAAGACTGGTGGGCACTGATTACGAAAAGTCTGCAGTGAGATCTTTTTATGACAATGCTGGCAGTTGGCGTCCTCTTATCACAAAAAATTTTTTTTTCAGGGAAAATGACTGTGTGCTGTAACTTGTGGTAGGTGATTCACATACCTGTATTTTGATCACATGCTCTTCTTGATCATACAAAAATGATTTCCTAGCTTCAAACTCTTCCCAGAGACGGGGTCCAAAGCTTGTGGCTTGAAAGCGAAGAAGCATATCTTCAGAAGCAGACCACAAATTCTGACGGATGTAATCCACTGTTCTTTCCTCAATAATGTCCTGGCAAGAGATATTTCTTATGATTACATTTCACACATCAGGTGAAAGGAGCATATAGAATAGTTTCTGGAAACTTTATCATTTAGGACATGGTATGATGATAGCTCTTTCTGGCTTGGTTTAAAGAGAGATTTGATCACAGCTGAAGAATGAACTAGCTTAGCTTCTTTCTAATGACATGGTTCTGGAATCCTCTGAACTCTGTGCTGAGCTGGTATAAGAATGTGGCTGAATGATCTCAGTATTTGGAGGTAGAGATGGACAGAAGAAGCTGGCAAGGACCAGGTGTGAGGCCTGAGGTGCAGAATGTAACAGGGACAAGGATGATTACAGGATGAATACTCATTGCCCTTGGTCTGCTGAGGAAGAGAATGCAGTGCTTAGGAAATCCTAGGGTTCTCTTCCCAGGCAGAGTGGGAAGACCCCTGCAATGAGTTGGGGGAAAACTCAAAACAAATTTAAGGGAAAAATGAAATTCTGGGGATAGACGAAAGGGAATGGGAGAAGAAAGACAAGCCATACCATGGGCATTAGGGGAAACCCAGGTAGATGAGAATAAAAGGAAGAAAGGGGATTATGAAAAGTCTATGTGAATTATGAACTGGGTTTACTTTTGTGTTCTTTGGGAGATGCAAGCAAAGACTGAGTTGACTTCCATGGCTGATGCCTCTTATCCAGTGTGAATGGAATCAACTGTTGGTTAGTCAAACGTTTAAAAGTGAAATCATATAAAAGATGCATAAATACCTTTAAGAGAAGATGCGTTTTTGTTCACTGGACAAAATAAGTAATTTGATTGTCTTGAAGAAATTTATATATGTATGTGAATATATATATATATATATATATATATAAAACACTACAGATCACCTACTTTTTATTTTATTTATTTTTAAAGATTTTATTTATACAAGAGCTGGGATATAGTCCAGATGCATGGGAGGGTGAGAGGATTCACCAGAGACAGAGCGGGGAACAGAACAGGCAGACTGATGAAAAACACTGCTGAGGGGAGCAGTGGGCGAGACAGGAGGGGTCTGCTCGCCATGTGGGTTGCTCTGAGGCCGGCGGGGATCGAACTGGCACTGCAGAGGCTGTGGACAGCTTCACAGCGCTGCGCTCAACCTCCTGCGCCACCAGGGAGGCCCTCGTCTACTTTTTAATAATCCTGAAATTGGATGTTCAATTGCTCAATATAAAATGTCATATCTAGGGCATCACTGGATGCCATATACGCAGTTTTTGGCTTTGATGCTGCTTCTTCACAGTGTCATCCATCTTTCCAATTATAGTATGCACTTTTTAAAAATATTGTCCGTCATTTCATACTTCAATAAATATGCACTAATAATCCATTGCTACAAAGCTGTTTTCCTATAAATTGTGGGAACTTTGGGCATTTGATATCAGCTAATAAATTACTTTCTTCACTATCTTCTTGCCATTCAGGATTTTGTTGGCATTGTCAGCGCCAGGCCACAGGTTTTTCTCTGCATTTTAGTAAACACGGTACTGCTGATTCTGTCCATAATACTGCCACACTGGATGTTATTGACTTTGGGCACTTCTGCAAGATCTTTTTATTTTTAATAGAATACAATTATTATTAGTATTTTCTCTTTAAATGTATTGCAATGCCCGGATCAAACAGCAATTTTCATCTTTTTTCACCAACTTTTGGTCTCAAGTCCAAAGCCCTCCTGGTGGACTTTCCTTCATGATAATTTGCCCCTGAGAAGCATTGCTCACTTTTGACCTATTTTTTTGTGTTAGATTAAGTCATTGTCTGTGTTATTAAAACTAGAGTGATGGGCACATGATGAAGTCCCTCCAAGATACTGGGAGCTGAGCCACAAACAATACCAACAGTGGAGCAGTGGGAAAAGTACTAGACTTGAAATTGGGAGCACTGGACATAAGTCTCTGTTCACTGATGAAGTCTATTAGCACAAGCTGCTTCAAAGACTGTGTGCCTCGGTTTACTCCTCATCTAGAAAAAGGGAGGGTATAATATTTTTTCTACCTCCACGCAAAGGATTATTTAGGGATCAAACTGATGGACCAGTGCTTTGGAAAGTGAAACTATACGAGGGGTTCTTGGCTATGTTTATAAGTTTCAGAAAAGCTTATTTGCCATGGTATACATTCTCCAAGTTATTTGTGGACAAACCAGTTAAGAAAGATTACTTTCAGTCATAAATTTCATCAGGCTTCTTGTTACAAGGGCTAACTCTAATTTCACATTCCTTTGAACTAATTCCTTCCTGTTTCTTCATGGCCCCCAGTAACCTCACACAAATAGAACCACCACTTTACTAGATGGTTTACAAAGAAGGCTATTCTGGCAATATCTGCTTTGCCCCCCTGTTGACAGCTAAGTCCCCTTTCATTTTAGGAAATATGTACCAATCCACTAGTTCCTTATTTCCATATTGTAAGAAAATATTCAGATCTATAAAAGCCAGGATCACAGAGATGTTATTGTATTGAAAACCTCCTCTCTAGTTCTTTTTATTAGGGAGGGAGAACTAAAACACGAAATGAAGTGACCTGGAACTGAAATTTAAAAGGGCTCTTGGCCAGATTCTCCTTTACTTTTAAGATGCTTTGTATCTTTCTTTGTAAATACTCACTGGTGTATTCCTGTACATATAGAAGTTACCCAATTGGGGGAAGGAATTAGTGGCAAAAAAGGATAAGACACGCAGGGGGAAATTGCAGGTGCTCTTGGAACTTAGACTAGTTTTGTACAAGTGAGGTAAAGTATTTAAACAAGAGATTCAAAATATGGATTCTTCTGAATGAGTTTTTTTCCCCACAGCCCACAATCTGCTAGATATATTAACTAAACCACCACTCCTAACAGCAAGCTCAGATAAGTATTATTAAAATAGATCTTTGGCTAAAAGGGGGTAGAGGGTGATAAATTACTTCTGATCAGAAAAATCTGTTACAGCAAAGCTTTCATACATGAGTCAAGAATTAATTAAAAGGGGTCTTTAGTAGTTAAGAAAAATGTTGATTCACTATATCATGAGTAAGTCTTATTAGTACATTATATAGACATATCATTTATTGTAAGATGATGGCTAATCTAAAGATTTGTATAAAATACACTTAGCTGTGCTGTTTGCACTTATATTGGAGCACAGGTACATCCCAAGCTACACAATGAAAACGTGTTAATTTCCACCACCTTAGAAGAGGCAAACATTTCAGTTTAATGTCCTAGTTTTTGCCTGTGTCCTTTATGCCTAAAACCATTCTGGCGATGGAGGCCCTTTCCGCACTTTGTAGAAAAAAATGACACTTGGTTTGAAAAGTATCACATTAATTCTGCTGGGAAGGGAGGAAAGAAATATTACATTTTGAATATGGACAACAAAGGGATTTTCATCAAATGAGCTTTCTGTTAAGGAAAATCTGAAGATTGATTACTTAGGATAATCTACCATCCCAAATAAGATGCAAATACTTTCTTCTCTCTGCTGTTTGGTGTTATTATGCTACTTTGGAAAAAAAATCTAATGGTAATTATGTAGCAGCATCTAACTACAGTTATGAAAACTTCACTGTACATCTAGCCTTCAAGTAAATGTGTTTCTTCCAACACATTTATGATTCAAAAACAGAAATGCGATCACACTTATTTTCATACAACACTGCTTTCCATTAAACATCAGTGTCCTACCTCAATTTCTTTTGGCATCAGCCATGATTCTTTAGCCAGGTAAGGGTCAGGGGTCACCCAGGAGCTCTCTTTCGAGTCGATGTTGTAATAGAATGGATATTTCTCCTTCAGGTTGAATTTGAGCCATGAACCTTCAGAAGTCACTAGCAAAAAAAAAAGTTTGTTATACTCTAGAGATGAATACTAAAACTTTAAAGTGCTTTTTTTTTAAAAAAATATGTAAAATATACTAATGAGTATGTTCAATGGCCGCTACATGCTAAGACAAAGGTGAAGGAAAAGAGACATAGTCTCTGGAGCCCACATTTTTTTATGAGGATGACAGGAGTCAAAACTGGCCAAACAGAAGGAAAAACTAACAAGGACTGTATGCCCCAGGTAGATGCAATGAGATCTGTAACTAGACAGAGATCAATGAGCAAAGATCTTCTTTTCTCAGATAGTCCTTCAGCAACTTCTCAGATAAGAGACATTCTACAAGGAAAGTCACCCATTAATTAGTGGGGGGTTTGATGACCTGCATTAAACAAAGCCCAGGAGACTCAACTCTACAGACAAATACATCCCATATACATGAATTGGAAAACTTAATATTGTTAAGATGGTAGAACTCTTCAAATTGTTCTACAGATTCAACACATCACTAACAAATTCCAGTGGTCTATGGTGGCTTTCACATTGCAATGGTGGTTGAGTAGTGGTGACAGAAAGTGATAGCCCACGGTGGTGCAGGCAGTTGAGTGCAGCACTGTGAAACTGTCTGCAGCCTCTGCAGCATGAATTCGATACAGGCCGAATGGTGAGATTCCCACATGGCATGGCAGATCTCTCCTGTCTCTCCCGCTGCTCCCCTCAGCAGTGTATTTCAGTCAATCTGCCTGTTCTGTTCCCTGCTCTGTCTCTGTGAATCCTCTTACCCTCCTGCACATCTGGCCTGTTACCCTGATTCTAGTATGCATGAATAAATAAATCTTTAAAAAAAAATTTGCTCTCTGGTCCTTTATAGAGAAAGCTTGCTGACCCCTGTCTTAGGAGGCAGAGGGGACACCTTGACACCGTTCATCAAAACATGGTGCATGGGTAGAGTAGGTAGCAATTTTAGGAGAAAGAAGATTAAGTTTTGCCAGAATGGACTTGGAATTATGATGATTCATCCCTAGGAACTCAATCACTGCCTTAATATAGTTATACAATTCCTTCTCCAGGAAGGATGAAATAGGGGCACTACAGTAAGTCCTGAGGAAGAGACAGATGTGAAAGCAGCAGAGAAGAGCTCAAGAGTGATCAGATGCCAAATAAGAATGGCCGATAGCCCCTCTCACATTTCACTGACAGGAAGTTTTTTGTGCTAGAGGGTGGAATCTCCAAGTATGAAAAGCATTAGATAAACTTAAAAGTAAAGTATACACTTTCAGTTGCACTAAAATATCCTTTTTGTAAGTTTCATATCTATATAGTTTAAGGAACTATAAACTGTATGACCTATGATGTGGTGCACATAAACACCAGTCTGGGAATGGGGAAACACCTTGATTCTTTTTATTTTTAAAAAGATTTATTTATTTATGTATACAAGAACTGGGGTACAGGCCAGAGGTGTGGAAGGTGAGAGGATTCACCATAGGCAGAATGGGGAACAGAACAGGCAGACTGACAATAAATACACTGCTGATGGGAGCAGTGGGCGAGACAGGAGAAGTCTGCCGCACCATGTGGGTTGCTCCCTGGCTGGGGACCAAACTTGTGCTGCAGTGGCTGTGGACGGCTTCATAGGTTGTGTCTTAACCCCTTGCGCCACCAGGGAGGCCCAACACCTTGATTCTTAACACTAAAACATAACAAGTGCTCAATAAAAATCTACTAAAGGAATGATGGATTATCCCTGACAAAAATTAATCTCCTTGGGTTTTTCATTTTCTCTCTTTGTCCAAAGCCTTATAAATTGGAGTTTCTAAATCTGAAAAATTAGTATTAAACTTATATCAAAGAAACTTTTCAGAACTAACATTTTATGATCTGTCATTGTAGTGAATAGGCATAACTATTTGTCAAGGTGTAGCTCTAATCTTTTGGGGGCCAACTCATTGCACACTTTGTTCTCATTTTCAAAATTTCCCTTTACCCCTACTTGTATTGTGCAAACATGTAAGTGCCTCAAAAGAAATTGAGAGAAATATTAGTGTAAAAATTAGTTTGTTATCACTGAAGGAATGAATCAGTCAGACTTATATAAAGCACATCTTCCTAAATATTCTATTTTCCCAATTCTTTGGTGCTACCTATGCATTGCTAAGTTAATAACAGTTTTCAAAAATTAATAAAGAAACATCTACAAAATTTCCTTTAAAATACATTTCAAAAATGTTCATTTGAAAGTAACATTTGTCGTAACATCAATAAAATACACCACCACAGTAATCATCATGCTCAAAATAATTTATACTAAATGATGAAAAAGCTTACCATTTTCAGATTTGCACTCTTTTGCCTTCACAAGAGCATCATAGTAACTGTCAGCACATTCAGGGATTATATTATTTTCATTAAGAGCCTGAGATTTCAAAGCAGACAAAACATCACTTCTTCTTTCATTCTCCAAACATTGATTAACATCAACGACCAGTGTAACCCCTTGGTAATGGGAAAAAAAAGTTTGTTAGTGGTTATCACCTTCTACTTATCCTAGAAATATGCACCGTCATAATTCAACCTCTCAGGAATGCACGGGTATTAAATCTTTTTACCTTTTGATGGAATGTGCCACATATGTCTAAGATGGTTCCTACTCATCCATCAGTTTAAGTTCTTAAAAAGGGGAAGATCACATAGCAGGAGAATGGTTTATTAAAAATCTTAACATTTCCTAGTTACTCTTGTGTGACACTAATGCACTAGGTTTTGTTCACTGTAGCATAATCTATGAAATCAGGACAATAATGTACAACAGAAGACACACAGCCTTTACCTGGTTAAATAAATCAGTATTTGAGAAATAGCTTTACAAGATATTTATTACAGAATAAGCAAAATCCTGTTTAAGCATGGAAATCTTGATATTATCTTGTACCACTTGGAAAGATGGTCATTAGAAACCTAAACGTATGTTCTAGAAAGGCACTAAACACAGATGGTGGATATGTGGAATGAAGTCCAGAAACTTCACTCTGGAACCAATTAAGACGTGGAAAGCATTTTACCCCATTTCAAATTTCTGCTTCTCCCCATAAATAAAACCACAGTGAACTCTTGGTTGCCTAATGAGAGTTAACAGGATGAATTCTTTATTATCCACTTTAGTTCCAGGTAAAAATTTCTGGCACAAACCACAAACTACTATTTTTTACAACCTATAAATGAACCAAGTTAGAAATGCAGAACAAAAATGGAGGAAGACATTAAAGGTTAAAATACATTCTAGCTGAAAAAAGATCTTAATGAAAAGAGAGGGAAGAGAGGAAATTTTTCCTTTCTTTCTTTTTTTAACCATACAAATAGTAAATGGCATATTGTTATCATCAAATTATGTTTATATCTGCATGGCACTATGAAGGCTGAAAGGGCAAGAAAAACAATTGGGCTTTCAATAGCTTGGTGTCCCACAAATCTGAAAAAGCAAATGAATAAATGAGAACTTCCACTGCAAACTCCAACTGTTGCTGAATAAAAGGTATGTTCTTGTGCTTACAGAAGTAATGGGAACAGGTGAACTGTTCCCCTTTTCTCCAGGAAAGCTTTGTAGGATGAGAAAAATATGGCACTGGTATTTGATAAGTTTGTGGTCTGAGATAAATGGAATGAACAAGTAAATGACAAAGAAATTCCAGAGTGAATGATATCTGATAGTCATCTAACCCAGTAAGATGCAATTTTCCTTAAAAGGCAGGTATTATAAAGCTGTACATGTCTTGCATTTGGTAATGTACTTATTACTGAGTATTCATGTGCAAGGACTGGGTCCACAGGTTCATGTCCCAGTTAACTGAATCACTCCCTTATGTACCAGACTCATCTTTACAATATTTTCCATTAAAAAATATGAAACAAGTCTTGAAGAAAACCCTAAGAGAACAGTCTCTATCCTGCTCATCCTTTTACCCCACAGTCTCTGGGACTCAGCTGGTGCTCAAAGTTTGCTGAGAGCTGCCAGAAGAGCCCCTTAAGTTATTAAGATTATACTGTGATACAATATAGTGAGTGTTCTTTTCAAAGATTCTGGATTCTTGGGCTTCTCTGCTTCTGAACTACAATAAACGCCTCAAATGCCTCTGCTTTTTAGTTCTTTCCTCTTCCTTCTGTCAGCTATTGCTTCTTGTATCTGTCTCTGTGCCAGGATAGGGCAGTCTAAGCACATAATCACTCTATAATGTTTCTAATATGCTCTGAGCTGGGAAGAAAAATCAATACATTAGCACTATGTCTATGAATAAGGAGGCTCAAGTGGCTGCCCAAGTAAAAAGGCTTTGGGACATCTTGATTAACTGTAGGTGGTGCTGATTTCCAAACAGTTGAGGAAGACAGATAAATGACTTCCAGAAAGTTTCTGTAAGGAACAAATTAAGCAACTTCCTATCATAAATCTCCTAAGGTACGTCCCCTGCAAAAGAGGTTTGTGTCACATTTTAAGGCATATACTAGCAAACTTTCTCTAAGGTAAGCATTTACAAAAGGGTCAAAATAACACTTGGTAGGGCAAAACTTGGTTCTTGGGAGGAGGAAATGAAAAAATCTTTTATGCATATAAAGCACAGATCTACAGAAACATATACAATATATCTGTGGTATTAAACTTTCATGGTGAGGAGTGGGCGAAAAATGTCTGCCAAGATTCCTTAGGATGCAATATTAGGGAAAGGTTGGGAGATGCTCTAAGGAATTCAAAGCAGAGACAAACTCGCTTTAAGATCCTCCAGTGAAAATGAGCACTGGGCCAGATGAAGGAGACCCAAGTTATTCTGCCCTTTCAAATCTTGCCTGTGGTGAAATATATGGGCCAATGCATTTTCTTTTATCGGATCATCTGGGAGTGGGTTTGGTGCTTACAACATGTGACCAGAATGTCTGTTTCAAGGATGAGAATGTTTTTAAAAGGTTAAACTGGAAAATTCTCATCTCAATGTCATAATATAGATGGACTTATCCTCAGAACATCTTTTTCTTGTTATATATCATGGAAGAAAGTACATGAACTCTTCTGAGGGAAGGATAAAGATAGAGACAGGATTTTAAATGTACAAGTGTGAAGCACAAAATCACACATATTGAGGAAACTTTTTTTTTTTTTATAGAGGCATGTTTTATTTATTTGTTTGTTTTTTGTTTTATACATGCACTGGGTACAGTCAGAAGTGCGGGAGGGTGAGAGAATTCACCAGAGCCAGAGTGAGGAGCAGAGCAGGCAGAAGGACCGAAGTACACTGCTGAGGGGAGCAGCGGGCGGCAGGAGAGGTCTGCGCGCCATGTGGGACCCTCCTCTGGTGGCCGGGGAGCAGCCGGGGATCGAACCGGCGCCGCAGAGGCCGCGGGCAGCTTCGCAACCCAACGCTCAACCGCTGCGCCACCGGGGAGGCCCCTGAGGAAACTTTTTAATCAATATAACTATGAGTCTCAATAGAAGAAACAGAATCAGTGTAACATTTGCAGTCCAAATGTAAGAAGAAAGTGGAATAAAAGGAATACAATGACTTCTAAATTGGTTTGCTAAGAAAACTATAACCTTTTAGGGGATTGAATGCCTTATTACAATCTAATTTTTAAAAAGTGTTTCTTCAAACTATGGCTGCCTTCAGTTCTATATTTAAATTTAAAACTCTTATGTACACATCTCAATTTATTTTTTTCTTCTTAAGGATTAGCATGTTAGAATGGAAAGACTTTAAAGATCCGGAGGGTAGAAAAGTTCAGATTGGAGAAAGACACATATTTCTCTAGTGTAAGGAAATAAGAAACAGATGTTCATCACTTTGCCTGCAACATTTAAAAGCAAATGGTTGGAGCAAGACAAGGCCTCTTAACAGCACTTTATGACCTAATACAGGACGGACTGTAACCATGCATGAGCGACAGGCTAAAGGGTGATACTTTCAGGACACCTGTTTTAGTTTATGGAGGTTATTTTCATAATTAGTGTTAGTATATCAAATATGAAACTTTTCTATATTGACATGTACATTTCTGTACAATTCTATGAAAGCAGAGGCTAAAAATACTTTTATCATTTGAGTCAATGTAAAGATGCTGCCGGTGGCTGAGTTCACTTATTCCAATTATGCATTCTGGGCCTGGGGTATAATCCCAGGGTGGTTTTGGGGACCCACTGGATCCAATGAGAGTGAAATTGAGCTGAAACTTCACTGATCACCTGACCTCCATAATCCTCTACTCTGAGTGGTAGACCACAGTGATTTGGGGAGTCAGTTCAGAGCCAGAGTCTAGTAACCCCTGGCAACTCTGATTATGTCTTTTCCCTCCAACACAGTCACCAGGGTTGAGACAGTTGGTCTCTCTGGGGGAAACCTGGGAGAAAGATGAATAGCACAGTCTTTCCCTGGGCCACCTTCAATTCAATGAGTTCCAGGTTCATAAAACTGGCTCAAGTCTGGAATTGAGAGGCCAAGATTTTTTGCTTTCATGATTCAAGTTACACTTCTGTTCACTTGACCTCGAACTTTTCCAGTTGTACGAATCAATTAAGAATTTAGTGGACTGTTTCATGTCTAGACCAACTACAGAGGTCTCTGAGTCAGATTATTCTGAGTACAGCTTTGAATCTGCTGTCCCTTACAGCAACCACACCCACTTGTTTTGGGGGGTTAAGTGCTTTCTCCTGGCCCCTGCTGGTCTGCCCCAAAGATTTTGAACTTGCTGGCTTCTCCACAATTTTAAGAGTCAGTTCCTTAAAATAAAAGTTTTTCTTTCTCTCTCCATATACACATGTGTGTAGACAGAGCACAGTTCTATCACATACTTCCCAGAGAAACAGAACAATGTATATAGTGCTATGTAGCACATATATGGTGTATAAAAATACATTTTATATAGATACATATTTTATTATATTTATAAATATGTTCATATAAAATTGTATTTATAAATATGCTCATGTAAAATGATTTATATTTATATTAAAATAGTAATAATATACATAGTGAAGTATATAGATTCTCTGGAAAACTGGAAAACAGTGGACAGCAGGGAAGGGATGGGTAGGCATTTGTAAGGCAGAAATGGTGTAGTTTTCTAAGAATCAAGATAAAAATAACTTTAAACTATAAATTAGAGAGCTTACAAACCATTTTTTGCTTTCTGGATTTTGTTCAGCAACATTCATAGATTTTGCTGGAGAGGAGCGCCAAATCATTGACCACAGTATAACCAGTGCATCTTATTTTTATAAATATGCATCATGAAATTGATAAAAGCTCAAATCCCAGAAATTAAAAACCAAATAATTTCTAAAATTATGAATTAAAAATTCAGGCACATAACCAGATAAAAACAAGGCAAGCTGGGCGATCCAAGGAGGTGAGGGCTTACATTCTTTGGCTTTGTCTCTGTCCATGTTGGCCTCATTGATTGCATGCTGAATCTCTTCCAGCCAAAGAACTTTAGAAGTGTTCTCATTCTCCTAGGAATATTATAACAAAAGAAACAAAGGAAGAGATAGTGAATGATGGATGACATAAAAAATAACCGCTTTCAGGAACCATTTTATAATATCCTCCAGCTCTTATGTAGCATTTATCAAGCACTGTCATAGACTGTTCAAGCTTTGAATCAAATAGCTCCCAGATATGACTGCTTCTTGCTTCTGCACTGCCACTCCTTTAGTCAATCCCACCACCAACTCTCAACGGGACAGCTACATTGGTCTATAAGCTTCAGAATGGACATCTCATTACACTACTCTTCTTAAACCCCCACCATGGGGGTTTAGTGTAGGGAGTTGGAACTCCCTTTCCAGGACTCAGGTGATCTAATGACCTGGACCTCCTGGCCAATCTGGCTTCCCCACCCACTTCTCTAACTCCCTGTCTGGACCTTCAGACCAGCTTCCTGATCACCACCCTCCACCCTAGCTGCATGGCTATCAGTTCCTTCTCATCATTCAGGCCTTAATTCAAATGCCACTACTTCTAAATACTTCGCTGGCCACTCTAGTCAAATACCTTTCCCCCAATCTCTCAGTAACTTTGGTTCCTAAGGTAATCCTGAGAGCCATGGGACATTTTAAAAATTTGAGGGAAACATAATGATACTTGACTTTTATCAGCTATGAGACAGAAAACAAACAAAGCAAACAAACATGGTGACTGCCTTCATGGAATAAACACTTTAGTAGAAGGGACAGATAACAAAATAATAATACAATGTGATAAGTATGGTTAGGGCCCTATTAGCTGTAGATACATGACTAACCAAAAAAGGGTTAACTTTTGGTGGGGGGGTTGTGAGTTGAGGGGCAGAAAGACTAAATAGCTAAAGATAGTCATTTCAGCAGTAATGAAAACATAATTATTTTTACTGTCTTTTATGTTTTATTACAATCTTGCTATAAATGGAGCTGGCATATACTTTAAATAAATGGGACTTTCAGACAGTCAATTGAATTTATAAAAAGTTGTCCAATATTACAAATAAATTTTTTATCATAAATTAAATATTTTCAGGGAAAATTACATATTCTACTATAAAAAATGGGAACATTTACCTATATGTGGGATTATGTGTCATGTACTAAACTTTAATTCAAAACTGACGAGCAAGAAGTAGCTGACTGTAGCCAAGGAGAACCAGCAACATCATTGAGGATTCATCTAGGTGGAGCCAGGAAAGAGAAATAACATTACCACCTTCTCTGGCAAGTTTCAACTCTATTTCTCAGAGGCTAACATGAGATAATTTATGTGGAAAGGATTCTGAAAATGAGACAGTCTGTTATTTTATCCAGCATGTTCTGACTAACAGAGACCACTGCAGAAGGCTTGGCACCTGCTTCTGCAATTATCTCGAGACCTTGCCCCATGAGAACTGCTAATACGATTTTCAGCTGTTAGTAAGGTTTTCTTGAGAGAATGAATGGGGAAGATTCAAACAGCGAGCACGATGGGAAGTTGAAGATTAGAAGGATGAAGAAACAGGAAAGAAGGTACTATTTTCTTTCTGTTTCCAAAACCAAAGAGAATCCAAATACTTTCCACGCTCAGCTAAACACTAAGCTCCATATAAGTTCATTGATAGATGTCTTAATTTATTGGAAGAGTATTTAGCTTCTTTCTTTATACCTTACCACTATAGAAAATGAGCCATACAAACTTTCATCCAGATGAGAAGTTACAATACTACTTCAACACTGAAAGAACAGATTTATATACCAAACTAAATAGAGACATTGCAAATCAAATCAATTTAAGTCAACAGTTCACATCACTCATTGAACTGTACTAAACTTTAAGGTGGCTAGAGTTAAATGCAAAACCAAGAGTAATATTCAGATACCACCATTGTAAGGTCTACTTTTCAATTGCAGTATATTTACAGGATGGCCACACTAACTTCCAGCTAAATAGTCAGGCTCAACAAATGAGTTAGAAATTGGTTAAATGAACAGAAAGTAGGCCACCTGCAAATCAAGTCATAAATCCCTGAATTTAAATGACTCCTAGAATATTGTAGACAAAAAAAAAATTCTCTTCAATATTTTGTGGGGTTTTGGTTATATATGAGTATCCTATTTCCATTTGTGCCATCATATATTGTCATTAAATATTGAAGTATTAAATAATGACGTTTGATTGCAAAACTCTTATTGTGATGAAATTAAGAGGCGAAAAGTCTATGTAGATTAATTCTTTCCTAATCCATCCCTCAGCCTTTGAAATCTTATATGAGATTTGTATCTTTGATTCTGGCTACATTTTATAAACAACAAACTTGTTGGGTTGTCTGACTTAGTGTTTAACCTTAAGTTTTATTAATCACAGGAAAATCTGCTGTAATGCAGGTTATTTTTACTATATATTAAATCATACCCTCCATAATGTAACTACATAAAAAGATTACATGTTGTGAGTGTATTTAACACCAATGAGTTGTAATAAAGAGAGTCTTCTCTGCATTCCAAAGTTGTATTATAATTTCAGTTTAATCAGAGTTGTTTGGAGATGTCCCCTACTAGTTATCTGACTCTTTGAGTTATTTAATGCTTTACAATATGTTGAGCTGTGGCAAAACAAAACATTATACAAACAAGTTCTGGCCAACAATGACGACAAATTCAGATCACTACGACACTGATATGCAATTTTCAAAGGAATCAAGTGTTAAACACTGAAATAACTATTATACTTCTTTTTTTAAAGATTTATTTATTTATACAAGCACTGGGGTACAGGCAAGAGGTATGGGAGCATGAGAGAATTCACCAGAGACAGAGCAGGGAGCAGAACAGGCAGAAGGACCGACATACACTGCTGAGGGGAGCAGCGGGCCAGAGAGGAGAGGTCTGCCAGGCCATGTGGGAATATCCCTGGCCGGCCAGGAATCAAACAGGTGCTGTAGAGGCTGTGGACAGCTTCATAGTGCTGTGCTCAACCCACTGCGCCACCAGGATGGCCCACTATTATACTTCTTAAGTATCAACTTCTTAAATAATGTTTGTCTTCCATGATCAACTTATAATTATGTAACCAGTTTAAGGAGATTTGAAATAGCTGAGCGATGGGCCTCCCTGGTGGCGCAGCGGTTGAGCGCTGGGCTATGAAGCTGCCCACAGCCCCTGCTGCGCCAGTTCAATCCCCGGCTGCCGGACGAGAGTCCCACAAGGCGCGCAGACCTCTCCTGCCGCCCGCTGCTCCCCTCAGCAGTGTACTTCTTGGTCTTCCTGTTCTGTTCCCTGCTCTGGCTCTGGTGAATTCTCTCATCCTCCCGCACTTCTGACTATACCCAGTGCTTGTATAAATAAATAAATAAATCTTAAAAAAAAATTAAATGGCTAAGAGGATGAAGAATAATTTGACAACTCAATTATTAAATAGAAATTATATACTGAAACTTCATTTTTAAAATTGGTAAACATGGGATATAGGATAGATTCAATACTACTGCTTAGGGCCTCCCTGGTGGCGCAAGGGGTTAAGCACTGCACTATGAAGCAATCTGCAGTCTCTGCAGCATGACTTCGATCCCCGGCTGGCTAGGGAGCAACCCACATGGCGCAGCAAATCTCTCCTGAGTTGCCTTCTGCTCCCCTCAGCAGTGTACTTTGGTCAGTCTGCCTGTTCTGTTCCCCACTCTGTCTCTGGTGAATCCTCTCACCCGCCCTCCCCCCCACATCTCTGGCCTGTACCCCAGCTCTTATATGCATAAATGAATAAATCTTTATAAGACAAAACTCTGCTTAGCATCTCATTTCAGTTCAGTTCTTAAAGGACTGTATGTTACTACATTTTTTTTTTAATGCACATAAACACACTGGGTAGGAATTCTAGCATCGACTCAGAGCAGACTTCTGAGGATCTGGAAGAGTTAAATGACTTTCCCTGGGGAAAACAGAACATACTCAGAGGCTCCGGATGAGTCACATGGCCAGAGTGGAACATGAGTGCTGTCACACCCTTTCCATGAAGAGATCCCCAGCGAGCTTCCTGCCTGCAGAGCACGGCAGAGCATGGGACAGCACGCTTCTACAAGAGAGCAAGGCTTCCTTTTGTGACTAACATATGGAACTGAGGTGAAATCGTGCTCTTTCTCATATACCTGATAACAACTGGAAAAGGGAACACAAGTCCTCAAGATGAAAACCCTCATCTTTGCAGCTGTTGGAGCAATGCTTCTGTCTCTCACTTTGTGTCAAAGCGGTAAGCTCTTTTCTTGCCAGGGTAGAGGAGGGTGCTGGTTTGTGTTACACAAGTCAAGAGAATCTAGTATTTTTTTTGCATTTCACACAAACTCCATAAAAATGGCAGAGACTAATCTCAATTAGAAGAAGGTGAAATCAAGGGAGTGAATAATTATAGTTTTGTTCACTCTAATCAGATCTTGTCAACAAACAAGTATTCTCTTGGTTCATACTTAAATTTGTGCCATAGTCAGATTTGAGAGCTCTACAGTTAGGCAAGGATCATTTTTCTATGTGAGCAGTTTTTTTGATTTTCTAAGAATTTCCTGTGTTTCAACAAATACAGCACTTTTCCAAGACATTAAAAAAAGGCTATGCTTATACTGCCTGGTAAAGCATATATGGGGGAAACATGAATATTCCCAGAGAGATTGAGTGACCAGTCTGCTCTCAATAAACAGTAATGCTAAGAAGTTAGTGTTTCTCAAATGAAATACTTTTTTTGATTTTCAAACATACCCAGAAGTTCTCCCCACCTTCATATAAGATTTAATTTTAGAAATGAGATCTTCCAAGTATTATTCAACTCGCAATGTATTTCCTGCTTCACTCAACACAATGTTGGCTTGAAATCTCCTTTTTGTTCCAAAATTAACTAGTTTGGGATAAGTTGGTACCTACAACTCTTACACTGTTAGGTCACACTCTAGTCAACGTTACTAGAAGTTGGAGAATTGGGGAGAGGGACAAAGGGAAGACAGAGAAAAACTGATCTCTGTAAAGAAATGTTGCTGGAAATTAGTAGCTGGAACAGAAGATGTGGATAGCAGTGGTATACACTGTGGGACTTATGAACAGGTAAGTGAGGACTCTTCCTGGGAGTGGATGAACCAAAATGCAGCAGAATGACAAGAGATTTGTGGAGGTGGTTCCTTTAAGATGCTGGTGGGGTCTGATGGAAGTGAAAATGGAGAAGTTCAGAGGAAATAAAGCAAACATCAGTTAATATGCTTTCTTTGATAGAAGTTGGGGAGAATTGTGCAGGAAGAACCCATTATCTCAGGACTGAAGTCCATTCCTTTTGGATCAGTTTCTCTGGAAGGTCCCTTCTGAAAAACATTTCAGAAATATGCCAAGTGGAAAATCTGCATAAGGAATTCGATAAACCTTTAAAAAATATGAATTTTACCCATTAATACTGTTCTTAAGGAAACCAGGCTCTAGGGATTGAAAGACTCATTTGTGCTGAGGCAGAGCCAGAATTCTCATGGTAAACAGAAGCAAGACTTCTTCACAGTGACCGCACAGCATGTTCTCAGGAATGTTGTCTTGCTTAATCACAGGAAATTTTCTAAAAACAGACACACGGTTTTTAAGAGCTCTTTTTATCAGATCCTGAAGGGAAATAACTTGTATTGCATGTCCTGGGCTGCCATTTTCCAGCTCTGTGCCTATTTTTATAAGTTTTTCTCTTTAGTGATGTCAAAACTACCAGAACTTTTCCAAATACAAGAGTAAGAAGGACTCATGTGGCTGCATCCGAGAGTCACACAACAGCGCCTTATCTAAACAGACAGGCAAATGCTGCTTCGGATTTTGCTTTGCTTTGCTTTTCCTTTTTTAATTTAAATTAAATTAATTTATTTAATGTATTTTTTACATCATTGTTCATTTTTAAACAATGTTTGCTTTCTCTCTCTCAGGTGTAGTCCCCATAGAGTTTCCTTCCCCATCACCTCAGTCCCCTGTGCTCCGCCCTCCCCCTCCCTCTGATCTCTCTCCTTTTCTTTAATCTGCCTTTCCTTGAATAACACCCGAGCACCTCCCTGCCCCTACTTGTCCGGGCAACACTCTTCCTCTGCATCATGCATTGAATTCTGTTCATGCAACACTTAGGGTTAGGAAGGAGGCTTCGATTTTACCCAGAGGTGAACTGCCAGAGATTAAAGCCGGAAGAAAAACTGGCTTTGAATGAGAACCTGTTACTAAACTCTAACTTCAAGTATTCAATAAGTAAGAATTCAGAGGTCACATGCAATGATGTAACTGGAAAGCAAAGGCATTTTAAATTAGTAAGTATGAGGTTTATATTCAGCATTAAAGCCCACTTTAAGATAACATTAGAAATTTGAAAGAATCTACCCTCTACACATGTCTGGGATTAATTTATAGACAAATCATATAGTGAGATATAGATCTGAATATTAAAGTTCATTTTTTTGAAATTGATCTTTCAAGAATTGACATGCCCCATAAATGCTTGTTGTTCATAGTATGCAGCAGTTGTATTTAATTTTCCATTTCTAACTTCTTAGATCATCCTATTGAGGTCATGTTCTGATTTTCTCCTCCCCCTTAAAGTCTGGCATTTCCCCTAAAGTTTTCCTTTGGAATCTTTCTTCTGATATTTCTCCCTTTACCATTCAGCCACTGCTACTAAATCTATAGAAGATTGAAAAATTCATACCTCTCACTTAGGTTTCTGAATTTTGAACTCAACACCTAAGTCTTCCAACTTGCCATGGACCTTTTACATATAAATATCCCACTGGTAACTCATTTCATAAAACCAAAAACTGAGATTTTAGCTTCTCCCCATGCTACTTCCCTTGTTCCAATCTCCTTCTCCAAGTCATGTAGAATAGAAACCTCCAAGTCATTATTGCCTCTTGCCTCTCCCTTAAGCTGCCATAGTCAATCTGATGCCAAGTCCCTGTAACTCTCCATCATGGGTCTTGTGTGCTCACCCTCAGCTTCCCTCTGCCAGTGCTTTAGCTCCGCAACTCACCATTTGAGTATGAATGATTACAGTAGCCTCCAAATCAGATTCCCAGTGCCTCCAGTTTTTTAACTTTTTAATCTATTCTCTACACTGTTACGAAGGCCATCTTAAATAAAAGTCAAATCATGGCTATGTTTCCTATTATTGCTTTAACAAATTACCACAAACTCAGTGGCTTGAAATATGAGATTTATTATTTTTTTGGAGGTCACATGTTTAAAATTCAACATGACTCTGTTCATTCTGGAAGCTTTTTTTTTTTTTTTTAAGATTTATTTATTTATACAAGCACTGGGTACAGTCAGAAGTGTGGGAGGGTGAGAGGATTCACCAGAGCCAGAGCGGGGAACAGAACAGGCAGAGTGACGAAACACACTGCTGAGGGGAGCAGCGGGTGGCAGGAGAGGTCTGTCGCACCATGTGGGACCCTCGCCCGGTGGCCGGGGATCGAACCGGCGCTGCAGAGGCTGCGGGCAGCTTCACAGCCCAGCGCTCAACCACTGCGCCACCAGGGGAGGCCCTCATTCTGGAAGCTTTGAGGGGGAATCGTTTTACTTGCTTTTTTCACCTTCTATTCCTTGGTTCATGGCTCCTTCTTCCATCTTCAAGACAGCAAAATAGCATCTTCAAACAGCTCTCTCTGACTTTGACCCTCTCACCTTTTTTTTTTTTAACAAGGACTTATGAGTACATGTCTCCTACCTGCCAGTCTAGGATACTTTCTCCATCTCAAGGTCCTCATTCACAGATGCAAAGTCTCTTTTGCCATAAGAGGTTACACAGTCACAGGTTCCAGGAATTAGCATGTGGAATTTTTTTTTGGGGGGGGGTGGAATTCTATTCTATCATGATGGTCATTCTTCTGTTTACAACTGTATGTATGTAACCTGCATATCTAGAAGTGGGCCCATGATTTCTTAGGATAGTTTAGAGGTACTTCAGGGATAGGACTGTAACATACTCTTCTAATTCCATTTCTAGGATATATCTTATTAACATGAGACAAAATCCATTTTTGTAAATATTCTAATCTGAGAAGAGATGACAGAGATGGAATTTAAAATTTTCTATCACTGGCATCTAAATATGCAATAAACATTTGCTGATTTAACTTATCTGACATTCCCAGATGCCATGTCAGTTCACACCACGCTTTTGCCCATTCATCACCTACCACAATCTTGTTCATCTATTAAGTTCCATTTCTTTTTGAACCTTGCTCATCTTTGATCACATTCAACTTTTCCTTGGTATTTATGCTCAAACATCTAAATCTGCTATTACCTCAATGCCTGTACAGTCTGTACTGAGTGACACTGGCCTCTAATGGTCTGATGGACTATTTTTGTTTCCTAGAAAGTATTATAAACTCTTTCCATGCATGCAACTGTCATCTGGTTTTTACTCATGCATGGGCTAGTATGATGCTTGGGCAAATAATATATACTAAATGTATACCTGTTGATTATCAGATCTATAACAATTTCCTAATATAAAAGTGACTCTAGGGCCTCCCCTGGTGGTGCAGCGGTTGAGCGCTGGGCTGCGAAGCTGCCCGCAGCCTCTGCAGTGCTGGTTCCATCCCCGGCTGCCAGCCGGGGGTCCCACATGGCACGTAGACCTCTCCTGCCTGTCCGCTGCTCCCCTCAGCAGTGCATTTCATCAAGTCTGCCTGTTCTGTTCCCTGCTCTGGCTCTGGTGAATTCTCTCACCCTCCCTCGCTTCTGACTGTACCCAGTGCTTGTACAAATAAATAAATAAATCTTTTTTTTTTTAAAGTGACTCTAAATTCCACAACTAATAGCAATTACCCAGCATTAGACATTTCATTTTATTGTCTCCTGAACCACAGACACAGTTCAGCAACAAATCATATGTCAATAGATTTTTTTCAATTACAGGTATGGAAGATGATGAAGAATACTTGGCAAGACCAACCATAACTATTAAGAACTTCCGTGGAGTTCCCCAACATGATTTGGAAGAGATTCCCCCTTCTGCTATAGAAGGCTGGACAGAAATCACAACAGTAAAATTTAAGTGCCCTGAACAAAGTGTTTCAAATATCCACGTGAATAACGCTACCACAGAGTACCTGAGTAGCTCTCTAAGCACCAAACTGATACCCACCATCTACATCCTGGTATTTGTAGTAGGTGCGCCAGCCAACGTGGTGACCCTGTGGATGCTCTTCTTCAGGACCAGATCCATGCGCATGACCATTTTCTACACCAACCTGGCCATTGCAGATTTTCTATTCTGTGTCACACTGCCGTTTAAGATCGCCTACCATCTTAATGGGAACAACTGGATATTCGGAGAAGTCATGTGCCGGCTCACCACAGTCATCTTCTACGGCAACATGTACTGCTCCATTCTGCTCCTCGCCTGTATCAGCATCAACCGCTACCTCGCCATCGTCCATCCTTTCACTTACAGGGTGCTGCCTAAACGCAGCTACGCCACCCTAGCCTGTATAATGGTGTGGACAACGGTTTTCTTATATATGTTGCCATTTTTCATGCTGAAGCAGGAATATTATCTTGTCCAGCAGGGCATCACCACCTGCCATGATGTCCACAACATATGCGAGTCTTCATCTTCCTTCCAACTCTACTACTTCATATCCTTGGCATTCTTTGGATTCTTAGTTCCATTTGTGGTCATTATCTACTGCTATACAGCCATCATTCGGACGCTTAACTCTTATGATCATAGATGGTTACGGTATGTTAAGGCGAGTCTCCTTGTTCTTGTGATTTTTACCATTTGCTTTGCACCAAGCAACATTATACTTATTATTCACCATGCTAACTACTATTATACCACCACTGATGGCTTGTACTTTATCTATCTCATAGCCTTGTGCCTAAGTAGCCTGAATAGTTGCCTAGATCCATTCTTTTATTTTCTCATGTCAAAAATCACAGATCACCCTACTTCTTACCTTACAATGGTGAAGTCATCATAGGGAATAAGGAAAGCTATCTGTGAAAATATACATACTTGCGATAACACAGTGTAGGGAACTGTGGTCTCTAGCTACACTTTTGAGCTCCTGAGAAATAGTGCTTCAAAAGAAAATACTATAAAACCACTAACTTAAAAAAAAAGTGCTAGCAATACTTTAAAAATATCAATGCAAGAGAAAAGATATTACCATTATTTTTATAGTAACTGACACTTTATCATTTGCCTTCCTGGTCTTTCAAGTTTTTATATCTCCATTTCCCCTATATCTATCTGGTTTCTACTCTAGATGATAGATGACTTAGAAGGAGACTAATGAGAGAAAGAACAGGGGTCTGAATGATGAGAAATGTTAAGATGTCACTTTTTAATATTTAGCATCATTTTAGATTTTCTGCTTCTTTCAACACTCATTCTGGGGGCTGCCATCCTCATGATGCCTGTCACTAGAGCATATCATCCTAGTCCTTTCTTTGTCTTTTAACCACTTGTTCACAGCCAGCCTAGCCTCCATTTTCAAGACCAAATTAATCTTCCTAAAGTATCACTTTGAATACATTACTCAAAACCCCCAATGCAAAAACCCTTCTCGCCTCCTCACTGCTTCTGGAATAAATTAGACATCACTAAGCTGGTATTCAGGGTTGGTTTTCTACTTTTACTTCCCAACAATCTTGCTTATAGTATAGATACCAGCCAAGTCTCTTGCTTTGCTGTGATCTCGATTTCTCCTCTTTTCCCCCGCCACTAACTGGAAAGCTATTTCTAACATGTTTGCCTTAATTCTTTCCATCTTTGGAAGTCGTCTAAGGACCAATATCCCCTGATTCCAAGCTAGATGTTTATTTTTCTTGTCTGAACCTTCAAAGTACATCTTCTATTTTTATTATGGCACTTAAATACACTTCACTTATATACAAATATTAATTCCATTAACATATATTAAGCACCACGTAGAGAAAGGACTCCTCCTCCCCCTTCCTTGAGCTCCCTATAGCAACCCTAGAATGAATTTTTCTCAGGGTCTACAGGATCCAGTTCAAATTCTGTATATCATATGCCTGAATGAATAAATCCCAAAATACCTAAACAGCATGAAAGTCCATTAAATTCATACTGAGAAGGTAAGGCTCTCTGTACATCATGGGATGTTATTTTTTGGTTGGGCATCTAAAAAAAAAAAAAAAGGAAACTAGGAATATAACTCAAGGTCATTTCAAAGTTTAAAATAACTCCATTATTTTATTCCTTAAATATAGCTTTTAATGGGGAAAATATTGTGTTAAAATATCCATAATATTCCTGTAGATAAATGACTTACTTTCCCTTAATTTAGGGATTAGACAAGAGGGGGAATATTAGTGGTTAAGGGCATGGAGGATTCATGATATAAATTTTCAAGTCTGTAGGAATGTGCATTGACCATATGCTTTGTATTGACCATCAAAACAATTAAACTATTTCAAATGTGTATTTTTGAGTGTGCAGAGTTTTCTATTTTCATTGGACATGGGTTAAAAAAACAGGCATATGAATACCCTTTAAAGTATGGGGCTTACATAATAAAAATAGGTTTAACACCATAGCAAGAAAAAAATCTAAAATAAATTTCAAGATGACAAAAACATCAATGGAAGGAATTAGAGCCTGCCAATGAAGTTGTCAACTGTAATGCAGATTTATCTAGAGGAAAAGGCAACAATATTAATACTCTCATTAAAAGCACAGTTGCAGTAAGTGTGCAGTAAATTTTTCAGGATATAATTCATATGTTCTTAAGCAAAGTCTTCAATTTCAAAATAATGGGCAATTCACTGACTCAATTCACTGCATAGACATAAAAGGTGTCTGCTAAGTAGATGCCAACATGTATGTTACTCAAAGGAATCTGCCACCTACATAAGGTCACACCTGAAATACTATTCAGTAAGACCAAGAGTCTCACCAACTAGCATCACTGTCCTCAGTCTTCCATAAAACTGAGTATCTGTTCTATGAAGATGTTATCCATCGTGCCTTGAATATGTAAGCTTTACCTTACACTGACAAAACCTGGAATGTAATTTTTTTCTATTACTTTCCAAGGGTAGACCTTGGGAAGGCAAGGCACAGAAATGCTACCATTAAAACATAACTGGATGTTTCAGCCATCAAAACAATAGAAGTTAAAAAATAACTACAGAACCAACAAATAAACAAAACCATCAGACTGTTTTCCAAGAAAAGAGAAAAGGCTAAAAAATGAGTTTCAAAATCAATGAGCAGGAAAAGAAAACTATGTTTATAAATAGAAATTCAGCTACCTAAGATTCACTGCTTGGAATGGTGCTGGTGTACATCTGTTGGATACTGCCCACACATTTTATGCCCTAATTTTATAGGTCCAGAGTGGTTTAAGGCCTGAGCTAGAACCCAGACCTCTAGGCTCTTATTTACTGCTCTAATTACACTATAGTATTGAAGCTACTGCTTTCACACTTAGGAAGGATGCCCGACAGAGAGCTGGAAAAGCGTGGGCACTCAGGGAAGGCTTCTGGTCGCCCTGCAGGGTCCTGTGGAGGTCCACCTAATGCAGAGCCCTTAGATTGGAATGCTCTGTGGACACCACTGCTGCTGCCTCTGAAAGGTCTGTGGAGATGGGCTTACCCCACGGGCGAGCCCCTCTGTGGCTCAAGGCAGAAGGCAGTGTCTATCCCTACCCTGTGTCCAGAAGATCCCCTACTTTGGTTTGTGGATGAGCACTCCTGAGCCTAGTAAGGATCTTGTGACACAGATATCATTTTTCACTTCCCTTTGGGGCAGAGACTTTAGCACTTTTTTGGGTGTCAGGCTTCATGCTAAATGTTTATATGCTATTACATATATATTATTAAAGTGATACACAGTTATATAACATATGTTTATATGCCATATATTATACATATATTATCATTTAATCCTCACCATAATCCTATAATTCTGGCACTATTATTCTCATTTATCATACATAAAAACCAAAGCACAGAGAATTTTGGTAACTTGATGAAAATCCCTAGCAAAGCCAAGATTTGAATGGTGCCTGTTTCCAAAGCAAACTTTATCTTCCAGTGCTGGTAAGTGTGCCATGGTGACAGTCCATTGGGGGGCAGGGGGAAGGAGAAGGAAGACCACTCCCTATTCACTGAGTCTCCTCTTCTACCCCTGGGATGTGGGGACACAAGGTGTGGGGTCTGAATCTCACCCATTCACGGGCCGAGCATTCAGGCCAAGCCCCAGGCTCACTCACATCAGTGTGAGGACACCTTCACTCCCAGTTTAGGGGGGCTCAAATGAGGAAGATTTGAACAAGAACATCTGCTAGGAAAAAGGGCAAGGAAACTGTTGCCATCCCCGCCAGAGGCTGACAGTACAGGAGACCCACCTGGGGGAGAGGCTGCTTTACTGTTAATGAGGCAGTTTAGAGGTATGGAGTGATTAGAACATTTTTTTACTTTTATTGAATTTTTATTAATTTTTTTTGCATGGGTAGTACATGGTGCAAAATTAAGAAGATTCAAAAGTGTATCTTTATCTTCCCTAGCCACTTAATTCTTTCCCCCAGAGGCAATACTTTTGTATGCTGTTGGACACCAAAATATTTCTAGTGACTTGAGTTGAACTTAGTTACTTTAAGGGAAAATGTGGATTGGGATTGTAGGTTCTGTTCCAGAAACTAGAAGAATTACTAGAGGAACTGACCCCCTGTGAGCTGTTTGCATTGCTTTTTCAAAGTTTAGAAACACTGAGTTTATAATAATAGACACACTCTAAAAGAGAAAACCTGAACAGTATAAAAGTAGAGTGAAAAAGGAGTCTCCTATATATACATGCCTTCTAGTATACCTTTCTGAAAGTTTATGCACTTATAAGCATATATACATCTGTACACACATATGGATATATGTTATAGGTATGCATCTATAAACAACTGGAAGCATGATTTTTGAACTTAACAATACACGTATTAAAGACTGCCCAGTATAGACACACTCATTCTTTTTGATGGCCACATAGTATTTCACTATAGAGATATACTGCAATTTACTTAACCAGTACTGTCTCAAGGAACATTTAGGTTGCTTTTGAAATTTTGCTGTCATAAACATGTAAAAAATTTTTTTTGCATCTGCACACTTTACTACACAATGAAGTGCTACTAAATCAGATAGACCTAGGCATACATAGTTCCATAACGAATTACTTTATGGATAGGTCTGGACAACTTAGTCTTAGTTTCATTATTTGAAAGGTTATGTGAGTGATACTGAATTCATAGAGCTGCTATGAATTGTTGAATATAATATGTATAAAGTACCTAATAATGCCTGGCAAATAGCAGGTGCACAATAAATGTTTGCTTTTTTCCTGTTTCAGATGAGTTCATTCCTGGGTTCTGAAGGCATAGATATAAAGGAGATATCTACCCCTTCCCAGTTGGTCTGGCACCTGAGGACGTGGCAGCCACAGTGGCTAGTCCCAGATGGCTTCACTCCCGCTCTCAGGAAACAGGTCACATACGCCTCACCACTCAGTTAGGAATTGTCCAGTATGACTGGTGCCTGTATGACTCCTAATATCATACAAGTTCTGCAGCCAGATAAAATCACCTGCTTCTCAAAAGGATTGACTAGTTCAGTTTCCTCTCATGCCCAGAATGAATCATGCTAGTACCTGCCTACCACTGCATTCCCTGCCTGCTTTCACTACCCTACAGCACTTGCTTCCTTGCAGGTGCAGCTCCTCTTCTATTCACACACCAGCTTCTCTTAGGAGTCTAGTCCACATGGGTCCTAACCATCTCTGAATCATTTTGCGCCCTCCTCATTTTGATACTTTGCCACATATTTCTATTGTTACTTTGTTATTCTACTCAAGAATGCCCATTCTTCACTAAGTTTCTAAGTATCTTGAGGATAAGGACAGGGAATATTCAAATGTTATCATATGCTCTTCTTATCCCGTGTTTTCTGACCAGACACCGTATTCTGCATCACACATAGTATGTACCCAGTAAATATCCACTGACTTGGACTCTGAAAAGAACTCACCCAAGACTGAGTGTTTAACGAAGGAGTAGAAGCTATAATCAGTTCTGGAGCCTGCCTCCCCGTAATGCTTGACACCAGGAAAGTAACAGCCTATTACTTCCTTTCTGGTTCATAGTCAATCACTGGAACAAGAAATTCATGAGCTTTGAAGAAAAATGGGTCAAAAATCCTTCTTTCTTCCCCTCCATCCGGCCTGTAATTTTAAGAGAAACAAATCTACTAAGACTTACCATGACTTTCTGAGACTTAGCATAGTGTAAAATATCCTGGTAGTGCTGGGCGTAGGCTGGGTCCACATTTTTAATTTTAGCATTAGGTAACAGCAGAGTATCCAAAGTTCTAGAAGGATTCCCTTCGTCAATAGCTTCATTGATGAACCCTACAGCTACAATTCCTAGAAAACAAAGAAAAAGTTCTCCTTTTAAGTCATAAGAAATTATAAATTTTTAAAAATGTGGCTGGTAGGACTGAAGAACTTAATTTTATATTTTAATTTTAATTAAAATAGTAACATGGGGTTGGGAAGCAGAGGTAAGCACCATAGAAATTAACAATGTCATGCATACTTTGGGATACTTTTAAGGTTCACACATTGCTAATTAATATCACAAATTGTTTCTATAACAGGAGCTGGTAAAATAACATCTTATTTGAGATAAGATGCCTCAGAACATGGATGTACCAAAACAAGAATAAGCAAATTTAGCCTTATCTCATCTCTACCAAACCACTGATCTTAGGGTATAGACTATAATAAAGTCCAGGCACAAACCAAACTATGGAATCTGAAATGTTTTTGAAACTCCAGGAGAGAGGATTTATTTGGAGGCCACTTCTGTATACCATATTATTATTAAAAAAATCAACCAGTCATAAAATAACAGTGTATTCATATATGTGTATATATACATGGAAATGTACATAAAACTATGTATACACACACACATATATATATACTAACAGAGAGGGGTTAGTAAAGAAAATAATAAGCATTAACAAGCAATAAGCTTAATAATAAACATTCTTAAAGCCAAACTTATTTCTCATTTTGTCAGTTATTTTTCAATAATCATAAGTCACTTTATAAATATGATATGCTGTGAAATACAGCACTTCTGGTTTTTAAGAAGTATCTCATCTTGACCTACAAATTAAGGTAGACTATTTAGCTGAATATTACCTGAAAAAACAACCCCATAAATACCACCTTGCTAAGAATGAGAAAATTTATCTGTAGGATGAATGGAACAATCTACAATGCCTATGAACAATTCCAGATTATAACACTTAAAATATTTGAAGACAAAGCAAAAGTACTTCTCTAACATGCAAGTTACATATCTCAAAACAGTGGGAGAACTTGGGCCAGTCTAAGTACTATCCACATACAAGGTATTATCATTTTACCCTGTAGGAGTTATAAACTGAAGAGTACTTCATATTATACTCTGGACACTCCCTTGGATAGACTGTTCTAAAGTATTTAAACACCCCGTACAAAAATGGTCTTAACAGAAACACATGTGAGAAAAAGACTGTGTGTTCCTAACGGCCAGTCACCTGGGAGTGTGTGCATTCCAGCTGACTTGATTGAAATCACCTGCTTAAAGTTTTTGTTTGTTGTATTTCTGAGAACACAGCCGCTGAGGTCATAGTAAATGACCTCACAGGAGCTGAAAGAACTACCCAGAACCCCCCTGGGCACATCTGCATCACTTCCTGTATGTCTAAGTAAATAGGAAATCCCATTTGAGCAATTCAGTCCACGGTCTCCTTCTTTAAATCAAGTGTGAGACTGTAATATCCCAGGGGCAGAGTGGGCATTCCTAGATTTTGTATAATTGAGACAGTGGATGAGGTAACCTACCAAGATCAGTACTTATGAAATTTAAAAAGCAAATATTCAAAGGAAAAATAACTTCCTCCTTTAGACTACATGATTAAAATAATGTTCCTCTATGGCTCTACTGGGAAAAGTGATCTTTTTAGTAAAGAATCAAGAGCACCCAAGTCTGAGGAAATGCATTTAGCATCTTCTCTAGTATATTGACTGTCCACAGTGGTCACACCTCCCTAGCCCATACCTTATCCACATCTCCACTTAAACTCAGGATTAGACTTGAAGTGTGTGGCAGAGGTGGGATGGAGAGTAATGAATTTTCAAGGTGCCCATGAAAAATTATGAGCTCTTTTAGATGATTTACTTACTATATGTGTACACAAATACATGCAATTCATGTGTGTATTTATATACACATATAAAAAGCACAATTTAACTTTTTAAACTTTTTTTTTTGTGTGGGATCCTCGCTGTTGGCCGGGGATCAAACTGGCGTTGCAGAGGCTGCGGTAAGCCTCGCAACCCAGCGCTCAACCGCTGCGCCACCAGAGGAGGCCCAACTTTTTAAACTTTGTCAAACTCAATGCTTCAAGAACTATAAGCAAAAACTCATCATTTTGCAAAATAACAAACCAAAACATAGAGAAATTAAATACTTTTTATAAAATCCCCCAAATTCTAGAAAGGAAACAGCAGTCTCTGAAATAACTACTCTGGTTATGGCCTACACCTACACAACAAGATGCTCTCAAAGAAAAGTGATAATGGCCACGTGGTATAAATATGCTCCACTGGAGAGTAACTCAGTAGTGCAATTACCTAGATAAATGCCATCACACCAATCAGGAGAGATTTTTGCTTAGAAAGAACATTTACCTAAATAAGACTGTTCTTTTTTTGATACAAATGTTATTTGTTTTATTTTCCTGGTAAAAGCAGTCTATTTGATAGTCTGGGACATAAATGGCACCACCTTCCCTGTACCCCTTTTGAATCAGTGTCAAGAATGGGAGTAATACTAAAATTGTCAAGCACTAAGAATTAATGCAGCTTCACTTATATAAGGAGCACATATAGAAATCACAAAAGCAAATCTGGACTGTGGTATTTCCAGAAAGGATTATAAAAGAGTTAGATAACAAAGATTAGACATGATTCTTGGTTTTGCCTGACACAAAGCAAGGGGTCCTACCTTCTAGGTGGCATTGGCCTAAGCACCCAAGATATTCAGAATGTGGATCTTGGGTCAAGAAGGCAGGAAGGCAGAGGTCTTGGAGACTGAGGGTTTTTATTTATTTATTTATTTATGCATATAAAAACTGGGGTGTAGGCCAGAGGTGTGGGGGTTGGGGCTAAGGAAAATATTAGGACTTCTATTTATGTGTTGTTGTTGTTCTTTTAATGTCTTTTTGCATGTGTGTTGTAATGTTTATAGTGTGTTGTTACAGTAGTGCAGGAATAAAATAATAGACATATTAGAGGAGTGTGCCTGCTTAAGGCTCTATGAGCAAAAATTTGAAGCTCTAGAGAACTAAGTTGTCTGGCACCTTATCCTTTCCTTAGTACACTGTCCAAAGAACAAAATGGTCCAATACTTACGATCATTTTCTTCAAGAATTTGAATATTAATCATATCCACACAATTCTGAATTTCATTCCAGCTTAGGTTATCTTGCCCTTGGGTTAAGGTTTCCAGTTTAATGGAGAGTAGTGCATTTGCGTAACTGTGGAAGAAAAAACAAACAGGATACCAATCAGAGACATTCATTCTTTGTTCCTGTTACATATCTTAAATATGACATGTGGCCAAACATAGATGTTATGAGGATAGACAAAGAGTAGAAGGCAAAGTCTTACACAATCTTGTCTGCATACAGCTAGCTCACTTATACTAATGGTATAAAACTATATTTTCTTAAAAGTATTTTTGTGTACAAATGCTGTTTGATCAAAGCTCCTCTAAACCAACCTGGCTCCTAAGTGAAGGAAAAACCTCGAATTTCTCAACTCTAAAATTGTTCATTTCCAGGGGACTCTCCTGGTGGCGCAGCAGTTGAGTGCTGCGCTGTGAAGCTGCCCGCAGCCTCTGCAGCGCCAGTTCAATCCCCAGCCGCTGGCCAGGGTCCCACATGGTGTGACAGACC